>NC_135573.1:80262500-80988125 GCF_965152235.1 Eretmochelys imbricata
TTCCCCTTCTTAAGACTTGAAGTTCTCCTGTTCCATATTTCTTCCTCTCTCCTTGTGTTCCTCCCTGTACTGTCATCTAACCCTTCCCTCTGCCATCTCTGTCCCCTTTCAACTTTGTGACTTCTTTCATACCACCCCTTGTATTTCAAACAGTCTTCAACTTCTTGTCTGCCCAGCACCCTCTGTTTCCTACAAATCCCTCTTTACCATGCCATTTCTCTTGTTTAGCCTTCCAATATTGATCTTCCCACTTACCTTGCATCCTCGCCATTTCTACCATGCATCTTTTTTTTTTTTTCAACTAATTTAGACTGTAAACGCCTCAGGACAGAGATCATAGTTTTGAAGGGTCTGTAAAACACATTGTACACGTGATTGAGCGATAATCACGAGATGGCTACCTTTGGCTTCCTCTGCCATTTAGCAGAAACAAGTGTTAGCAAGGGAATAGCAGTTCCCTCTGCCATGTCTGTCAGTAAAGAATACATGAACCACTAAACTGAACCCAAGCCAGATCCTCAGCAGCATTATCACAGAACTCAAATCACCTCCTTGTCTATGCATTTAGTGAGCTGCCCTTCAAATAGAATCCAACAGTTTTTAGCCATTTATCCCAAATTACTTGACCAATACTGAAAAAATATACTTAAAAGCTCCAGGAATGCAGCATTTCAAGTAAAACCTACTTTTTGCCTCCATCGCTCTGGCCATGTTGCAACACTCATTGAACTGCCAAAAGCTCTCCCCTCTACACCCATAAAAATGGGCAATTCTTTTATTTTTTATAAATTTAGAATTAACAATAGCTGCGATGTAACCATTCCTTAGAAAGCATTGTTAAGTCCATCCTGAATATACTATATATTGACTTTATTACTTGGTTGAAATGCTGCCATTTTTTCAAGAAGCTGGTATGTGGCATGAGAAAATCGACCCTGCTGAAGTGACATTAAGATAAAAGTGGGTTAAATGACATAGGTTGCCTACACAGGGTTCATTTACTTACCATCGCAAGATCTGGCCACAGATGTATTGCACATTTCTCTACTGTGAGTTATCATGGCTGTGACCCATCTCGGGAGATCCCATGCCACCACTGTATTAACGACTGCATCTGCTTCGGAATAACCTTATTAGCTTGCCACAGCTGAGCCAGTAACCTCATAGGACTTTTGTCCGGGTCCCTGGAGAGATCTGCATCTATTCTCCTTGAATCGAGTTTGATGCCCAAAATTTAATAACTTTTCTTGGATCCTTTGTTCCACCCTCCCCCTTTCTCATCTGCTGTGGGGACTCTGAAATCCCTGGTAACATCCCCAAATGCCATTAATAACTCCTGTGACTTGAAGAAGAGCTCTGTGTAGCTCGAACATTCTCTCCAACAGAAGTTGGTCCAATAAAAGATATTCCCTCACCCACCTTATCTCATTAATAACTCCTGAAATGCCATTATGATTGGTAGTCAAAAAGCTATATAAATTTTGATGGAAGAACTTTTTTCTTTTTTGTTCCAAATTTTTGCCACTACAGGAATGTGCTGAATGCCTTAAGAACTAGCACAAAACTACTCACCCCATATGCATACCTTTATCTGTGTAAATGTTGCCCTTAGTCTAAAACCTCCTGCAGAAAGTGAAATCTACCTCTGTGTTCTGGCAACATCTGAACAGCTGTTTTGTGTGTGTGTGTGTGTGTGTGTCTACTTAGTCTATGACTGAGCCCTTAGAATGCTATTCCTTATAATCTCCATCACTTGATCGAGAGAAGCAAACGATACTGAGCACAGCAAGGTGTCTGTATCATCATTAACTCACTCACCCTCTGGATAGGACAAATGATATACAAGTCTAAACTCGCCAGGGATCTTCTTTGGGTCTGTGTCCTGGGGGAATGCTCTCCTAAGAGTTAATGGCATATTCCTAAATGGGCTGGCTGCTTTCCTTCTGTGTGCCAGTTCCTTCCCAACTTTCTTTTCACAACCTCTGGCATCAAAATAGAAGATAGCAAATTCATAGCATGTACCTTTTTCAGGACCCATGTAAGGAATAGAAAGCCACTAAAACAACCTTTTGGACAGAAAATCTGTAATATGACATATGATCGGTAAACGTTTAACCATGATAGTGTTCAGATTACCATTGCCAGAATAGAATAAATGCCTTTTAATTCTTAATTGAACAATTCCTGACTCTGTTTTCTGACTAACCCAGTTTAAAAAATTTAAAGCAGGGTTTTCTCCAACAATCCTGTGGGATACACTTGTGTTGATTGTGCAGTTGCCTTGCCGGTCACACTGACACATTGCATGGTATACTTTCAGCTCATAAAATTTTGGGTATTGTTTAGGTTGGTGCCCTGGACTGGGAAGTAGGAAATGTAGAGTCTATTCCCAGCTCTGGCTCTGGGCTGCTCTGTGATGTTGAGCAAATTATTTTGTCACTATGCTTCAGTTTACTTAATTGTACAACAGTGATCATGAATTTACCTTCCTTTGTAAGGAGCTTTGAGTTCTACAGATGCAAGCACTGTATAAGAGCTACGTATTATTATTATTAAAATGGCACAAGCCTGCTCAGGGTCCTCCTCACTTTGGAGCCTGAAGAGCGTGGCCTATTTTGATCAAACCACTCCAATGTACATGGCTTAAGCATTCTTCATTCTGTCCTGCCATCTTGAAAAGTGCTATATGTTGTTCCAGAGTTCCCCTTTCTAAGGGCACCAGCTAAAATAGCTGAAAGATGTCTGCAAAGTGCTTTTGCCACCCTACAATAATCATTTTCAGCTATGCTCTTTATTTTTCTTGGAAACCCTTTCTGTCTCAACGTCCTGTTCAGCAGGCATTGAGGAAATACTTTTCACCGACTCCCCATGCCAGATATGTTCTTTTGCCGCAGCTGTCAGGTGTACATGTACTAAGGGTGGGTGAACCCCAAATGTCATCCTGACCCTCATAAACCACACTTAAGCGAAGTCATTAGGAATAGTGTTCGGTTCTGAGGAGATGAGTACTTTGGCAATACAGCAGGAAAAAAATTACAATGAATGAAATACATTTATTTCCTGTTTATGATAATAAAATATACTTTTTTGCTCCATCATTGGAATGTTTCTGGCTCCCGTTTATATTCATTATCTGTCTCAATTCCCTCCCCACTCTCTGTTTCTGTTGTTCTGTTTGCTTTTCTGTCTTTTTCAAGAAATATTCTCATTTTCTCTCTCGATTTTTTCTTCAGTGTGCCTTTGTTTTGTGTTTCCTTATTCTTTCTCTTTTTCTGTCTTTTATTTTTCTCACCAATTTTCTTCGTCAAATTGTGTCCTTCTTGCATATTTCTCTCCCTCTCTTGCCTTTCTTCCCTCCAAACCCACCTATTTTTAATCTGCCCTCCACTTTTGTGATTGCTTTTCCCATTGGTTGATGACTCTAGTGTGTTCATGAAATATTAAATTTAATAATGACCTCTTTTCCCAAGATATTTGTCTCAATGTACAGAAAAGAACCCCTAACCTTAGTCCCTCCAAACAGGCCTGTTTTGCACTAATGTTGTAGAAAACCCAGAGAACAATAGGGGCTTGGGAAAAGCAAGGGTTGCAGTTGAAATTAGATCACCTTCAGATACCTCTAATTCCTAGTCAGCTGAGTAGAAATATGCATATATATAATTCCATCAATGCCTTTGCTGCAGGTGTTGATGGACGCTCTTTTTCCATACCTATGTGCCTTCTCCATGCTTCCTGATTGATCTTTCTTTCCTTTAGGAGCACACCTTGGGTGGCATTATTATATGCTTTATCTCCATTAACCCCTGACCTTGCTCATTAATGGACATAGCAGGGACATCACTAAAATAGACCGTCCCCCCAAAGACGGCCTGACTAGCCATCCTGCCTTTCTTCTAAGCTACTGAAGGTCCTCTTGCTACTTCACATGCCTCTTGACTATAAACTCTGGATTGTGCCCTGATGTCTCCCCACTTAAACACTTCCATGCTATTTCCTCATTAAACTGGCACAAAAGGATGGTTGCAACCTTCTATTCGCTTTTTGTGTTCTGACATGCAGCCCCCACTTTGTGTTCTTTGGTGGTGCTCTTTGTCTTGAGCTGTTCCTCACGTTCTCCTCTGTGGACTGATCCAGAAAACTGATTGTGGAGAAAGGGAACAAAATCAGGCTTTATCTTTTTGTCTTATACAGGTCTGACAACTTTTCCCATTGGTGGTTCTTTTTTTCCTGTAGTTAAGGTAGCCTTCTGAGCTTCTAGAAGCATCCCTGAGAGCTCTCACTGGTGTTCCCCTGCAGTTGTTGCAATATTTCCTCCATTGCTTTACATTGCCAGAATTAATGGCAATGGAAGGAGTGGTATTATAGGTACTCTAGCTTCATTCACTACTGTCTCCCAAGATATATCATGCCCCCAAATTGGTGCTGGTCCCTTAATAATTGGCTACCATTTGGGATGACAGCCTAGCTAGCCGGACCCTTTTTCCTCAGTCAAGGCCAAGAGGAGATCCATGAAAGACTCACTCTGTATGGCAAGACTTGCCAAAATGACAGCTGGTTATAACTGAGCTGATAAAAGAGGGCTAATCTCTTTCTTCCAGGCATCTAGAATAATTTACATATCCCCTCCCCATGTTAAAGAATGTTGTTCTGGAACACCAGTACTCCTGCCCTCCTTTCAGCTGCTTTGCCCCTATTTCAGCACTCCCCTTTCTATGGCTTTGCCTTTTAGGCTTTACAGAGATCCTCCTCAAAGAAGATAAGGCCACTCACTGTGTTATGGCTCTTCTCTCCCCACTCCATGTTTTTTTTTCTGCAGGGAAAATCCTGTGTACATGTTGTGTGTCAACTGACCTAGTTGTAAAGACCTTAGTAATTAATTAATGGAGAAAAACACTGTAGTTTCTGTGGCTTGCTTAGAGATCAGTAGTTTTGTTTTGCAGCCTATTTCTCTTCTTAGAGATGGTAAAAAGGAAGCATTTTGAGTAAAATTAGATTTCAGATTCTCTCTTAAACCACCTGCTATGAAGTGAGAGGAACAGCTTGGCTAAGAAAGACATTCGGTCTGGGCTACAATCTCCATGTTTAAAAAGTCCCAGCTGCAGTATGCGAAGCTGAGGTTTATGAGGTATTCGTTTTCCAATAGCGTGTTAATGCTCCTTCATCCCCAGGTTTTGTTCAACTCTTGTCCTATTCCAGTCATTTGAAGGTGGATGTCCCCTCATATATGCCCCACGTCTCATGTCAAGTGAAGCACAGTCACCTCCATTAGTGTCAGTGGGGGTGGGAGAAGCACAAAGGAAAAAATTTAACAACAATTCTGCTAAAGCCTTTGAAGTGTTAGACGATCAATCTGTCTGCTTGAGTCTGATACTGAATCCCTTTTTAAAATGCATCAAATGTTTGAGTCTGAAGTTCCGTCCTGACAGCATCTGTGAATCTCTGTGGAGACATCTGCTCCACAGTTTCCCAGACGCTGTTTGTGTTCACATGAGAAGGGTTTGATCCAAAGTCCTAGCCGGAGTGAGACTATGTGGAGTTGAGCTAGACAGACAGTGTTATCAGGGTCCTGTGGAGTCTGAGTAGCAAAAACCCTGTGGAGTTGGAGTACATGTACAGTAGCAAGGATCTTAGGTTTTTATTCTGACTTGGAACCGCATTGTTCACCTCCTGGACCAAATTGTTACAAAGATAAAATTTGTTGTGGGAGATAAAGCACTGGCTTGAATACTTTTAATGATAGATATATTTCCATACTGGCAAAGAAGTCAAGACATTTTAATATATTACTGGAGAACTAGTAACATTAAGATTTCCTCAAAGAAAACCTAGTGAATTACTGTGAAGGATTAAAAGAATCACATTCTTTCAACAGTGACTACTAGTTTATTACGCTGTATGCACTATTATCGTGCAATTAATGTGTGAACCAAATCAGAACTGCATTTTCACCTTGTTCAAGCTTATGCACCCCATAGACTTTAGCCTTGGCAGCTAGCAACTGCTCTTTTACCATGCTGTATGTATGTAGCCCTTTTAAAACATGAACTGTAAAAAGTTCATGTTATGACTTAGCACCATATAGATTTTACAATAGCTTTCTTGGACAGTCTGCAGTGTCAGTAGCTTTTCCATCACAATGGTCCCAGAGACCATTTTAGGAGAGTAGTACTCTGTAGCTTTGGGTTTTAGCAACAGCTTCAGTAATTGTACTGTTTTCACAAATGCCAGCAGCACATTAAAAATAGGCTGGGGCCATCTTTAAGGGTTATGAAATAGTCTGAATTCACTCCTCGTGAAATTAAATTTGAAGTAGTTCAGACCTATGGGTGGAACTGTAAGCAGTCTTCAGAGAGGGCAGTTTTCTTTATAGGGCATCCTTCCATTTATTGTATCACATAGCAAGATAATAATTTGCTGGGTTGTCATTAGTGCTATCAATTTAAAAAAAAAAGAAAGAAAGTACTGTACTAAGCTTCTTGCATGCTTCCTGTGTCCTAGGAAACCTAGTTCACAGGCATGACAAACTGATGACATAAAAGTGGTAGTAGTACACAAGATGCAACTTTTTATGGATCATTTGTTCAGAGGTAAATCGGTTGGCCAGTGTTGTAGCCCTTTTATCCTTTCATCTCATTAGATATTAGGATCTCAAGTCACCTGGTAAATTATCTTTATCACATGCTTACTCTGTGGATAGAAGCAGAATCAGGAAAATCATTCTGCTTTATATCCCCAGTTGTGACCATAGTTTTATTCTGCAAGATGCAGGATTATACCCTATTACCCCCCCCCCATATTCTTCTCCATGGATCTGTGGAGCATTGTTCCACTGTTGCCATTGGACAGAGTGAAAGGAGTGTTGTCAAGGCTGATTCCCCACTCTGGCACTTCAAGGGCAGAAGGTGGGGGCCCGCAAGGATTTTAAAAATTAAAACTGGCCGCTCCAGGCTCCCAAGGTTACAGCTTTTCTCTGACCTTGGAAGGGTTGATGCTGCCACCACCCAAATGCAAAAAACCCCTTTTGGAACCCAGGAAGGCGCACTTGGGAATTCCTTCCTGTGGGGTACCCTCAAGCCCTCCGGGGAAGAGCTGACAAAGAAAACAAAGGAAATCAGCTGTTGCCACCAGCTAATTAAACAACATATGCACAAACCTCTTCGTGACACAAAAATTCAATCCTGTTCTTGAAAAAGGTAAATTTTATTAAAAACAAAAAAGAAAATACATCTGGAACTTAGGCTTTTTGCTAGGTTTTAAAAAAAACAGTTACAAGGATTAAGTATCAAGATAGCTGCTTGAGGTCCAGCTTACAGGTTACAAGCAAAACAAAAGCACCTGGGGTTAGCACAGAGGGGTCCACATGCCATAAAAAAATAAGAGATAAACCTAATCACATCTTCCTAGACATTTCTTGATCTACTTACATATCTGGGGTTTCAAATGAGTGGTTTCTAGGTATGATCTGATGATTTTTCATGCCTGGCCCAAAGCTTTTTACAGCATAGTCCCAGCCCTGTCTCTGCTCTGTCCCCTCTCTCTGGAGAACAACAGACAGACAAAGGGGAAGTTTTTTCCCCAATTTTAAAAAGCTCTAGCCTTCCCATTGGCTCTTTTGGTCAGGTGCCCACTCCCTTCCTTTTACCTATGGACTTTTTTAACCCTTTACAGGTAAAGCAAGTAGAGAACAGCTACAGGGATTTTATAGCTAACTGGCTGACTGGGTGTCCATAAAAGGGAGCTACCCACCACCCCCACCCCTTATTTATCACAAGTGTATTGCTATTAGGATCAGAAAAAACGAATAATTGCAAATTTATATTGGGGATGGATCTCCAAAAATAGTGGGGATTGCAGTTTTTTATACAGTCATCTCTTTTTCTCTGGTTGTACAACATATTGTGTGTGACACTACTAGCACTGGAAGTTTCTCTCCTTACTGTAATGCTTGCCTCTCTTGTATTGGGCACTCTAGCCAACCAATGGAGTATGCGCTTTTTCAAGCTCCAGTCTTATGATTTGCTCCAGTGATGTCTTCAGTTGATGAGAGTGGTGTTTGCAACAGCCCAGTTTCCTTGGAGGAAACATCAAGCATACACAGTTAATCAGTTTGTGATAGGGCACTGGCTTATAAAACAGACACTGTGATCAGCCCCCAAAGTTGCAGTATAGCAACTAAAGGAATAATAATAGAGGGTAAACAATGCAGTTGTTTCTGTTAACTTTGGAAGACATTAATCTAACTGTGTTTTTCCCTTATTAACATGCAGTACTCCACTTCAGTTGGCTAGGGCTGCAGTAAGCAGTTTTACACACCCAGTCTCCTCCTCCAAACCGCTACAAACCACAAACAAAACAGAAGCAAGAAAAAAGTTTTTTGAAGTCCTGATTTCCTATGAGACTCTATTGTTCACAGATTCTAGCTGAGGTTTTTGAGCATCCAGGAATCAGTTATATTGCAGTTTCAGGGAATAAATTGCTTTCTCCCGAAGTGCACAGTTGTGAAATCTGACAGCCTTAAGTCTTTTACCAAAGAGAGAACTTTGTGCTTCCATGTAATGGCTATTCCTCTTCTGGCCAGCAATGATGACAGATTTTTTTTTTTAAATCTACTTATTCCATTTGGGAGATCAATCTAATCCATTGAACTCAATGAACATAAAACAGATGGCAGATCTGAATAACTTGTGACCAAAAACTTCTGAACTTTAGCCCAGTTCCACTCTATAGGACTATGTGTCCCCAGTGAATCTTCTTTCTGTATTCAGTCAGCATAGCTGAGAAAGGCACAAATAAGTCCTGTGCAAACAATTATGTTGGATCAGTTTGTGCCTAAAATTCATATATACCCGCCTAATTGAATTGAGTGTCTAATCCCTAAGACTATCTATTTCCCTAAGACTTTTTTTCTCATTTACATTTGGCACTCAGCTGTCCCCTTCTCCAAATGGTCAACCGTTGTCCCATAGAAGTCTTCAGATCAGCCTCCCAAACCTGTATCATTGCGCAGCAATTCTCTCAGCAAGGGGGCATTTGGATCTGTTTGTCTCTGCTTCTGGATAAAAGTAGTTAAGAGGAAACTGCATGAAAGTGTGAAAGAGAGAACATGTTCTGCTAGCCCTTCTTGACAGATGTGCTACATACGATTTACTGTGATATTCAAGCAGGACAAGGCAGTGCTCCATTTTGTAGTAATCAGAATAAAGCAATAAAAAGATCAGTTAAAATGCTTGCTGGAAGTTATTGATAGAAAAATTCTTTCTGCACGAAAGATTATAAACAGAGCTTTATCTGAAGATGGATTTGTTTTAATTTGGCACTGATGTATTTGATACCTGCTAGGATGAAAGAAAACAAAATCAAAGAGAGAAATACAAGCAGTACTGCTTCTCTGAATATTGGCCTCTTTTATAGATATAAAATCTCAGGACTGGAGCGCTCAAATTTATTTGTACTGATGTTTGTTTAAAGATCAATATTAAATAAATTGGTCTGGAAGCTATAGTCATAAAGCAGCTGTCGGACTAATGTAATCCCACAATGCTGTTTTGTCTACTGAATGAAACCTGGTTAGCTGGGAACTTCTAATAACGTGGAAATCTAGTGAAAAAGAAAATAGCTGAACTGGATTCTGTGTACTTGGATTAATTTATTGGGTGACAATATGTATTTTTTAAAAGAGCCACTTACATATGTGACTGAAATTGTGGCTGTGCTTCAGATTTATATGATAAATTGACATTTTGATTTTAATGATTGAGTTGTGATGATCATTTTTATATATTTACTATTACAAGTATTAAAAAGCAGTGATATTTGTCAATCTGCCTGTTCCTGCTTTGAATTTGTCATGATGCTTGAATATATAAATATATATACAGTGTACAAGTGTGGTATATTATTTGCATATATAAAAACATGTAATTATGTAATGCTTGTTAATGTGTATGTCATACACACAGTGATTGCTATAAAAAATCATTAATCAAGTTACTGCACCAAGTATCTGAGATTTCGTATCCTAGCTGCACTGCAGTATCTTGGGCCCCGATCCTACAGGCTGCACAAGCAGACCCTGCAGAGTCCCATTGACTTCAATGGGTGCCTGTATGTAAAGACCAGCTTGTAGGATTCGGGTCTGGGGTACTACAGTACGGTAACTGTTGGTAAATATTACATTTTTCATGGCTACCATTCTGTGATTCCGCTGACAGTTTTCAAAGGCTGTTGTATGTGTTTTCTCACAAGGAAAACAAAAGTAAAGGAGGTCTTTCAAAATTTAAGACTCTGCTGGATCATGAGAGTCACACAAAGGAACACTGACAAGTGCAGGATTTTTGTGCAGTTGAGAGGCTTTCAGAAATCCTCTGAACCAAAAATGTGGTTTGGTTGTACATTACAAACCTGTTTTATCTAAAGGTCTTGGGAGGTACCTAGTTTTGGATGAAGGAGGAAGTGGTCTTTGAAAAGGGTGCACTCCACGTGCCCAGCTGTAGACTGCATTGAGGAGACACTAGTGTCATTCACCGCATTCTGATTTGGGGAACACAAACTCATCAGATCTCACTGGCTAGCTCCCTGCTTTGAACAGGCTGCACTGCAGGTCCCTAACCTCAGAGCAGATGGAAGAGAAGCTCAGCTGACTGTCAGGGTTGCATGCTCAGTACAGCTAGGCAACGTTCTCATCCAATGAGACAGGACATTAGCAAATCCAGTAAGCCCACTGGAGATACACGAAGGGGAGAGTGTTTTGTGTGAAAAAAGGAGGTGGTCTAGATTAACGCCAATGTGTGCACTCTTTGAAACCTAAGAACATGGATTTATTGACATTTTCATGACTGTAACCTACAGCTGACACTGTAAGTAATAAAATTGGGTCCTGAGTCCTCTCCAATGTGTATTCAATAGGGAACTGCCCATGTCCTGAAAGTTTCAACACCCTTATCTCAGCCGTGTAGTGAGTGTATGGATGTTTCAGTATTAACAAGCAGATTGCTCTTATGGCAAAATCATGATGTTCAACCTCCCACATCATAAATTTGGATTATGTTTACACATTAAAAATATATACATAGGAGCTGTCTGTCATGATTAGATGGAATAAATGTATATAGGTGCAAGCCTTGTCCCCTGACCATTGTCTAGAGCGCTAGCTACATTCAGAGGAAAGTTTGGCGTCTAAAAAGCTACATATATTTAATTATATTAAAGGACTATGGAAGAATAAAAGTATTTTTCAGCAAACATGTTATGTCTGAATCTTCCTACTGCCTAGAGGTGTTTTTTACAACAACCTTTCTTTCCATTGGCCTGGAAGGCAAATATAAGACTGACAACATAGTTTGGGGGACAGGTCAGTAGACTAGGAGTCAGGAGACCTCTGTTCTGTTCCCAACTTTCCCATTAACTTCCTCTGTGATCTTCAGTAAATTACATAACCCCTATGAGCCTCTGATGAGCATTACAGTGGGGACAGTATTACTTATCCACCAGTGCAGAGCACCTTGAGATCTGTGTCTGAATAGTAGTATATATGGGCCAAGTGTTAGTATTATTATTACGGACAGATTCTTCCCTGGAGTACCTGTTTGGTTTTGTAGGGTCACCATTGTGTGAAGACCAATGTAGCGCTGCAACACCATCAGTGCTTCTCTATGGCTGTTTATCAGGGCCAGCCCTAAATGCAGATGTATAAACCCAAAGCCATATCCACAATCACAGATCTCTAGCAGTAAAAGGGTAGAACCTGGAGGAGTTGTTTCACCTTTGTGACGAGCTTGTTTTGCACTATATATACATATGGATCGCGAAAAGGAATGAATTGAGCTTTTTCATTCAAGTCTGGGTCAGAACTGAATTTTTGCATGATACGAATGGAACTCAGTGCTGCAGTACGTTTTTTTCCTCTGGAAATTCAGTAGGGATTCTAGATCTAGAGCCTGGATCCTAATCAGGAAAGACTTTCAAATGAGATGTTTTTGCTTTGCTTTTTGTAAAAGCTTAACTTTTAAATTCTAAAACGGTATACATTTAAGAAATGTTTTGCAGCAAGGGCAGATTCCATCCCCTCCAAGTGTTCTGGACACTTCGTCTCCTGAAGCTTCAACCATGAAAATGAAAGAACTTGCGTACTCACCTTGCTTGCTGCTGCCACTCTAACACATTTTAAATGCTTTGCAATGGATATGTGTAGTGTATGAACGTATAGATGTATGAATGCATACTGTATGTAGATTTTCAAATTTCTTAACAAGGACAAAACTTGAAGCAGAAGTGCAGCTGATTGTGCTGAATTATTACTCCAAGATAGATTCATCAAATCTCCCAGCTGTATAAGACAGGGCTTACTAATGAAGTTCCCTATCAAAAAGAAAAGCCTAATTTTGATTTGGCTTAGGTAATGAACTTCTTTTTCCTGGTGTGATTATCTGCATGGGGTGGCTAAAAGAGTAGCAAGAGAGAGTGCGCTCACAGAAGCATTATGCAAAATGTCTTTTGTCTCTTTTTGCTGGGATATATTAAATTTTCAATGTAGTCTATGTAATATAAAATTATGATAATGACTTTTGGCCCACTGTGAAGGCAGCTTGCTGGTCCTGAGCATGTGTGTCTGGCTTGAGCACTAGGATACACTGTGGGAGTTGCCTTTTCTATTAACAAACCTCTCGATACCTAATGATGAATTTTCTTTCACCAAATGTTCTCCTTTTGTCTAAAATACAAGCATTTTCTAAATTGCTTTTGAGAAAAACAAGAGAGGCAGAGAGGTCTATGGCACTGACAAGGGATATTGAAACAAAGCAAGGAATTCAGTTAGCATCATTCTTGTAATTATAAGCCAACCAAAAAGGTTGTTTCAATGTAATAGTGAAAATATTTACTACCTTATTGATAGAAATGATGGCATTACATTAGTGAAAGAACAAATTGAACAATTTACTCATAAAATGTCTGTGTAAATTCAATGGCATGAAACTTGACAGTTGGATTTATTGTAAGTAATTGTAGCAACTTTTCCTACCCCTGTCTTTTTAGTTATTGTGAAATTTCCCCTCCCCTCCTCTCCCCCCCTTTTTTTGTTTTCTCGTTCCTCCCAAAAGCAGGCTAGGCAGTGTGAAAGGTTCACTTTTTTAATAAAATAAGGGGTGAACTAAAAATGAAATTATTTTTGGGAGGAAGAACATAATTTTATAAAGCTGTTTATGATTCTTAGTCATCTTTGAAAATCCTTTTATACAGAAAAATATACAAGAAATTGTTCCTACACCATATGTTGTATATTTTCTATATTTTTCTTCTCTCTTATCAGTAAAGACATTTGCACAAAACCCAAGATCTTTGCTGATTCTGAGCTCAGTTGTTCCTGTTGTTTATTTCCCACCTGAAAATTATAATTGTCTCTTTGTGACGTCAGTATCAGTTTTTATGGAAATGTATCATGATGTCATAATCAAAGGATTATAATTTTATGCAAAGAATAAACTTCAGGAGAAAATGGGCTCTTAATTGAATATACTCTTTTCATAAGCTTGTTTTAGCAGTAAAAAATGAAACTGAGGACATCCAGAAAATATCCTACAGTCCATACTCACATAAGCAGTGCAATAAGAATGTATGAGTAAGAACTGTGGGATCGAGCCCTTGTCATTTAGGCTCAAAATGTTGCTAAAGAGATTATTTTTCAAAGTTTTTTTTCTTGAGGTGTAAGCTGCTCATTAGGTTACATAGCTTTCTATAGCATGTGTCGGGGAAGGCCAGCACTATATATATTTGCATACCTGTTGATGACAATGTGACGATCTCTAGCACGTGTGAGTTTGTGTGTAGGTTATTTTAAAATTGGTTAAACAAAATTATTACTAAGACACCACTTATCTTTATATGGAAGGTTTAGAATTTCTTTGAATCAAAACATGAGGCAAAAAGATGAAGTAGATAGTGGTAGAATAATAAAAAATAAAAGTATCATTTTTTAATTTTCTGATACTACGGAGAGCTGACATAACCTTTAGTGGATTAAGAGCAAATCTCTCCAGAAATGGAATCAAACCTTCTGCTCTTCTTCTGAATAAGAACATATTATAGTTTCTGTATTAAAAATAGATCTGTGAATATCTGAGAATGCATTAGCAGGAATAAAGGTTGAGTGTGCACATCAGTTTATTTAATTATTGTACAGGATAGTTAGTAGCAATATAACCCTTTGACCCTTCCCAGGCCTCACCACATATCAATATAAACAGTGGCTTGTGGAAATGTGTTGCTTTTGTGAATGTTTGGTAGATTTTAGCACACGCTTCCCTTTTCTTGCGAAATGAAAAATCGTGGTTGTCTTCCTCCAACCTGTATTGCCCTATCTTTTGGAGGTACATAGTGCATCTTAGCATTGTATCTTCTATTCTATAGTTTCCAGTAATCTGTTACTATAATCTTCATTAAATCCGTCCTTTTTCTCTCCCTGAAACCATTTCCTAACAGTGTGTGGCTATTTAGATGTCATTTAAATATAAATAAATAATAAAACCTTTCAAGACATATGGTATTGTACCACAGGTGTCATGGTCATGCCCTTCTAGGCTGCCTTATGCATAGCAATGGCCAAAGATCCATTAGTGTGCTTGAAGGTTCTGAGAAATTAGTCTGCTAAAAGTTTTTGAAAGGTGGAAGTCTAGAGTATGTAATGAGGTTATGTCTGTGCTGTGCTTTTCTTTGCATGTGTCGTGGAACTAAGTAGTGCTCGGTTTGTGTAGCCAAAAAATATTTGTTCTTTTGGTCAATCCCCAATCTTCCATATGTTGTTTCTTTTTTAAATACAGCACTTAAGAAAATGTTGAATGTATCAAGCTGCACAAGATTATATTTGTATAGTAGAAAGACAATACTTGGCAACAACTTTCTATGTTTTTATCCTTAATTCTGCATCTGTGTTTTATCAGCTGAACCAGACAGCAGCAGCAGATGGGCAGAAACTTCTCTGCATGAGGACTTTAGGAAAGTAAAACTGGTCCTTTTATGAGCAAATGGCTGTGCCACTGTAGGGGGATTGTGTTGAGGGAAACAGCACGCCGATCTTCTAGAACATTTTTTTGTGCTGGCATCACGTATATATAAGAAACATTGTCTTAAATATGAACATTAACTGTTACAGTGACCATCTTCTGGTGTAGAAAATCTACTTTTATACTTTTTTTACTTAATCCATTTTTTTTTTTATTATGAGGTTCATTCGGTAGGTTTAGATCTTGCTTATTGTTTGATCACAGATGGTGGCACAGCAAATGTGTCCATTTCACATACTTGTTCACATAGAGGTGGTTAGTAATATATGATGTACTTTACCATTTTGAAATGCAGAGCTCATATTTGATTTTTGGGGTTATTCATGTAGGAGATTTCACTGTAGAGCGTATGGGGCTTTGGATGGGTTAGTGCATGGTGCATGTGCTCCCTTAACAGATTTGTGATTTTCTTCTTCATATGGAAAGGCAGAGGATTCAAGTCTGCAGTGCTCTTTTCAGATCCTACAGTGGGTGTGCACTGTCTTTATATTAATATATCTTCTGTTCTTGTGAGTAAATGCTGGCATTCTGTTTTTGTTGGTCTGCCAGCCAAACTATGAAGTGGTAATTGAGTCTGTTTTAAAGTGGAATGCTTTAAACAGTGCTTTAATTGTACTTGAGCCAATTCAAGAAATATACACTCCAGTATTAAGTTATATAGTACTATAAGCACTTGTGCTGAATCTATTTGTATTGCATTTTGTAAATTTGCTTCACTTGTCTTACTAAAATTTACATTTGAAAACTCCCCCTGCCCCCAGTGTGTTTTTATATTATGAAGTGGGTGCACATTTTAAAAAAGGATCTCATTGCTGTCCTTGTCAAAATGGCCCCATCGCTCTCTACTCCTTCTATGTATGTGGAAACAACGTAGCATTTATTATCACACCCAGTTTTATGCCTCTTCCAGATGATTTAACTGAACTGATGCTAGGGAGGATATGCTGACTGGCACTTTTCCCATGCTTAATGTGTTAACAAAAGCCAATAGTGTCAGTTTTAACAGTTTTAGTTAAATTCCCATGACACTCTTAACAAACGTTGAAACCTCTGCCATGTCTTACCCTGACAGATTCCCTGCCGTCATTGCACACTTAAAATAAATGTCATCCCCAATCAAAAAGTTCACATTTTCTCTGACAATATAATTTGTTACTTTGTTCCTGTTTTATCTCTTTCTTTGGCACAATAATCTAAGAAGGATACGTTACTTTTCTTAAGGTGTTTTGTGCCATGTTTTATTGTTAGAGTAAGAGGCATAAAAGTGATGCTAGGAAATAGTCTCTTGGTTTGATTCAGCACAAGATGAAGTCTTCTTAAAGGGCATGTGTGGAATATGAATTATACTTCCTCTTAAGTAAAAGCCACCATACGCGTTGGAAAACATACATGATTGCAGTGTATGCTACATCATGTATAAAATATAGCGAATGCTATCCTATTAATAATGAGTTCTGTAACGGATTTTGTCAAGCAACCACTGTCCCTGTGCATGGTGTATGCTTTTAGTTCATGTAACAGGCTAGTTTCACATTGGTTTCACTACCTTTAACTTCAAAACATAAATCATTTTCACCATATGAAAGAGAAGGAAACCCCAAAGTCAGCATTCTGTATAATATCCTGTTTGACTCTAAATCATGGCTTCTGATTGGTTGCAACATTCTACCTGTGCGAGCTCATGTTTAAATAGAGAGAAGTCTTCTGTGAATAGCAGCATCTCTTTGATCTAACCTATATGAGCCATTAGATGTAGAGATAGTAGACAGACTTTTTTTTAATTATTGCATTATAGGTACAATTGACACCTCTCTCTTTATATCTCTTTCCCTCCCTCTCCCTGTTTCTCTCCTGCGCTCAGAGAATAAGAGAGGTGGCTTTCACAGCAGCTGGTTAATTTCCCTGGCTTCACACTAATGTTTAATGATCCGTTTCTCCTGTGCCACCTCTCTCATCTACTGAAAGATAGGTACAAATTGTACCTATAAAAATTATAATACAGCTCTGGGTTATCTTTGTTTTTCAAATTGTGATCATCTCAATTGGGGTTTAATATTATTTTCTTTCACAGTACTTTAGAAATAGCCAGGGATAAGTGACTCTATTTTGCACAGAGCGTTTTGGGGTACAGATGAAACTTTTTTGACATTTGGCAGTCTTTAATATGCTTGGTTGTTTTTCAATGTGGAAAGATAAATTCCATCAAGATGCCATAATCGAATGGCTCCTAAACCAGCTTGCAAACCATTGCATAATGGTTGGATCTGCTGGCAGGTCTGGCTATCGGAACACATCTGCGTCTGGGCACCACAGAAGACCTGATTGCAGTAAGCTCTGTTTGAGAGAGGGGACGATGTAATAAATGATGGTTGAGGGGAAACTGAGGAAAGAAAAAGCTGTCACCAGTACCAAATGGACGACTATTTCATTCCTGGAGGGTGTACCTGCAGATCAGGATTGAGTTGCATTGGCAGGACATTCTGGGGAAGTTGACTCTACGGGTACCTTTTGTTATACCTGTTCTGAATATAAACTTTAATCCCAGTCCATCATCTTTCAAGAACACTATACGATGTGTCTACAATATCTGGAAGTATGAGAGAGACTGTGATTTTCATTTACTTTTTTCGCTCCAATCACTTGCTGGATGATGTCAAAACCAGGTTCAATAACATGACTGGATTAATATGCTCTGTACAAAGCAAGGTAAATGTTGAGATCGTGCTAATGGAATGCCCCAATAAAATCTAAAGAAAATAGAACAGTGTCGATGCAGTTGAAGAAAAACTGCAGACTTTAATACAATGGGAAACATTCTCTTGAGTATTATGACAGAGTTTGAAGGGACCTCCTTTATGATTGATATTCAGTAGGTTTTTGTGTGTTTTCAAAGTTTCTTTTTTTAAATGAAAGCCATTCATACTCCTGATCAGTAAGCGGAGAGCTTACTTCTTTAAAGCTGTGCTGGGGAGCTGGAGAATTTACGTAATGTAGAGAAATGTATTGGATAGAGGGGCTTGAAAGTGAAGGCATGCTGTCTTCCTATTAGAAATTTGCCCGAAAATCCTAATACAGAATAATTGAAACAAATGGCTTGCGTAAGTAGTGGGAAAAATTATTGGAACATTTTGTCAGATTAGAAACTGGATTTTGATTCTCCATCATCATACCACATTTGTGTTCACTTCTCACTACCATTTGTGCAAACAAAGTTTCACTCATATGAGAGTTAATAGAAAGCAAATTTCAGTCCTGTAGCCAAGAAGTGTTTAATGAAGAAACAAAACTCATGTTTGGTGTAAGTTATGTAGCAATCATGGTAGGAGTCACAGGTCTAGATAAGTGCCCCCGTCGGCCTCTCACTAGCCTGCTGTGAAGGGATCCAGCTGTTGGATCTCACGTGTTTTAAGCCTCTGGAGTCTGAACAGAGACCAGGGACTGCCCCTATCTTGGGGTCCCTAGTCACACTCTCAGAGTGATAAGAGGGAGGGAGATGGAAGATGCAGCAGATACAGGGCCAGGAAGAGAAACCACGGGACCATCAACCTTGGGAACCAACTTCACAGAGGTTGTTTCCCACATCATGACCCTCAGACTGCCCCTTCTCTATTTCCTCAGAAACTTCTTTTTTGCTGTGCAAGGATGGCTGGCTATCATTCAGCCCAGCCATGACTCATTCCCGGTGACCTTTCCTCTCCCCTGCTCTACACTGCATCCTCTTGCTGTTGCAGCCAAAAGCACTCATTACATCCTCTGTACTCACAAAAGTCTCACCATTGTCCTTGATTCTGTGATTTGCACATTCCCATTGCACATGTTAGAATAATATTTCTGTGCAGCTTTTTGAGGTGGCCTGTCACTACTGGAAGAAATATTGGATTGAAGAACAACGTTATGCTAGAGATGCCCATGTTTGGACCATCTATTGACATCTGCACAGGGTTTAAACGTTTCTCTCACTGCTACTCTGTGTATGTACATATCTGCATGAACACTGGTGACCAGTAAAAGCAGTTACATACAGCAAGGCTTAATTAACACACTAGGCAGCTAGTAGTAATAGTGAAAGCACCTGCTAGACACAGTTCACGAGCAATCCACCAGCAGGTAATTTGTTTGCATGGAATGTTTGTCAAACAATTGTGAATACGGAACAAATTCAAAATCTGTTACTAAACAACTAGTCAGCCGAAAAAACTGGTAAATTCACTGAAAAAACTATCACTATGAATTGTTTGCCAGGCTCTCTTTGAAAATAAGAACATTTGTAATCACTGGTCATTTTGGACATGGCTTTGAAGAAAGCTTAAACGTTGAAGTTTTCCATAATGCCAGATTTTCTTAGGAAGCGCTAAGAACCTTGCAGGTTTGGGTACTTTGTGAATAATGTAAGTTCTAGTGGATCTGCACAATGACATATTCATTCATTTCTTTTTCCTCTACTTCCAGATTTTCAGCTTTTTATGGTATTATATTATTTGTTTAGTGGCATTTCCTCTATTCCATCAATCTAGTTATGCTCACTGGGACAATAACATGATTGCATGTAAATGGCGGATAATCCAGTCCAGGATGTGTGTAAAAAGTGAATACCTAGGTGGAGGAATAGATGTACATGGTTTTTGGTGTATAGCACACTGCAGAACATATATTACCGAGGTTAAGCAAAGGAAATGTATCAGTGTATTGACTTGAATGTGATGAACGCAATCAAAAACAGTAGTTCCAGACCCAACTACTAAAGGTGTGTTCATATTCGGATTATAAATATGGTTCCTAGGTGGTGAAACATGATAAGCCCGACAACAGCTTATTTTAAAAAAATCTAGGTGCTGTTCCTGTTGGGTTTTAAAAAACAAAACAAAACCTCTTGTCATGTTTTTCAGACGGCAGGAAAGAAAAAAAATGTACCCTAATTGGATCCGACTTTTGGCTGAGTAATTCTAATGCATTGTATCTGTGAAAACCCTTCACATTTTTAACAAGAATTTACAGCTGTTTATTCACTCTACAGAAATAGGATATTAGTTAATCTGACATATATATTAAAACACATCCAAGGAATAAAGGATATTGTTGTGATACATAAATCAGAAATAACCTTGTAAGTGGTCTTTTAGTGATTAAAGTTGCCTTTCCTTTTAATAACTCTGCTAAGAAACAGGAAATGCGATTTCCCTACACCTTTCCTAAGGCTCTCCAATCAGCCAGGTCCTCTGGGGGGTTCCCTACTGTATATTCCTTCATCAACATGGCATTTCTCAAGGGGCCCGCACAGAATCTGTTAAAATTAGCTGTGTTCCACATTAGTGACAGGAGCTGCCTTTCTCTCTGAGGAGTACACAGTGGTGTGGCGCTGCTTCCTGTTTGAGCAAAATCATGGCTTTAATTGCAGAGAATTTTTTTCATTACCTGTTAATTGATAAATCATTCTTGCTGCTTGTAGGGCTGTGAAACTAACTTAGTTGTTTCCAGACCTGTGCTCCTCTTCCCTCAGAACAAAAAATATGAATATAGTGCCCGGGTTTAGTTTTTCTAATACAGAATGGCATCTTTGCACCACACCACCTCTATAAACTGGCCTTAAAAGTGGTGAAACTGGCCCAGGAATGATCACCCTAATGTAAGGTTGATCCTCCAGTGGTGTAGATCTCGGGTGGGGCTCTTACACCACTCCCCTTCCATGCTGCTGGCTGGCAAAGAAAAGGGAAATATCTGGAAAACCCTGGCAACAGGCTAATTTTAAGACCCTGGAGGCCATTCGCAACCCACATAAATTAGATTAGATCTCAGGCTGCTATAAATTGGTGTAGGGTGACCAGCACTGCACAGAGGCTGGGAGGAGTAAAAAGGTGAGCTTTTAAGCCAGCTGCATGGACACACGGGCGCACATACATACACTCAACTTGTGTGCACTTCAGCCATGGCTGTGGATCTGGCCTTTGATCTAAAAAAACAACAACAAAGGAATGAGTCGGGCATTAGAGTCACAGCCTTAAGGAGGCACATAAAACATGCATTTAAAAAAAGATCTTTTTGTCATTTCAGTCCTTTTATTCCTGCTTCTGTTACAAGTAGCAAGAGGCCACTATCTTGGGAGGAACAGTAAAAATCCTGAGTATAGTGAAACAATTTAGCTGATAATTCCCCACTGTATAATTTTCTACGCTTCCTGCTAGCTGACCTTGTGGGCTCCTGTCAGGTTGCTAAGGGAAATCCAGCAGGACTCCTGCTCTACTCTTCTACTTTTAAAAAAGTACTACAGGATATGCAGGCATGTTGATGTTGGCTTAGCTATGTAGGTATTTGATCAAGTGGCGTTCTGTAGTCCATTTTCTTTTCTTTTCAATATGGATGATAGCTATGTGATGAATCACTGTTCCAAACTGTGGAGTTGGAATTCTGGCGGTGGTAGATGTTGCCAAAAAGCGGGGATGATGGGGATGAGGCGGGAGTAGGGAATGGGAGGGCTGAAAAAATTGGTAGTAAGCCCTTTGAGACAGGGACCGTCTTTATGTTTGCATCTTACACAAAGCTGAATGCAATGTATGCACTAAATAATAATAATAATGAGATATGGGAGTCTCTGGGTAACCATTTCAAATCTATGCCAAGTTGGTCATAGCCAGAAGTTGTTAGTGTCTAATGGCTGTTCAGTGGCCTATGTGAAATGACTTGGTGCTCCCAGTCCAGATTTCAGTGGACAGGTGGTCACAACAAAACCACAGCCCTGGTTTGCACCTTTGATGACAGTCTCAGCAGGGTGGCCACGGAATAAATAGGCATAGAGGCTGAAATAGCTCCTTACCATTACAAGTGGCCCTTCTGGGTCAGGACTGAGGCTTTCACTGCTGCTGCCCTGTTGCGTGGATAAATTGAAAACTTCAGTCTCCAGGGCTGACAATCACCGAAAATTTTACACACGTGTACACAAAAGGCAAATTATCCTTTTATCTCCTTTTTGAGCTCCTGTGGTAGATCTGAAAATAAAACTTTCCCAGAGCTGAAGCTAGATAGGTCTGTTCTGCCAAACTGGGCATAGGGTTGGAGTTGCACGGCTTTTTTTTTTTTTTTTTGAAAGCACCCATAAGGTTTTGCAGCTTGTTATAGAAGCAGTCCCCTTTCTCCTCTGAAATCAAGCCTGGTGCAGGGCCAGAGAAACCAGCCGCATCTAGGAACCCAGATTGTCCCTATGGCCTCTAACTATATTCCAAGATTTTCAAGGTTGTTCAGAAAATGTTTTGGCAGGACAGGTACTGCAAGCAGGTGCAGCCATCGTCTGCCTTTCTCAGACCTAGGAAAGTTTCCCTGCGCAACGTGTACAGGAAATAAACAAATGATTTGTGTCCATGGTGTTCTCGGGTGACTACAGGCCATTGATCTAACCAGGCTAGAGCTATGTATGGCGCTGTGTGTTGCCAACTGTCCCTTGTTGCAAGGAATGTTCCTTATTTTTTCATTTCTGTACAACAAGATCAGGAGTTACTGTATGCTGCAAAAAGCAACAAGAAATATCCCTGGTGAATGTAGGTGAGTACTGCTTAGTAATTATTATTATTTCTTATTTAATAATGATGATGATGATAATGATAATAATATCAGGAGGAGGGGTGGGGTGGGGTGGGGGTGCTAAGAAAACAGTCCCTTATTTTTAAAATACAATGTTGGCAACCCTAGACTTGGGCAGTGCTCATTGCCCCTAACCTGGTGACTGCAGCATCAAGTTACTGAAAGACTCTTCCAGAACAGATTCTTACTTTCAGTTTTTGTCTGCTGAAGAAAAAGAGAAGGTAAAATGGTCATTTGGAAGAATTGTGGGCTGCATTTGTAAACTAAGTACATGTACATTTAGCAGTATATGCTAACATGGTATATGTGGGACAAGCCAGCTTCCTGTTTGCTGCTGCCGTTTATAGGCTAACGGCATTAGAACAGGAATTGCATCAGCTGGCTTGCTTTGTGTCTCAGCTGTCACAAGGAGAATGTAGTAATATTCGTGATTAAATGTCATTAGTCTGTGGCACAGAAGCAAGAACACAGACATTGTTTTGGATCAGTTCCTGTTAAAATTCAGCAATATAACAAATTATGTCTGCTATGGATTAAACACAGCCATTTTTTGATCTACATTCTATTGCATGCCCCAGAATTTCTGTCAATAAGTCTACGCTATATGGGCATTGATTCCCCAAGGCCTTTAACAGGAGACTAAAAAAGGGCTTCAGTGATCGAACCTCAAGAACTGTTGTTTTAGCAAAAACCTAGTGTTTCGTGTAAACAAAGATGGCAATTTTTAGATCAAAACAGCCTGGAGAATAAATTGGCATTGAGTTTATTTTAGGAATGTTTGGTACTTTTAAATTACTCTTTCTGCTGAAAATCCCTTTGTCTTATCAGTTACCTGTCCTGTCTGTCTACTGCTCCTGTCTCTGTAGTATATCTTAACACACACACATACACACACAAAAAATATGTTTTTGTAAGTAATAATTTTGCTCTCTTAAAGTTCCCTGCTACTCCACAATAAGAGCCTTGTATCTGGAATCAGAAGTGAAAGAAATAAAATATGGTTTTAGATATTTGTTTCTAAGAAAAATCATGCATTTCTTTCTGTTTGTTTGCCAGCAGCTGTAGTCTTCATTACATCATGAATGAAGGAAAGTGTTGTACCTGCCAAGAAGTATTACCAAAAGCACTTTCTTTCTTGTCAGCTTTCATTACTTCTAGCAGGTTGTGTGAGGACACTCTGCTTAGGGAATTGGAATGGGGAGGATATGTGTGTGTGGTTTATATTTACACCCAAATTACAATACACCTGAAATTAGTGGTGGATTTTTATATTTGTTGGAGATTGGTATTATACGACAGCAGAATTGTCCTATACGTCTGGGTGTTGGGCCTGCCTGTCTCTGACTGCAGCATATAAAGTATAGAGGACTAAGTCTTTCAAAAATGACCACCAATTCTGGGTGCCTAATTAGAGGGACCTGAGTACTTGCAGCCCCCATTGACTTCATCTGGAGGTTCAGGTGTGCTCAACACCTCTAACAATCAGGTCCAAAGTGTCTCAAGTTCGGCACCCAAATCAGTGACCGTTTTTGAAGGAATTGGCTTATCTGTACCGTCAGTTATTGTGGTGATGGAGGCTACATAAGTACCGAGGTAGATGGTGAGATCTTCTAAGCTTCAAATCCGTAGAAATTCTGTCCAACAGAATAGTATATTTTTTTTAAAAGAATACAAACCATTATGTGTATATTATCCATTGACAGACAGGTGCCTGGTTCAGATGGGCCCAGACAGTCTAATTTATGCATCCATTTGGCATGTGCATGCTTCCAGATCATGGCATTGTCTCCTCTTCTTGCTAGATAAGTTGAAACATTGACAGGCAGTGTGTTCACTTTTTTCTTTTATTACAGTAATTTATAAGATATTTTAGCTAACAGGAGAATGGCCCAAGGGGGCATTCTCATGTTAATTACCAAATGTGGGCTTGTCAAAATCAAATAGCTTCAGGAATAATGCAAGTAGTACTGCATCATTACAGTGTTTGGCCCTCAACCCAATATTAGCTGTTTTTTAAAATCTTGTTTCACTGGGCTTTTAAATTTAAAAAACCCCAAATCCTGCCCCATCGTAGATCACAAGAGAAATTTAAGACACAATGAAAGATTTAAGATTTTAGTGCAAGTGCTACTTTTAAATATTTTTTAACATTCAGCTGCAAGCTAAAAAAAAGGTATCAACAATTAAAGCAATTACTTGTGAGGTTTTCTGCAAGGCTGAAGGTATTTGCAGTCAATGTGACTCATGAAATCCAATATTAATTTGACTGTTGCATGTGGTTTGTAGTCATTCTCATTTTATTTCTTGGTGTGACACCAACAGCAATCACCAAGGGCCAGATGCTGATAATACCCTTACTCATGCTGGGCAATGTCCCACTCCATCAGTAGTCCCATTGGTTTACACGGAGCTACTCAAAGCCCTGGTCTACACTGGGGGGGGAGTTGACGTAAGGTACACAACTTCAGCTATGCTATTCTCCTACCTGAAGTCGACGTACCTAGATCGACTTACCACGGAGTCTTCACGGCGGTGAGTCAACTGCCGCCACTCCCCCGTCGACTCTGCTTGTACCTCTCGCAGCGCTGGAGTTCCGGAGTCGACGGGAGAGCGCTCAGGGATCGATTGATCCCATCTAGACTAGATGCGATAAATCGACCCCGGATATATCGATCGCTACCCGCCGATCTGGTGGGTAATGTAGGCCTAGTCAAAGGGTAAAATACTACACAGGGTGGGTAATCTGGGCCCAAATTTATAAATTAGAGCCTGGTAAAAAACTGTTTCTATTCTGATAGTACACAGTGTCTTGTCACCTCTGAAGGGTGTCAGTATAATCAGTCAGGTTGAGGAGCTAGCTTTATGATGGTGGACTGAGTTAATTTTGGTGTTACATGCTTCAGGGTGTAAGATCGTCGGTCAATAGCTAATCCCCCATTCCCTCTCCCTCCACATGGCACAAGTAACTTGGTCCATATAGCATACTGCCTGCTGCACAGACTTACACCTGATTCTTCAGAGAAAGATGGGAAAAAATCCAATAATACGTGTGGACAATTGTGCAGTGCCGTGAATGGGATTGAGGTGAAATGGTGAGGTTTCTTTCCTGGTCCCTGCTATTTTAATATAATTGGCCCTACTTTGTGCTATAGGCACATTATAGACTTTTCTAAGAGAAATTTAACTTTTTAAAAAAACCCACAGGAAACCTTCCCAACCCTAAAACATCATCCATTTTTACCTCCCCTCACAGATTCCACCACATCCTCCCTCTAATCCTGAATCAGTGCCCTCAACCCTATCCCCCAGGAAATGCACTTTCTATATGTAATCAAATCCAGATTCTGGTGAACCAATTCAGCAGGCAAGTTCCAGAGCCATGGACCCATCATCAAAAACACCCTCGCACAAGTATTCTCGCAATTATACAAGGAGGGAGCTCTTAGTTTGAGAATCATTGACTGCAGCTGCCACAGAACCTCCTGAGGAAATAGGCTGTCTCTCAGACAGACAAAGCACTAACCATTTGGGGCTTTAAAGCTGAAAACCAACACTTCGAATTTTACCTGGAAATCTACTGACGGCCTGTACAGAGCATTGGTGTAACGTGCTTCTGGCAGTTAAACATCCCACTTAATAGATGGGACACCACACGCTGCACTAGCTGCAGTTACTGAAGGGTCTTAAGATGTAGTAGCCCTTTGTAAAGCATAATAAGTTAACCTCAAGATGACAAAGGCATGGATGATCATGACAAGCTCTGCATCCCTAGCAAAAGGTCACAACCTTCTTGCCAAGCACCAGTGATGAGAAGGGCAGTTAGCAGCCACTATGACCTGAACATCCAGAAACAACCAGGGATCCAGCCAACTGCACCTCTAGGTTAAGAGCCTGAGAAAGTGATGGACAGCACGTCCTGACAATCAGTGGGCCAATACAACTTCCACAATTTCCTCAGGTTGCTTCCTTGAGTAGAACTATCATGGTCTTGTCTGGGTTGAGTCTTAGCCAGGTATCCGTGCATCAATTTCCATTTGACACTTAAGTAAGGGGTTCTACTGTTCCAGCGGGGTCTGAAGGGAAATCTAAAGCTGGGTGTTATAAACATATTGAAGACACCACCATTCATACTTTCTCTCCATCCCTCCTACTGGCCCCATATACATGTTAACAACAATGGTGATAACAGAGAATCCTGCGGGAATCTGTCATGAGAGCTCTTGAAGTAAATGAGCAGCTAACCAATGCTTCCCTTTCAGATCTCTCAGAAAGAGAGAAGCAATCCCATTGGCCCTACTGTGGTCTTCAGGCAAGTCCCCAACATCTGTGGTTAAGGGTATCAAAAGCAACTCTCAGAGCAACAAGAATCAGCATGGACATGTGATTCTCAATCATTGACAGCAGATCATCAGTATTCTACACCTCCAGAGCAGACTCTGTACTAAACCCCAGGCCTAAAACCAAACTGACCACAACATCTTCCTGCTGATTTTCATCAGCCGGGAGGGGCTTGGATTTGAGTGTGAGATTATATCATATGCCTGACCACCACAGACTGAAATTCAAACAGAAAAGACTCATTGTTCTGAGAGACTTAAATTTCCATGTCCACAATAATTCTAATGAGTTGGCTCCGAACATTGCTAGCCCCTCACTAAAAGTAAATTCTGCCACCATAGAGATGGAAATCTCAGTCTGGATCCGACTGATCTTTATCCTCAAAGTAATTCCTCACAGTTAGAAACACTTTGACTCTGTCACCCAAAAACAAACAACCTGGATTAAGCAGGTTGTTAACCCCCTGTTTTCTTTGACTACTCCTGCACAGTGACCACAGAAAATTTCAAATGCTCTTTTTGCTTTAATCAGTACATTTCAAAACAGGACATAAGTCATTGGTTTTTATACATCATCCTTCCTACTTTATCATTTGGATGTCATCTGAATATCAGAACAATGTAGAGAAAAAAGATGTTCAGTGGATAAAGATACTGGACTATTTTTATGTCCTGTCACACCTTCAGTAGAGTGGTCTGAGAGCTGCATAATATTCCTGCTTAGAGCCCTTGGAAATCTAACCGGACCCATTTGCTTCTGAGGGGTGACCTTTAAAATAGATGCTGTCTCCTAGCAGAAAATGTGTATCCCAACCTGAAGACAAAGGAGGTAATGGCTGGTTCACAACAAAGGCACAATTACCATTTTCTCTCCAATCCCACCACAGAAACAAGATCAAAAATATTGCCAGCTATGTGAGTGGAACCACTCTGCACCTGAGGTGCACACACAGTTCCAGTGATGACTAATACAAGTCCATCCATGTGGAAATTGGACTCACTCAGAACAGTTAGTCTAAATGATTTTAACACTGCAGCAGGGTGACCTGTACACCAATATTGGTTCCTATCTCAGGATTCATGTATAAAATGGACATTCTCTCTCTGATCCAGTTTGGAGGCTGAAGACCTCCTGCATTTAAGGATAAATAAAAACAGCACAGATTCACCACCATTTTGACCCTCTCATAGTTCAAACTGAGCAGAGTACCCAGCTGCAGTCATTACCAAAGGTAGCTCAGGTGGAGTCTGCTGGGAAAATGTAGTCTGTGCCAGGGCTCACATACTGCTAATTCCTGGTGGTACTGTTGGGCAGGACTGGCTGATAGTGGCAGGTCAAATAAGGAATCCCACAGACTACTCCACATGGAGAACTTTCTGCCACCTTGCTGAGGAGAGTTTAAACCTGAGCTCTGTTAAATTCAGTGGTTTCTGCTGAGTTCAGCTTTCTTTGAGGACTGTGAGTGGAAAGGCAGTCTCAAGGTAGCACAGCCCTAGATCGCTAGGGGCTTTAAAGATTAGGGTCAGGACCTTGAATTGTATCAGTAACAAATGGGGCACCAGCAGAGTATGCAGAGCTAACAGTGGCTTTGTATAATAATACCTTAAATGCAGAATAATGAACTATACCATTTAAAAATAATTTTTGCAAAGGATTTTTTGTTGAATAAAACCAGGGATGGGAGAAGGCAGTGCAAGACCGATATGTTTTATATTCTTAAAAAACCTGCCATAGTAGGGGTCTACCAGGCCTGGCAGATTGATAATGGCATATGGAGCCATTCACCTCTATGGTAATGTTTCAAATCTGACCTTACTTGGGACTGTTTGATGACAATTGGTGACCTATGCATGAAGAATATCCAGTTCCTGGTGAATAGCATGCACATCACAAACCACCCCCACAGGTTTTACCAATAAGCATTTTTGCTAGCAGTTTCAGCAGAGCAGCCAAAGATTGAATTGGGGTAAAACTGGAACTGTCGTCTTATCCACAGGGCTGGCTTTTTTCTTTTTTTTTTTTTTTTAAATTTAGACACATTAGCATCGTACCAATGTAGAGAAACTCACACAACCATTTCCCACATATTATCTCTTTTGTAACAGAGAACTCGAAGGTTCTCAGTCCAGCATTTTGCACTAGCCCAAATTCACCATTTCAAAATAAAACAATACAGACCTTAACAATGGACAGTAGGGTCCATGCAGCTTATAGATTCAGTAGAGTAACAAGTCTGTTTACACTCAGGTACCATGACAAAGGACATGCATACTACTATAAATGGAATATTCACACACTCAATTTCTGTGCGTGTATGCACATATGTGTTTGCGTAATAAACATCTGTTGCCATGTCACATGATACCTCTGGGATTCCAAAGTGTTGGCTTTTTTTAAAAAAAAAGACCTATAGACTAAAACATATCTGTATTTTTTAGACTTTTATCATGTTTAAGGTATAAAATTGTTTATCAATAAAGATAGTAGAAATATGAAACCTGTCCTGTAGGCTGTAGATGTGATTTGACGCCAGCAATAAATTTTGGTTCTCTGCAACCTTATTTTGTTCAGTCCTTTTTATAATTAGCTGATCTTTATGACCTGGAGATAGGAGGCAGAAAGGGAGTTATGGCACGATGGGCATCTAGTGACTATGTGGGGCAGCTGAGTATGTAGTTAATGCTTAGTCTCCAGTGGTTTTTTTTCATTTTGTATTTGGAGGTCTGCGTTATTATATTGACCCTGACGCATGTGAGGGAGAAAAAAATAATATACTCTGTAGTTCTAGAACTTACGTCTTTTAAAACAGGGTTGAAGCATTGAAAAGAGACTGGCAGACGGGCTTAGCACTGTGGATATCTATATCCATTCTTGCCAAAGGGTAAATAAAGGGCATTCATTTATTAATCCGCTTCCAAATCCCTCCCTCAAAAAAAAAATGAGGAGGGGGTTCTTTTTCTTTTCTGACTGTTTCTAGTAGAGCCAGGCATGAACAATTAAATTTAGGGCTTCCCTGTGGTCTGTGAATAACACTGCACAGTACTAACCATCAGGGCACAAAGACAGACAACAAAAAGGGCTGTTTTATTTTCTGTTTATCCTTCAGGATACTGTTTACCTTATCACTGAAGGGGAAGTTATCATTTTATCCCTTTTGGAAATTGTACTGGCTTGATTCTGTACCTCCAGGTCTCGGACCAGCTAGTGATAAAGTGGGCATGTCAGCCTGGGGTGAGGAAAGTCCTACCGGGAGCTGTTGCACTCTCGCACTCGCTCTGACTCTCTCTGTCTCTTGCTCTTTCTCTGTCAAACCATTTTCTCTCTCTCTTTTCCCGCTTTCAACGGGAATGTTTTTTTTTCTTCCCCCTCCCCTCTAAATTTACTTCACAGCAGATTGTCTTGTAGTAAATCACCAAAAACCCAAATAGCACTAAAGCATTCTGATACAACATTAGCATTTGCTTAACAAGCACAAGATAAACATTAAACAAAGAACTGCATTTCTTTATTAGAGGCTGCAAGATACATAATCCATGAGCACAAGAAACATGGGACCCAGTGGATATGCAGATGTGTGTTATTTCATTGGCGCTGGGCGGCCTTGTTAGAAAAGGTTTTCATCTGAAGGCTTGGGGGTGGATAGTTGACTGTCCCTGGTGGGTCTGTAACTAGATACAGAGACTGTTGCAAGCTAGGCTGGGCTCCCTGGTGGATGTGCTGATTGGACAGCCTGAGGAAAACTTGGGAAGCATCAGGAAGTGAACTCAATCACCTTGGGGATGATAGGGTAGAACCAGATGAAGGCATTTGACTTCTTTTGTAACTCCCACTAAGGACAGATTGCCAGTGCGATCCAACCTCCATAACTGCAAATCAGGCCCTTTCCCCTATGCCGATTTCATTAGAATGGCCAGCATGGTGCAGAGTTTAAAAAAAAAAAAAAAAAAAGGTTAGACACAGTAATTTTACAGGCAGGCGGGTACAAAAAAAAATCTGCATAATTAAGCAGTCAGGGCTGCTAATAGGGGAGTTTATATGCTCTGGGACCAGGCAAGGGCAGCACATATGGATATAGCACTGGATATTAAATCTACGGCATGCCGACTTACTTCAGGGCCCTTAGAGAAAAGTCTAATTATAGAGAGAGGAATTGTGTTTACTGGTCTGTCTTGGGCAAAGATGTTGAAAGAAGTGCAACCAAGTTTTGCAGTTAGACATGAACAGTCTGTTAATAGAGATATCAAAAATATGTGCTTGTGATTGCTTCATATCTAATCCACAGGAAATCACAGATTCTGAGACCCCCCCTTTTCCCAGTTAAGTGGGGGAGAGGAGGGAGAGCGATACATATCCCGGATGCAGGATGTAAAATGTGTTCATTATTGAATTGCTGGAATTTAATCTGAACCAAGCTCTTTATCATCAATAAATTATATTTAGCAGTTTACCCTAGTTAAGCTACTTCTGTTTAAAAATGTCAGTGCTTCTGGGTATAAGCTCAAAGTCAGCATTTAAATATAAATGGGTAATACGGGTGGAAGTTGAAGCAGGCAGGACTGAGTAGTTAGAGAAAGGGTATGTTTATGTAACAAGTCCTGACGTGGTGGACATTAACTTTTCATAAGGCAGATCAAAGGTAAGGAGAAGACCCAAGGGCCCTCAGTCAAGGGCCCCTAACAACTGTCTAGTGTGCTCTATGAGATGATTTCTTCAAATTAGAAAGACTTAGATTATAAAAAAAGGCTTTAAAAGTAATTACCCTTTCTCCCCTCCCACCCTTCCCTCCCCGCACAGCAAGTAAAGGAGTCTATCCGTTTGCTGATGGGAGATGATCAGGGAGGTGTTATCATGAAACGCTGCCCTGCGCGCATAACTGCAAGGAGAGGCTAGTGTCTAGTGCATATTTTGATTTAATATTTTTTAGCTTCAGGCTTTTGTCCTTTTAGTGTTTGGATTTAAAATACTGGGCCATCTGGGTGAACCTCATTCTGAAATGCTGGCGAGCAATTGTCAGTCATAAACTGCTTTAAGGGCTGCAACCTGCAAGGTTCTAAGTGTTCCTCAGCTCCTATGAAGTCGATGGGATTTGAAGGCCCTCTGGAATATATAAGATGGATCCCTAAGTTTTTGCTTCCTCTAGATATTTAAAGGGAGGCGTGAACTACACCAGCGTTTGGGGAACGTACAAGATTATTGTCGAGTATTGTAATAGCACCATATAGTAACTACACAAAACATAGGATTAGAAACGCTCCCTGCCCCAAAGTGCTTGCAAAGATGCTCTTAATCCTCATTTTAAGAAAGGAGGACAAAAGGACTTAGGTGACTAACTGCCACTAAATCCCAGACTCAGGCCCCACTGGGATTCACAAAATCTTCACTCAGCTGCTGCCAAACCACATAGGTGCTTAAACACACTGGATGCCTATATTTTTTGCAGTAACATTTCCCAAGGTGCCTATGTTTCTGACTGGCAATGCACACTGCAGTTCCACAGTGAGGAAAGATTGGCATTTCTCCACTAACTCACCTGTAGAGCCCCATCCGGCAAATGTGCTCAGAGCTCAACTGCCAGATTGGGCCCCGATAGGTGAATTTACACAAAACAGCCTGGGTGGGCAGGGGAAAATTGACAACCTCCCTAGTAACTTTTAGCCCAGTGGTCAGGGCACTCCCCTTAGATGTGGGAGACCCATGGCTCAGGTTCCCCCCTTCACCAGATAAGGTTAAGGGATTTGAACAGGAATCTACAAGCTTGAAAGTGAGTGAGGTTACGGGATATGCTGACATGAGACTCCTTCAATCTTTCCCGTTGAAGCTGTTCCAGTGTTAATAAATAATGTAAAAGGAGCAGAGGAGCTGGCTCCTGAATCTCCCACCTGAGTGCTCCCTCTAACCACGACACTTCATAGTCATTCTCATGTTTCCTCTCTCTCTGGCCCAGTCATTCTTGTATTATTTATCCACAGTGGAACAGTCAGCAGCAGAGACTGAGGGAGCCCCACATCAGAAAAACCCATAGTCCAGTGGTTAAGGTATTCATCTAAGAGGTGGCTGATTCCTGTTCAGATCTTCAGATCCCTTCTCTCTCTCTCCCCCGCCCCCCGTCCCCGTCCCCCCAGTGGAGCAGGGTCTTAAATTATGGATTTCACACATCACAGGTGAGCACCCTAACCAGTGGGCTAAAAGTTATGATTGAGTTCTGAAAATGCACAGCTGGCAACATCAGCCACAACTAGCAGGCTAGTTAGGTAGAGCTAAATTCACAAAGAAACATGTGCATGATGATGCTGAGTGTCACCATGCCTAACTTTTAGGCACCTAGAAAATCACTGGGATCCACACAGGCTGGGTTATGTACCTAGGCTCCCCATACAATGCCTCAGGAGAGACAGGCGCCTGAGAATGGGAGTCACAAAAGCTAGCATGCTAAGCTAGCCAGTGGGAGGTGCCAAGGTGAGGCATGTGTGCCCCTGTTCTCTTGCTAAAACAGTGTAGGTGCCTAACACCTAAGAAAAGTTTGCAGCTGAGAATCCCAAGCACAGGGAAGCTTAGCCCTGCAGTCTGGACTTGGGCATCATCTCTGAGAGAGGGGCAGGGCTTAGCACACACCCCTCGGGAAGAGCAAACAGCGTGTGGGTGTACTTACTGTACAGCTTGAAGAATGCAGGCTTTTGTAACCTTATAGAACAACCGCGTACTTCTCTTCCCCAGATGAGCCATGGAGAGCAGAGCTAGCTCCAATTAGAATCCCTGGTCTGGACTCTTAGCAGCTAGCAACAGCATCAAACTATTCTGGGATAAGTAGAAAGTAAAGAAGAGAGAGGGGGATGAGAATTTTAAATCTCAGCTTTCCCCTTTAAAGTGACATTGTCAAGATATAAAATAATATAGATTTAAAATGTTCTTATCTTTATTGATGTAACGCTAAAGCCTGGTATAATTTTTAAAATCTAACTTACGCATTACCCTTTGTACTATGTGTTTACCTTTTCATTTCACTCATCTTGGACATTCAAACTATACTGGTCAGTTTATTTTAGTGGATAGCCATTTTCACTTACTGATTCTTGCACTAGCACAATGGTGTTTTGTTTGGGATTCTAAATGTTAAAAAAAAAAAAAAAAAAAAGCAACCCCCCAAAACATAAAAGCACTACAGGATGTCTCCACACACATGTACATCTCTACTATTTTTACTGCAGTTTAAAAGAGGTTTATGACAATCTTTTATTTCAGTATCTTTTCATGTATTTGGGACCGAACCTATCTTAATTTTTGAAAGGTGCCTGTCACAATGGTATGCTAAGCATCGTCATTGTCTCTTCCACGCCTTGCACTAGTGATAATAGCCAGCAATGGCAAGAGATTCCAAAGCTGGCTTTAGACTCTAGCCCTTTACAGGCCAACTCCTCAAAACTCCATTGAATTCAATGGGTTTGTGCTGATTTACACTAGGTGAGGATCTGGATATTCATTCTGAAACAGTTTTGCAAGGAATGTGCTATCACAAAGTGAGCTGTTCCTCTCTCTTTATACTTCTACTGACCTCTGACCATCAATCCATTTCCTCCACTCACTTCCTCCCAGTGCTTCATCGGCCACAGGGAATGGGATTGTTCGCTGGGAGTGCTATGTCAGCATGACATGCAAATGGCAGTTTCTCTCCCATCCATCATGCTAATCAATGGCATTCCCACAGCACCGATCACCATGATATCGCCCTGTAAAAGATGCTATGGGAAATAGTCTCTTTGGAGATGATATACAAGGGATAGATTTAGAATCTAAGTTCCTTCTGGGTCTCAATTTTGCACCCACAGTGACCCTGAGGCATGGGTTTATTTATGTACCCAGTCACACTTGCAGTTATTTTGCTGGTGTAAAAATGAAAGCGAGTTTTTTCAAAATCTAGCCCTTCTTCTTTTATTTGAAAGAAGTCATTTGGCAGCTTCGCATATGCTGCACCCCATGCGTGGGTGAGGGAAGAATCCCTGGATTCATGCAAAAGGCATTACTTTCTCCACTGTCAAATCCCTCCTGGAGACTCATTCCTGCCAGGATGCCTGTGGGAAACTTGCTGACTTAATGACAAGCTTGAGGAGTAATTTGGGAATAGTTTCTGTATCCTTTAAAAAATATATTTGCATGACTATTTTGTTAACATAAGTGTATTCATTTCATAACCCACCCTCACATCCTTTGTTCATAAGTCTCTTTATCTTGTGGTTGTGAGCTCCTCAGAGCAGGGATCGTGTCTTTTTATCTGTTTAGAGATGGCCTAGCATATCATTGGCACTACCAGAAATAAATAATAATAACTAGTAGATACTGGTTGGTGCTGGGCTGTCAATATTCCTTCTCTGTTGTTTTTGACTTTCCTCTCCACTAACCCACATATCTGAGCTATGTCCAGTTCCTGCTGCTTTTTCCTCCTGACTATCTCCAGGATGTCTCCATTTCTTTCCATGTCCACAACCAGATCTTGTATCTAGGTCCATATTATATCCTGCCTTGACAACAGCAACATCTTCCTCTTTAGCCTCCCAAACACTCACATTGCCCCTCTTCAGTGCAAACAAGGTGCAGCCACTGAACTCATCTTCCTGTGCATCAATCTGATCACGTTACTCGTCTCTTTGAATCCCTCCACTGACTTCTCATCCACTAAAACGCATGAAATTTAAGCCTCTGGTAATCACCTTCAAAGTTCTTCCTAACTCTGCCCTCATGGGGACTTAGGACTTGGCAAATTAAGCACAATGAACAGGATTTGGAGCCCAAACCTGCAGGTGCTAAAAACACCCTGCAGAGTTCTGAGCACCTATGATGCCATTGCCCATGGAGAGTATGTGAAGAAAAAGGAGGCTTTGCATATCTTGAGAGTGCTCAGTACATTGCAGGGCTTGAGACCTTTGTTTCTATTCATATTCCATTGGCCATACCCATCTTAGCAATCCTTCCAGTCCCTGTTCAGCTTCCGAGCTCACCTTCCCTAAGTTATCATTAGCTAGTTGCAACCGTGTACTTCTTTTCAAGATGTTTTCCTAGAATCTTTTGTACCAGGGGAGCTGGTGATTCATTGGAGGAAGGGTGTATATCTTCATGGATTCCAAGGCCACAAGGGATCAATGTGATTGTCTGGTCTGACCGGAATAACACACAGGCCATAGAACTTCCCCTAAATAATTTTTAGAGCATATCCTTTAGTAACCCAGAGTTAGATTAGTTGCTTACTAGTTGTTTCAGTAAATGGTTTATGTTTTTGGAGTTTAATAGGCCGATAATTAAATTGTTGTACAAGTGGGAGCCTTGATCATGAAATGCTATGTTTTCTGGAACCTCTCAAAACCCCCAAATCAATCCAATACTTGCGGTAAATAAAGACAATGTGGATTAAACCATATTGAAAACGCCAAACTGGGACTGAGTTAACTTTGGCTTGACTGTCTTATTTACCAGTGGTAAAGATAATCCTAAAAATGTGTGGTGTGCAACCAGTTCCTCCATTCAGTATTAAAGCCCAGACACTGAGCAGGTGAGTTTTCCCTGGTTTTGTGACACATTCTGTTTAAAAATAAATAAATAAATCAGCAAGCATACAGTAGATGCCTTTTACTGCCAGAGTGGAACTTCACAAGCCTACCAGGGGACCTTTTTGTAATGTGTGTAATGTGCTGCTACCGTGCTTTAGCAAGGAAAAATGTCACTGCTGGGCTTTATTTTTAACAGACTTCTTTAACATCAATTAATGCAAGCAAATGTAGTGGAGGAGATCTAGCTTTTTATTTATATTTGAGGGAAAGCAGTGAGGAGACTTGGAGGGAGGGGAAGGAAGAAGCATTGTTTTATTTTAAACTCCAGGCAATTAAACAACATTGGGGGAGATTTTCAAAGGCACAAAAGGCAGTTAAGCATCTAACTCCCACTGAAAATCAGTGGGAGTTAGGCACCTAACTGCCTTTTGTCTTTGAAAATCTCACTCATACTGTATATTTTTAAACATTTATTTCCTAAAGTGTGCACTGCAAGTTACCTAACATGAAGGCCAAGATCGTCAGCTATCAGCATGGCTCCATGTGTAATGTGCTCCACACACTCACCTCTCCTCCTTTACACACACACACACAGACCCACACATGTATACACGCAGTTGTAAATGAACTCTTATATTATCTCTTAGCATTGATTAATTTTGTTCTGTTGGGGTGAGGGGGTCTCTGCAAATCTTGACAGTGCAACTGTTTCCCTTTAATGTGAGCTTTTCATGAAAATAAAGGTAAAAATTAACTCTGCAGCTACTTGACTTGCCCTGCTGCATGGAAGTTTTGATGTGGGCAGAGAGCAGAACGTGATCTGAGGTAACGTACTGTATATGATGTAATATGTTACCATCACAGTGAGCAAAGGACAAAACGATAACTTTAACTTAGCATTTTCATGCTTTTACTAGCGCAGTCAAGCGATTAAAAAAATTAATCACAATTAATCACACTGTAGAATACCATTTATTTAAATATATTGATTTCAATTACAACACAGAATACAGAGTGTACAGTGCTCACTTTATATTTATTTTTATTACAAATAATTGCACTGTAAAAAAAAAAAAGAAATTGTATTTTCAATTCACCTAAGTACTAAGTAGTGCAATCTCTTTATCATGAAAGTTGAACTTACAAATGTCAAATTATGTACAAAAAAAACCTGCGTTCAAAAATAAAACAATGTAAAACTTTAGAGCCTACAAGTCCACTCACTCCTACTTCAGCCAGTCGTTCAGATAAACATCTGGTTACATTTGCAGGAGATAATACTGCCCGCTTCTTGTTTACAGTGTCACCTGAAAGTGAGAACAGGCGTTCGCATGGCACTGTTGTAACCGGTGTCGCAGATATTTATGTGCCAGATGCGCTAAAGATAAATATGTCCCTTCATTCTTCATCCACCATTCCAGAGGATGTGTACAAGCTGATGCCGGGTTCTGCTCAATAACGATCCAAAGCAGAGCGGACCGATGCATGTTCAGTTTCATCATCTGATGATGATGCCACTAGCAGAAGGTTGATTTTCTTTTTTGGTGGTTTGGGTTTTGTAGTTTCCGCATCTGAGTGTTGCTCTTTTAAGACTTCTGAAAGCATACTCCACACTTGGTCCCTCTTAGATTTTGAATGGCACTTCAGTTTCTTAAAACTTGGGTCGAATGCTGTAGCTATTTTTAGAAATCTCACATTGGTACCTTCTTTGCATTTTGTCAAATCTGCAGTGGCAGTGTTTGTAAATCAAACAACGTGCTGGGTCATCATCCAAGACTGCTATAACATGAAATATATGGCGGGTAAAACAGAGCAGGGGATATACAATTCTCCCCCAAGGAGGTCAGTCACAAATTTAATTAATGCATTATTTTTTTAATGAACATCATCAGTATGGAAACATGTCCTTCGGAATGGTGGCTGAATCATGAAGGGGCACACAAATGTTTAGTATATCTGGCACATAATACCTTGCAATGCCGGCTACAAAAGTGCCATGCGAACTCCTGTTCTCACTTTCAGGTGACACTATAAATAAGCAGGCAACAGTATCTCCCGTAAATGGAAACAAACTTGTTTGTCTTAGTGATTGGCTGAACAAGAAGTAGGACTGAGTGGACTTGTAGGCTCTAAAGTTTTACATTGTTTTGTTTTTGAGTGCAGTTATGTAACACAAAAAATCTACATTTGTAAGTTACACTTTCATGATAGAGATTACACTACGGTCCTTGTCTTAGGTGAATTGAAAAATACTATTTTTTTTGTTTATCATTTTTACAGTACAAACACTTTTTAATCAAAAATAATACAAAGTGAGCACTGTACACGTTGTATTCTGTGTTGTAATAGAAATCAATATATTTGAAAATGTAGAAAAACATCCACAAATATTTAATAAATTTCAGTTGGTATTCTATTGTTTCATCGTGCGATTAATCACGATTAATTTTTTAACTGCAGTACATTTTTTTGAGCTAATCGCATGAGTTAATTGCGATTAATCGACAGCCCTAGGTTTTACCAATTTTAAGTCAGAGCTTCAGTATAGTTTCTTTATTTTACTAGCAATACTGGTGTTGTAGGGTGCATAGACAGACTCTGGCTGCTGTAGCTCACTCTCAGACTTTTTTCTTTCACATGTGTACATGTGACTCTTGTTCAATTGTGTATATTTAATGATTGGGAGGTGTTGGTGGGATGATACTCAGTCCAGATCTCTGGTGTTCGACCTTCACCTCTGTCTCTTTGTCTCTCTAAAAGGTGTTCTTTGTGGTCTGTTACATGTTGGCACTGAATACTGCCTTTTAGTGGTTAGTTGAAGTGTTGGGGCCAGTACACTTTTCTTCCATACAGTACAACCTCAGAGTTACAAACACCTCGGGAATGGAAGTGTTCATAACTCTGAACAAAACATTATGAGAGGGGTAGCCGTGTTAGTCTGTATCCACAAAAACAACGCGGCGTCTGGTGGCACATTAAAGACTAACAGATTTATTTGCCAAACATTATGGTGGTTCTTTCAAAGTTCACAGCTGAACATTGACTTAATACAGTTTTGAAACTTTACTATACAGAAGAAAAATGCTGCTTTCCTTTTATTTTTTTTTTTAGTAATTTCCATTTAACATAGTACTGTATCGTATTTGCTTTTTTGTTTTTTGCACTGCTGCTGCCTGATGGTGTACTTCTGTTTCCACATGAGGTGTGTGGTTGACTGGTCAGTTCAGAACTCTGGTGTTCGGAACTCTGGGGTTCTACTGTACTACTTTCCTTTTATTTTAAAGTTTGGTACTTCATTTTCTCCTCCTTCACAAAACATAATTGTGGCAACAAACCCTTTTATTTGTTATTAATGAAAATATTACAGGGTTAACATCAGTATCATATAGGACTAACTCTTTTCTTCATAGAAGCATTTGACAAAGCCTGCTGGTTCTGACAGGTTTAATTAATAAGTAGGGTAGCAAATGATGTTGGCCTCTTACTCTCTTTACCACCTTTTGATTTTGCTTCTGAAATGCCCCCATTTTTCAGAAAATGACTAGTCCTCCTTTACCTCACTTCTGTTGTTCAAACATGCTTTGTGTTAAAGCCCTCTGCTTGCCTCTAGCCTCTAACAAACTAAAAGTTGTGGCTTATATAAGGTGAAGGAAACAAGTAAGGAGGTTTGGAGATGAGTTCTAGCTACTTGCAGACTTCAAGTTTTCTGATGGAGAGTCTTAGGTGGTTTTAAACATTGTCATGGATTTGTAGGTGATGGCCCCAAGGCTTTCAGAGAGAAAAAGATCACAGTAGTTAAATATATATGTTGCTAAATATCTTTTTTTGACATTGAGATTTTATTTCTTAATAAAAATAAAATGCCATGGAACCGGTCTTTGTTATATAGTCAGAGTATACAATATTTAAATTTTTAAATAGTAGCTTGAATGAACTTGTGCAGGTCTTAAAAAAAATTATCATAAAGAAATTAAAAATGTATTGTGCCCAAAACATTTTTATAATTCTGCATTATAGCCTTAGAAATATTTTATCAGGGTATTTTTGTTTGGTTTGGTTTTACTGTGTTTTAGTTCTTTGCAGATGGGAACATCAGGAATTGCTCTGTAAGAAGGATGGATGGCTATATTTAATTATTGGCCTCTGATTCTTGATTAAATTAGTACAAATCCTCACTTGTCTCTCTCCACTGTCCTACTCTTACACTTCGGCAGCATTATTTCTCGCTGACTAAAATCTTATCAAGAATCCATCATTTCCCCTTTCCATCCACTAAGTTTTGATGATTTGGTGCAAAGGTGTACTTACCGTAACACTGTTACGATAACTAGTACATTTGTGTTTCTGTTATGATGGGAGTACTGTTGTAGTGAGACTTATCCACTGTTGCTGTTGCTTCTCAGCAGTGTTAATTATACTTTAGGCTCATGTAGGGTGCATATGGAAATACAAAAATAAGTGATCGGGGACTAGAACAGTTTTGCTTTCATTTGTTGTGACAATGGCACATCTACTATGAAACACACACACAGAGGCTAACGTACCTTATCTGTAATGAGGTCATGTCCCATGATGTGTATTAAACATCACTAACTAGTCCCCTGCTTATCCAAAACCTCATTTATCTGAATTAATTTTGTGTCCCCCATTTCATTCAGCTAAACAAGGTTTCAGTGTTTCCAACTCACAGTTTTATCACGAGTCTCATGATATGTAGTGTTTTGCTTAAAGCCTAGTCCCTGGAGTCATATGAATACATGAGAATCTCAGCTTTCATTTAGAAAAAAACAAAGAGGGGGGACAAATTTCTAGTCCTTGCAGTTACAGAGAGAGGCTGGAAAATCTGATACTTAAAAATGCCAAATCCACAAAGCAAAGAATTCAACATGAATTATTGTTTTAAAATCTTATGATTTTTAAGCCCATCTCATGATTTTGGGAGCCTGACTCATGATTTTTGAGTGTTTGGTGTTGGCAATACTGTTTTCACTGTAATGTGCCTTTTCATGTGTGTGTCTGACTCCTATGGATCGTCTGTCAGACTGTGGGGCAGTATGGGGTTTTGTAGCAAGGATCTCCATTTCCCCCCTTCCCCCCCCCCCCCAGTGTACATGAGAGAGTGGAGAAGCACCCATTTATCCCCAGCCCCTTGTTATGCCTATAGATAGTTTAGTGGAGACTATGTATTGATTCCAGCCTCCAACTTTTGGAGATGCTGGATCGCAGTAGTTGTGCAGTGGGTTAATGGTGTTTGATATAGTTTGTCGGATTCTTCCCCCCACCATTGCTAATGAATGCCGACTGCCTAGTTTAAACGAGAGCTAAATCCTATTTTGGCCAAGGCAGCTATGGAGAGCACAGATGCTGCCCACTGTGTCCTCTGCAAAAGGACTTCTGCCAACCAGGGAATGATTTCTCATGGTAGGACAAGAGGAAGTGCTGTGCAGTGCACTTTGCTGCTCTCCTGATCAGAAGCAAAGTACGATCCTATCTGCTGTCAGTTAGCACTTGCCGCTGAGTGCAGCATACTCACTAGCTGGCTGGGGAGTTAGTTGCCCACTGGGGAATGTGGTGCATGGGCCAATGAAGTAGCTGTCTGTCCTTCTTACTACTACTTGTGATTGCAGTGGAGAGACCGTGTCCTGCTGCTTGCATGGGGAAGAAGAGGTTTCCAAACAATGTCTTCCCCCTCTTGTGCAGCAGAGGGTGGAATTTAGCTCCTACACACCAATGCTTAGGGCTAATACCTAAACAGTGGTTGGCAGGCTAAAGAAAAACATTGTGGTGCCATGCAGAATTCTCAAGGTTGGGAGCAGCCTTGGCACTTCCACTCCAGCCATCTAGTGTCTGGCCTGGTGAGGGTGGAAGCATAAGCTAACTGCATGGCTCTATGAGCATCACCTGCTAGATGATTGCATAGCATTAACAGGGGGCTGCAAGGAGCTGTGATGGCAGCAGCATCTGAAAAGGGAGGGGGATGGGCAATATTTTTCAGTGAGACGGCCGTATGTCCGGGAGATGTCCCCGAATGCCAGTGCAGAGAAGGGAAGGGGCATGGTCCCACCCTGAGTAAGAACCCCACAAGTGGTTTTGATTCCTCTTATATCCTTCTTTGCTGTTTTCTCACCCCTTCTCCTTATTTAAATTAACAAGAAAAAGAAAAACTCGGTGGACCTTTTTGAAAATATGTGAGCCAACAAATGCAGTCTTGTAAGTTATTTATTAGAGTATTTCTCAGTCAAAGTTTAATGCCATATAGTGGTCAGCAAACTCTCTCTTGCTGTTACAGTCATGTTTTTCATATCACGTTTCAAATTTCCTCAGAGCATTAGAAGTGTTATTTGGTTTTGGTGTGATGTTAATCACCTCATAGTAGTTTAATGCCATACTACATTTTTCTCTGGCTCTACAAGTTTTACCCATAAGAGAGGATGTACATTGGCCTCAAAGACTGTACATTTATTTTTCTCATAACTGTGATGTATTTTTTTCCTTTGCTAATATATTTTGATGCGTTATAGTTGTAACCTGCTGTTCTCTTTAATTGCTTATTGTTATTAATTATGTAGCGGTAACATTGTCGGCTGCTTGAGCCATTTGGCTTTAAAAAAATGCATTTATCATTATTGCCATTGGAGCTGCAGTAAATTGCCAGACTTGTGTCCGGAGATGAATGCTTTTGAGCATTTCTCCAATAAAATTTGAATGTGGATCAAATCAAGATTTTCTTTTGCATCTTCCCTTCCCTCCGACCCCCAGGGCTTCTCTGCTCTGTCCCCACTTCTCTTCTTTTCTTCCTTCTCCATCTCTTCTCCTCGAGCTTTTCTTGTCACATCTACTCTTCCTGCCTGTGGCTCCATTTTCCTTCTTCTTCTCTATTGGTTTTCCTTCTATGCCACCCCACCACTTTACAATGGCTCCTTGTTTTTCCCACTTACCTCTTCCCTTCCTCCTCCTGTCTACAGTATTCCCCCCCCCGCCCCCCATTCCCTAATCTTTACCTGCCTTTTCCTCTCTGCAGTCTTTTGTGTTCCTCCTCTTCTATGCTTTTTGTCCCCTCCAGTCCCCTCTCTGTTTATTTCTGTCTTTTTGGAGCTTCTTGGGTATTTCTTAAACTCCAGTTTTTGGTAGGCAGAATATTGGGAAAAGATGACTGCTCTATGGAGGAGCTATAGTTTGGGTCCTAAATAAATATATATTTAAATAACGGCCAGCCTGAAGCCATAAATTCACAAAGATCACAAACACAGTGTACTACATATAGCATAAGAAAAAGTGAATCAGCCCTGATTATTGTATGTCTTTTCAAGAAACTGGGAAACTCTTCAATGCAGGGATCCCTTCAGTTTGTTTGGGGACAATTTTGCTCTCCAGTGTAAATCCATGTAGCCAATAGAGTAACATCAGATTTACAGTGTTGTAAGTGAGAACAGACTCTAGCCCTTTTTGTCAAGGGAGCCGAAAGCTGCCTATGTTACTGTATAATGGGATCAAATACAAAAATATGTGAAAGTTAAATCAAGCTGAAATTGAGCTTTCTCATATTTTCCTAAACAAAAAAATAGCAACTAAATTAGACTAAAAAAATACAAAGATTACACCTCATTAAGTGGAACTATATCACTTTAATAATATTCTGAACAAGAAAATTCTTCAAACTGGTTCAGTTGGGCTAGGAGAAAAGAGTCTAGTTTAAAAGCCCCATTCCAATGTAAATTAAGCACAGCTCTGAGGGCCGCAAGTGTCCTTTCCACATTTTTTTCTCCTATTTTTGTAGGGGACAGGATGGTGGAGAGGACAGGAGGTTGAAGTTCTAAAACAGTATTCCAGCTACTGCTGTTCACTTCTTCAAAAGGTCCTTTACATGTGTAACAAGAAGTCAGTAAGCAACAGTTCTCATACTGCATTCAGCTTTGAAAAAAACTGTCAACGGTGCCTGGCTTTTCATATAATTAAATAGCAGGAAGTGTAATACTTTTCATTCTAGGTATCTCTAATGTTCAGAAATGCAAAGAAGTCCTGTTCTAGTCTATCTCTCTCTCTCTCTCTCTCTCTAAGAGGAAGCAGGCTGTTCTTAGCATCGTGGATAAACGGCTTTTCAGCATTTAGTGATTTTCTCCTTCAGACAACTAGTGGCTTTGTGCCAAAAAAAGAAGGCCCTGACCTTGCTATACACTCAGAACAAAAAATACCTGATGAGAGTTGTGTACGGTACATAGCTCGTGCTGCTAGTCCACTGCTGTGTGGAATTAATATTGACTATTCGACTGTCTCAGTGCTTGAAGATGTTTTCCCTGTAGACCTAACTTTACAACAGGTTGCATTTAGTTTATGCTGCATGAAATATCCTCTTTCAATTTTACCAATTTGTGTTTTTTTTGTGCAGTACTCGAAGGTAGATATACCTGTACTTCCACCAGTTCCAGAAGTCCCAGACGGGTGGGCATTACTAGTAGGTATTTAACATCAAACAACAGAGAAAGCTACCTCTCCAAGCAGAAAGCATGAACAACAACAACAACAAAAAATTACATCCAACACAGCAAGAAAAAAAAAATCACATTTAAAATGAATGCACAATACTAAAAACCAAAAGTTTTTGACTTATATTACTCTGTTCTTAATTCTTCTGAATACAAATGTGACATTTTTATTAGTTTTTTTCCCCATGGTTTGATTAAATTGTTAATAAGTACTTTGCCAGCCAGTCTCTGAACAGTTCGAATTATAATTTTATTTTACTATAGAAGGGTTGGTACAAGAAACTTTCTTTTCAGGGAGAAATATGGCCTCAGCACAGGATTGAGAACAAGGAATTGCAAAATTCTAATCTTGACTGACCCTGATTGTGTTGTGGCCTTGTACAAATTATCTAGAGCCTGATCCTTCTCCAGCTAAATTTAGTGAGAGATTTTCCATTGTCTTCAATGGGAGAAGGATCAGTCATTTGCCGTGCCTCAGTTTAAAAGGCCTGACCTTGCAAATTTCTGAGTTATCTACTCACATGAACAGTTTCATGTAAACTAGGAGGACTGCTCATCAGAGTTAGTTACTCCAATGTGCAGGCATTTGCCAGATCAGTCTGTTTAAGTCTTTGGTTTATGCTCATAGAGCATTTTGGAGAGATAGTGTTAAGCTAGAAGTACATTTGAATGATTCATACTGCTACAACTAACTCAGAAACTACAGCTTTTTCTTAATGGAGCTTTTAATTTCTTCTAATAGCAAGGAGAAAACATTTTGAAAATTATTTGCAGAATATGCAATGTCACAGGAGGCTGCATAGCAATGATGTTGTGTAACCTTGTGATGTGTACATGCTATGTGATGCAACGCAGATTTAAAAAAAAAAAAAAAACTAAATACCTTTTCCTGGTGCAGTTACAGACAAGAAGTAACAAATTGTGTCCCATAACATGGTGACTAACTCTGTTGCTGAATTCTTGAACTCTCTCCTAGTAGCCAGATGCCTGGAAAGGGCATTTGCTACATGGAAATCTTTCTTACTTGAGATGAAAATATGAGAGTTATTAAGAAGCTAGGACTGTTAGATATGGAATGAATCCTTTTTTATTTTAACCAACCTGATTGGTTAGGCATTTGGGGGTTTAATCAATGTACAGTGCTAAAGGCACTTGTAGTAAAAAGAATTCACTTACATGCAGCCAAAGTGAGTGCAACCAAGCAAAAAGGTGAACAGTTGGTGAAGTGAAATGCATCCCTTGCTTCAGACAGAAATACAGTGGAGTGAGAGATGCAGCAAACTAGCTTTCCCTTAAGCAGAGTTAATTTCAAAATCTGGCCCTGGAGAGATAGACTTTTTGCTTTAATTGAGGAGGTGGACTCTAGTGCTTGTTGCTCCATCAGCACCCTTCTCCTAGTGGCTGTTCCTCAAAGGTGCATTAGCAATACTCTACAAAAAGCTGCGTGTTCCTTAGCCATAGAGTAGGCCATATTGCACAATGCCTCTGGGAGCACTATTGGAGCTGAAGTGCCCCAGCACCACCATTTTACAGGGTCCAATGCACATGTTCTCTCCAGTACTGGTACAGCTCCAAGGGCCAACACGTTGGAGGGGGAAGAGTCATAGCCTGGCCTTGCCCTGCCCTGCCTTTCTTTGCCCCATTTGGGAGGGCTAAGATTGCCTGTGTGACTCGTGGATGACAGGACTAGGATTTTGCATGACTGCTAAGCATGGGCATAAAATGGGGAAGGCTCCTTACATCTTTGCCCCAACTCCCTCCCATGTACCCACTCACAGGTAGGCACAATCTTGCCCTAAATATCCTCTTTTTTTATTTGAAAAGGGATGGGGAAATGTCACCCAAGATGGAACCATGCATGCTAGGTTTCCGCACTGAGCAAACTTTTTATGACCAAAGTCACAGACTCATTTAGAATTGGACTGAGAATAAATGCCCTCTCCCCCCCCCACCCCCAAAACACTGTGAGAGAAAAGTAGTCAGCTTTCCTGAATATGACAGGACATTCCTGATTGTAATTCTGTCGCCCACTCAGACCCTATGCTCCTAGCCTAGCAGAACAGGATGGGACTTCATTTAGACTTTTTATTAGACTTTTTTCAGTGGCAGTTCTTTCAGTGCTGTAAACATTTCCTTTCAGCAAATTCCAGCTGTATCCTTTGGCTTTAGTACATCTATTTCTTTATCACTTTACTCCTGTGCTTTTCAGAATTAACACCTTGGTGGATTGTGGTTTTTGTCTTGGGGCGGGTGGCATGATAATGCTTGAGAAATTAAAAATGACAGAAGCTCTATTTCAATCAGGGAGAAATGACAAACATGATGCTAGAATTCATCAGGCAATGTTCAGTTCAGCATCAAGTCTTTATAGAGTAATTGTGTCTTCTTTAAGCAGGTGGAGAAAAGGCCTACCTGATATTTGAACACTAGAAGTTCTTTTTTATAGCAGGGGCTTAAGAATTACAGTTACTAGCTGGGTTTGAAATAGCAGTGAAATTATTTGTAACAAAACTCAGACACTTTTGTATTTGTGTAGCAGTTGTGAACTCTGCACATTGTCATTAAAAAAGAAGCACCAGTGACACAAATACGTAAACTAAGAAACAATTGGGTCAACATATGCATTGCAAATTACAATGCAGTACTGCTTATTTTTTTTACTCTGTTTTTTAGTACAAGCTGTTGTAGCCAAGGGGTTAGCTTTGTCATCTGTGCCATTTCTTCGTTACTCCTTAGACCTCTGGCTTATAAATGTGTGCTGTGAAATTAACTCAGGGAAGAGGGGAAGCAAGGTGAAGGGGAAGAAATTGGTTTAGGGCATAGTTTGCTTGGTTAAAAAAGAAAACACACTGTAGCTGTACACACTTTTGAGCTGGAAAATTACAGGAACTTCAGGCCATTTGGTTCCTGTGTTTTATGCAGAGGGCAGAGTTTACTCCTGTTTTGATCAGGAGCTTTACCAGGGGGAGTTTATATCTTTGGACCTTAGCTGATGGATTCAGTCAAAGTAGGAGGCAGAAGGACCCTTCTGGACAGCCTGGAAGGTGAATGAGAGAGAGTCCTACTTATAAACTGATACAAATTGGTTTTCAGTGGTGGCTATAGTGTTGTTCGGACAATATAAGGGGGCCCCCAGTGGTTACCAACTTAACAACTGCATGTGAGTCAACCACTGAACAATTTGCTTGTAGCCACACTAGATTTTTGTTTTTATTGACAAGAAAAAAGCATAAACTTGGGACACACAGAGGCTGCTTCCCTTGTTTAAAGTTTATATTGAAATGTCACTGTCTTCAGTGAAATAAGTTCTGTGTGGAGTTCAGAACTTTGATGGGGTCTGAACAGCCAGAATGTTACAACTTTATCTGTTTTCTCTGGAATAAAAGTAACAAATTAGCAGATGTAGGTGTTGAATGGTAAGAGAGAGGATTTTTAGCAGATAGCCTACAGCTTTGAATGTGAGTGTATGTTCAGCTTCAAGATGGATTTTGTTGTTTGTTTTTATAGCTGGTTATCAAGTTAGCTGCTTAAGGTAATGGGCTGCACCTCAATTACAATCTGCCTACATCCATTGAAACATTTAATATTTGTGTAAATATTAAATATTTATATGAATATTACACACTTTTATTTGGAATTTATTCATGTTTACATTTATGTATCGTCTGAGTAAAGATTATAAATGGAAATAATTTACTTAGCCGGAGATTCTGCATGCGTCAAATTAAATTATCTTCCAACATTGGGTAAGCCATCCTCATTGATGTTGTTAGGCTTTAACCATGTCTTACCTCACACCTTAACCATGTAGGTGCACTTTTAAATCTCAGTTTTGTGATATACAGTGGGCACTTCGTTCTTAACTTCCTTATGGAGTTATTGGATCTATAACGTGAAGGACATACTGACTTGTTTTGCAATGTGCAACACCAGGGACTGCAAGGTACGGTTTTCCGTTTGATTTGGAAAAGTGTAGGTGTTATATTATAGGTTAATTTCTTTCTCATTGTTCAGCTAACTCGTTTGCACTGGAATGTATTTCCTATTCCTCCTCCTGATAGTTGGTGCTTTAATACCTATGTTGCAAGCAATATTCTAAATCTAATCCATATAAGCGGTTGCCTAGAATTCCATAGCATTGCTTATTTCTTACCTATAACTCTTCATAAAAAATAGGGCTGTGCCAACCTATTATACCCTTAATAGAATATTCTAATGGTTATTAAATCAATTGACTCTGAATCTCACTTTAATAAATGAGTCAGACAGTATTTTCCAATTACTGTCAGCCGCCACCTTTCTAAAGAGCAGAAGATTATTTTGATTGAATTTTTTAAAGCTGTTCAGCACTCGCCTTCCCCCCCCACACACACACACACACTCTTACTCGAAGTATAGCAGCTCTCTCGTGTGGGGAAGAAGACCTCTTGGACTGTATTCTGACACTCCATTGCATTTCAGATTTATCCCAAATGTAAACTGAAAATGTGGCATTTCACTGGCCCTTTATTTTTATTAATGATATAATACTTTATGCACTGTTGTAGTGCCTTAGCAAATTGCCTGCTAAATAAGAGCCAGATTGTGGCTGGCCATGCACAATTATGTAAGAAGGCTTAAGAAATCTTTCCAACTCCCTTTTTCCCTACCTTATACCTCCACAAGGAGCGACCACAACCCCCGCCTGTTCCTGTATACCAGAGGGAGATACAGCACTAGTGACACTTCTGAATTCTCCACAGGAAGCAGGGCAGGGCAGAGCAATGACCCAACCCTCCTCTGCACTACCTGTTACACCAAAACCAGTAGAAGTGGAGGGGGGTAGTGTTTGCACGTGCATACACACGCACTGCACCTGTGAAAGGCAGCGATCACCCTGATGTGAGCTCCCTTGGTGTTTCCAGAGGTCTTCTGTGTGTCTCAGCAGTCACTGTGCTAGAATGCCTCTAGGATCTAGCATTGATGCAGAGCCCCTCCTCTGTCATGGTAGTCTTATTAAAAGCCATAATTAGTCACTAATTAAGTAACCTCATAACACCCTTGAGAGTTAGGTAAAAACTACTATACCTGTTTTATTGATGGATAATCTAAAGCAGAGAGAATAACTGATTTGCCCAAGGCCACACAATAAGTCAGTAGCAGAGCTGGGAAACCCCAGAACTCTTGACTCCGAATCCAGTGCTATGTGCTAACTATGTTCCTTCCTCTTAAGTTTAAGTAATGCCCATCTCACATTCTTGAATTTAATAAGTGGAAATTTGCCATTTATTCCAGGCGTGGAGCACAGGGTGAGTTTTATGTCAAAATTGGAGTGAAAAAATTGTCCCATGTAAAGAAAATCCCAAAGCTGCAGACGTAGGAAGAAAACAAATTTGTTCATGTTTTAAATGTGATCTTCATAAGTGTAAGGGCTAGGCACATTTATTTTTGAACAGAAAGCTTAGATTCTGCAGACATTGATGGTTCTTGCCTGGGGAAGTTACCCATTTGCCAGAGGTGAGTTGGTGAAGTGAACTTTTTAATCCCTTTTTATAAACCTTTAGGAAAATGAAATTAGCAATATAAAGCTGGCTAAGTAATTTTAATGTTTGTGACCAACAGATCTCAGGGATACTGGAAATATAACAGTCTTATTTTAACAGGGACCAACTGTTCTTGAACAAGTAAAAACACTGTATTAGCCAAAATTAGATATTCTTCAAATCAGAATTCATATCTTTCTACCTGTTTTGCCATGTTTAATTAAGATAATTATTGTGGACCATGCAAGGAAAATTCCATAACCCCATTCCTGTTTGAATTTCTCTGTATCCCAGTATCTCAATTCAGGAATCCATATCCCCTTGGAATGTTTTGAGAAATTTCCCTTCAGGATGCTAGTGATATAGAATGACTAGCACCATTAATTTGCCAATGCTAACTCTGTGTTTCAAGGCTTGGCATTGATTATTTTCACCTTGATGGGTGAAAGAGCCAGGGATGAGCTCCCGCTGTCCCACATGCTGTGAGTCTGTACATCAGCATGGACAGGTTGACAAAGAAACTTCCCTCATCGGCTTGTTAGTGCATAATTGTCCATTATTGGGATTTTCTCTGAAATACCTGGTACTGGCCAGTATCGGAGAAAAGATACTGGCTAGGTGAATGGTTGGTCAGATCTAGTATGACAATACCTGTTTCCTAGTGTGGGAGGGATGGAGAATGCCAGTTCAGGATTTTCAGAAAGGGAAGCACCAGCTTTGTATGAGGCTGCTGAGTGTACGTTCTTCTTCAGCACCATCCACTGCTGGAGCCTGCCTATTTGTGAGAGAGTACCTTTTAAAATGTTCATCACACGTTATGACCATACCTCTTAATTGTCCGGTATTGGGCAGGGTGCCCTGTATTTTGGCTACTGTTTCTGGCCCTGTCCTGCTGTGTTTACACAGCTGTCCTCCATCATGGTAGCCTTTGGGCTGGGACAGAGAGATCCTCTCTGGTCCTCTTGGTGGCTGAGTTCTGTGCATGCTGCTGCCTTTAAACAATTTTCCTCCTCCTCCAAACAGATGTTTTCTGGCTTCTTGCCCACCCTCGTGGTGATTAGATGCGGCAGGGCTTATCTTTGAACAGTGGTTACAGACTCTAAAGAGGGTTAGCAGTGTTGGCAGAAGGATGAAAAACCTAGGCAGCTTCTTGAGTATCCACTAAAACTGAGCATCCCCACTGAGGATGGAAGATGTTTTGGGGTCAATATTTATTAATTTATATACACTGATTTATAAAAGATGTCACACAGCTCAGATAGCCCTCTCCTTCCCCCCTTCCCAACTATGTACTAGGCTTCTGGATCAATTTTTGATAGAATACCAGGCACAGATCACAGTGTAGTTAGATACATGAAATTTGTGCACAAGCAAGTTATGATCTTCTGACCCTAGCATATATAGTCTCCCCAGGAAGACGAGCCATTTCAATACACTATGATCACTGTTTCAATGGGTGATGTTAGATAGGATAATTTAGCAGTGTTTTAATACAGGACTTTGTAAAGAACAAAAACAAATTGCTATGGGAAAAGCTAAAACTCTGCTTGTTGTTTTGTGCCTGGCTATCCCTGTGAATCCCTATCCTGCTGCATGATGACTGACAGGAAGGAAGAAGGGGAAAGAGAAGCATATAAGCAATAATTTTAAAGAGCCAGAATAGGACCAAAAGTTTCTATATTCACAGCTAAGTTAAAAACATGATTTTATCATGTTGGAAAAACAAAGTTATGTGCATGCCTATATTATTAATGCTGATTACTTAACTGAGAGAATCCCTAACATAAAGTGTAATCCTTATGGCTTTGTAGGTTTTGCTCTACACCTTCTCAATATGAATCTTCTCAATATGAAGAATTCATAAACCGTTTAGATAATTATATTCAAGAAGAATTTGCTACAGCTCCAAATACACAATGGATTTTTCCTCTTAGGAAATTTTAAAATTTAGACTGTCCTGAGTAGCTTAGTTATGCTTTATTCCCTGCCCCCCCTCCCCCCCCCGCCAAATTCTTACCCTTACCCTTGCTTACACCAAGGCTGAATTTAGCCTTCAGAGAAATTCAGCCTAACAAAAACACCAGGCATACAACTGAAATTATTTCAGTTCTGGTTAGTTATTAAGGGTTAGGTTGAGAGACTGTGTGACACCACTCAGTTTACAGGTTCCATGACATGTTTTCTTTAAATTAATTCAAAAAATTTTCTAATAGAATTAAACAAACAAAAAAGCTTGTGTGTGTTATGTGTGTTCTATGCACTATCGACAGCAGTTACCAACCTGGCATGTTGGTCATTATGGTTACTAATCACTCTAGTCAGTGTTGTATTAAGCAGAAGGTAGACAGTTTGACATTTATATATTTGGGATAGAGAGAGGGCTTTCCTAAATCATTTTTTCACCTAAGAAATGTTGTAGAGATTAGTTGGTTGCCAAGCTGTGTGGTGTTGTTTGATTTTTAGTAATCAAATATTGTATTTACCTGCTGGATCAATGTTATTTGTGTAACACACTAGTGACATACAGAAGGACCTTTTCTAAGCTGTGCTGTGGGAATTGACCCCTCTGCAGAAGGTCTGGAAGCCGCATCTTACTTAGCAACTGTTTCTAAGTAGGACAGCCATTCACTGCCTAAAGCTAGGAGTGATGCCTGTGGACGAAAGCATAGGGAACCTGTATGTAGCAGTGAGAAGGGTTTTAAGGCCATGTGATACCACCAGGAAAGCCTATGTCAAGGAAGAGTGAGGGACTTCTGAGCATTTAGGAAACGTAATGAGTAAAGGAAAAAAAATCTATGATTATCCAAAAGGGTGTTGAGAGCCTATAAAAATTGGTATGAGTTTGGTGGCTGTCTGCAAGAGAAACCAGGAGCTGGAGTGAGAAGGGAAAACTGGAGTGGGGAGTTATATAGGAGGTTATAAAACACTGGTTTGTGGTTGAAGCCTATGCATTGTCATGCTGGCTGTGAGGAATACCACTGAGAGGCAGAGTGGAAGAAGGATCATTTAAGCATACAATTCTCATCTTTGCTGATAGACGCCAAACATGTAATTCCTTGTGCACTCCTTTGGAAATATATGCATTTGTGATTGGGTGGGTTTGTTAAGGATGTATGTTCCCTGTCTCAGAGCTAGTTTCTTAGTGAAATCTGATACATCTGCATTTCTATCCAATGACAATTATATGTACCAAATCTTTGGCTTTGTATGTTGTTTATGCTCTTAAACCTTGCAGATGAAGAACATTTCAGAAGCCATAGATTTTAGGGGCAGCAGGTTTATCAGGACTAGATAAACAAAAAACTGTTAGTCCATAGATCATATTGGACTTGGCACTTCGTAATATCCATGATGAATTTCACCTTCCTTTTGATTTCTCCACCAGACGAAGGATTGAACCATGAATGTAAACTCTGCAATCAAACATTTGACTCTCCTGCCAAACTTCAGTGCCACCTGATAGAACACAGCTTTGAAGGAATGGGGGGCACCTTCAAATGTCCAGTCTGCTTTACAGGTAGGCGGATGGGATCAGTACATTCCCTGTAATGCCTTTAGCCTATGCATACAGAGCTTTCATTTATATGGCCCTCAGTATTTATGTCATGTTATGACTTTAGGTCAGTTTTGAGATGCAATATTAGACTTGTGCTCATTAGTAATATTGATTAGAAACTGTTTAAAAAATCAGGCTTGATGGAAGGTCAGGCATGCATCTACGTGAATTGCATTTCAAAGTTATTTATCAGAACTTTGTATTTTTAGAATTGCAAAACTGATTGTTACATTCATACACCTCGGTGACGTCACTGTCATGTTCTAAACTTGCCAAGGGGGAAAATGACCATCAATACATGCTGTCCAGTTATAGAAAATGTGGTAAATGAGAGCAGAACTTGGGTAAGGAGTGCTGGCTTTGGCCCAGAAAGCATGCTGCAGTGTTCTCCTTTGGACCAACAGTAATGCTCCCGTTTAATTTAGTTGTTGGCACTAGAAAAGGAGAACCTTCATAATTTGCTTTTGGGGAAATTTTGCACTCCTTACACAGGGCCAAGTTCTGCTGTCAGTGACATAGGTCTAAATCTGGTTTTAGTTTCTCTCAGGTCAATAGATATGCATTGGTATAAACCCAGCTGAGAGAGTGGCTTGGCCTAGAAGGACTAAGGAGTACAAGATTTGACCTATAATGAGGCACATAAAAATGGTGGATAAAACTTACCCCCAATTGTTCTTAAAAATGAGAACACATTCAAAGGATGCACACAGACTTTTTTTTTAAAGGGCAATAGGCCTTTTTTTTTAGCAGACTGTTTTATAAAATTACACCCTAAAACACAAGTGTTAATAGGTATCATAAATGCATAATTTGCTTATAAAATGAAAATCTGAGACTGTTGCAGAACTATAGGAAAACATGATAAAACACACTTAGGGTATTCTTCTATCAATAGCATGCTAATCTTGGAAGCCATTCAAGGTTTCTGTTTTCCATTAATATGCTTTAAGCCTGTTCATTGATAGGCAAATAGACCGCTTAATACCTTCATTTTATTCCTCTTTGTTTGGCAGCTCCCCTCCCAATAAAACTTAAGTACACCCTGCAAAAGAAAATTAAAGTTGAATTTTTCTTCTTGCAGATAGAGTGGCTGGCACTGATTATTACCTCACTTTATTCAGGTTACATATTCTTGTTGAATTATACAATTTAAAAACATATAGTTCATTTTCACTGCACAGCTTGCCATAGTCCTGTCTGAGTCTGTGTATAGTTCTGCCTTCAACAGTTTGCCTGTTAGGCATCTGCGTTCAATAATTCTTTCAGTGAGGTAGTTCTTTGTCTTTTGGTTTTATTATTGATTGTATGGGGGTTTTTTCCTTGGCTTTGTGTACACATATGTAAAGAGTTGATTTTCTTTTACTCTAATATTGTGTGTCTAAGGATTCCAAGAGTTTAATGACAACAAGTTTGGGGGGTGTTTTATGCAGTATACAAACTAGCATCTGTAAAGGGTCTCCACTGGTGATTCGCCACGTGAGCAAGATCCCTGATAAAAAAAATAATCTTTTAATGTTTGAGCCAGTAGCCTTGGAAAATGTGTTAAGGAGTATGGAGATAAGTCAATTCCAATCTGTGTGAAACCTTTTTTCCTTTTCGCTGATGGGGTAAATAGACACAGAGCATTAATCGTAAACAATGGTGGTTTTTTAGCAATGTGCTATTAAATTATTTCAGTATGTCTTGCTAGAATATTAACAAGAACTAAAAATCACCAATATACGTTTTATATGGAAAATGGAATCTGAGCAGTTTTTTTTAAGGTAATGAGAAATGTGATTAAAATGTATGACTCACAAGAACAATATTCTAATATTTTTTGTTGCCTTGCAATTAGAATAATTTTAATGATTAGGAGTGGAGTCAAAGTCAAATGCCAGCATCTTTAATAAATCCTTTTTCTGCCTATACAGATTAATATTGTAGATGCAAACTTTTTTAGGTCACAGTGCACCAGGCATCCATCAGAAGTCAGTGCTGCCAACCCAAACACTGCCTCTGGCATATACAATTTAATTATTAATAGTATGTCTCCTAGGTAAACTGTTACACAGTCTTAGGGCCTTGTTTTGTAGTCATTAAAATTGAACATGTTTATATTATTGAAACCCTTGCATTCAGTGTGTAGGCAGAGTTGATCTTAAAGTATCCAAAGAGAATTTACCTGCAGTTCTGTTTCACATTCATAGACATTGCCACACTGTAGCTGTGGGATATAATTTTTAGCATTAACACATTTAAATACAGAGCTGGCTGTTAGCTTTAACTTTAGGCAAATACAGTAAGCGGGGCTTTGGAACCTACGCTTTCCAGACCTGTTGGTTGCTAGGAAATAAGTTTCATGTGTGTTCATTTTCAAGATAGTATGCTTGGTGACCTTCAGTTCATTTTAAAATAATTTGTAAGAGAAAATGGCATTTCTAAATCTTTATATTTGAACTATATTGATTGTTCTGGGGGGGTCTCTTTGCCAGACATTTAGTACAATGCCTTTTAAAAAAAATTGGGACCTCACTGTGTAGATGAATAGTGTTGGTTGCGCCTATTAGTGCAACAGTATAATGTGAAATTACAGTGTACCAGCTTAATTCTACCTCTTGGAACTACTGTGCATTAATGGCGAAATGCTTACAAATGACTTTCCACTTGTGAAATTAAATAATGAAAAGCTCACTGTTGTTTTAACATTTCAGTGTTTGTTCAAGCAAACAAATTGCAGCAGCATATTTTCTCAGCCCATGGACAAGAAGACAAGATCTACGACTGCACGCAGTGTCCGCAGAAGTTCTTCTTCCAAACAGAGCTGCAGGTACCATATTCATGAAGATTCATGGGCTGTAGCAGTACTGAACAAATGTGTTCTGTAGCTGGGCTCATTGCATTCCTTGCTCTTCAGTATGGGTTGGGGGGAGCCAGAGGAAGGAATAACAGAGAGCACAAAAAACCTCGTGTATAACTCACATGAGTAGCATTTCATGCCACTTGTAAGAGCTATCAGTAACAGAGCATCTGACTTGCTAGTTTAAACCTAGACAGTAGGGGCAACCATTGGACTCCTGCTGCATAGTTTGGTGGAGATTAAGAGTGTTTCAGAATTGGTGTTCTTGATATTTTAAGGAAGGAAAGGAGAGAAATGAGCAGCTTACATTCCTATTTAGCACCCAAAACAGCCAGTGAATAGAAGAATGAAAATGAAGCCTGTGTGTTCTTCTCCTTCTGGCAGTCAGCGAGAAAGAGCTAGCATAAGAAGGTGGGAATGAAAGAAGAGTAAGCTATAGAATGCAGTAGCGTACTGTACCCGTGTCCAGCTGCTAGTCAATCCACCCTCCCATAAATATTAAACTTCAGATAAAATTAGTTATATGAAGATTTCATTGTCTTCTACTTCTTGTACACTGTCTGAAGGGTCAGTAGAATTCTCTTATTGTTGGAGAAGAATAGGACAGGAGGAGGGGGGATAAATCTTGTATACCTTCTGAAAACAAGTTTCGGTCAAAGAATGCCTGGTTATATGCTAATTTAGCTGCTCTCTTTCTCTTGGAAAGGATCATTACATTGCTAGTACTCCTGAAATGACTTGTCACATTTAGAAAGATCAGAAGAATAGAGTACCAAATATTCATTAACGATTTTAATTCACGTTTGAATATTATCAGAAGAGTGTTTGGAAGTCAACCTTCCAGGATCTCCATTTGCTAAAACGGGTCAGTGCTGATGACATAAAGAAAATATATTTCTCCTGTAGTGTTATTTTTTACTCTGCATGTTCTTCTTTTGAAGAGTGTGGTGCAAAGCACTATACTGAAGGTGTTTATAGTTTTTATAACATGGACTCTTGTCTGTAAGAAGCTTAACTGAGCCTCCTCAATTTAGTTCACTTTTGACCAGAGCTAGATTTATCTTTGTCGTTTGAGATAAGAGGCGGGGGGGAGGGAGGGCGTGTGTGCTCATTTAGTATGTCAATTATTGTAATGTTAATGTATTTAAAACTTAATGCTAATACTCAGGATGACAGTATGAATTATTTCTTATGTGGGAAAAGAAATTAGATTTTGAGAGCTTACACTGGGCCTCAATATGTTGTATGAGAATTGGATATTGAGATCTATCAAGTTGTATTTCTCTTTTACGGTGGGGGGGGGGTTGTGCCTGTACAGTTTAACCGTACTGTGTGTGAAACTGGAATGTCAGCCTTAATTTTCAGTTTCCCAACTTTTGCTGGAATCAGTCTAGGGACAGATAGGGGAAGGTGGCATTGTTCTGGTTTTGGCAAAGCCTCTGATTTAGCCCCAGACACGAGCACTCTCTTCCCTTCATGTCCAGGTCAAACCATCTTCACTTCCATCCTTGGACAATGCTGCCTTTCTAATTATTAATCTAATAACTGGCATAGCTTCTGTAGCCTTCACAGAAAAACACAGACCTTAATTTTAATAATCTCAACAGACCTTTCTTCTCCCTCCCCTGCCAAAAGCATTCTTCTTTTGTTCAGAAACAGGTTTTAAAAGTCTTTGTTGCTCTGATGTGACCGGAAGAACCTGCTTTTAACTTTTTGGGGGATACTTTATTTCTCTAGAGGGGAAGGAGATCTAAAGCTTCTGTTACGGACTTAGAAAGTATGCTTGAAGAGGCCGCCAGGTTAGTAACTGGTACAGGTTTAAGGGTTCTACAGGATCCTAAAGCCTGTCTGTTATTTTTACGCTTGTAAAATGAATTGAAATTGAAGAAATATTTAACTAAAACTATTTATTCATTTAAAACATAACACTTTAATAGTACTCGCATGCTTAATGCAGTCTGGATTTTTCAGAAATAACCTTTTAATATTTTTTAAATTAAAAATATCAATCTGAACATCAGATGAGCGAACAAGTTGCAAGCTAGACAGTCATAAAGCTGTATATACACCTCCCAGCATTAACGGCCTAAGAACTCCAGTACCTGAGATTTGAGTATATGACTATATTTGTCTGAATAACTATAACTAACATTTTTTATATCCATCACCCACAGTGCTGAACTTTTAATTAATGAGAAAAGTGATAAATCTATCATTATTGTAGCCCAGTGCTGTATTATTAATAAAAGGAGATAAAACCTATTAAAAAGATTCCCCCTCCGCCCTTCCCTCCCTCCCCCACCCCCCACCTCAGCCAGTTTCCCCTCCCTGGCATTGTTTTTTGCTGGACTGTTGGATTATGCCTAGCTGGCATTAGCCATTTGGATGGGCTTGCAAAACAATTTTTTGTGGCTTCCTAGTCCCCAACAAAGAAAGGTAACCAATTCGTGTCCACGGTTTTTGTGTTATGCCTATGGCCCGCCCAAGGTTGGCTCTAGGTTTATTGATGGTGGATGGGCAACAGGACACTCTGAGGCAGGTTAGCTGACTCATTTTAGATTGTTTAAATGGGGGGGGGGGGCGGTCAGACCAGCCCCAGCCTCCAGTAGAAGTGCAGCACTGTTGCTTGTCCTGTGGTCTGTAAGTTTTTCAAGTGATAATTGTCAAAATAACTTGGGGTTCCTGGGCACTAGGCCCAGTCAGAAAGGATTTTGTGTGCATTCTGGGAATCATAGCATTTATTTAACACTTTGCAAACATTGTCTAATTAATTGACCCAGCCTTCCCAAGGGGTGGGTAAATACCCCCACTTTACAGGTATGGAAACTAAGGCAAGAAACAGATGGCTAGGAGTCTTTGTTCCATACTCGTGGATTATGACCTGGCCTCAGTTTTACATGCCTCTGCTGTCCCGCGTCTGCAGTACAGCAATGTCATTTACCTTAGGAAATTCCAGATAGTGGAGAACACTGCAGCTCATCTACTCAGCAACACTGACAATTGTGAGCACATCGAAATGACCCCTTCTCCCTACAAGGGCTTCCCATAGAATATCAAGTTAAATTCAAGGTCTCAGACCTTATCTTTGGGGTGCGCAATGGCCAGGCTCCTGCATATCTAAAAGATCACTTTCAAGAATGTTCTCACAAAGAAAAGGCTTTGCATTATTTTAAAAATGAAATCAGAGATTATCTCTGACCTTTCTAGTTCCCCAGAATCAAGGGATGAGGGGGTGGGGCACAGATACTGGCTTTGTAGGCCCCATAGGCCAATATGCAGTGGGGAATAACTTGTCAGTTTTTAAAAGGAAACCTGTCTGAAATCCAATCAACATTAAAAGCTTTAGGCCAAAGTTTCCAAATTTAATGGCCTGTTTTTCAGAGGTCCTGAGTACCTGCAGTTAAAGTCAATGAAAGATGTAGGTCCTCAGCACCTCAGAAAATCAGGTCATAAGTGCCTAAAGTTAGGAACCTACATAAAAACACCTGATTGCCACAGATGTTAAACACCCACAGTCCCCATTAAGGTTGTGGCTAAGTACCTAAATAAGGACTCAAGTTTCAAAACATAGGCCCCAAATTTGAAAACGATGGCCTTAGCCTTTTGTAGGCAAGCAGAGTCAAGTTGTTAGAGCAGATGACAGGAAAACAGGAGAGCTGGGTTCTAGTACCAGGTGTGCTAACTTTCTGTGGGACCTTGAGCAAGTCACTTAACCACACTGTACCAAACTTTCTCCATCAGTAGAATGGGGATAGTAATACCTATATCACAAGGGTAGTGATTTGTTAATTACATTAGTGTTTGTGCTTTGAAGCCTTTGGATAGAGAGTGCTATAAAATATTGTTATTGTTTATTATTCTTATTTTTTCCTCAGCATGCCTCAGAGTACAAACTCAACTGTAGAGCTGCTTTTAACAGGGGGCTGGATTTGGTATTTTTAGAATTTTTTTTCCTTCTGGACTGTGTCCCTTCTCATATAGTCCCATTCTCTTCTGATGCTTGGAACTTCTGCCCAGAGAAAACAGAACGATCTTTGATTTTCATTGCAAACTTCTCTCCAAAAAGTCAAACAGGCTTTTGCTTTGGACTCAAGAGAGATGCAATGGAAGTACTCGCACTTCAGCTACTTAAGAAAATGTTTTCAAAGTATTTCTCCTCCAAGTCTTGCTTCAGTGTCAGAGAAAGTTTAAATACCAAAAATAAAATAAAAACTCCAAACCCACCAAACTTTGAATTCCCTTCCATGTTTCTTTCCCCATGAGGATTAAGGGGTTTTAAGCCATATTAGTCTTTCATACAGTAATACTTTTCTAAAGAAGAAATTTCTAGGTTTGGAGCATATGAGCCCAACCTTCTTTGATTGGCCTATTCAAACATAAACCCTCCCAGTCGGTAGTTCATTAGTTCATGAATATTTATAGCACACAATAAAATCCACCAAGCCTGATGTGTCACAGGTGCACGGTGACCATTTTGCTTTCACTAAGCAGTGCTTGAGAAAGATTAGAACAAGTGGGCTGAGTCTTACTTGTCTTATTATATACGTATTTGTACATATGTATACCGTGGTCACCCTTTGAAAACTTTCTGGTTTTTCCTTTGGTAATTTGAAATGTTACCTTACTATTTACAGTATTTCCTACACATTTCCTGCAGGGAATATTGCAAATATTGGGGTATTATTAGTCACATTCTAAAGCAATTGAAAAATGGTGATGGGCAAACATTTGGCGTATACAGATATTCAGACAGTCTTGATTGTTTTTGGATGGAATTGCAAAATTATTGGACAAGGAGAATGTAGTAGGTCAGAATTTTAGTAAAGCATCTCATGCTAAATCTCAGAAAGTCTTACCTAAAAATTAATACAAATTGGCTGAAGTAGGAAAACGACAAATGGACTGATACTAGTTACAGTTTCTAAAATAGATGTCTAAATTACACCCACTACTCCTTGGGGAATTCTACACCAAAAATTAAAAATTCTGTGCACAATATTTTAAAATTCAGTGTATTTTATTTCTCAATAAATAACTGTGGAGGCTCCAGCATGGTAGTGGGAAGCAAAGGCCATCACCCTGCAGATCCCATCCCCACTGGGACGCTGACTCAGCGATGAGGCTGCAACCAACCCGCGCTAGGCTCATCGAGATAGCAAGCGAGAGGGACAGAGTGTCACATGCATGCCCAGCCCTTGCCCCTGATCTAGGTGTGGGGCAGGCAGGCTCAGCCCAGCATGATCCAAGTGTGGAAAGTCTTGGTGTCGGGTGAGAGGGTTCTGTGTGGGGCAATCTGGATGTGGGCAGCTTGGAGGGGGCTCGGGATGCAGGGGGAGTGGGGGTCTGGATGCACAGGGGCTTGGTGGAGGGTTCCAGGTGTACGGGGACTGGAACACTGCAGGGGGGCCAGATGAAGGTGGTTGAAGCTCAGCAGTGAGGGGGTCTGGGTGTGATGGGATGGGGTTTGGTGGGAGGGTCTGACAATGGGGGGTTAGTGGGAGGGTGTGGGGCTTGGTGGGGTGGAGCTCCAGGTGCAACTGGTCGGGGCTCAGTGGCATGGAGGTCCGGATGCAGGGGAGAGGGGCTCAGCAGGAGTCTGGATGCAGGGGGCTGGAGCTGGTTGGGCACATCTGAGGGACTCAGCGGGGTGGGAGGGGTCCAGGTGCTGGGAGAGTGAGGTTTGGGGGGGCAGGTGCGGGGGGCTCGTTGGGGTGGTCCTCATAGGGGGTGTCATTGGGGTGGGGGTTCAAGTGTGGGGGACTCAGCAGGGGGTAGTCTGGGTACAGTGGGGAATGGCTCAGTAGGGATCCAGTGCAGGGTCTGAGGCTCGATTGGGGGGGTGTCCAGGTGCGGGGGGTTCTGGGTGAGGCTTGGCAGGAGGTCCGGATAAGGGGGCATCCAGATGTACGGTGGTTGGGCAGAGGGGGGACAGTGAGCCCTCCCTCTGCGGTTGAGGAGTGATGTGAGTAGGAAGCAGGGGTGGAGGGGGGGAGCTTTCTACAGCCAAGGGAGATTTCTGGGGGTGGGTCTGACCTGACCCCAGCTACTCCTTGCAGGGGAAGAGGAGCTGAGCCTAGTGCAGGGTAGGAGCCACCATCTGCATCATGTCCTCCCCCACTCACCCACTCCGCAGTGATTTACCTCTCTGCTGGCTCTTCAAATGATGTACCCATGCAGCTGGGGATGGGGAGGTGTGCATGACCGCTCTTGCATCTTCCCTTTGCTTCCCCATCAGAAGTCCTTTTTGTGCAGCAAAGCAAAAAAATCTGCTGGGGACATGAATTCTGTGCAAGCACAGTGGCACAGAATTCCCCCAGGAGTAACCCAAAGAATACCCATACAGAAAACATGTATGTGTTCTTACAAAACAGATAAAGTATAGGCACAAATAAATATATGCATGTACAACTTCCTGTATTATATAAACACACATATATTTTCTGCACACGATTTCCTCTTTGTCCCACATATGTCTGTTTTGCTTGTAAAACTTAGGCATCTGTTTTTGAAAATATGTCCCTAAATTGATGGAGACAAACAATTAGCTCATAGGCTGCATCTATTCCACTTGATGTACTTATATGTTCCAGATTACATGGTCAGATTCTGCAGAATCTAAGTTTTCATGTCAGATGAAGTTTCTGGACCCTGTGATTTCAAAGATAGTCTTCCTAACTTTAACTGAATATTAATCTATCCAGCATTGTCTTTTTTAATCTGCAAATGGAGTCTGAAACAATGTCTGTGAGAGTTGTAAGCTCCACTATTTCTCCAACCACTTAGCAGGTTTTAACTCTGAAACCTAATGATGGTGTGTTATATGTCAACATTAATGTCTTCATTGCTAATCATTTTAGCAGATGGGATGGGGAAGGGATGAGAGTGAAGCCCATGGAGGAAAACTGTAAACTGCTGCAGGAAGAAAAACGCAGAGAGACAAAAGAAGAAAAGAATAAGAGGCAGAGAGGGAGGAGAGAAACAGGAGCATGGGAAAGAGAGAGAAACAAAAGACAGAAATAATAGTGGTCATGAAGTTGAGTATATTTTTCTGCTGAGGGATATTGATGGTAACAATAAGGCATGAATCAGAGAATAAATCATGAGAATAATAACTGAAATTTCAGTTATTACATAACAGCCAGGTTGTACCATCATAGTTCTTGTGAAATCCTCCTACTAACACCAGTGGGAGGTCTGCTGTGCATTGAGAGGGCTAAGTAGTACATTTATATCCTAACCCACAGATAATAATTAAAAACAGAATTCAGTTTTGTCCACAAAATCAGTTTTATCATCTGTGTCCTAAATGTTTCACTGTACACACCGCCATTAGTCAGATCGGTTGGTTAACATTCTCAGAGTAAGCGGAAGAAAATGATAGAAATAAGGGCTCTATTTGCATTTGAATAGTTTCCCTGGTAGCTCAGTTCAGTTCTCTTAATTGTCCATTCATTCATTTCTTGCTAATGTAGTTGATATCGGTGACTGATTTTCTATGCTAAACAGGAAGCACCACTTCTTCATTCTAGGACTCATTCCTTCCTACAACTGCCCTGCTGTTGGCTACCAATAGCTGCCATTCTATTATCTTTCATCTGGCCCAGAGCTGACAACAGATGGCCATCAGTGTGACTGTATGAAGCATCCAGCAATGGTGTACTGAAGAGTTTCCTGGCCAGTTCTGCAAACCTCCCTCCCTTCCTCCCTCCACATCTTGAATAAGCTCATCATTCCTGGCTCCACTCTCCACTGGCTCTGCAATTTTCCACACAGCGAAGGCAGAAGGCTGCCACTGAGCCACTGGAACTCTCCCATTCCAGACCTGCGTCTGACTCCCATGTCTGTGCATAGCACAGACAAAGTACGGGCACTGTCCAGCTGGTTCTGACCCTATAGGCTGCAGCAACCTGGGATGTGTTGCTGCTATTACATCACTGAGCGTGCCACCATTTGGGATCTGGCTCTTGAACCCATTTGGTTACTGTATAGCAAAACGTGCTTCCCACATAGCAAAGACAGAAGATTTAATTCTGCTCATTCAGCCGCTCTGTGGGATCTGTAGTCTGAAACTTGAAGCAGAGGCAGAGCTTAGCCACTGTAGCATCGGATCTCCTCAAGCCATTACTCTGGTGGGGTTCCCCCCTCCCCACCTGCAATGCTCTGGAGGACTCTGCCCCACCAAGATTAAGCATGTTAAATGTGAAGAAAGCAAAAAATGTGACTATTGATTGTAGACCTAAAAGGGAGGAAAGTGTTCATTTCACTGACATGCTGGTGCATTGACAGGTCTGATCGTTTGGAAAGCAGCTTCAAATGGGTGGCTGCCTTGCATGTGCAGAAAGATATGTTGTTTGCTCTTGTCGGAGTTTGCTAAAGCAAGGTACCTCTAGAGCTGAACCTGTAGTTTAAGAGAAATTCACATTTGTAGCCTTTATTGTGATATTTGCAGCAAGTCTACAGCTACTAACAGCCTCTGCCCTGAAGCTATGAAGGAGTGCGGCTCCATTGTTGGAGAGAGAGACGCGTTCTGTGTGGAAGCCCGAGATGTGGCAGGCAAGATGAATAGTGCTCCAAAGCAGTGCTTGCAGTGCTGTCATTTAGAGCAGGAACACTGAGCCTTTAAACGAAAGTGAAACACAGGGTAAATGAATCCTTTACAAATCTTAAACTGCTTAAAATCACAAGTAGTTTCCATGGATAAGTTCACTGAGCAGGAGGAAAGTTGGGAGGGGACGGTTCCCCCTTGCAAGGAGCGGAGCGGTACAGGCAGCTTGTTAAAAAACAACAGCACTACAACACCTAAGGTGTGGCTAGTGATTCCTCAAGGGACATGTCCAGGAAGGTACAGTACAGAGAGATCTTGTCTCCGACGAGTTTCCTCCTTTTCAAAACATCAGCATCTTTACATTGCTTCATTCCAAGCATTAATCAAAAAGATTTGAATGCAGATGGCAACACAACTGGAGCAATTCATAACAAAACCCTAACCCTGGAGGAACAGGTTTCAGGTTTACGTCTCAACCTGCTAATTGGGTCAGGTTAACAATGCTTTGAGCAAAGTGGGGCTGACCTAAGATTTTGGATGGAAACCATGTGAAAATACGGTGGATTTGACACAAAACTGGTCAGAAATCTGAGATTATTTTTGTGGTGTTTGCTTTGCGTTCAAAGCTCTGGGTGACCAGCGCTACCCCACCCCATCCTGTAAACTGAAAGTAAAAAGTGGTTCATTCCCTGTGGACCAAAACTGCTAGTTATGCACATCTGTACATACAGCTGTAGGTGTTTCTGCATTGTTAGAATCTAATGTTGCCGCAGAATTACCTCACTAAACCCACACTAGACTAAACATGAGCTGGGTGTATATCTGTCTGTGTGACTAGATGATGGATACTTACTAGTTTTCTTTGTATCTTTAGCTATATGGCATATAATTTTGGGAAACTGTGATACCATTACATATTAGCGGTGCATTTTGCTTTGCTTTGAGTTTGTAAAGGTGAAAGGTGATTGTGCAGGAAAATGGAACAGTATATTTGCTGTGAGACAGGCACTAAGAACTCACTCCCATGCTCAGTTATAATTCATGACTATACTGGTGGGAAGCCCTTATCCCTCTGTGGAGTTAATGCATCTCTACTGTAGCCTGCTGAGAGCACCCTGCATCCCCTCCCACCATCTGTGCATTCAGTTGCGTGCTTTCTCTCTTTCTCTCTCGCTTTCCTGTGACATCTCTTGGTGTTAAAACTGTCAGACTACTACTGTCTGGTAAAGGTGGCTTTATGATGTGTATTAATGTTGAATTGTCATTTAAATGGAAAAGAGCTGGAAGCGATATATTACAGTTTCATTTAAACTCTAATTTAGAAAATGCTGATTAGCAAATTAATAAAAAGATGTCTGTTGCTTTAAACTCCTCGAACTGTCTTAAATTTGCTGCCCATTATACTAAAATGGATAATCTGCATGAAAAAGTGTAGGGACAGGGTAGAGGGTTTACTGGCAAAGTTATATTTGTTCCCCATCTGTGATTATTCTGCTGGTTGTTGGTACAGTGACTCTCCCTTTTTAGTGTTGTGATTTGAGCATCCTTACATGTGGTGCCAGCAACATTGTACATTGAATAGTATTTACCCACTCATCACCTGGCTGGTGCAGACAACTATTTTATTTTCTTCATCTTGAGTTCCTCTCTGAACTGAAGCAGCTTGAAGGCTGCAAGTTAATTGCTTCTATGCTACCTGAGATTTGGGATTCACATGAGCAGAGATCATAAGCTAACACAATTTTACTTAAATATTGAGAGTTTTATGGTGGAAGACACTGTCTAAAGAGAACTGAGTTGATACTACCCTATAGTTTAGGAAGAACTTAACTGGACCACAGAGCTTTGAGATGATGCTTTATTAACCTGGCCCCTTGCTGTTAGGCTGGGTTTTAGGCTGTGTATTATGCCTAAAAGTATGGTGAAATTGCATATGGTTCTTTGCAGCAGCAAGATTAATTTGTGGAGTTTCACGATATTTGATCTTACATAGTCTGTTGTTTGTACTTTTTTTAAAGGTATAAATCAAATCCAGGCCTGAAATACCAGTGTATGAATTTAACAGATGTGGTGCCATAAGGGACCCACTGAGTTATAAACTGCAGAAATGGACTTTTTATATTTCAGACTCTTAGCTTATTCCCAGGAGGTTTTGGAACCACAGAAGTGAGGTGAAAGGTCATGCTTTCAGACAGTAGCACCCACCCACCACTTGACGTTTGGTGTAATTGTCAGAAAATCCACAGCTAATAGTTTTGTTATGCAGTCATAGCGTTCTGCACAATAAAAGTAGGGCAAGAATGACTTCAGTAGCTCAGTGTCCAGGTTTCCTTAGGTGAAAGATCACTTTGAGATGACACAGCTGAGTAGTCAGGCTGAAATCCTACTTGGTATTTTATTAATTTTGCACCAAGATAAATCCTGAATTCTGACAAACTCCATGACAGGTGAAATTCCTTCTTGCAGAATCTGCTCAGCAAGAGGCTGCTCATTTCGTTCTGTTCCGAGGCAGGCAACAGGAGGGCAGCTTTATAATCAGCCCTCAAAGGACCCCCGGCCGCCCCAGAGTCTTGGGCTGATTGAATAACTCCTGGGCCTCTTCCCCTAGGCCTCCATCAGCAGGGGTCCTGTGGAAAGCAATCTCCCGCAGACTGGCACTGAAGTGAGCTTTAAACTACTATTTTCTGCTCTCCAGAGGAGCCTGGAGTACTAAAAGATAGATGGACTGCAGATATTTTATGAGAAACTGTCAGAAGAAGAGCAGAGTAAATGTTTTTTTTTTCCTTCTTCTTTGAGTCACACACTATATATCACTGTAGAATTTCTCCCAGTATCTTTTACATTTAAATAAGAAATTAATTGGTTGCTAACCTTAAATTTCCTTCCTCCCTCTTCTTTTTCTTTTTCTCCTCTCTGACTTTTTTTTTAATATTCACTCAGAGGCCCTTTGCTTAACCACAGTTGCAGAAAATCAGTACCATTTGCACTGAAATATTTATAATGACAGAATGAAAAATTGGATTCATTTTCTGGCCTGTAGCCGAACAGTCTGCAACTTTGTGCAGCATTGTTTAGCATCTCTCATTCCCTCCTTTTCATTGGGATTGTTTTCAGACACACATGCACACACTGCCCATGCTGCAGAGGAATGCTTAGCAAAACACAGAGCCATTTTTAGTCTCAACAATGAGAACACGACTTGCTTGTAACCTTTCAACTCTTGATGGAGGGATTTTGGGGAAGGGGGCATGGCAAACGTCCGTCTTACAGGAGAGATTATAAGGGATGACATGCAGTAATCACTTTTGTACGAGGAAGCACACTGATTGAATTCAGTGAAATGTTTCCATATATTCCATGAGAGGCAGTGTGGACTTAGCACCAGAATGGATGCCAAGAGCGCTCTACTAATTCCTGCTCTGCCACTATTTCCCACTGTGGCCTTGGAAATCTCACTTGACCTCTCTCAGGGCCAAATTTTCAAAAGCTCCCTTTATGTGCATGCGTGCCCTGACATTGGGGATTGAGCATATGCATATGCGCTTTTGAAAATGTGACCCCATGTCTGTTTCTACATCTGGAAGATGGCGGTGATTATATATTGTTACTTACATCACCTGTGAAGACGAATTAGTTAATGTTTGCAAACTACTTTGAAAATTAAGATCCAGATCCTCAACCCCCAGCTTGGACTCTGGCAGCACAAAAGTGCTATAAAGCTGCATTAGCCAGACAATTAAGGATTCCCTCAGTGTGCAGGAATGCCTGGGTGGCATACATCCAGAGTACTTGGTTGGTTCTGTGCCACCCCCTCTCTATATAGGTTTTGGACTCTCCTGTAGAATTTGATAGAAAATTATATCCCTGCTATAGAATTCTAGCGGTTGGTTCAAAAAGCTGATAAAGTAGTCTCTGGTAAATTCTGTAGATTTTTAGACAACCAGTTTAAATAGTAGTTAACCCATGTGGTCAAAACTTTCAAACACTGGTGCCTAAAGCTGGGCACCTAAAACCACATTGGATCACCTAAGTAAGTGGTCTGGTTTGGGATTGGATGCTTCAAGACTCAGAACAACTTCTGAAGGTGCTCAGCACCTTAAGCTCCCGTTGATTTAACTGGGAATTGCGGGTGGTCTGTTTCTTTGAAAATCAGTCCAGATTTTATGGAACCCAAGTGTGAAAATGTTGGCCTTTTAGTTTGATCTATATTTAATTAATAAGTGCTGTCCAAGTACAAGTCTACCTACTCCACTCCAAGTCACCCTTCCAGGCCCAGATTTTTCTTTCTTGAATTAAAACTTGAGAATTTTGAGTAGCTTGAACTGTTCTTTTAGGACCATAATCCTAGCAGATGTATACAGCTATGTTGATAAAAAGGAGCATTTACTATTAGGATCAATACAGATCAATTTGTACTGTACAGCAGACTGTAATTTGTGAGTGACACATATTTTTATCAACAGCTGAAAGTTTCTTACAGACTTGCAGATTGGTCTCTTTATTGTGTTCCCAAAGATAGTTTGGAGAAACATGCTGACATGTCAGTATGAAGTAATGTGTGTTCTGACACAACCAGCATTATAATTTAGAAGGAATTTTGCCTGAAGTTGTTTTACTGTAGCATTGCTTTGATTCGAAAAAGAAGTTTCTACAAAGTGGTGTGTTTTAGGACATGACAAAACGTTCTCCAGTATTATGCATATATTCAAGAGACTTTCTGTTTAACCCTTACTATTGCTTTCTGCTTTTCTATTTTTCTTTTTGTATGTGTGCGTGTGAAAGGGTGTAATTTTTAATTGTTTTTAGCAACTAATGTGAGACAAAAATAATAGAAACCAAAAGAAATGTGAACTTTAACATTAATAACATATATTTTTAAAGCTGTCATTTACATTATAGATCTTCTTGCCAACTTAACAGCATTTTAAAAGAAAGCTGAAACTATGCCAATCAGATATATTTCTACAGTTGACAGAGCCACAAAGCTAAGATATAGATGCTTAAAATGTTTCAAATGCTGAACAGAACTGCAGTGACAATAGGACCCAGTCCACCGTGAAGTGATGGTACAGATCTTGGTGATGATATTGCGCAGACATGTTGCTGAACTGTAAGGGCAGTAAGAGTAGCCCCCAAACACATTTCATCTCAGCATAGGAGATAGTAACTTTTCAGGAAAGCTGCTTTCTCCCTTGGCCCAAATCTTTGTGTTGACTTTGTTTTTCTGTTTGGAGCGCCAGTCAGTTTAGTGAAGTTATTCGTTTATACATTTTGTCAAGGTAAAGTAAATGTAAGAGCTTTAAATTAGAATAAGTGCCACTTCTTTATGGCAGATTCCTTTGAGGACTGATTAGAAAGCAGACCACCTGTTGACTGCCCCTTTATGCATAGCAGTATTGCTGTGTGTGTACTTGTTTATAGCTTACCTTTGAATTTGTGTAAGAGTGCGCTGTGGTATGATGAATCGCCCTCTGATAGACAAGATTCTGTCTTTATTCTGGGATCAAGCTAATACTTCACTTTAAAGAGTTATTTTAATTAGGTAGTTTTATTGTAATGAATTAAAATTAACTTGGAGAGCAAATTATATAAGAATGCGAGGGTTACAGATTAGTCTCTCCATAGCTACAGCACATCTTTTTTGTAAAGGAATTAAAGTTCTGCATATCAGATAGCTTAGCACTACATATGGGTGGCTGCTGAGTGTAATTGGTATCTGCAGTTACTTTCCCTCCTAAATGTGATTCTTTTCACTTTGATCAGAGGATTGCCTATACCAAAAATAACAACAAGCAATAAGGGACAAAACTGGCATCTGCAAAGGGATGAATTCACTAGTTGTGAAGAAGTACAATACTGTAGCATCATAAACCAAACCAACAAGTGGGGGGAGCATTTTTCTCTACTGTAAATTCAGGGAAAGGTAGGAGCTAACAGCACATCCCACTCTCAATATTCCAATGTCCAAGTGTGCGAGAGGAAACAGAAAGGCCAGCCAAACCCAAGGAATATAAATTATTTTGAGATGAATATTGTATCACTTATGGAGTAATGAGGAGAAGAAAGCGTTGATAAAAGAAGAGGAAAATCTTGTAATATTTATTTGGAGCTTGATTCCTCACTGCCACGCCAGTTGTATAGTCATTTACACTGCAAAGAGGGTGTGAAGCTCAACCATTCTGCTTTGGTAGCATTTTACACTCGCATTACACAAAGTGTCTACACAAGGGCCAAGACAATAGAGATCAGGACACTGTGTTTTACAAGCAAGATCCCCAATGAGGGAAATCAAATGTTACTGTTCTTGTAACACGTCAGTAAATGTGTTCCGAGTTTGTAGCTTTGCAGTGTATGTAATTATCAAAGTATAGAAAATGGATAACTTTTTAATGAAGGTAGACTACATTCTGAAATATCTTAAAGTCACCAGTACAGCAGGAGCATTGCTTTTCTTAATAAAATGTTGTTTGGGTCATAGTGGAAGGAACACAGCTACCAGGTGAGGTTGTCTTTAGTCTTGACACATGGGACATGACCCTCTCATTCCCAGATATTTGCCAGCTTGGCAGGTCTCTGAATTGTCGTTATCTGCAGTTTCCGGTATTCTAATGATTGGAGTTGCAACAGGCATGTTACATAAACCACTGTTACATTTCTCTTGATTCCTGGAATCACAGGGGAACCTGGTCCCTCATTTGAAGTGCGAAGGAAATCAGTAGATGGATCATAGTGTGTAACCAAGGTAGGGGTGGTAGTACCTAGCTAGTTATGAAGTCATAGTATGAAGAAGCTGAGGGAATCTCTACCTATAGGCTCAGGAATCTTCTGTCATTACCACCAAACCTGCACGTGTTCCTACGACAGTGGCTTCTTGAGGGAAAGGTACAAGGAGACAAACAAATGAGCAGACGTGTTAGCTGTGTTGACATTGGGAGGCAGTTCCCCATACCTTTTCATTCTCTCCCACACGTATTTTAAGATTAAGGCTCTATTGACTATGGGCCACATTTTGTCTGTCCCCTTATTTTGTGCCCAGAAATTATGCATTGAAATGTTTTTACATCCTCTTCATTGTGCATGCATATTGACTAGCGCAGTGCTTAAAGATCTGATTTCCATGTGCAAATGTGGAGATGGGTCCGTCTTACAGGAGAAATTAGAGGCTGATTGTTGCCATCGGAAAGTTTTGGCCCTCTTTGAGAGTCATTTACCTTTACTTGAGTGAAAACTCTGTTTGCACTTTACCTTTTTCTGTTAATCTTTTGGGGATATATAACCTTCGATGAGCTAAATGTTGGTGTAGGGGGTACTGTATGCTCGAAGATAGTATATGCAGAATCTAAGTTTTGAGCTCCTATTTGTCACCTGATAACCATAAGCACAATACATATAGGTACAGCACAAAGTGGTGTAGTGAACACAGTGATCTATGGATTTGTTGTGTGTATAGATATGTCTAAATTAGGGGTGGGCAAACTACGGCCGGTGGGCCACATCTGGCCCACTAGCCATTTTAAGCCGGCCCTCGAGTTCCAAATGGGGAGCAGGGTCGGGGGCTGCTCCACGCAGCTCGCAGAAGCCGCGGCATGGCCCCGCTCCGGCTCCTACGCGCTTCAGTGGCCCCCCCTCCGGCTCTCCAATGGAGAAGGGACATGCCGCAGCTTCTGGGAGCCGCTTGAGGTAAGCACTGCCTGGAGCCTGAACCCCTGAGCCTCTCCCCATGCCCCTGCCCCAGCCCTGATCCCCCTCCCTCCCTCCAAACCCCTCAATCCCAGGCAGGAGCACCCTCCTGCACCTCAAACCCCTTATCCCCACCCCAGAGCCCGCATCCCCAGCCGGAGCCTGCACCCCTTCCCGCACCCCTGCCCCCAGCCCTGATCCCCCTCCTGCCTGCCAAACCCCTCGATCCCAGCCCAGAGCACCCTCCTATACCCCAGACTCTCCAGCCCCACCCCAGAGCCTTCACCACCCCCTCCCAGCCCGGAGCCCCTCCCACACCCTGAACTCCTCATTTCTGGGCCCACCTCAGAGCCCGCACCCCCAACCAGAGCCCTCACCTCCTCCCGCACCCCAACCTCAATTCTGTGCGCATTCATGTCCCGCCATACAATTTCTATTCCCAGATGTGGCCCTCGGGCCAAAAAGTTTGCCCACCCCTGGTCTAAATAATAAAGGAATACAGGCAAGTTAGTGTTTTTTCTCTTTGACATATGAAGAAACTATTGTTTCTTGTAATTTTGTTCAGAGGAATTCTTGTATGTGCACTTTTGGAAAAACTGGAAATAATCATTGTTTTAAAGGTTGCCCTTTGCATATAAATCACAGCTGTGTGTGCTTCACCCCTCCCCTTCCCCCTGCCCCCCCCCCCCCACACACACACACACTCATTTCAACTGGGTGAATTTTGAAACCTATGAACAGGAGTTTAAATTGTAGGCCCACCAGTCAGTTTAGGATTTGAAATCTATGCACTGATCCGGCAGCTAGTGGTCATACTGCTTTAAATGAGAACAAACAGAATGGAAGTTGGGGAGGAAAAGGGCCATGGGAACGCTCTTCTGATGACACATGCAGAAACACACAATGGACGTGCAAAAATAACATTCATCTTAAGTGTCTGCTTAATCACTAAAACGACCTATCAGAATTCAACAAGCAAAAGAATACAAGAGGAGAAGGAAATGAGTAACATTTCCAACAGGACATTTCTGTGCAATTGTCAGTTTAAGCCTCCGTTATTTGTCACTAATTACTACACTGAGCTGTTAAATATTTAGTAGTAGTTTGTTTAATTGGGTTTGACCTATAAAGGAGTCTGTAGCTCTAGTTCCAGGAGTTCAGTCAGAGCTAGGCAAATAGGAAATTTGCATTCACGTAAGAGGAACACATTATGTTATCAGGCAAGGTGTCTCCCTTCCTCCCTCCCCTCCACACACAGAGTTATTTGTCTTTAAGAGATCTAAAATTAGAACACAGAGAAGGAGCATCACTCCTGGATGTAAAATAGGAAGGAGGTCAGTCTTAAACTTGTTTACAGATGTTCTAGTTTAGAAAGCACCAACATGATAAATTAAACATTACAAGAAAAAAAATTAAAACATAGCAACAACTGGCACAAGAACACATCTGTCTGTAAAACATTGACTTAATCCCTGAATATCTTATTAGGCATTATTGCCTATCAAAGCTACTGTACTGTAGCTGCAGACAAATGTGGAATCATTCAGCTCTGGCTTCTATTTGCTCTTTTGACTGACGATGTCTGACATAGTGGAGAGAGTCCAGGCTGTCCCCTCCTTGTACCGGGGATGTAGTTTTCCTTTTGGTATAAGTGTCAGCCTACACATCTGCAAAATACATTTTTTTCTATTTGATACAGCCCTGATTCTCTTCTCCCTAACACCTGTTTCGCTAACTCCATTAGTTTCAATGGATTTTTTCATTATTTATAGCAGAGTAGTTATGATCATATTCCAAAGAGTTAAGATTTTAATGTTAGCAACGTATTTCTCAGTGGTCCTTTACTTCCCCATTTTTATTTAAACTATTACCTCTGCTTAGTGAAGCGTCTTGATTATTGTTATTGCAATCATGCATATGGTAATCGCTTCAGGAAGAGGTCCACCCATCAGTGATATTTTACTAGTGGCTTTCTGAAAGTTACTGAAGAAACATGGAAGTGTTACATTTTTAAATTTCAGAATGCATCCCTGAGTGGATCCTATCCAGTTAGTGCTTTTAGCGATTCTGTTTTCTCGAGATTTTTCAAGTATGAGAGTCAGAATGCGCAAGGCTTGGGTGTAAACAGGAATGCATTGAATAGTTATCAGTAGTGCCATTTCTGAATCACTGTAATATAATAAGAAAACAGATAAACAGCTCCATTGAACTAAGTTGTTTGGATAATTGTAATTCGTCATGAACTTTTGCAAATTGTCCTTGTTAACAGTGGTCACTCATGACCAAGGATGACCCTTTCATTGCTCATCATACCTGATTAGGGGCCTGCTGCTGCAAGGTGGTGAACACTATTCAGTTCCCTCTCTGTCAGTGGGATTTGAGGGTGCACAGCTCCTCATAGGAGTAGACTCAGTAAGTATAGTGGAGGTATCTCCGTCATAGTTCATACCAAACATATAAACCCCAGTTTTCAGAGTTTAAATTGTGTAGTAGGTTCAGACTTGGTATGCAGATCTTCATCCTGGATGAGCCTTCTGTTTCCTCTTTCTAAAATATGTAAAGACTTTTAGCACCAAACGAGAGCAATATTGCTCCTCCTCTATACATTGCACTGGAGTACTGAATATAGTAGTTACTCCCCACAAGCCTACAACCTGCCTGTAATCTCTTTTTTCTCTGCTGCGAAATCCTCCTATGCTAGCTTCCTGCTCCTCGCCTTTGACAAGCAATGAAACATCATCTCCTTTCCAGCTGCTGAACTCACTCATACCAGGCTGGACCTCCAACTCCCACAAATGAACTCATTTTCCAAGTGTTGTCATCTGGAAATTAGGTGTCATTCTAAGGGACTACCATTATGGAAATATTTTTGAATTCCGAGCGTTCAAAAATAATGATTTGGGATTTGGAGGGGGGTAGTTTATTTTTAGATTATCTTTTGATAAGCTTTGGACTACATGCTCATCTATATTTCAACTATATCAGAGTCAGGAGAATTGTTTACAACATAACCGTCCATTGACCCAGTTACAAAATTGTAGCATAGACAGGGTCTAGAAGTGTCCTTGGAACAGCATTAAAACCTATACTAACCCAGTTGTTGATGCCACATGAGTTAGTCCTGGTTATGGGGACACAGGTGGGTTCTATCTACCTCTTTTAGTTGCTTTGAAATGGCCTAAATATTTGTCTAAATCCAGCTCCTGAGTAAGCAGATCTTGTTGCATGTGTGATTTGGGAATGGTTCAGTCTTTTCCTATCCTAGGACGAACATCAGAAAAATGTCCTAACCATGAAGTCTGTGAAGTATGAAATAGTATCCCAAGGGAAGTGTTGGGAGCTCTAATTAAACTTGGATCAGGCAAAACATTTGAAATTACATTTTGTAGGCAATAATCCTGCATTGGTAGAGTGGATGGATAAAATGCTCTAATAAGTCTTCTCTGTCTTTAAATTCTATAAATTTCTGTTATTCTCTTTTAATATGTTATTTCACCTTTTCTTTTAATGGTGACAGGATTATATGATGTTATTGCGAGCTCTGTAAAATGATGTTAAATGTCAAAAGAAAATGCAACAGTTTCTGTGCAAGTTTGCAATGATTGCATTGAGACAAAGAAAAGAAAAACTACCCCTGTGTAAGCCAGGGACGTCAATGCAATGTGTCAGATCTGCAAGACAATGGCAAAAGAGTGCAATGGCTTTATATGGTTACTGTTTTGACTTTGCATTTTCATATCTATAAAGAATAACCTCATTGATCCAAACCTAACAGAAATGTAGTTGTGTGCATCATTCAGGTTGTTAGAAACACTTTTTATCCAACTGTTTCAAATACCCCCAAAGACTTTGGCTAAATGAGATTGTACTGTAGTCTTTTTGCGTCTTAATTATTAGTATATATTAAATCTATTTACAAATATAAATAGCTCCTCAGTATAGTCTCAGATACAATCACATTGCAGTCTATCAGCAAAGAACTATTCAGGATATTCAGTGCTGCACAATGGAATGGGGCTCTGACAGAGACCCATGTGTGCTGCAATACATAGGCACCATAGGGTTGAGGATAAGGATAGCAAAAGCAGCCTTAGCTGTGAGTTTTCCTGATATTGGTTTGTTTCTGAACTTTTTTTTAAGGTGTTACAACTTTTTTTCTTGCTGTGTGTTTGCTGTTTCACCTTTTTTGTAGTGTAGAGCTTTGTGTAATAGGTATTATATCATGACAACGTAAAGTGATGAAGTATCAGATTGAAGTTCAGGAAACCATGCTGACACTGTGGAATTGAATTCATGATTTGGCATTAACATTCTAATTAAGGTTTTGCTTGGGTTGCCATTTTAACCTTCCCCTAACTCCCCCGACCCCTCTGCCCTGACCATTCTGGAAAATCCAACATCCTGTTGTTAGCTCTGGACCGTTCGGAAACTATGGTACAAAGTAAGAAGTTTGGAATAAAAAGCAGGGGACAGAAGCAGAAAATCTTGATTAGAAAGTATAATTTAATAGAACGTGTATTGAACCAAATGTATTGATTAATGTGGAAGATATAGTACTTATATTGATTTTAACTAGAGATTTAGTACTAAAAGCTGTAAGCCAAAAAGCTGTTGCAAATTGCTACAAAAGTCAGTTTAATGCTGTCCTTGAGAATGCCTTCACAAAGAAATTCTTCTAATGTTTGAGGAGTAGGTAGAATGCGGTATATGTCAGTTTGATCCCGGAGGGTTTTATTTTGTACTCTAATAGCTGTTACGAGCCTACATTATATCCAAGGAGTAATTTTCCTTAGGGGTGCCCAGCTCGCTTTGTGTCAATATTCTAGCATTTTAAGTCACGTACAGTATATGCTTCTGGGAACAGTGCAGGAGCCAGCCAGACTCATAATGGTCTGCATTCATTAATAAAGGCAGAAGCTTCTGTCCCTCCATTGCCCACTACAGGGATGCCTCCCTGGTCTTTAGGGACCCGTACAGACACATTTAAAGAAAGCTTTATTTTGAGTGGGCAGGAGATGAAATGCAGGACTTGCAGGCATTTCCTAAGTCAGCTATATGCCCAAGCACAGGGGTGACCTTAATAGGTCAGAGAAGAATGCAGGTCAAAAGACTTATTATCCAGCCTGTTGGAAACCAATTGCTTTTGTTAAAAAAAAAAAAAACGTAGTGCTTAAAGGTTGATAGTAATGTAGAATTCTTCTTTACAACCCGAAATTGTATTGTAGTGCAATGGGGTTATAAAGAAATAAAATAAAGATTATCCTTACTGTCTGCAGATAAAGGATTCCATATATAGGATAACATGTAGTGTCCCATAATTAGTTAATCAGTGATGATTGATTACGGATGTTTATGTTCTTGAACTAAGGAAAAAATAATATGCTGCTGTGGTACTGTCACCATCTGTTGAAGGAAGACATCCACATTTAATCTTTATATTTCTTTATTTGTACCCTCCTTGCACGGTTTCTCAGGTTCAATTGTGTCCTATTTCATCTAGTTAAAAAACATCTCATTTAAATTGAATGCAACTGCAATTCACGTTAGAGATTCCAATGAGATAGTGAATCAGTGGGGTTTTTTTCTTCACTGAGTTTGATGCGATGGATGGCATTTTTTGCTAGCTAGTATGTCTGTTTTCTGTCTGAGATATATATAGAGAGAGAGATACCAAAAAACAGAAAAAATATTACTTTCTACTGTCTTAACAGTTTCTGCAAAACAACCTCATTCTCTTTGCAGAGGAGATTTCTCTACCACTATTGTAGTGAAATCTGTGTATGATTTTAACCTTACAGCACTAAGTACAGGGATTTCCCAAGGCTATCTACTCATGGAAAGCAATGTAGTCTAATGTTTAAAGCAGCTCACTGGGAGTTGGGATTCTGGGTTTGTGTCACTGGGTTGGCTAGAAACCAGGTAAATATGTTTTGAAAGAATTTTATCTGTGAAGTATGTTGAAGCCAAGTTCTTGTCAATGTTTCCTAAATAAAATCAAGGTAGGGAAGTAAGGATTTGTGAACATCTTTCCTAGTTTCTTTGGTTTTTATTGTGAGTAATAGATTCTGTGGCAAAATGGGCTGCCATTTTGTGTGTGCAAAACTCTCATTTGTGTGCGCACACCCAGTTTTTCATCATGAAATCAGACGACCTTTGAAAATGTTACCTAACTCTATTGGTGAGGATGTGTTGGAAAATATATTTTTTCTCTTTCCACTGCTAAGTATGAAATAGAAATTTTTGCTTCACAGAGGGACTGACTGTACTTCATGCTCAAAGGAAAATACATGTCTTTATTGTGGTGATATGAATATATGATGTCTTCAGCACTTTAGTTGAATTACATATATTTAGGAAAAAAAATACAACCAATTGCTCCAAATTCAGGAAAGTTATTTGCTGTAGTAAATTTCTGGAGCAGAGATTTTTAAAACTTCTGCTCTTAAATGTTCTGTGTCTTCTGTTAAGGGCAGATTCTGATGGCATAGCCACACAGCAGTTCCCAGCACTAATATTCTGCTCTCCCTGTGTATACAGGACTCCCATGTTCCTGGCAATGGGAGTTCCATATTGTGTTTTCCCCACATGCGGGAACTCACACTGTTATGAAAGTGGGAGTTCTGTGCACATAGGGAGAGCGGAATATCAGCATTGAGATCTGCTGTGTGAATAATACAGAAGAATTTTGCCCTAAATTTTTAAACACAACCCCCCTCAGAAAAAACAACAACAGTTCATAACTGGGATTAATGTTTGCAATTTTCAGTCACTTAAACATGGGGTCTCCAATAGATGGCTTTTTGTAGGATGGAATATGGTTCTCTGTGGGATTACAGAATTTTCCTCCTTTTCTTTTCTCTACCCTCCCATCCTTCACCTGCTTGTCTTGTCAATGTTATGCCTGTGACGTGCTTTCAGTTTTAGTTTATGAAATAGCCTTTCTGCTGTTTGTGTATTTCTCCCTAATTCACTGCTGCCTCAGAATACATTTTGGAAGCATTAATTGCTTTGGAAAACTTGACCGACTGCATGCTGTTTTGACTCTTTAAAATAAGTACAATTGCTTGATGAAGGTTGAAGCTGCCCCAGCTCTTTCCATTGGGGACAGTGTTTGTTGTGTCCTGTCCTATTCAGCATTTTTCTCACACCACTTGTTTCTGAATGTATGTCTTCATTATCTCTTGAGAATCTCCATTATGTGCCAGGCAGTATAGTCTGGAACACAGAGCACCAGTGCAAGTGGATCCCATTTCATGGTTTGTTTTGTCTCTCTCACTTTTGTGCCTTTTTATTTTTAATAAAAAATGTTATTGCAGCCGAAGTACTGAGCACACATGTAAAGCTCCTTTCAATTGTTTCACACACTGCTGCGTGGCTCTTCCAGACCCAAAACTGATTACGTGTAGCTCAGACAGTCAAAAAGCAGGGGATGACTGACACATACTCCCATTAGAACAAAAACAAAAAATACCCCAAAAAATCTCTTCGAGGTAACAATTTGGCTCTGACACTAACCACTCAAAAGCAAAGAAAACCAAATGTAGGTTGTCACTCCATGTTTAACTTGTCCCATTGTTTCTAGGTACTGCAGGGTTTCAGATCGGTCTGTGGTGTTATAAGCGCTGCAATAATGGATGCAACAGGATGACAGAAGGGTAGACGGTCAGAGTTAACTCTTAATTCCGTTGCTTTTATGGTTTAAAGTCAGAATCTATTACCCGTGACCAACCAACATTTTAGTCCGCAACGTATTGTCACTGCTTTATAGGACTTTGAGATGACTTTGTGGAAGATGATATACAAAATTAAATGGAATAATAATCTCTTTTTAACCACTGGCCTTGGTGGATCTGGAGTCCCTGCTATATCAGCATTTAATCATTTTGTATTCACATCTGGAAAACGTGCTTCCAAGTGTCACTGGGTCATTTTCCTTTTCATCTTGAGACAGGCACTACTTAAAAAATTCCTCGGTCTTACCCTGAGAGAGATCCTTTTCTTGCCAAATATCCCATGAACGTACGTGTGTGTGTGGGTGGGTGGGTGTAGAAACGATATGATGTATTGTTAGATTAGCACGGAATCACAAAATATTCATCTTTAGTTTTCTGTGGCTGCATTTATGTTTGTATTCAGGGGTGGCTCTTGAGGGTGTGGTTCAATACATGTTCACTTCATGGAAAATGATGTCCATCTTTTGGGCATGGGTTCGTTTTAAAGTGTTGTAGTCTGGAGGAGTCTGTATGTAGATTAAAACTGATAAAACAAGGGGAGGGGACTGTGTACTTTAGGAACTGATAACGGGACACAACACCCTTCACCTCTAGGTCACTGGTCCGAATAGAGCCCGGGTCAGTAGTGACAAAAATTCATTACTATCTGATGGCTGTTCTGTGGTCTGTGAAATAAGATTGTGGACTTTGTCCAGTTCTCTGTGGATATGGTCTACATCACAAAAGAAGAATCAGCATGAATTGGGAACCTTTTCTTAGTTGCCGGATGAAGCACAGAGACTAACGTAGCATCTCATCCAATAGTGGTGATCCCTTTGCATTAGGACTGGTGTAGTGAAACTTGCACTGCTGCTGCCCTCTTTGCACTCTTTCTGTGGATAAATAGCGAACTTCATATTTCCAGAGCTGATGCTGTCACCTTTTACATGGCAATAAATTCACTTAAGGAAACAAGGGTTGAGTTGTTCTTTGGTGGATAGAGGGATAGTTCTGGCTTCCCCACCTGCTTGTCAGTCAGCCAATTGAGTGCTTTGGTGGGCATGTCCGCTCCTACTTTAAAATATGCGCTTCTGATTGGGGGGAAATGTCTGGTTGAATTTTCTAGTAAGGATGCTAAAATTAATGTATTTCTAGTGTGTAGGCATTAAGGCCACATAAGAAAAAGAAATGTGTGTCTCATTATATATAATGGGCTAAATTCATCACTGTGTGACTGGGCACTGGAGCCAGTGAAGTTGTGTTCACTTTCAACAGGGCAGAATTTGCTCTAATGTACCTTGAGGTATTCAACTGATATTCATGTGACTTATAGAAATGATACCAGTGCTAAAAAGCCTCATCTTTTAACAGCAAACTTTCTCCAGGCCATTTAAAAGAGAGATGGCAAACATGTTTCTCTTGTATACAATATAATATATTCAGCGGGTAGCATTGTTAACACAGCTTTTTCTTGTCGCAATGCCTAGACTACAACTAAGTCACTTCTTTTATTTTTGTTTCAGAATCATACAATGACCCAACATAGCAGTTAGTGCAATGCCCATCTCTTCAGGAGAATCCTTTGTGGCACAAAAAGGGAACACGTTTTACTCTTTGCACGAAACTTTCATTGTTAATGTATATTATTCAGAAACATTGTATTGTACCATAAAACTTGTATTATCGAAACTGTTGGATGTTCATGTGTTTGAACTTTTGAGCACCGGATAGACTTCCTGTATATAACGTGTTGCACATGTATTATGTTGTCTGATACTAAAATGGTCTTATAAAGACAAGTGGACTTGGGCCCTATTCAAGAAAGATAAAAATAATAATGTGTGAGGAAAAAGGCTTAAGAAAATGTCATTTTCAAGAAAGAGGGAGAAAAAATCTCTGTTATACTACAGCTGTTTGGCCTTCCTTTCATTTAAACTTAAGTCTAGAATCTCTCTCTTTTGGTATACAAACAGATGAATCTGAGACTATTTTTTATTGCTGAAGATTCTTGCAAAAAACATGAAAAGACTCTTTCTCACAGAGCAGGAACCCACAGTTGAATAAGGCCCGTATATATATTTGTAAGCCTTGCGATATGACAGATAGCATTACCATATATGCAATAGTTGTTACGTAGATTGTCAAAGAAACTTTTTTTTTCCTGAATACCATTTGAAGCTTTGAGTGTTCAAGACTTTCCTTAATGATTTCACACAGCCAAATCTTGACTCAGTTGAACTAACCTGTATGTTACTGTTATTAATGTTTACTCTGCGGTCTGAACCTGGAGATTACTGGAATTGTTTTCCAAGAGGAAATAAATTCAGTTTACCATTATGTATGAGTGCAATTGTGTCTTTTCTTTTTCTTATTACAGTACCATTAAAAACATATCTGCTGCTTCACTGCAGTTGAAACATGCACTTGAAGAAAATATTCACTGATTTTTTTTTCCAATTAGCCAAGTCAATAGTTTTACTCCTATCTGCTTGATGCTTTGGCTCCTAATGGGTCACAGTTTATCCAAAATTTCTAATAACCTCAAGTGTGGAGCAATTATTTACATATTTCACATGCCGTGCAAGCCAAGCTTGCAACCTTCAAACCCTGGAGAGAGAGAAGTAGCGCCTAGTGATCTGAGTACAGGATTCAGAACCAGGAACGACCTCAATTCTAATCCCAACGCTGACACTGATTCTCTGAACCTGAAGTCCCTTACCCTTTCTACTGTCATGGACAGTGGTAGGGGGACATGGCTAGAGCATGCTGCAATTCAGCGATCTCCACCAGCACAATGTCCACTAGGGGGCTGGTATAAGCCAGTGTAACTTAGCCCTGGCTGAGGGCTGATTGGTCCCTGGCTGCTCTCAGTGTAGAGGAGAAGGGGAAAGGCCGTGCAATGGCACATTAGCCCATCAGATTGCCAAACACTGCTCCAGCTCACCTGAGAATTCATGCCAAAGACATGCGTTAGATATGTGGGCATTGTATTTCCTGTTGCTTGAGTTGCTGGATTCATCCTATTGAAACTAGTGTTGCTGAAATATTGCAGTCTTAGAATTGTGCATCACAACAGTCCAAATGGCTGGAACTGACAGCCTCATGCTGTCCGAGTAGATATAAAGTGTGATTTCCAGTTTGCTGACTGCCACGTTTTGACTCTCTATAGTTGGAGAGTGAAGGGGGTGGAAGCAAAGTACGAAAGTCTCTGGTTGCCAGATATTGAAGAAAAATGTGTCCCATTTAAAACTCCAGCCTCAAGAATTGTATGCATATTTTGCCAAGTACAAAAAAGAAATTTCTGGGTTTTGTATGAAATTCTCATTTGTGCTGACAAAAGGATAAACTCAGGCAACAGTACACAAGGCACGTAAAATGCCAGATCTATTTATAAGTCAGAAACTGTTTCCATTTTCATTCTCATTAATATATTGCTCATCTCTGCCAAATTGGATGTGATGATAAGTTCTTTATTCCTGACAGATACCTTAAAAGATATCAGACATTTCAGCCTTCGTGTGTGAAAGCATGACATATTGGTAAAGACTGAAAATAGCATGTTTCTAGTAGAGTTCAAATATATAAGAAATATTACACCCTACTGTTTTTGTAAATGCCAGAGTGCCACTGAGTTGAGACAGATGGTAGCTGGGAAAGATGCAATCTTATAATCAAAAGCTAAAATATGTCAAAAATATGTTAGCAAGTACAACACAGCATATTACTAGCATCTCATATCATGACAGCTTGCAAAACAAGCAAAGATGTTGAAATTCTAGTTATGTAAATAAAGTAACAGTAAACAGATCAACAGCAAATGTGATGATGGCTTTATGCATCGATTGTCCCTTCAGTTTAGGGCTGGGGAATAGGAAGGTCTTATGGTCACATTCATTCCCAGATGGATTCTAAGAGCTGGTTGCTAGTATCAAGTGCTGGAATCCACTTACCTTTTTGTGAGAAACAGGTTTGTTGGTGATACCTAAAAAGCTGTTTAAATAGATTACGGAAGACATTCAAACATCCCAATGAGGATTGAGTTTTCTGTGGGGATTTATCACAGCATTTAGAAAAACAGCAAGAGACACATATACCATCTTGCTCAATACACAAGGCTCTGTGTGTGGATGTGTGTACGCACTTCAGCTACGGCATGCTATACACCCGTTTGAGTCAGCAAGAGCTACAATGAGCCAATCCTAAAACCAGTCACCAGAATGCGAAGGGGGAAAATCTGTTTCTCAGGGATGTTTTGCTAGATTGATGGACAAACTGTCCCCTCACCTCTAAGACCCTGGTTTTAATCCCATCATTTCTAAGAGACACGAGTTTTACTGTGGTAGTTTAATGAAATGATTAGTCCAGAATTGCCCAGGTTGAAGGGAGAATACATATAGAATTTATATTGCAGAAATGCAATAATTTATCCAGTTAACATTTTGAGTACAGGATTTCTGAGGAAATGCACTAGTGTCTGTCTACACAGAAGATGATCTGGGAATGGTCACTAACCTTTATGATTCCGAAATAAGAACTTTTATAAAACAATGTCATATGTGGTTGCCTAAAGTTAAGCACTTAAATCCATGTTTAGGCACTTAAATAATAAGGGAATGAACACTTGCAAGTCCTGGGGAGAATGGTGCTTATCATAGCTTCTTTGATACATTAACAGAACAATATTCTCATAGCTTTTCCTCATTTGGGGCACCCTTGTATAAAGAACTGTCAACAGTTGTCAAAAAAAAATTGCATGAAGAGAATCCTAAAACAGGCTAATGTTTATTAACTGTTTCTAAATGGCAGAATCCAATATGGAATCCACTCCATATTTTATTGACCATTATTGTAATCTTGATGTGATGAACTATCTACGTATGTTCTTTTGCTTTGTTTCACTGCCATTGTCCTCAACAAAAGAGAGGGGGAGACGTCTCTTACATACTGACATATGGTACCTTCTATTTATAACAAGATTAACAATTAATTCACACCTTGATTGAATCCTGCTTTATTGAGATGTCACAACAGATTCACACAATCTGCAATGGGAAAGACTTACAACTGTTAATATTGTGACAACCAAGACACCTAACAGTAAATGAATCGTAACTGGCGACAATTAGATATAATTCAGTGTGAAAACAGAATATTGTGTGCTGCTGTAAAGTGTGATAGTGAGAAGGACTCCTTTGAATGATCCTATCCATAAATTCAGAAATGTAACCTTGATTCCAGTCTAATGTATTCATTCATACATTATTGCTCAATTAATGTTCAAAGGGTCTTTATGTCTTAGTGGTAAATGTACCATTCTCTTTTAAATGCTTGCTCCACTTCTCTGTAGCATGAACAAATTAGTCATTTTACTGAATCCATTCAATACATAGGGCTTTTCCCCTTACTTTCGCTTCCTTTATTTTTATGTATATGAGGGGTTTTCATTATATTATTATTATTATTATTTATTAGTGAACTGTGAGTGCTCTAGTAATGGACTCCCTGAGGAAGCTGGAAGTCCCAGGCTACCAACTCTTACATGCAGATCATCTTCTGTGTGTGAAGCACAAAGCATGACAAGATCTCACTCATGTTTCAAAGCTCTCTCTCTTTTCAGAGCTATTTGTTATTGTCTCCACCATCACAAGTTTAAAAAAAGAAAGTTAATTAAATATGGAACAAGACTGAGCAACATCTTTTAAACCATCATGTCATTAGAACTGGATTCCTCTGAGAGCCGCTTAAAAGGGGTTTGAGAACAATGACTGTTCAATCAGATATTTATGGGCATAGTTATGTAAACACACTCTTTATTGTCTATGTATATTTAATATAATTATCAGTTTTGTACTCGGACTCTCAGGAGACCCAACAAATCACAGTGTTGCTTTGAAAATGTCAGCAGAAAAGACAATTATGTTGCTTGCAAATATTCATAAATTATATTAAAAAGTCCTGTGAAAATGTATCCTATGTAGCAGAACCCTTTTCACCAATAGAGTAATCACTGTATTTCTTTGATTTGAATGCTTATTATAAGTAGCAAGGAAGTAACTTGAAAAACCTTAAAGGCACAGAGCTTACTAATCTTGGCATGTAGGCCAATGTACTTTCTGTATATATGAACAGGTATTATTAATGATGTCTTTGATATGTTTTAATTTTCTTTTAAATAAGGTTATTGAAACTAGAAACAATGGATTCTGTCCAAATGTTAGTACACAGGGACATATGTAACTCACTTTAGATTTTTTTTAGATGATTCCTAGTATTTCACAATATTTTTGACTTCCACTTTTGCTCATCATACGTTAGAAAAAATAAGCAGAGAACTGTTCAGTAAATTAAATGTGCCATGCTTATGCTAAACCAATATGTGTGCTGGAGTTAGATGAACACCTAGTAAGTGCTTGCACTTCATTTCTACTGCAAAATATACAGTCTGCAGCTCAACATCTTAATTAGCAGCTAATGACATTTGAATGGGAAGGTTAATGTTAAGCACACAAATTCAGTTAAATAAAGTAAAAATGACATAAATTGAGATATTCCATTCTTAATTTATTTTTAAGGATAAATCTACTACAATGTTTTGTTGTAAACATAATCATATGTACCGGAAATATTACAGTCCTTAGTTATATGCTAGACTATATTCCCTGAGAACTAACTGTCCTTTCTAGTACACTTTATACTAGTGATCAATGGTAATGTTCCACGTCACTAATGAAGAAAAGATCATTTGGTCTTGTTTTGTCCTCCCCAGTGAAATAAATACACTTGATCCACAGACCTAATCTTCTGTTGAACACACAATGGCTTCTGAACAAGCTCAAGATAGTGGAGGTTTGAGTTTCATGCTTTTTATTTTAAATTTTAAGGGCTTTGAATTCATGTTTGGTTTTGTGTTTTCATTGACCGCTGACCAGTTATTCCTTGTGTAGTTTGGAGTGGAGCAAAATGGGGAAGTCTGTAGTCATGTGCTGAAAGATACCGATATGCATCCAGTATGACCTTGGGCTGTGATCTCATCAGATGTCAAAAGCTAAGCAGAGTCAGAATCATTAAGAACTTGGATAAGAGATCAGGTGCGCTATCAGAAATGGTTTTATTGATTCAGTAGGTAGCTCTGGTCCCATTGAGACAGATACTGAACCAATACCCTCTCATGGGCTGGGGGCTCTGTGCTTCTGGAGGATGCTATCTTTCAACTGAAATATAAAGCTGGCCATGTACCATTACAGATCCTATGGCCCTTTTTGTAAGAGTAATTGTGTTAGTCACTTCTAATAACTCAGTTCTAGATGGGAGGAAATAATCAAGTGACCTCATTGGTGTTGAGATTTCCCTTCTAGAAAGTCTGATCTCGATCAGACCTCATCCTCATTTATGGGACCAATTATATGAATATCCACACAAAAACATGTATCATGTCAGGGGACCATGTTAGAGTGGGTGAACCATTCTGTAACATAATTATAACACGCTATGCCCCCCATCTACACTGGCAAGATCAAACCATGCTCTATAGAACATGGTCAGGCACTACTGTGCTCCTTCTCATGCACATGCCCTCAAATAATAGGCAGATGGACACATAAAAAAAACCCACTAATGCAGCAGACAAGATGGAAGCTAGAAGAAATACTACAATGTTGTAGATATGTTGATATTCCCACCAGATATTCATCTTTCAGAGTTTCTCACTCTCTCTTTGGGAAGTGAGGATTAGTTGTTATATCCTGGCCTTTGCTGGTGTTCCCGCATTTTTATCTTACTCTCCTCCTCCATCTCTTCCTCTCTCATCTTTTCCTCTCCATCACTTTACTGGCGAGGTTTTAATTGTTTAATGATCGACAAAGGACCATTTTGATTTTCTTAATTAAATTAGTGAACCTGCAGCTGATGTGACGGCTAGGTCACCAGGATATCTCATTCTTGATGAGTTTAAGATTCATGTTGATTCTCTCTCTCATCCTTTGACATATTTTATTTCCAAACACCTTTATTCTTTTGGCTTAACTCAGTAGGATTAATTTTCCGACATGAATGAAAGGTAATCTGTTTGATTAGATGATAGCTTTTGATGTGTCATTTGTAAATCTTTCATCCTTACTCGTTGCTTTTCTTCAAATCATTATATGGACTTTTCTTGACTTCTTTTCTCCTCTCAGTACTAACTACCACCCCATGTGATCTCCATAGTCTTTCAAAACCTTCTCCACTCACCGTACAGTAGCTTCTGTTTTTATAAAATTTTATTTCTCCTACAACACAGGCAGCATCAGGTGGGACTGAAAAATCCCCCTTAACAGTGTATTGTTATTGCTGCAACTGCCCATATATAAATTCAGGTGAGTACACATTTGTAGTGTAGAGAAAATCCTCACAGGCTGTAGTGACCGTCCAGTTCCAGATTTGACAGAGCTTTATTATTTTAGTGGTGTTTGGGGGAAGTCTGAATTGAACTGTTACTATCAACTGAAGTCAATTGGGCTGCTGCCCTATTCAGAACTGCTTATCTGAATTTTAAATCCTAAGAGGCCATCTTCTCCCAACGATAACATGTTTTCAGAATCCTTCAGCACGTTCTTAATTACCACATTTTGCAAAACACATCAACACCCCTCCTCAGCTGTCTTCCAGTGCTTTTCTTAGCCCCGCTCTTTCAGTCCATTGGTCTTCCATTGTTTCCCTCTTTGAAGTTTTGAGCAAATGGAAGAGAAGATTAAAGAATTATCCAGAGGTTACATTCAACTGTGTGTTCGTTCGATTCCTAGCTCCCTGGGTTGTTCAAAGGAGCGCCTGGACATCTGAATGATGTTATACTACCTGTATTTATTTTCTACTTCCAGATTCTCAGGGCTGACTTCTGTCATGATGGAGCCAATTTGAAAACTTTCTAAACTGCTCTGAACAAAATACTACTTACTAATTGTCATCCTCTCTTGAATTGTCCTTTGTTAGCTTCTGTGGAATGTAAAGATGGGGCTGAACATCAGAAGCTCCTTGAACTTAAGGATTTATTTGACAAATATAAATTGATCTGCTCAGTTTACAGCACCAAAGACCTTGATTTGCTTCATTGTCTTTTCTGACCCAGATTTTATTTCCTTACTGTTACTGTTTGATACTTCTGTAGCATTTTGATGCCATTAACCAGAAGCTTTTATTCCAGCTAACAAATATTTGTGCTGATCTATCTTTAACAGCACTTGCTTGGTTTGAATCTCATTTTACACAATATGCACAATCTACTATTTTTGTTCTTCATGTTTCCTGTTACCTATTTTGCTTCTGGGTTCTCCTAGAAGTTTATCCAAGAACTCATTTTCCATGGCATTTATGTTCCTTTTTTGAGCAATATTATTCATAGGTCCATAGTGTCACCTGTGTGTAGATGACATCCATATCTGCTATGTGGTAAGCCCCTCAAGTAACGTGAGAGCACACACAATATTGCACTATTGCCTTTTCTGATATCCAAGCCTTGGTGTCTCTATCTATCTCAAATTAAATGCTGTTTAAAGGGAGCTCTGACTAGTTGGGTCCTCCCAATTGTGGTACTGTATTTTATCTGGGAAAATCCCCCATACTCCTCTCCCAGACAAGAGAACTTCCATTTTCTTCTCTGAAACACTCTCTCCTAGTGCAGAAATGATCTTTCTTGCCATCAGAGACTATCAGTGCCACTCTTTAGTAAATCAAAGAGGTCACTAATGAGCAGGACATGGAACACACCTGCAATCAGAGACTAAGGACACTTCTTGCCTGCATCCCAAAGACTGCGATAGGAGCAGTGAATTTGATTCTTCATTTTTTCACAGCAGTTTTATATCAGTCTAACTCTCTTGAGGTTGATGGGGTTCTCTAATGTGAAACTGGTCCAACAACGTGTGTGTGTGTGTGTGTATTACATTCAAAGAACATTATTAAGGTTGCAAAGTCAAGCACTCAAAGGTTAGGAAGTTCCATAATTAAGGTTGCCTGTGCAAACTTAATTCAGCCCTCTTGTGCATACCCTCATGGTACAGTCTTAAATTACATGATCACATGGTATTTTTTCCACAGGAATCCTGCCTCATTCAGTCCACAGAATGTTTTCATCTCATTGTTCAACGTGTGGCCCTAGGCCATATTTATTGCACACTATTAAATCTTTGCTCTGAAGACAGAATTGTTAATTTCCTCCTTGGCTTTTCTATGGCGCATCCCTGTAATATCTGAGTGCTTCACAAATACTAATTTCACAAAGCCCCTGTGAGGTAAGGGGATATTATACCTATTTTACAAACAAGGAACTGAGGCACAAAGAGATTAAGATCAAACGTATCCACCAATTCTGGGCACTCAATTTGAGGTGCTTAGGATCTGACTTTTCAAAATACTTAGCATTATATAGCACTTTATATGTTCAAAACACAGCTTCCAATCACTTCAGGTGCAGCTCTGAGCGATTAGCACTTTTGCAAATCAGACGCCAGGCTCTCAAATCAGGCACCCTGAAAATAAGGAACACACAATTCATGATCACCTGTACTTTAAGAGACTGTGCAGCATCACATAGGAACTCAGCAACATAGTAGAATCCAGTTCCGCAGGGCAGCGTTCAACTGCCTTAACCATGAAACCCTCCTTTTGCTGCCTGCAATACCCTGCCTCATTCAGTACAAACCTTCCAACTTATACGACAAATGAGGTAGAGGTCCTACAGACAACAGCTTCCTTCACTATACAACCCTGATTCTTCCCCAGAACAGGTCCATTCTATGCACTGAATGAGGCTGGGATCATGTGGAAAAAACTTAATTTTGGCATTTCCTGACTTTTGAGTGCTTGGTTTTGCAACCTTAATAATGTTGTTTGAACATATTTTTCTGTTTAATTTCCTCAGTTTTTTAAAAAAGCAAACTGAAAAAAACCAGGAATTCTATCGTGGCATCATATTGACACCCACATGGTTCATCAAGCAGGCTAGAACCTTGAGATCCACCTCACAGACTTGTGCCATTTAAACCGATGAAGTAACTGAGAGAAGCAGTATCTTGTCATGCTCTATGTGGACCAGTACTACAGGGGCATGGGATACTTTGTCAGTGGGTTTCACAGATATTTGCTGACATCAGAGGAATGGTGAACCTCAGGAATCTTGGGTTTCATTCCATGTTCTGAGGCAAGTGTGCTGTCGTAGACAGATTCTTCTGCTTCTTCCCCCAGGCTTGATCCCTTTTCTGCCCAGTCCCCTTTATTCTGCCCCCCACACACACACCCCCAATCTATCCCCACTCTCATTCCGTTTCCTTATCACGAGTCTCCTTTCCCAGCCAATCCCTGTCCAAACCACCTCCTGGCTCCACATCTGATGTATCTCTCTCTGTCACAACCACTCCAGCCTCCAGTTGCCTATGTTCTCCATTGGCTTCCAATCCCAGTCTTCTTCTCTGGGCTTCTCATCCACTTTCCTTCCCTTGGCTCTTTGTCCCAATCTCTCTGCCTAATCGGGTGGTTCTCAAATGAATTTTTGCTGTGGCCACACAATTCACAGTGGCCGCAGTTTTGACAGTTAAATATACTAGCAATACTTTAGTCACATGGTTCTTTGGAAGCATCATGTAAATAAAACAATAAATCTTTTCTATGTAAAGTATAAGATGTACTTTTAATAATACCACAAAAGTTGCACTGTTATTACTATATCAATTCGATTTTATAGAGATTTGATGAATTCACCATCTGAAAATGGTTTGTGATGCTGCCCAATGCAATAACTTGCCTTGAGTATGCCAGATGTAATTTGTGATTTCAGGAAAGAAAGGCCGCCTTTTTGTTGTTGAATTGTTTCACTTCTGGTTTTATCCAAGAGCTTTTTATGCAGAAAATTGTGGCCACAGTTTTTCTCTACTTCTGACTTGTGAGCTTCTAATGACGCGGCATCGCATATGATGTAATCTGAAGAAGTTCTGCCATACATATTGCACAGATCGCGATGGTTTCGGATAAATTTGGTTCCAACAAAACTAAACACTTCCACCTCACTCATTATTAAATACCATCTTTTTGTTGTGTAAGTCACAGCACTTTGCTGAAGGTAGTGCTGACAAGCCAGGGTTACCTGTGTCACTCATAGTGGTTTCAGTGTAAGCTGTTTGCATCTGTGCTTTCTTTTTATCACCCACGGTTCATATATCCATAGGAGCACATGAGAAAAGTTGAAGCTACTACTGTGTTGTGGACTGCCCTTGCTAGAGGATTCCTCCCAACTGGAATCTTTGGGGAGGCTTCTGATGGCCACATAGTCAGGCTGCTCCTTGAGCCTATCCCCACCTCTGACAGCCATGTCCCAGCAGCAGCCTATGCTCTCGCCCTGCTGGGCCCCTACAGTCATGACACTGCATGCACTATCCTGCACCTGTGCTCCCTGGCCAACAGTGCCAGCCCCTGAGCTGCTTCTGGGACTCAGCTTCTCAGCAGCAGCTGCACCATGCAGCTCCTCCCACCCAGTATCTCCCTGCTTCTGCCTGGCTCCTTCCCCCACAAGCTGACTAGCACAGAGCCAGTCAGGTGACCCATTAGTGAGTGACATTCCCCTTCTCCAATGGGAGGGAAACAGGGATCCTCCTGGGGCTCATATTTGGTGTAGTCTCCATTGACTCTTCCCCTTTTCCTATAGGACTAGCTGCTTTTCTCTTCTTTCTTGCCCTTCCACCTTCAGTGACCACCTGCTGAGCCCCTTCTTCATTTTCCAACTCTGCAAACCTATTCTTGAGCACTATTTCTCCTTCCCTAGCCTGTCTTTTTCTCTGCATGGTTTTCTTAGTCATATGCTTCCACCGTCCACTTTCCTCACCCAGCAGTCCCCCTCAGAAGTCTTCAGTCCTGCTTCCATCTGCAAGTCTGAGCTTTTCCCTTCAGCTGCCTCATGTCTTTACTCCATAATCTGCTCGAACCCCCTTCTAAACTCAACCAGACTTTCCACCTGCATCTCCAATCCTTGGATCTTTTCCTCCATCAGCTCTATCAGACGGCACTTCATGCAGACAAAACTCTTACCAGGTAGCCCCTCCAGGATCATGTACATACCGCAGCTTCCACATCCAGTCATCTTCATTGTGTCTTCCACTACATGGGTCACTCCCGCTGCTGCCTCTGTATCTGTCATTGCCTTCCCACCTAAATCCTGATAATCTGGGAAACACAAACCAGACCACCCACAGCAGAAACAAGCCCCAAACAAGCACCACAAGACAAACTCCCCTTTCAAACTCCCACTGAAACTCCCCTGTTTACAGCTCTGTTTGCTGGCTCCTGTGCCGCTGCAGCTCCTTGAGGCAGAGACAATCCTTTTGTTCTGTGTTTATACGGTGCCTAGCGCAAGGAGGTCCTGATCCTTTCCTAAGGCTCCTAGGCGCTCCTGCAATAGAAATAATGATCTAACAACTCTGGTCGTATTTGCCACAAGATCCAGTAATAGAATTTTCAAACTCATGATGCTTGAGAGGGTTAAAAATTGGGCAAAATGTGTTTTGCCAGTTTCATCCTATTTTAACAATGACCTCTTTTGAGACTTGTAATTGCAGATAGGTTAGATACAGTATTTTTCTTCACTCTTTCTCCTCATTTATTGACTGTGAAACAGCTGCTATTTTGCAACCCTTTTACTGATTCCTGTATACACAGGCATAAACTTTCAATACTGAGTCGTGATTTTGGGAGCCATCTGAACACCCACCCTTTGAAAAAATCTGGTCCCTTTCAGGTGTCTCAAGCTGGGCACCCAAAAAATCACTAGTCACTTTTTAAAACTTAAACCAGAGTTTTAAAATAGTTTGGGGTCCTTTGGAACAGAGTGTATATTCTAGGTGTTGTCATTGTATTTTGGTATTTGTTTGCTTATTGTTTATTATATTTTCACAGGGCTTTCAAAATTACTCCCGTTTTATATGTAATGCAGTATTGCAATTTGAGCAATCCCATGGGCCCTGAGTACAGAAGGTACTTAAGCACGTGCATAACTTTGAGCATGAGTTGGCTCGTCAAAGTCAATTAGACTAGTCATGTGCTTAACGTTACACCCAGGCTCCTATAACTTCCTGAATTGAGGTCACATATTGATCTGCAAGGCCCTATTCTAATAATTGGACCCCTGCAAGTGGATGTATAAGATCCACATTGACTGTGCATGGGTGACTTATGAGAGGTTAATTATATATAAGCATGATCAAAGTGCAGCATAGTGTACCAATCATCACACTACACCCCTGTGTTGGGATATTATATAGTTAAACAATTTGAAGTTAATTAAGAGTATTGGCTTGGAACTAAATCAGGAATCTCACACATCTGTGTTCCCTTCCTAGAATAGAGGCAGTTTAAAGAGTGCCTCAAGCAAAAACACATTATTTTGTACCTTGCTAAAGTTTTTTCTCTGTTAACCTACATTGTGAGATGCCTATGAGCATCTTTTTAACAATGCTGGGTGATTTCTAATTAATCATGAAAATTATTATTTTTATGCACCCTAACATCATCCTGCATAATCTAGAGTGAGTTTTCTTAATGTCTGTAACATCACAACATTGCAAGTCTTAAAGACTCTAGTGTATTTGGATGCCTATTGATGATTAATTGTTTTAGGACCAAATCTCCAGTGTCCTAAGCATGATACTTCATACTTACTGTAAATTATACTTGTTTCAATAGAGCCTTCTCAGGGAAGGCAAGTTAGGCATTGCTTGCCCTGTTTAAATCAAATATGTTATGATTTTTAACCTCCGCTGTAAATTGGCTTCAATCACATCTTTTCATGTCACTTTCACCAAAACCCATTCAGATGTCACCAGCCTCCAATGATTTGCTTCAAGGTCTACTTAAAAGAAAAAATGACTTCACTAGATTTCCAGCCCTTCAATAATCAATTTGGTTTTGAAGCTGCCGTTGAAATCATGTTGTTACGATGCAATGTATTTTTGTTCACTGAAAGGACATGTTTTGTATTAAAACAATAAGAATTAGTTCTTTCTTTGTTTACTGTTGTACATAGTACTAACTATGCTGGGTGATTTTCAGACAATAAAAGGATAGTCCCTGCTGTGTTCCAGTCTAAAGACAGAGAGACAGAAAGCAGACAGGGATTATATGGAAAATAGTGTAACATAAAGAAATGGTCAAGGAACCTCTTAGCTATGCCTGGGCAAAATGAGGTTAAGAGCCACAAGACTTATTATAGGCAGGACAGCAAAAGTAGATCTTCAATAGGGGTTGAAACCTGGAGCGATTGAGGGGCCTTACAGATCAGCCCTGGAAAGTTTTGTCAGACCTGAAGGAAGGCACAGACACAGTAAGCAAGGAACTGATGAACTGTCAACTGAGGATGAATATACTGGGAGAGCAGAGAAAGCAGGCATGCCTGAAGTAACAAATTTATAGGAGAGAGATAGCTAGATAGATACACAAATTAAAAACAAACAAAAACAAATACAGCATAGTACAAATATAATTCAGACTTTATTCATTTGTTATCACAGATGGACAAACATCGATCTGGGTCTGCATTCTAGTCCACACAGAGTAACCCATGCAGATGATTTCTGCTAGAGGCATGAAATCTCTAAATGAGTGTGGGATGGGCAAACAACATACATGCTAAACAGTGCTCATCCTTCCACCCTGATCCCAAGTCCCATTCTGAAATGCCACTTCCATAGATCCACAATGGTAGAGGGCCTGTGTCATAAAAATCCCTCCTTACGATGTCCACTTACAATGACAAAATTAATGTTTGGCACTCAGGCAAAAGTATATATGAAAGTGAAGAAATGTCAAGAAGAGAACTCTGTATTTGATGTTTTAAACCACATGTAGCAGTTCATGTATAGAAACTCTGCTCTTCCTTATTTAAAAACAAATAATGAGACTAGCTAGTATCAAGCATCAAACAAATTTGCAACTCAGTGACATGCCAAATTATGACAAGAAACTACTTCTGACCAAAGTCAGTCCTTCACTCTCTGAAATTTCAAAGGCATAGCCTTGGAAGGATGGCATCTATCCAAAACTAACCGTCAAAATATAGTGCAAAACATAGCAACATTGCAGAGATGAAAGTGAAAGTAACCATGTGTGAAGTGCCAAATAGATATAGAAGATGCAGGGTCCCTTTTTCTGTGCATCATTTAGCACTATAGCATATGGATGGCAATGTCTACATCCTCTACCAAAGAGAGTAATATGAACCTTGAAAAACTATAAAAGTGTAACACTTTGTAAATGTGCTCTATATGTTTGAGAGATTTGTCTGTCTGTCTCTCTCTAGCTATTGTCATTAACTATCTGATGTTTATAACATACTGGATGACATATATAATATCCACACAGATTTTTGTATTTGCTAGCATTCAGCTGTCTATATCATTTGCTCTTGTGTAAGAAGTTTGTACATACTTAACTGTTAGACCAAAGTCTCACTCCCAGCTACAAACAAAAAGTGATATATTGTGAACCATGACAACCAGAAGACTGTACTTTATGGCTGTGATGTATCTGTGAAACATAATTAAGTTAAAATGAAAAAATATTGTCCAGACTTTTAGAGAAGACTACAGCACACAAATGAAATAAAACTGGCTATATGATAATTGGCTGAATTATCTATGATGTCACAGTCCCACAAACCAGTAAGAACAAGCTGTTCTGAATAAGTTGAACTCCTTTAGTGTATAAAAGTAAAAAAACATTCCTTTAGTGTATAAAAGTAATTCCTGCTTCTATAGCTGCCAATCAGGCACCTTTCTCCTGCATTAAGTTAACTCAATCCACAAAGAAATGGCTTTAATCAAAGCCAGACTGAACGCCTTACTTACTTGGCTGAGGAGTTGCATAAAGAGTCCCATTGTATTCAATGGGAACTACTTGTATGAGTAGCTGAGCTCCTGTGTTCTGAAATGGTTCACAAGCTGTCCCCAAATGCACATTCAAAAAGCAGGTGAAAAACTATTCTTGTATTTTTCTGTGTTTCTCTCATAAGCAGAATCTTTCCCAAAACTAAACATGCAAGAGGGCAAAAGAGAAAAACAATGGACATGTGTCATAAATATAAAGGGAAGGGTAAACACCTTTAAATCCCTCCTGGCCAGAGGAAAAACCCTTTCACCTGTAAAGGGTTAAGAAGCTAAGACAACCTCACTGGCACCTGACCAAAATGACCAATGAGGAGACAAGATACTTTCAAAGCTGGAGGGGGGGAAAACAAAGGGTTCTCTCTGTCTGTGTGTTGCTTTTGCCGGGACCAGAGCAGGTCAGAACTCCTGTAAAAAGTCAGTAAGCAATCTAGTTAGATATGCGTTAGATTCTGTTTTGTTTAAATGGCTGATAAAATAAGTTGTGCTGAATGGGATGTATATTCCTGGTTTTGTGTCTTTTTGTAACTTAAGGTTTTGCCTAGAGGGATTCTCTATGTTTCGAATCTGATTACCCTGTAAGGTATTTACCATCCTGATTTTACCAAGGTGATTCTTTTACTTTTTCTTTAAATTAAAATTCTTCTTTTAAGAATCTGATTGCTTTTTCCTTGTTCTTAAGATCCAAGGGTTTGGATCTGTGTTCACCTATGCAAATTGGTGAGGATTTTTATCAAGCCTTCCCCAGGAAAGGGGGTGTAGGGCTTGGGGGGGATTTTGGGGGGAAAGACGTTTCCAAGTGTGCTCTGTTATATTTGTTAGACGCTTGGTAGTGGCAGCAAAAAAGTCCAGGGACAAAAGGTAAAATAGTTTGTACCGTGGGGAAGTTTTAACCTAAGCTGGTAAGAATACGCTTAGGGGGTTTTTCATGCAGGTCCCCACATCTGTACCCTAGAGTTCAGAGTGGGGAAGGAACCTTGACAACATGCAATAGAGGAAATCTGAGCATACATCTGTACAGACACCCTGATTCCCTGATTACAGGCTCAAGCTCAAACTAGTTAGAGATGAAGAGTGTTTTAGCCCTGTCTGCACTCACCAATGTAAATGACTACATGGAGGCAAGGCAGTTGACAGTCATTCCCATCAAACCTGGGTCTTCAGAGCTGCTCATTCTAAAATTTACTTGGCCTAGTTTAAGCATGCAAATGAGCACAGACCAGTTGGGGTTGGCACAAACATATTCTTTGAGTTGTACATTGTAGTATTTATGTGCCTAAGTTGGACATGAAAACGTACGTACGCAAATATGATGATTTGCCTCCTACACCTTTGGTAAGAGCTGCAAATTAACTGTACTGCCTGCTTTCCTGACGTACAACACCCTTCTCTCACCAGTCCTCATATTTGGCAGCACGCTGAATGCACCCTTGCAGTACTCTGCTGGCATCTGGCTTTCACTTTTCTGATGTTCTCTCTGGATATGCCTAAAGGAGCCAGTTGAAGCTCTCACTGGCACAGCAGTGTTGCTGTGCTGTTGTATTCATGTTGTTAATCTCCACGGTCACCCCTATGAGAACAGCAAGAGCGAAAGCAAACACTTCTAGCTTTCTTCCAGCCGGAAGCAACAACTCTAGGTAAGAAGGATGGGGGGAAAAGAGCCAGTGCTGATCTGGCACCAGATGGCAGTCCCCAGTGCCTCTGACCTGACTAGTCCTTCAGGAAAGGATGAAATATAGCACCTACAACAACAACTGTTAAAAACGCTCTTGGCGGTTGTTAAGAAAGTACAAAAGAAATCTCCTGGGGTTCTCCTCCAAAAAAATCTGCGGAGAGTTTTGTATTTATTTTCTATTCCTTCCACTGTTCCATTTTAAAATCACCTATTGTTAGAACATGAGAAAAGTCATTCACAAATAATTATTAGTCTATTAAAATGAAGTACCTTCGTTGGGGCGAAAACAGATTTAATAAAAATCTCACAAAACAGCCCAAGCTTTGCTCTATGAGTCCCTTCCTTTTGGGCTGGTAACATTACAGACATCACTTTTATTCCTATTAGCAACGTTATTGTTATTTATTTTATTTTCTATTTGTTGAGTGCAAAAGTCTTCATACAGCTATATAAGAAGGGTACGGACCTACATTTTTGAAAGTGACTAATGGTTCTGCGTGTCTCATTTTTGGGAGTCTAATCTGAGATATCCTAAAAGATTTTCAGACATGCTAAGCACCCACTTTCTGAGAAACAGACCCTTTTAAGACGCTTCCATTTGGACATCCAAGTGTCAAGGCATCCAAAATCAGTACTCACTTTCAAAAATGTAGGCCACAGTCCCTCCCCAAATTTTACAATCCTGCACCCACTGACACTAATGACAAAATTCCCATCAGATCCCTAATTTGTGAAGACAGTAGCAAATACTTTCAATTCAAAACAATGAAATACTAACACTTTTCACATTCAAAATTCTGGAATATCTTGAAGTTCCATTTATTTGACAGGCCACGGCTGGGTGTTCAGATGCACTAGGTAAACTGGCTGTTTCTCATATAAAGATCAGCAATGAAGATGTTAACAAAGCTGATGATAATCAGAATTAGCCTGTAAAGTGAACAGTTAGTTAAGACGTATGGAAGACTTTCATGCTTGTTTTATTCTGATGATAGACTTAAATACTCTGTCTAGCCAAGGAAAAGAACACTTCAGTAATAAACCCCACCAAGGGTCCAGCATACTTTCTAGACAATAGGAACTGTTCGGAACTTTCCAGACTAAACCTAAATAGTTTCAGCCCCATTTAGGGATCCAATCCAATTGTAACCCATGGTTGACAGCTGTTGGTAGCCATGGGTAATTTTCCTTGAGGTGAGGTTCCTAGACTTTGGAATAAGCATCAGACTAACTGAAAGAAATTATGGATAACTAATTAATTAATACATGCCTTCATTACTTCCCATTTGGACTATTGAGGCTTGCTGTTCATGGATGGGGCCCTCAACAGTCTACAACATATACAGTACTCATGAAGCATCTCATCGCTTGGATATGATGCACAGCCACCAGTGCTTCATTCACTCTTCTTGGTCTACATTCAATTCCTGCTCTACGACTCTACATGGACACATCTATGATTGAGAGCTAGCAGCTTCAGGAATGTTGCAACTATCCGGACTCAAGATGAAATTGTCAAGAAACCGAGGCAGGTTGTTATTGGCAGAGGACCCTAGAACACAGAACACGTTACCAGAAGAAATACTGTTGATTATGGACAATAAGATTTGACTTTCAGTAGCGCTTGTGCTCCTAATTCACTCAAGCCCTTTTGAAAATCCCACCCATAATAAAACAAGCCAACGATTCCATGCAACATGGGGGTGGGGGGGACTGTACCTCACTGATGAAAAGTATCTTGGTAATGAGTTAAACACCAAAGGGTCAGAGAAATCTTTTAGAGGCCTGGTGTGAACAGAGATTGTTGATATGCTTTTGATATGTGCAATGCGTCACATGTATCCATTAAAACAGCCAAGAACCATTACAGCCTCAGCAACCCCACAAAGACATTGGCCAAATGAAACATCGGCCCTCTTTGACTCTGAATGCAAAGACTTCATGGTTGCTGACACGTATTCAGGCTAGTTTGAGTTGCCTTCTAGAAGACGCTGTGAGTGATAACGTGCTTTGCCACTGGAAATCTGTCTGTACAAGATTTGGAATTCCTGAGCCCAATCCAGGGTGATTAGATATGGCATTAGATAATGGTCAAAAGTATACTAGTACAATAGGTAGTTTTCCCAAGGATTTTGTTTTAGAGTGTTACATCAAGCCCAAAGTACCCCAGGCCAAATGGGCTAGCAGAATGAACTATTCAAACTGTCAAAAACAGACTCAAGAAAACAAAGGAAGACAACAGAATCCGTATTTAGCTGTAATTGCACACAGAAATGCACCCTGAGATGCCAGTCTGGAATCACTCACCCAGTTACTAATGGATAAATGTCTGGAAAGTGGAATGCCAATTTCAGCTACTTCACTTAACCAAACAAAAGTGACCATACAGAAGAGCTAACAGCTCGTAAACAGATGCAGTGAAGGTTTTACAACGAGATAGCAAAGCTGCTGCTCTGTTTAAGAGCTGGTGACTGGGTGAGAATCCCAGGAGAGAAATTGAAACTTGCTAACGTTATGGTCAAAGATAATTACTCAGAGAACCTACATTGTGCAACTGTCTAAACAATATGAGTTCCAAAGGAACTTTAAAAAGTCTTGAAGGTTACACTAGACTCTGAGGGACATACCGCCAACATATCATCATCGACAATGAAATACACTGATATGGATGCCATGCCACGCACATACATAAAGACAGTTGATGTGAAAAGTAACATGACAAACCAGGTACTGTACACCTGAAGCAGCTCCTCCAGCTGTTTTTAACACCCACAATGGTTGATTAATTAGAATACCTTCCAGAAACAGTAATTAATGGCATTACAGGGAAAATGGAGCACAGAGATACAGAGCATAAATTGGTGTTTTATGTTCTACAAGTGTGTGCTCTAGTGGTGACAATATTGCTTCCCTTGTTGTGTAATCCAAATGCCATATTATAAAAGAGGAACCCAATATGGCTGCCTTTGACCACAACAGTCGTTACAGTAGGCTTGGCCAAAGATGACCAAAATGTGGACCAAGTTTTTGAAGGTAAGGATTGAGAAGAGAAAAGGACATAATTTTGGAAATGTAGAGAAAGAAGCAATGGGATTTGGCTACTACTTAGATGTGGGGAAGAAAAGAAAGGGAGCAGTCAAAAATGACTCCTAGTTTTCTTTAGTATTTCTATTTATAAATTGTTGTTATTTTTTCCAAATGCAACAAATCTACCAAAATACCAGATTCATCACAATATACAAAGTAAATAAAGAGGATTAGGATAAAGGAAAGGGAGTGGAAGCCACATATCTAGCTTCAGGGTCTACGCTAATCAAAGACCTCTAAAATGTCAGCCCAAATTGCTGTGAATATTTCAGACATTCCCTTTCTGTAAAATGCCAGTTGTTCGTTAGCTGCACGGGCAGCCATATCACTGAGCCAGGCATCAATATGTGGTGTGCATCGACTTTCCATTTGTCCAGGATTAATTTTTTAGCAACTAAAGCTGCATGTTGGAACCATGTGTCTCATTACCAGGTAATCTAAAGTGTTAGAATAGATCCAAGAATAAAACTTATGAAGGACTACTCCAACTTAGCATCCAATATCATACTGGTACTTTGACCTACCTCAAACCAGAAATTCTTGATCCAAGGGCACTCCCAAAACATATGAGCTAATGTAGCCCCAAGGGAGTTACATTTCCAACAGCAGTCAGCATTTATGAGGCCCATTAGCCTATGTCAGAGGTCCCCAAACTGTGGGGCATGCCCCCCCTAGGGGAGGTGTGGAGGAATGTTTGGGGATCTCTGCTCCCAGCCCTGGCCCCAGCCTCAGCCCCCAGCCGCGGCTCCACTCCCGGCCCAGCCCCAGCCTTGGCCCCCAGCTGCGGCTCTGTTCCTGGCCCCATCCCCATGACCAGCTGCAGCCCCAGCCTTGACCCCCTTACCCCTGTCTGTGTCCGGTTAAGTAAATGCTTTAACTGAAGATATTTCCATGCTCCAGAGCAGGGCAAGTCCAATTGTTGATGAAGATCTACAAATGGTTTAAATGTATCGTTGTCAATTAGCTGCAATACGGTGGTAATTTCTCTATCCATCCCAGTCCTTCCATATCAAGGTTTTGCCACCAATTTTAAGGATAGGATTGCTCCACAGGACTTCCTCTGCATGACTCCCAAAGTTCTGCATCTGAGAGACCAGGAGAATGGTGAAAGTTACAAATGAAATCAAGAAGAAAGGGATGCTGTGGGGTAAAGTTAAGGGGAGGAAAGATAAAGACTTCACTCGTAGCCATTCTGAGATGATGATGATTATATTTTTGGTAGCATGTGTAATGAACTTTGTAGCTTCCAACCATCAAGGGAGGCATAGTATCTAAAAGTCAACCAGGCAGGTCCATAGACAAAAGGGCACAAGATATAAGCCAAGTGGCCGATGTGGTAATTGGCCATTACACAGGCAATGTAATGTGGATGAGGAATCAGTGAAGAATGCTGAGAGAGCAGGAGCTGTGCAAAAGCCCAAGGAGGAGAGCAAGTTGATGAAGGAAGAATGATCAACAAGACCAAAAGCAGGAGACAAATCAATGAAGATGAGACTAGAAAATAGGCATTTAGTTTTAGTAAGATGAAAGTTATTGAAGATAATGGGAGTTAAATTGAACGGAGGCATCAGAAGTCAGATTGCAATGGGTACACCAGAGTGTTAGTGCAAAGGATGTCGAGATAGAGGGCATGAACGGCGTGCTAATGGAGTTTTGAGGAAAAGGGAAGGAGGGAAATGTGCTGTTCCTGGAGAAGAAAGAGGAGCAAAAAGAAATGTTTGTAATAAGGGCAGAAAGGACACAGAGCCTACAAATAAGAGAAAGAAAGGGGCTGAAAGAAGGAGTTATATTATCAAAAGAGACAGGAGGGAGGGTTCAGAGAAATAAAGCAGGACACCTTTAAGTCAGTGAGTAGGGTGAGGACGAAACAAAGGTGATCAGGCAAAAGAGAAGGGACCAGGCTGATGAACAAGAGGAGAGCAGGAAAGGATAAGCATTCATCTAAACACTGGTTTCAGAGTAGCAGCCGTGTTAGTCTCTATTTGCAAAAAGAAAAGGAGTACTTGTGGCACCTTAGAGACTACCACATTTATTTGAGCATAAGCTTTCATGAGCTACAGCTCACTTCATTGCATGCATGCATCTAAACACCGTAACCCTCATTTGGACATGGTGCAAGACAGCTGCTTCTGTGTTCATGCTATTCTAGCAAATGCCACTAATCTCTCATGTTTACAGGCCTGATCAGTGCAACAAGAAGAAATCAACACTTTGGGAAAATTGAATGAAAGGCTGTAACCTACTGTTAGATTATTAGGTTTTGCAAGAGCACACTATTCGGCACTCAGTACTTCTGACCCAAGCAAAACTCCCACTGAAGTGAATGTGAGTTTGCCTGAATGAGACATCTATCTATCTATGTCAAGCACCTAGTATAAATGCATCTGATGAAGTGAGCTGTAGCTCACAAAAGCTTATGCTCAAATAAATTGGTTAGTCTCTAAGGTGCCACAAGTACTCCTTTTCTTTTTGCGAATACAGACTAATACGGCTGCTACTCTGAAACCTAGTATAAATGGAGGTTCTTATCGGATACAGCTGATTAAAATAATATTTACACCTGCTCCCCTTTAAAGATATTTCCCCTTCCTATGCTAATTAACACCCTCCTTCCTTTTTTCTTAACTATTCAGAATTTGGAATGAATGTAACTTCTTTTATATCCTGATTTATCAAGACAGCTGAACACACCCCAATTTTAAGCACATGCTTAATTGTTTTGCTGATTCAGGGCCTTACTTTTTAATATCACTTTCTTAAGAGGCTACTATAGAGTTTTGTTTAATGTCAACACTAAAAAGCCACCCCACACAATCTTTTCTATTGAAAGATAGGAATTGTTGTCTCTCCTTATATTTCTGAGCCAAGCCTGGTCAGACAATGAAGATTAGCAGCACAGAAATCAGATTTTTGCTAGAAGAAATGCAGAAATAGCAATTTCACAACCTTCCAAAAAAAGAGCTACAATATTTACACAAATGTTAAATAGATTTTCTATTACTTTGATGGTGTTAATAGATTCCTGGACTACTGTAGTGTAATGTATACCCTGAAGGAATAGTTTCAGATAAAGAGCACTTACATCAAACTATATTAAAAATAGCTTTGTTTTAGTAATAATGTAGTACATAACAGCAATTACCAAGCATGCTTAGTTACAAAAAGCAAAGAAGCTGCACTGCTGATACTGATTTTAGTGCTCTGTTGAATTTATTCTTTTCATATTTCGTTTCTACTTTTTATAGGGCCTCTTAGGAGTGAATAGGTAAGCATGGTGTTATGTAAGGGGTTAATAATGAGTAACTTGATTTTTAAGTGCTTCTTAGATTCTGAAGCACAAATTATTACTTAAAAGGAGTCAGTAAAATGTGCCTGCTGCTAAACCTATGAAAGATAATTTGCTATATTTTTAAAGGCATTCAAACCTATTAAGCTTTGGGGATGGGTATCCTGCCAAAAGCTGACATTTGGGAAACAGGCTGATTCAGATGAAGCGTAATTGATGGGCTTTTATGGGAGACACCAGATAGGCTTTAACAGGGCAGTAGATCCACAATGTGTTTAAGCACAACTATGGTTTTACACTATATTGTTGGTACTGTAATATCCTATGATATTATCCACATGTTATCCACAGCAACAAAAGATCATTCTAGCCTTTGAACTTTCTGGCTGAACTGCATAATGCTCTTATGTGTCTCCTATTTACTGCGTGAAGACTACCAAGTTCATTCGACTTTGAAATGTTAGCCTGAAGCTTGACACAACTCTCTTGCTTTGTAGAAACTAGTTTAACATTGTTGGATTCTCCATGAGTGATATGTTGGTGCTATTAATATCTACTATTAAGAAAAATGGTGACCTGTTTGTTTTAGAAAAAAAGATAAAAAACTACAAAATATAATACAAATGCGGTTAAAGAAGATGAAAAGTATATTAACATACTGTACACTCTTAGATGATGCCAGTGTTTCATGTTGAAGTCAATGAGCATTGAAGATGCTCAGCACCTCCCAGGATTGGACCTTTTGAACATATCAGTAGAGATAAAACAGGATTAAAATAAATAGCACCAGAAGTTGCCTAGGGATATCCCCCAAATACCTGGCTACTGCTTCACCAGGTACATACAGCATGATGTACTGTTGGAAGCTGTCAATATTTTGATGTCATTCACTGGGCACTGCCAGGAAGGAAATCACAGTGTCAGTGAATCCACATTGTTAGACATTCAACATCATTTCCAGAAGCAATTTGTTAGGAATGGAGTGTAACAAGGTGATGGTGTCCATCAGTTGAAGAGAGAGCCAAAATATCTGCTTGTTCTGTGTACAGAAAGCCGGGATGAGACACTGTATAGCTGAACCCAAACTTTACTACTTTAAACTATTTATAACTATAGACTAACAGGAAGGATTAAATTAAACTAGCTTCTAACTTCTGGATGCTCCAGAGGATCTCCGTCTAAATATAAAATCTTCTTTGTTTAAGACGATAACACTGGTTTCTATAACACCTGCTAGAACAGCCAAACACACCCACAGCCACACCATCTTCCATCACCTTCACTAGCCTCATAGGCATCACTCAGTCCAATTCAGAACTGGCCTGACTGACTTCAGTAGGAGTTACTGAGAACCTGAGGGTGGAGAAATGAGCCCAGTGGTTTCAAAGCTCAGCCTCAATTAACTGTACACATATTCTCTGTTCTCATAGCTGCCCCAGTCTCCTCTGCTCCCCCAGTTTTATCACTCACTCTATCTCCCCCAAACAGTGACTCTCCAGTGTCTTTTTCACTTTGACTCTATCCCTCCAGTTCCTTCCCTCCTTCCAAGCTTCAAATACCCCGTGAAAGCCGTCTTTTGCACCTAGGCCTCAGACTGGCTCTAAGCCCAACTCTTCATTCCTTTTCTCATTACTACAGCCTGACGTTCCAGCTTCAGAATAATTCAGCTGCAAATATACTTGGTTTGACCATATTTGGCCTTCAACTTCCTTTACATTTACTCTACACTCTTTGTACAATTTCCCCCTCATTCTTTCTATATGAGAGTCACTGTTCATAGAATTATAGAATCATAGAATATCAGGGTTGGACGGGACCTCAGGACGTCATCTAGTCCAACCCCCTGCTCAAAGCAGGACCAATCCCCAACTAAATCATCCCAGCCAGGGCTTTGTCAAGCCTGACCTTAAAAACCTCAAAGGAGGAGATTCCACCACCTCCCTAGGTAACACATTCCAGTGTTTCACCACCCTCCTAGTGAAAAAGTCTTCCTAATATCCAACCAAAACCTCCCCCACTGCAACTTGAGACCATTACTCCTTGTTCTGTCATCTGCTACCACTGAGAACAGTCTAGATCCATCCTCTTTGGCTTTCAGGTAGTTGAAAGCAGCGATCAAATCCCCCCTCATTCTTCCCTTCTGCAGACTAAACAATCCCAGTTCCCTCAGCCTCTCCTCACGAGTTCCAGTCCCCTAATAATTTTTGTTGCCCTCCGCTGGATGCTTTCCAATTTTTCCACATCCTCCTTGTAGGATGTGGAAAAAACTGGACACAGTACTCCAGATGAGGCCTCACCAATGTCGAATAGAGGGGAACGATCACGTCCCTCAATCTGCTGGCAATGCCCCTACTTATACAGCCCAAAATGCCGTTAGCCTTCTTGGCAACAAGAGCACGCTGTTGACTCATATCCAGCTTCTCATCCACTGTAACCTCTAGGTCCTTTTCTGCAGAACTGCTGCCTAGCCATTTGGTCCCTCGTCTGTATCAGTGCATGGGATTCTTCCATTCTAAGTGCAGGACTCTGCACCTGTCTTTGTTGAACCTCATCAGATTTCTTTTGGCCCAATCCTCTAATTTGTCTAGGGCCCTCTGTATCCTATCCCTACCCTCCAGCGTATCTACCACTCCTCCCAGTTTAGTGTCATCTGCAAACTTGCTGAGGGTGCAGTCCACGCTATCCTCCAGATCATTAATGAAGATACTGAACAAAACCAGCCCCAGGACCGACCCTTGGGGCATTCCACTTGATACCAGCTGCCAACTAGACATGGAGCCATTGATCACTACCCGCAGAGCCCGATGATCTAGCCAGCTTTCTATCCACCTTATAGTCCATTCTTCCAGCCCATACTACTTTAACTTGCTGGCAAGAATACTGCGGGAGACAGTGTCAAAAGCTTTGCTAAAGTCAAGGAACAACATGTCCACTGTTTTCCCCCATCCACAGAGCCAGTTATCTCGTCATAGAAGGCAATTAGATTAGTCAGGCATGACTTGCCCTTGGTGAATCCATGCTGACTGTTCCTGATCATTTTCCTCTCCTCTAAGTGCTTCAGAATTGATTCCTTGAGGACCTGCTCCATGATTTTTCCAGGGATTGATGTGAGGCTGACTGGCCTGTAGTTCCCCAGATCCTCCTCCTTCCCATTTTTAAAGATGGGCACTACATTAGCCTTTTCCCAGTTGTCCAGGACCTCCCCCAATCGCCATCAGTTTTCAAAGATAATGGCCAATAGCTCTGCAATCACATTCACCAACTGCTTTAGCACTCTTGGATGCAACGCATCCGGCCCCATGGACTTGTGCTCGTACAGCTTTTCTAAATAGTCCCAAACCACTTCTTTCTCCACAGAGGGCTGGTCACCTCCTCCCCATGCTGTGCTGCCCAGTGCAGCAGTCTGGGAGCTGACCTTGTTCGTGAAGACAGAGGCAAAAAAAGCATTGAGTACATTAGCTCTTTCCATATCCTCTGTCACTAGGTTGCCTCCCTCATTCAGTAAGGGGCCCACACTTTCCTTGTCTTTCTTTTTGTTGCTAACATACCTGAAGAAACCCTTCTTGTTACTCTTAACATCTCTTGCTAGCTGCAACTCCAGGTGTGATTTGGCCTTCCTGATTGCACTCCTGCATGCCTGAGCAATATTTTTATACTCCTTCCTGGTCATTTGTCCAATCTTCCACTTCTTGTAAGCGTCTTTTTTGTGTTTAAGATAAGCAAGGATTTCACTGTTAAGCCAAACTGGTCGCCAGCTATATTTACTCTTCTTTCTACACACAGGATGCTTTGTTCCTGTAACCTCAATAAGGATTCTTTAAAATACAGCCAGCTCTCCTGGACTCCTTTCCCCCTCATGTTATTCTCCCAGGGGATCCTGCCCATCAGTTTCCTGAGGGAGTCAAAGTCTGTTTTTCTGAAGTCCAGGGTCCGTATTCTGCTGCTCTCCTTTCTTCCTTGTGTCAGGATCCTGAACTCGACCATCTCATGGTCACTGCCTCCCAGGTTCCTGTCCACTTTTGCTTCCCCTACTAATTCTTCCTGGTTTGTGAGCAGCAGGTCAAGAAGAGCTCTGCCCCTAGTTGGTTCCTCCAGCACTTGCACCAGGAAATTGTCCCCTACACTTTCCAAAAACTTCTTGGATTGTCTGTGCACCCTTGTATTGCCCTCCCAGCAGATTTCAGGGTGATTGAAGTCTTCCATGAGAACCAGGGCCTGCGATCTAGTAACTTCCATTAGTTGCCAGAAGAAAGCCTCGTTCACCTCATACCCCTGGTCTGGTGGTCTATAGCAGACTCCCACCATGACATCACCCTTGTTGCTCACACTTCTAAACTTAATCCAGAGATTCTCAGGTTTTTCTGCAGTTTCATACCGGAGCTCTGAGCAGTCATACTGCTCTCTTACATGCAATGCAACTACCCCACCTTTTCTGCCCTGCCTGTCCTTCCTGAATAGTTTATATCCATCCATGACAGTACTCCAGTCATGTGAGTTATCCCACCAAGTCTCTGTTATTCCAATCACATCATAATTTCTTGACTGTGCCAGGACTTCCAGTTCTCCCTGCTTGTTTCCCAGGCTTCTTGCATTTGTGTATAGGCACTTAAAGTTGTACGATCAGTGTGTTCTCTTCTCAGTATGAGGCAGGAGCCCTCCCCTCTTGTGCTCTCCTGCTCGTGCTTCCTCCCGGTATCCCACTTCCCCACTTACTGCAGAACTTTGGTCTCCTTCCCCCGGTGAACCTAGTTTAAAGCCCTCCTCACTAGGTTAGCCAGCCTGCGTGTGGATGACTAACCCATAAGGGCCTTCCCAAATCTTCACACATCCCTCCCATCCCACCAAACCAAACCTTCTCCATATTTAGAAAAGGGCGGTCAATGTCACCCCATTGGCATGTATTCTTTATGAGGAAGTGGGCATGAATCTCTTCTGTTCTTCAGATGCCAGGGGGAGAGCTGCCATACGCTACGTAGCTGGATCCTGTTGCAGCAATTTTTTCAATTTAGCAGCACTCTAAGTTTTTCCCAGCACTTACACCCCAAATTGTACTGGAGGCCACTGAAGTTCTCATAGCTGTATAGTGTGAATCAGCATTTCCCAACCATTAAGTGCAGGCTGGGCCAAAAGTACAGGGGAAACCTCAAAATGCTCCAAGAATGAAGACAGCAGCTGCAAGCAGGCCAAGCTGTGACATTACCTGCCTTCTTGCCACCCAGCTGCTGCTTCCAGAGTGACGTTAGTAAAACCTCCAGCCTTGCCCTGGAGAAGAGTTGCCATTGGAGGGGGCAGGGCAGACAGCTATGTCTTTTGCGTGCAGGAGAGAAGACTTGAAATTGTTCAGTGTGCCCATATACCATAAGCTTCAGCTGAGTACCTGGACTTTGTGACGAGTTTCTGAACTGTATGTCTGCCCCTTTTGAGGTTAGCTCACAGCTAGCTGCTGTGCCCAACTCTGCACCTCTCCTCTCTCTAGCATATCTCTCACGCTAAAGTGTTTGGTGGTACTTTGAGCGAAGACGATGCTGTACAAACAAGTCCTATTGTATTGTATTGGCTCCTTAGAAAGGAATCACAGCGTCGCGCCCGCACATATTGCTCAGCCAGGCAGCATTTCAACACAGCTTTTTTTTTTTTTTTTGCCTTCAAGAAGCAGCCTCAGTGTCTGAAAGTTCTGTGGTTTGGTTTGGAGTTCACTCATCCCTACAGAGAGCTTGTTCTGCCAATCGCTACATACATGTCAGCCTAAACAGCAACAGATGTACAGTACCTTAGATGTATAAAATTTTCATAAAATATAACAAACGCTGTTTTTTCCACTTGGGATGAGTCATTAGCCATATGCTTGTGATGCTGTTCTCTTCAGAGGAAGATCTCAGTCCTACACAGGGTGCTAGACTGAACCCAGCCCTTGGCGGATGCTCAGGAGAAAGGGGTCTGTCCCTTAAATCCCCTTATTCCCCTGTGCATAGGCTGGTTGCAATCCCAGTCCCAATCCTCATGTTTGGGGAACGCATGGACTCTCTGAGTCTAACATCAGTCGCACTGCCCAAAGTGCGTCGGTCGGGTAAGGATGAGAGGGAGGGAGTCATGTCCCCTCCCAAACCTGCCACAGTGTGGGTGGGTGGGTGTACATGCTGCACCCTTTACAGGGTGTCTGAATGGCCACGATCCTTCTGTGCTTTGGAAGACATTGTGCCTCTAGCATGATGCTTCTGGGCGATCCCACTCGGGAACAGGGCATCTCTACACAGCTGTCAGTGTAGAGGGGACAGTGGCTTTACAACCTCAGTCTGTTCGGTCCTTTACCTTTTGTTGCACAGTATTTCATTACAAATACCTTGATCTAATTTTACATGTGTCTGGAGAGGGGCCTGATCCATTTCCCATTGTAGTCCACCATACACTCCAGCAGTGTGTCACTGATTTCTACGAGCATGCTCACCATAACGTCTCCAACTTCACAGTCCTGGATCAAGCCCCACACATGACATACAAACTCACATATGGTTTTGCTGGGCCGCTGGTGAGCTTGAAAAAACGTTTGCCTCTTCAGCAGAACAGAATCGCCAGTCCCCAAATACACGCTGAGGTGCTGCTCAGCCGTATCAAAAGAGGACTTGGGCTCCGAGAGTCCATCATAAATATCACTGCCATCGCAGCCCAAGCAGTTCTGCAGCCAGGATAACCCAGCAGCATCAGAGAGTTGCCGCAACTGCACATAGTTCTGAAAATTCCACATACAGCATCGCAGCATAGGTTGCGTAATGTTACTCATGATGCACCCCAGGACAGCAATCCCCAAAAACCAAGGACGTCAAAGCAAAGCACACACAGGTAGGTGGCCAATCAAAACATGTAAATAACCATGAACCAGTTCGGCCAGCAATAGTCTGAACAAAACATAACAACAGTCCTAATGGCAGGGATGTAGCAGCAGGCCCTGAGTAACTGCACACACCCAATGCTAGGTACCGATACACAGAAGAATAGAAACTAGAACACCGAGTTCAGGAAGCAGGAAGCAATAAGCAGGAAGGCAACACACACTGTTCCCTATATAGTGTCTCTGCTATAGGTTGCAATAGTGTCTTCTGGCTTTAGGGAGGGGTTATACTTTTTGCACATCTGCAGTACAGAGGATAAAATTGGTACAACTGCAAGCAATGTATTAAAGTGGGAAATCTGGATAAAATGTTGTCATGTATTCTGCCGTCAGGTAACTATTATTTAGTTATTATTAGGTAGTGGGGTGTGGCGATAGGACACGATGTGACAACTGTTGCCATTTTTCTTTAATTTTAACAAGAACTTAAAGTCTCACTTCTCTTTTGGGACCTGATCCAGCTGCCACTGAAGACAGTGGTAAAACCTCCGCTGACTTCTGTGGGAATTCAATCAGGCTCGGTGTGACCATAGAGCTGGGTTAGGCATCAGTATGGTTCACATGAGAACCTACTCAGGTACATTTAGTGGGTTTCACTAATTCCTCTGACCAACGGGACAGGATTCTCCTGTCCAGATTATAAACAGATGGGCCTTAATTTTATTCAGTTTATGACTGGAAAAACAAGTAATTCTTAAGTATCGCACATCCCAGAAGGACAAAGATCATCATCTGATCCAAACACCAGTGAAGAGATATGCCCAGGACAGCATTCCACAACTACATGGATGTGCCAAATCTTTGCCCAGGTCTACCAGATAAGGTGTACTGAGGTGTTAAAAGGGAGCGTGAAAGGCAAGAGGAGGACTGGAAGAAAAGGAGAGAGGATCAGCCTACAACAGAAGGCCTGTGTCTTCTGGGCAACTCCTATGAAAAGAGACTGAGACCAGAGTGGGATGGTAGTGTGCTATTTTGAACAAACTAACTGTGATTAACGAGATCTCATAGCCCTCCTCTTTGCAGGTGAATCTTCTTTATTAAGCGAGTGGGTCTCAAATGAGATCCCATTTAAGGGCCAAAAAGAGAAAGTGGTCAGAAAGGGGCTGGATAGTAACTGGTCATCTGGGGATTTACATAGTGTGAGGAAATCCCTGAGTGGGATACTGGCATATCAAGCTGTACGCCATCTCCCCTTCACAGCCGCTGGTGGAGGGGTATGATCAGAAAACTATTGTGCTCTAGTGCTTTCTGGCTGGCATAATAGCTCCTCGTGGGTCATTTTGCCCGCTCCGCCCCACTGTCCTCAGCTCCTGAGGCGACTGCGGGGTTAGGACCCAAATGTTTTTGTTTAATTCTATTGCTGTTATGTTATTGGCTGAGAAATGTAACACAGGCTATATTTTATTATTACTTCTTATTTCTTTTATTTATTACAGGCATTTAGTGGGGGGCCCAACACCACAGATTCTGGGTTTACCTTACTGGGGTTCTGCTGAGTCATTATCATGCATTGCTAACAGGAACAAACTGTCGTGCATCCCTGTTGCCTGAAGCTTTTAATCTGACCAGACAGCTAGGAACCTAGGATTTCACAGTTTAAACAGGTTGAAAGGACTGAGCAAAGAGGTGCATCTTGCAGCTCCTTCTAAATGTGGCTTAGTTCACATTCAAGCATACTTCTGAAGCTGTGAACCTGAATGCCCCCTGCGAGCCTCACCCGATGTAGGGTTTCAACTTTCCAGATGAGACTAGATTGTATGGCAGATTGGAGATAGTGAGGCTGTTCCTAAAGATCCTGGCCTTTTGCATATAGTTACCAGTACCTTGAATTCCACCTAGTTATCAAGGGGTATCTAGTGCACAGAGCAGAGCTGAGACATGATATTGTATCAGTGCAGCCCATCAGAGCATCATTCCAAGAATATTCTCCATGCTCTACAGAAATATCTATTAGACACCAGTAGCTGGAGAGTGTTTGGAATGAAACTGCAATACCTAGGGAAACCTTTGTCTCTCTTCAAGAAATGCCAGGAAGATTGTACTACCAGGGTTCCACCAGGGCACCACCACCAGGAGTTAGTGGGGTTGAACAAACAGGACCTTTCACTGAAGTGTTTGCAAGCAGTCTCTGTGGCATTAAATCCACCTTGAATTATAGACCCATGCATTCCCAAATGACTAGCTCAGTGGGGTTTGACAGATATTAATGAGGGCAGTGTTAGGGTCTGTCTACACTTACAGTGCCACTCTAGCTTTTAGTGAAGAAGCTACCTACGCTGACAGAAGAGCTTCTTCCATTGGCGTAGGTATCCACCTCCCCAAGCTATGGAGGAGGGCAAAGTCCTCCTATTGACACAGCGCTGTCTACACCAGGGAGCTAGGTTGGTATAACCGTTGCTCACAGGTGTGGCTTTTGCACACCCTGAGTAACATATTTATACTGACATAAGTTGATAGTGTAGACCAAGCCTTGGACCCAAGGTTGGTAAAGGGTTAGAATCTAGCTAAGGGAAGTACTTAGGCAACCAAAGTTAATTCAGTTGCTATAACAGGGTAACTGTGGTGCTCTCATTGTTCTCAGTTCTGCCTTATTTTAATCCATTCCCTAATAACTAATGGCCAGCCAAGAGAATGTGGAAGAAGGAAGCTCGGAGTCTTCTTTTATTGTGTCTTGTAACGCTGCCCTGCTTCATGTCATTGACATATCAGTGTGGGCCTCCCTCTCACTACAGAAGTGCTGAGTGTTCAGCTACCACAGCAGTGCTGTACAGCATTATCAAGCAGTGAAAAATAAATTGATGCTTGCAAACACAACTAACTATGGACCATATCTAGGGATCCAGCACCCAGCCTGAGCAGCAGGCAGTGCCAGGGGCGGCAGGTTTGTAGAAATTTTGGTGGTGCCCAGAATGCTTAGAGCCCGCCTCCCCCACCTGCCTAAAGCTCTATGAGGGGGTTTGGGTTGGGGGAGGAGGTCTGGGGTGCAGGCCCTGGGTTGGGGCAGGGAATTGGGGTGTAGAACGGTTGAGAGGTTGGGCTCTGGGATGGAGTCTGGGGTGCAGGCTCTGGGATGGAGTTTGGGTGCTGGGTGCAGGCTCCAGGCTGGGGCACAGGGTGGGGGTGCAGGATGGGTGGAGGGGTGCAGGCTCTGGGAGGGAGTTTGGGGATGGGAGGGGCTGCGGAGGGAGGGGCTACAGGCTCTGGAACGGAGTTTGGTTGTAGGCTCTGGGCTGGGGTAGGGGTTGGGGTGTAAGATGGAGTTTGGATACAGGAGGGAGGGCGTAGGAAGGGGGTGTAGGATGGAGTTTGGGTGCTGGGTGCAGGCTCTGGGCTGGGGCAGGGCCTGGGGGTGCAGGGTGCAGGCTCTGGGACAGCGTTTGAGTGCAGGAGGAGGAGTGTGGGAAGGGGGTGGGGTGCCGGCTCTGCAACAGAGTTTGGGTGCTGGGTGCAGGCTCTGGGCTGGGGCAGGGCCTGGGAGTGCAGGAGGGGGTGAAGGGTGCAGGCTCTGGGACGGGGGGAGGGATAGCTCAGGGGTTTGAACATTGGCCTGCTAAACCCAGGGTTGTGAGATAAATCCTTGAGGGGGCCATTTAGGGATCTGGGGTAAAAATTGGGGATCAGTCCTGCTTTGAGCAGGGGGTTGGACTAGATGACCTCCTGAGATCCCCTCCAACCCTGATATTCTATGATTCTATGACAGAGTTTGGGTCCAGGCTCTGGGAGGGAGTTTGGGTGCAGAAGGGGGGGGGGGGTCTGGGAGGGAGTTTGGGTGCAGAAGGGGGGAGGGTGGGAAGAGGGGGGCGGTGCAGGCTCTAGGCTGGGGATTCAGGCTCTGGGAGGTAGTTTGGGGGCCAGAGGGGGGTGTGGGCTCGGGGAGGGGACTGCCATCACATGTGGCTTCCCTGCTCCCCCTCACCGTAGCCTCGCTGGGGTGGGGCTGCACCTTGCCCAGTGTTTGCAGGAGCGGTGGCGGGGGATGGGGCTGGATCACAGGGTCAAACACTCACCGAAGCCCCAGCAGGCATGTGTCAGGTGAGGGGAGGTCTACTGCAGATGTCTCCCGCCGGAAGCTCCCTCGGCGTCTGGTGCCGGGAGACAAGCGGGGCGGGCTGCCAAGCACGTGTGTGCCTCCTCCGGCTCCCGAGGCGCGGCGGCAGCAGGCTGAGGCTGCTGCCGGCATTGCTCTTGTGCTGTGCCATAGCTGCAGCTGCCGGCCGCGGAGGCCAGGGAGAGCCGCGCCGCTTTCACTCAGGCAGGGGCGCTCCGGGGGGCAGGGCAGGCGGGGGCCGGGGGCGGACGCTCCAGAGCCGGGGCTGCTCCAGGCAGAGCCGGGGGAGAGACCCAGCTGCAGACATTGATGGAGCAGGGCCCCCAGCCCTGAATATTGCTGGAGCCCGGGCACCACAAGGGAATGTAAGTCGCCGCCCCTGGGCAGTGCACTCTGTGTCTCTGGGGGGACTGAGGGGAAGTAGGGCTGCACAACACGCTCTCCTGACATGGGCAAAAGGATCCTCTGGCTCTGGCCCAGCACTGTTCTACCCCCATCCTCCTGCATGCTACTCAACAGGGAGTCCCTGAAGAGCTGAACTCCATACTGTTCAGGGAGCTGTGTTCCCTTTTTGCTGCCCCCAAATCCATCCCCAGTCCTGCTGCCAGAGGGCTTGAACATGTGGAGATTGGAGTAGGACGCCCCCCTGCCTCCACACGATTCCTACTGCGAGGGACAGCTGCTGTTGCAGTTCCTGAGCTCTTAACGAGTGCTGGGAAGGCTCCCTGCTGGTGTCCCCTGGGACACAATGTAACCTGAAAAAAGCAAGGAATGGTAGGGAGGAAGCAGAGCCATGGCCTGACCTTCCCTCCACTGCTCCCAGCAGAAGTAGTCAGCAGGGGAGGAGGCACATATGCTGCTTCATACAGGGCAGCGAAGTAAGTCCACTACTCCTGTGGAAGGCACAATACCGCACAGCGCTCTTGCTGGGGTAGTGGGGCTCCACACTTCTCCAGACATGGGGTGATGGCTGCAAGGCACAATCCAGCCCCTCGTATTAGAGTAGCCACACCCCAAGTTCTCCAAGGGTGAAAGGGTGCATTGTCATCTGTGTCCTCATTGAGTAGGCTGGCCTATCTCTAGTTAGAGATGGCATCCAAGAATAAAAGAGAGGGACTATGCTCAGGAGACAGGCATAAATAGATCACAGTTTGACACAAGGGTCTCACATTAATAGATGGGCTGCGCCCAACCTTTCCCACAAAAAAGAATCTGGCGTTTACTGAAGATGGGCCATTACATAGGCATTGGGTAGGTTCCAGCTATGGCTGTCTCTGTAAGCAACACCAACAGAAAGATACTGGATCCGTAGCAGTTGTCATGCAAAATCATTCTCAATCAATTTCATCCTCGTGAGGGCTGTTGTCCTCTGCCTCACCTTCACAAAAGACAGTGATAGGAGGAGCATGACTAACTGGGGACACTGTTTGACTGAGACCGCATGTTAAGACAGGAGAGGGCTCAGATCAACACATGGCTGTGAAATGGCTTCTAAGGTGGTAACAGCCCAGAGGAGAGCACTGCAGATTGGAGACGTAAACCCGAGAACTGCGCAAATATTCAAAAAAATGACAATGCAGGGAGAGGAGAAAGAGTGTATGTGGCAGGGAGAGGGGCAGGAAGGGAGCGGATGGTTTGTGAGTTCCTTCCACTCTGTGCTCAGAGTCAGCTTAAATTCAAACCAGGCATGAGGAGTCTGATTCTTCGGGAGAGCTGTTGTCCAAACTGTTGAACAGAAAGGAAACCTGAGCTGGAGCAGGGTCTGGTCTGAGAGCTTTGAAGTGATTTCTTTTGGTAAGGAAATCATTTCCTTTGTCTGTACATATTCAGGAAAACTGCCTCATCAGAGACTGGTTCTCAGGCCATTCAACTCACAATTGTTTTGTCCAGAACAGAGCAGTTTTGCTTGTGACTGGAAATGCGAAAAAAATTAGAGAGCGCCAAAAAATATTTGTGACTATATATTACATCCACATTCAGAAGGAGAAAGCCAGAGAGAACAGTAAGAGAAGGAACAATAAGGATCTAATGCTGATCTCAGTTATACTAGTCTCACTCCACTGGAATAACTGAGATTAGAATCAGACTAAGGCAACAGTACTGAGGGTTAAAGCAGACACCGCTCATCTAGAAGACAAACCATGTTTTGTTGGGGGTATTGCCTTTCGTAGTTTTTAAAACCATGTATTGTCGTGACACCTCTGCAACACAAAGGAACCAAAAAGTGAACAGCAAAGCTTAGTGTCAAATAATCCTGGGTTACACATTGACAGATGTGGACTGGTTAGATGAGACAGGAGAGGGAAGGAATATGCTGTATGTATTTAAAGGAACTGCAGATGCGGCCTGAGCTCAGGTTTCTTTTCTTTTCAGTCATTTGTTTCGACAAGCGCTCTCATGTTCTCTGTTAGTCAGAAGTTGAAAGTGTTTCCCCCTCTGCTTCTCTATTAATATATTGTGATAAGAAGCAGTCCTGTTTCAAGGCTGTGTATTTGTTGCTTGTTATGTTCTTTCCACTTACACACAGTTAAGAGCTTTGGGTTGGACTTTAACTACTACGGAAGTCAATGTGAGGTGAGGGCTGCAGGATTCGATGTCCCCCAGGGTGATTCCTAATATTTTCTTTTCTAACATTTCTCTCTCTTGAGGAGTTAACAGAATCATAGAAATCAAATATCCAAAGGCCCACCCTACTTCCAGGACGTGATTACTCCCTGCAGAACATTTTCCAGTGCTCTGTCTAGTCCAATTTCAAATGCGTCAAGTGTTGGTGTTTCCACTGCTTCCTTTGGAAGACTATTCTACTGTCTAAGAGCCCAAACTGTTAGGAATATTTTCCTGATTTTCAGCCTAAATATTCTCTTTTTAAATTTCATCCCATTTGCTCCTAGTGTTCATTCTATAAGAGATGGGCTCGTATGAAAATATCTTACTGAGTCTTTCCCTGGACATATTCACTAGAGAGACAAGGTGTGTGAGGTAATATCTTTTATTGGACCAACTTCTTAAAAGCTTGTCTCTCTCACCAACAAAAGTTGGTCCAATAAAAGCTATCACCTCACCCATCTTGTCTCTCTAATATTATTATCCCCAAAGCAGAGAAATGTTGCTACAACTCTCACTTCATAAAAATAAATTTGAATCCTCAAAGGTGCTGGATAGACTGAAGCCTGAAGGCCACTGTTTACATACAAAGCAGGCACATCATTTGTAGCAGCAGTACAGGCTTCCTTTATACCACCCTGCCAAAAGGCTCTTCTAGAAAGACAACATCTAAAAGAAAAGGAGTACCTGTGGCACCTTAGAGACTAACCAATTTATTTGAGCATAAGCTTTCGTGAGCTACAGCTCACTTCATCGGATGCATACTGTGGAAACTGCAGAAGACATTATATACACAGGGACCATGAAACAATACCTCCTCCACGGGTGGAAGGAGGTATTGTTTCATGGTCTCTGTGTATATAATGTCTTCTGCAGTTTTCCACAGTATGCATCCGATGAAGTGAGCTGTAGCTCACAAAAGCTTATGCTCAAATAAATTGGTTAGTCTCAAAGGTGCCACAGGTACTCCTTTTCTTTTTGCGAATACACACTAACACGGCTGTTACTCTGAAACATCTAAAAGGGTAATTTATTCTTTGACTCATGCAATCTTTAATCTCTGCAGAGACGGCCAAGATGAACATAGTTGGGTGACTATTCTGGTGATAATTTTAGCTCCTATTCAGAAAAGCACAGGCTTAACCTTAAGAGCATGCTTTGCTGAATCAGGGCCTTTGTGCTGTGGACACTTGTCAAACTGGAAATGAATTAAGAGCACTAACCCATTTCACACAGGTCACCAAATGGTAGAGGAATTCAGTCACTCCCAATCTGTGCCGCACAGGAAAATTTCAGTCAAGGTCTCAGATTTGCAGTAAAAAAAAAAAAAAGTCACACCTGTGAATGATTCAATGGAAAATTAAAATTCAAAATCTCTTTGAAAAGAGCTTTTAAAATATTATCCCTAACATGTACAGGCTTTGGTTTGTAATTGACTAGTTTATTGGCACCCAAACAATCAGTGGTGGGCTTGTTTCCCTTTAAAAAAACAGCTGTCGGGAAGGAGAGGCAAGTGAGCAGCAGCAGCACCCATTCGCTAGTTGAGGGAAATGCTCTCTGTTCTTAAAGGTTTCAGATACATGGCTTCCCTGGATCGTTATATGTCTCAGGATGAAAGATCATTAAATAAAGGTTAGAGAACTTTGCTCACTTTGTTTTCTTCACATAAGAACTTCAGTTATTTAAACAATTTATTTCCCCCCGCCCCCCTTTAGCTCCTTCTTGGTTTGGAGAACTATAGTACAAATACTGGCACGAAAAATGTTGTGGGAGAGGGCTCTGAGGGAGGAAATCACTGTGAGATTCCTCTCACAGAGCTCGCCAGCATCATGTCATTGGAAAGGCAGCATTTGCTCCCTGTGGCCTTTTCTGCAGGTCCCACCCCAGACTTGATGGTTCTTCAGCAGATCCTTGACGGTCGGGGGAGGCCCAGGGTATTCTGTGTGGAAGCCTTGCATAGAGACACCTGCTCTGGCCCCTGGAAGACCCCTCTGCCTACTGGCTCTATTGAGGCCTCATTACCAAAGATTCCTCCCAGCTGTGGCTGCCTCTGGGACTCCCAACAGAGTCAATGCAGAAAAGCCCTAAGCTACATTATATAGTCTGACTAATTTCCTCAGGTCCAGAGGGAAGATGATGTGCTTCTCCCCCTCTCTCCTCACCCCCAGCCCCATCACCATCCCAGCTGCCCTGCCCAGAGCCCATCCAGTCCCCACCTGCTCCCTCAGCACAGACCCAGACTACATAGAGATGCAGGGAGAGAGGAAGGGAGACAGTGTCATCTAGACAGCTGAGTCTTCCATCTGTGTGGAAGAGGGGAGATCCATGCAGGGAGGTTCTTCTCTGTGCATGGGTCTAGGGAACACTTACTAGGATTCTGTAGAGAAACTACTGTACACGTATACAAAACAAGCCTTTGAATAATGGGTATGGTCTCTAAGAATTACCAAATATTGTTTGTACAGTGCTTTGTAAAAATGTAAACAGTAACATAAGCATTAGGTGTTATGTTAGTGATATTACATAGGAGGCAGTGGGCTTTACATAGGTGGTGAGTATCATTGTCCCCATTTTACAGATGGGGAAACTGAGAGGGAGGGAGGGAGGTGGAGTGACTTGTGTAAGGTCAAACAGCACACCAGTGGCAGGGCTGGAAATAGACCCCAGGTCTCCTGCCTTCCATGCCAGTACTCTATCCAGTAGACATCACTTCCTTCCTCTATGTGAGTGTAGTTCGCCCACTTCTCTATTTGCTGCCTTTTCTGCTTGTCATCTTAGGAATCTTTCCATCAGTATCAATGGGCATTGGGTGAAGCCCTTAGAGATATACAGTTCATAAGGTCCTCACCTCAGAACCCTGGTTCAGCTTCCAAACTTAAAGCCCAGAACAAAGCCTTGAGTTAGAATGGTTTCCCAGAGCCTGACAGAAAATAACCACCACACACATTGCAAGACCAGCCAACCCTGCCTTCCTCTTCCTGTTTATATAGCCCAGTCCTTGGGTAGGTCAGGGCCTCCTTGATTGCACCCAAGGGTTTCCCAACTGTAGGCTTCAGGCTGTCCCTTAAAGGGCTAGTACATGCCTTTACAGGTCCCATCCTGACTGAAGTCTCTGGGCACTACTTTAAAGTAAATCAATGGTAGTATATGCTCTATGAATTACTGCTGTCACTGAACTCCTTTGTCAGGCGCCCAAAGCTGTTGGCTGGCTATGGTACATAGGCCCTTCTCAGCCTCCCTGTTTGGCAGCGGATATTTTCTGTGTCTGGGTGCCTGTGTGGAATGCATCAGCACATTTCGAAGAGCTGAGCAAAGTTTGGGCTGGGATCACCATCATGTTGCTGAACTGTCTCTGCTGAGCTGAACTTGTCCCCAAATGGTCTAGTGGCTGCACAGACCAGTGTAGGCTGAAAGTGTGTTCACGAGATGCCCTGGGCTGGTTAGGGTCATTTGGGCATACCCCCACCATGTGCCTACATATAGATACCGTTCTTCTCTTGTGGTAGAGTAGGGAACACCATCTCCTTTACAGCCTGTGGTACTGTTAATGATTTACAGAACTGTCTCAGGGTGCCAGACCCAGCTCATCTTTCAGGTCTCTTTTTAGCATGAAATGTAGTAAGTACTGTGTGCATACAGCCTGAACATTTTGGGGTGACTGCTGACATGTCCCTGCATACAGATTGTGCATCGGGTTTGCTCAGCTTAGTTACTGGCTTTACTCCTGCTGGTATGAGCCCTTTTCTCCTGCATATCCTAGTATGGGTCTTTGTGTATTCCTGACATGAGTACTTCCTCTGTACACACTGTTGGTTGGAGATTTGGCTTTACAATTATAGGACACATGGAGACTTCATAAATACTGTGGTAGCACAAAGAGTTCCCTTCTGTTTTGTCTATAGTCCTCACTTTTAGTTTACAGAAAAGGGGTCACAATAGAAAAAGGTGAGTGCACATATGGGAGTGTGGTTTAATGAAGATACCAGATGATGAAATCTATTTTTCACTTTTTCCCTGTTTGGCCTGATTTATTAATAATATGTGTTCCATTATGAAAATGAGCTTTATATGACTTGCACTGTGCCCTGAAATTGTTTTAGTGGCAGATCATAATTTACTACTGGGGTTTCAGGAGTCTGTGCAGAGCACAATGCCATCTCCATATTCATATTTCAGATCTGTCAGAACACCCAGATTGTTCATATGATCAGATGGATTTCCATTCCAATCCTTGAGAAACAAGAAAACTAGCCATCACATTGAGATCCTTGACAATTAAAATGAATAAGAGCTGCCACTCTCAGGGGATGTCTTGTGGGTTACCGGGGGGACAGGGATTGGAATGAAGTCTAATCAGGCACTAACAGCACCTTGCTGGGAAGTTCATGGCTGATAAGGGCAGCAGCATCAGACCAAGTAGCTTCTCTCTTTTTGAAGAGAAAGCAGCCTCTTTTGAAATGTAATAAATCCCATGAAATTTTCCAGTATTTGATAACTGAGAAGAAATAGTTTTTTTCAGAAAACATATTGCATGTCCTAGTTCATTAAAATAGAGTGAAATATGAATTCACAGTAGTGGATCTGCACTTTAGAGGTTTACAGTGTGAGTTTTATTGCTTATATTTTGTCTGTGCAGTTGCTATCAGTACGATATTTGGATTTTTTAAAACTGATTTGGTAGTGACATTGGTGCTACTGAAAGGTGACAGATTGGCAGCCTGGAGTCTGAAGTCTTTTATTTATCCCCAGAACAGTTATAACACAGACAGTGGCAATGCAACCGTCCCCACCACTGTGCTTCAGCTCTGCACCGGGAAGACCACAACTAGGCTGCAAATGTAGTTAAGTCTCCATGGTCCCTTAGCTGAGGCTACCATTAAAAGAGTCAATTAGTGCCCTAGGTAGTGGAGCTTTTGTGATATAGGAGGCATCGTTGCAGTAGGAAATGGATTGACACCACAAAACTTTTACTCATAGATCACCAAACAGCCATTAGCTTGTTACAACTTTCAGCCATTAATGGCATGGGCTGGATTAGAGCCCTTGTTCTTTATTTTAGCAAGGTGCTGAGTACTTCCAAGAGGCGGTGTGTGCCCTTAACTTCTAGTAAAGTCAATGGAACTTTGTGGGGCCTAGCGCGTCGCAGGATCCACCCTCTCATCTCCTTATCAATCCAGAGAACCATTTACCCAGTATTTTCTAGTGCTTTTTAATTCCTATTCCTAAAAACCTGCTTCATATTCCTCCATGTCGCTGACAATGTTTGTATGTTGGGAAATGGAAGTATTAACACCTCTCCCCGCCAAAAATGCTGAAAGATTGCGCCTTCATTTTTACATTTTCAGTGGTATAATTTAATGGGTTTTAAAATATACAGTATGCAGTGCTTGGAGCATTCCTGTGTGCTAGGGTTTTCCTTCCAGAAGTCTTGACGGTTACTGTACTGTATCTTAACTGTCAAGCTATTTTTTCCTTGCTAGGTTTCATTTGTGTTTTTCTTCACCTTTCGGAGACCCCTTACCTCTCCCCTCTTAAATCTACACTCACCACAGAGCAGACATAATCCCAGATTTTCAGTAAATCAACACTATATGCTCCCTTCTGACTAAGAGAATTTGATACTGACAGATTGTTACACCTAAAAGAAAAATACTGCTATAGTTTCTCTAACATTCTTTGCCTGGAACAGAGAGCAGAGAGGGATATGTGTGATATCCATTATGAGTATAACAATACAGGTTATATATAATACAATTATTTTTCATTTATATTTCATATAAACATAGCTGAGAACATAGGTGCAGCCTTGAATCACTATCCCTGTCTTTAACATAACAAAAACACATTGTCCATAGTGTTTCAAAGATACAATTAATTCTTTTCCTCAAGGGCAGTTGGGATTTTAGTCTTGGGCAGTTCCATTGTTTAGGCTCTGCATGTATAGCGTCTAGCCAATAGAATAACAACATTTTGCATTTATATGGCACTTCTCATCTCAGTATCTCAATGTGCTCCGCAAACATTTAATTCACATCCCCTTTTCATGTCTCTGTGAGGTGGGTAAATATTATTATCCTCAGTTTACCAACGAGGAAGCTATATGAAGTACTAGGTTGCGATGTTGAGATGATGTGACGGCTCATCATTGCATCATTCTCCCATGCACTCAATGAAGCGAGTTAAATGCATTTTCCCCCCAAAGGTCCTAGTTTTCTTAAAGGGCTACCACTGTCTGCATAATATTCACTCTGACTGAAAAACCCTTTGGCTCTGCTGAGCTGTGTAGAAGGGCTGTTTTTGGTTAGAGACTCATCGTTCACAGAGCAATCTCTTCGTTTTAGTTTGGTGTTTTCTCTGCTTTATTTTGAAATGGACCTGGCCCTCTTTTATCATTTTGCAAAGACCATGCCATCCTCTCTGGGCAAATCCTCCTCTACTGCCTGCACCTCCATGAAAGTAGAGTGTTCCAGATAGGGATGGAATTTCAGGGAATACCACAGAGCCCAGCTTTATAAATATTTGGGCTGGTGACTCTACCTGCGTGGATCCATTGCATAGAGCCTCTAGAAAGGACAGATGCTGGCATCACGGAGCCTGTGCTAATCCCAAGGCTGTTGAAATGGTACTTCAGCCTCGGAGCAGATTCTGCACCTTACACATGGTGAGGTCCTAGCTGTTCAGTCTAGTTACTCAGGCTGAGCAATGGGATGCGGTCTTGGCCCTGTGTTAGCAGTCCATCACTCATGAACATTTCCTCCAATAATGATCTAGTGCACAGGTGTGAAGGGAAAGGGAAAAGAATAGCCTCTTGGCTGCTTTTTTAGTGGGAAGAGGTGTTTAAACACCTGCACTCGCTGCAGAGTATTTGTGAAACCTAACACCAGGCGCTGGTAAGACAGTGATAACACAGACGGACAAATGCTCATCCCCCACAGCGGCAGGAGGTTCTCAGCATGGCAGCACTGGTGGGAGCTGATTCTGCTGGCACAGTGGAGCTGGATTTGGGTAGCAAACACCCTGTGCAAGGAACAGGGATTGAGGTAGGCCAGAGGACAAGAAGGAGTGGGGCCAGTGGATCTACAACTACATGGATCCACTAGCCAAACCATCATCCCACCTGGGAAGGAAGGGAGGTCATGATCCATGGGTGGAGAGGGGGTATTTCATCTACAGGACGGCAGTAGAGGCTGTAGACCAGCTCCACTGCTACTCTGCGGCCTGCTCTGGGTGGAGGAATCCTTCCTTAGAGGGCTTTGTAGAGCAGCCCTGGGCACAGCCCATGTGCTCAGGCTGTGTACAGACTCCAGGATTTGTCCCTGCAAGAATAAAACTACATTGAGCTTTTGATCAAAATACAATATTAAATCTTTTAAAATAGAAGGCAAACACGGTAGCTAGACAGTAGATTAGAGATTACATATGTAAATGTATAGGTGTTAAATTGGACACCAAAGGGCTTCCATATTGTTTCATGAATGAATATATTGTGATTATAAGAACATTCATACTAAACTGAATTGAAGGACAATAAAGCTCAGAAAAGCATGTTCCGCAGTCTGTACCAGGATCTACATGGATGAAGGGTGACCGGAAAATTAGAGCAGAGAGGAACAAGAATTTTTCTACAGTTTGAGTCAGATTCACATTGAGTTTACCCGTCATCAAAATGATGGCACCACCAGCAGTTCACTGACATGTAATAGCATCTTAGGGCATTGGTTAAGCCTGTTGTGGCACTGGACTCAGAGGGAAGAACGCCACCGATTGCTACACCAACGCCATTTCTTGTAGCACTTGAGGTTTTCCTTTCAGGGCCTCTGTCCAAATACTAACCAGCTCCAACTTTTACTCCGCTTATATGATTTGACAAGGCCATCTCAGCCCAAGATAACATGGCTACGGGCATCACTGTGTGCCGTGTAATTTAACTAGCTGCACTAAAATAGTAGGAGATAGGCTGTAAACAATAACACACTAGGCAAGCAAAGTGGCCAAAAAGAGAGGATGAGGGTGTGGAAAAAGAAGAGGTGAAAGCAAAAAAATGGTTCTGAAGTGAGGCTAAGCTTTGGTGCTGATGCTAAATGTGCTCTGTCTACAGTAAAGTACTTATCTGCAAACACTGGACTAAATTTCAGAGGACAACCAAAACCTAGCTAACCATTGCTTGTGGGATATATTTAGAGCATAAACCCATAGGGGCCAGATCCAGCTCCGGAATGAGTGAATTTAACTCCACTAAAGTTAATGGATTTGCACCCACTTATGCCATGAATTTAGCCCTTGCAGGAGGATAATGTGATTTAATCTATGATTTCCTGTCATGGAGAGTAGCACAAGTAATCAAGATAAAAAGACAAGCAGAAAACCAGAAGTATGTTTTAAATATGACATACGTCCCTCACCCATGTAGCCTTCATTCCCAGCAGGTTTCCCATTATTTCTAATAATCTGAGGGGCTTTTCACATGTATTATCATTGTTAACATTAGCAGTTAGTGTTTGTATTACAGTAGTGGCCAGAGGTCTTGAGTGGGATTGGGGCCCCATTGTGCTAGGTGCTGTGCAAACAGACATAGGTAAAACCCCTGCTCCAAAGTGCTTACAATGTAAGGCCCTGATCTTGCAATAAGCTCTGTGTGGGCAGGCCCCTGTGCCACCACAGAAGCCAATTGGAGTCCATGAGTTCAAAGGGTTAAACCATGCAGAGCTCATTGAAGGATCAGGGCCTAGAGAAAAGATCATTTCTAGCTGCAGAACAATCATGTCTGGGTGACTCAGTGTGGAATGTTTGTATTCCAGATATACTAATCTCAGATTCAATATGATGAATAGAGCAAATGAAAAGATTACATATTGTATCATTTCCCCATGTCAGTGTCTGTAGAGTAATAAATCAATAGGGGAAAGGAACAATACAGAAATTAATAATTAGTGCTCATGTCTACAGTCTGTATTGTGCTTTGGAAAGCACTTTGAGTTCCTCAGATGAAAGGCACCATATAAGTTCAAAGTATTATTATTATTTTATTATAATGAATATAAGATCATTTGGATTTGGAAGCTAACCTCTCCTGCAGCCTGGCTTATGAAAAGTACAGCTAAATGTTTAGCTAATGACAGGCGACCTTTGAACTTTGATCTTGGAGACAAATTTGCTGACGTGGAGGCTGGTGATCCCTGCACAGGTACAAGCTCATACGTGTGTGTGTGTGTGTTCTTACAGCGATTATTGAATGGTGATTTGTACGAGGGGCTAATTAGAGCATTCCCAGAGTGTATGTACAATATCAAAAACAAGAATTAAAAAAATTGGCTCAATACTGATAAGACTGCTTTAAAAGTGACATTAGGCCAGATTTTGGCCTGTGTGTGTCCCCTTTGCATCACTCCAAAACTACAAAGGAGATTTAAACCTGCAGTGATGAGTCAGCTGCCATCTCTCCTAGCATGAGTGACTCTCAGCTGGTTTAGAGCCAAGATAGCCACCCTGCTCCCAGCCCTCTCCGGCACAGGTGGTGTCATAACCATACAGCTAAGGGTAGCCTAGAATTCCTCCTTACCTGTAACGAGTTAAGAAGCTCAAATAACCTGGTTGGCATCTGACCAAAAGGACCAATGGGGAAAGAAGATACTTTCAAATCTTGGGGGGGAAGGCTTTATTGTGTGTGTTCTCTTGCAAAGCAGAGAAGCATCACGTCAGAAAACTCCTTCTCCTATAAACCATCCTAAAAGTCTCTCATTTTACAAAAATTGTAAGTAAAAGCCAGGCAAGGCGTGTTAGATTATCTTTTGTTTTGCTTGTGAATTTTTCCTTTGCTGGAAGGAGGTTTATTCCTGTTTTTTGTAACTTTGAAACTAAGCCTAGAGGAAGTTCTGCTGTGTTTTTTAATCTTTCGTTACCCTGTAAAGTTATTTTCCATCCTGATTTTACAGAGGTGATTTTTACCTTTTTTTTTTTAAATAAAATCCTTCTTTTAAGAACCTGACTGATTTCTCTATTGTCCTAAGACCCAGGGGGTTGGGTCTGTGATCACTTTTTAACCAATTGGTTAGGATATTATTCTCAAGCCTCCCCAGGAAAGGGGGTGCAAGGGCTTGGAGGGATATTTTGGGGGAATAGAAACTCCAAGTAGTCCTTTCCCTGATTCTTTGTTAAATCACTTGGTGATGGCAGCATACCCTCCAAGAGCAAAGAATTTGTGCCTTGGGGAAGTTTTAACATAAGCTGGTAGAAATAAGCTTAGGGGGGTCTTTCATGCAGGTCCCCACATCTGTACCCTAGAGTTCAGAGTGGGGAGGGAACCTTGACAGGTGGCATTTCAGATGCGTGCCAGGAAGGGTAAGGGCTGCTCTTAGAGGACTGCTAAAATCTGGCACATCTTAGAACAGCTCTGAAGCTGTTCTAAGTTGCACCAAGACTTAAGCTAGCCTCCAGCCAGCACCAGGATTGGGGGTGGGGGCACATAGATTATGGCATGGATCCACCTTTGCAAGGTGACGTGCACATTCACCCAGTCGACACTCACAATCACGGTTGTTGAAGCAGGAAATAAAGATACACATTTGCACTTTTAAGTGGGCCTCTGGTTTTGAAAATTCATTCCACTCTGTCTAGGGCTGGATGTTTTTAAATCTCATAAATTATTACTAAAACAAAGGGGCCAGCTAGGATGGTACCTAGTTAAACATTTCTTCTCCTATGATGAGGGCCCTACCAAATTCATGGTCCATTTTGATTTCTGAATCAAAATGGACCATGAATTTCTGAAGGCAGAGCTGCTGCCATCAGCAGGGCAGAAGTAAGGATGGCATGGTATGGTATTGCCACCCTTACTTCTGTGCTGCTGCCTGCAGAGTTGGGCCCTCAGTCAGCAGCCACCACTCTCTGGTCACCCAGCTCTGAAGGCAGCAGCGCAGAAATAAGGATAGCATGGTATGGTATGGTATGGTATGGTATGGTATGGTATTGCCTCGTTTACTTCTGCGCTGCTGCTGGCGGGGCGCTGCCTTCAGAGCTGGGCGCCTGGCCAAATCTGCTGCTCTCCAGCAGCCCACTTCTGAAGGCAGCGCAGAAGTAAGGGTGACAATAGTGTGACCCCCCTAAGATAACCTTGCGACTCCCCTGCAACTCCCTTTTGGGTCAGGACCCCCACTTTGAGAAATGCTGGTCTCCCCCATGAAATCTGTATAATATGGGGTAAAAACTCATAAAAGACTAGATTTCACGGGGGACACCAGATTTCACTGTCCGTGATGTGCTTTTCATGGCCGGGGATTTGGTAGGGCCCTAGCTAAGATGCACGGATCCCAAAGAAATATTGGGCAACAACCTCAGTTCAGCTTCCATTGTTCCCTTCCTATTGTACAAAAAAAGGATGTGGCCACTGAAACGTTATCGGATATGGCTGCAGTACTTCCATCCATGTACCAAATCCTTTGTGATGACGCCCAAGCCCAACAAAGAGAAAAATGATGAAGATAAGTGTGTGAAAGTGAAACCGAGACACTAATGGACGGTTAATAGAGTATCTTATCTGGGTCATATGGCTGAAGGGAGGGAACTCCAGCTATTAAGAAGAGACAGGTATTAGTAATCATTAGAAACATAGATAGCTTGGCTTGTGACGCCCTGGAGAACCGCATGGTGACTTGCCTGCCTGGTGCGAAGGTTGCGGATCTCTCGAGACATCTAGATAGACTTATGTGCAGTGCTGGGGAGGAGCCGGTGGTCGTGGTACATGTAGGTACCAGTGACATAGGGAAGGATAGGAGAGAGGTCCTGGGGGCCAAATTTAGGCTGCTAGGTAAGAGATTGAAGTCCAGGACCTCCATGGTAGCATTCTCTGAAATGGTTCCAATTCCACACACAGGGCCGGTTAGACAGGCCGAACTGCAGCGTCTCAATGCATGGATGAGACGATGGTGTAGGGAGGAGGGGTTTAGATTTATTAGGAACTGGGGAAACCTTTGGGAAAAGGGGAGCCTAGACAGGAAGGATGGGCTCAATCTAAACCAAGATGGAACCAGATTGCTGGCACTTAAAATTAAAAAGGTCGTAGAGCAGTTTTAAAACTAAGGGCTGGGGGAAAGCCGACAGGTGTGGAGGAGCACATGGTTCGGACAGAGACATCCCTTAGGGGAGGATCTATTAATGGAGATCTCCATGTCAGGGATCAGCAACCTTCGGCACACAGCCCATCAGGGTAATTTGCTGGCAGGCCATGAGACATTTTGTTTATACTGACCGTCCACAGGCGTGGCTGCCCACAGCTTCCAGGGACCAGCCAATGGAAGCTGCAGGAAGCAGACGTGCTGGCCGCCTCTTCCTGCATCTCCCATTGACCAGGAACCGTGAACCACAGCCACTGAGAGCTGCGGGGGGTGGGGTGGGGGGGGCGTGCCTGCAGATGGTCAATGTAAACAAAATGTCTCACAGCCCACCAGCGGATTACCCTGATGGGCCACACGCTGAAGGTTGCCAACCCCTGCTCTATGTCCTAGAAAAGAGGAGAGGATGGAAGATGATAAAATACGGATAGGATCTGATGAGAAAGAGTCAAATGATAAAAAGTCTCATTCATTTACATCATGTAATGGTAGACAGCTAAAAAGTGACAAGTTTTTAAAGTGCTGATATACCAATGCTAGACGTCTAAATAATAAGATGGGTGAACTAGAGTGCCCCATATGAAATGAGGATATTCATATAACAGGCATAACAGAAACTTGGTAGAATGAGGATAATCAAGGGGACACAGTAATACCAGGGTACAAAATATATCGGAAGACAGAATAGGTCGTGTTGGTGGGGGAATGGCACTATATGTGAAAGAAAGCGTAGAATCAAATGAAGTAAAAATCTTAAATGAACCAAACTGTACCATAGAATCTCTATGGATAGTAATTCCATGCTCTAATAATAAAACTATTACTGGAGATATATTACCAATCACCTCACCAGGATGGTGATAGTGACTGTGAAATGCTCAGGCAGATTAGAGGGGCAATAGAAATAAAAAACTCAATAATAATGGATGATTTCAACTATCCCCATATTGACTGGGTACATTGCACCTCAGGACGGGATGCAGAGATAAAGTTTATTGACACCTTAAATTACTGCTTCTTGCAGCAGCTAGTCCTGGAACCCACAAGAGGAGAGGCAATTCTTGATTTAGTCCTAAGTGGAGCACAGGATCTGGTCCAAGAGGTGAGTGTACAAATATAATTAGGAAGGCCAAAAAAGAATTTGAAGAATAGCTAGCCAAAGATTCAAAACACAACAGCAAAACAATTTATAAGTACATCGGAAGCAGGAAGCCTGCTAGACAACCAGTTGGGCCACTGGACAATCGAGATGCTAAAGGAGCACTCAAGGATGATAAGGCCATTGGGGAGAAACTAAATTAATTCTTTTAATCGGTATTCACGGCTGAGAATGTGAGGGAGATTCCCAAACCCGAGCCATTCTTTTTAGGTGACGGATTTGAGGAACTGTCCCAGATTGAGGTATCATTAGAGGAGGTTTCGGAACAAATTGATAAACTAAACAGTAATAAGTCACCAGGACCAGATGGTATTTACCCAAGAGTTCTGAAGGAACTCAAATGTGAAATTGCAGAACTACTAACTGTAGTCTGTAAAAAAAAAAATCATTTAAAACAGCTTCTGTACCAAATGACTGGAGGATAGCTAATGTGACGCCAATTTTTAAAAAGGGCTCCAGAGGTGACCCTGGCAATTAAAGTCCAGTAAGCCTGACTTCAGTACCGGGCAAACTGGTTGAAACTATAGTAAAGAACAAAACTGTCAGACACATAGATAAACATAATTTGTTGGGGAATAGTCAAAATGTTTTTTGTAAAGGGAAATCACGCCTCACCAATCTGCTAGAATTCTTTGAGGGGGTCAACAGGCATGTGGACAAGGGGATTCAGTGGATATAGTGTACTTAGATTTTCAGAAAACCTTTGATAAGGTCCCTCACCAAAGGCTCTTAAGCAAAGTAAGCTGTCATGGGAAAAGAAGGAAGGTAGGAATAAATGGTCAGTTTTCAGAATGGAGAGAGGTAAATAGTGGTGTCCTCCAGAGGTCTGTCCTGGGCCCAGTCCTAGTCAACATATTCATAAATGATCTGGAAAAAGGGGTAAACAGTGAGATGGCAAAATTTGCAGATGATATAAAACTACTCAAGATAAGTCCCAGGGAGACTGCAAAAAGCTACAAAAGGATCTCTCAAAACTGGGTGACTGGGTAACAAAATGGCAGATGAAATTCAATGTTGATAAATGCAAACTACTGCACACTGGAAAACATAATCCCAACTGTTTCCCATACTGGAAAACATAATCCCAATATAAAATGATGGGGTCTAAATTAGCTGTTACCACTCAAGAAAGAGATCTTGGAGTCATCGTGGATAGTCCTCTGAAAACATCCACTCAATGTGCAGCGGCAGTCAAAAAAGCGAACAGAATGTCAGGCATCATTAAGAAAGAGATAGATAAGAAGACAGAAAAAATCATATTGCCACCATGTAAATCCATGGTACGCCCACATCTTGAATACTGTGTGTAGATGTGGTTGCCCCAGCTCAAAAAAGATATATTGGAATTGGAAAAGGTTCAGAAAAGAGCAACAAAAATTATTAGGGGTATGGAACAGCTTCTGTATGAGAATAGATTAATAAGACTGGGACGTTTTAGTTTGGAAAAGAGACGACTAAAGGGGGATATGATAAAGGTCTATAAAATCATGACTGGTGTGGAGAAAGGAAATAAGGAAGTGTTATTTACTCCTTCTCATAACACAAGAACTAGGGGTCACCAAATTAAATTAATAGGCAGCAGGTTTAAAACAAACAGAAGGAAGTATTTCTTCATACAACGCACAGTCAACCTGTGGAACTCTTTGCCAGAGGATGTTGTGAAGGCCACAACTATAACAGTGTTCAAAAAAGAACTAGATAAATTCATGGAAGATAGGTCCATCGATGGCTATTAGCCAGGATGGGCAGGGATGGTGTCCCTAGCCTCTGTTTGCCAGAAGCTGGGAATGAGCAACAAGGAATGGATCACTTGATGATTACCTGTTTTGTTTATTTGTTCTGGGGCACCTTGCATTGGCCACTGTCGGAAGACAGGATACTGGGCTAGGTGGACCTTTGGTCTGACCCAGTGTGGCCGTTCTTATGTTTGTAAGGGGTCCATGTCTCAGCTCTTCTAATTCTTGAATTAATTAAGTTATTACATCCATTATTTTGTTTTTGTTGTCACATGCAGTTCAGAATCCTAAAATGCCAAGCTCAGTGATGGGCTTCAAAGAGATGCTTCTTCTTTCTCTGTGGGAAGGAGTTAGCAAATGTGATCCTTGCCTCTGCAATCCCAGGAACATGACATATTCCGCAGTGATCCATTGTTTCTTACTCTTACTCTTGCTATTACCTATTCTTCCTTGTCAGCTCCTATGCATGGAACTCAGTCCCCGATTTCATCTGCCAGCCTCTAGTCTTTGGCTTCTAAAGTCCTTCCTTAAAGCACACTACTCCAAAGTGGCGTATAAACCCGCCCAGCCCTTAGAAAGCTGGGATTAAACTAAATGCAACATCTTTGCAAAATTAGGAATATATATCTCATAAGTAACAAGACACATGCTATAATTCTCCCAGTCATGCCGCTGCTTCTGTATGCCTTGTTCCTCTCCATGCATAGATGCTCAGAGACTAACAGATAGTTAGGCCAGATTGTTTACTACACAGGCTCCGATCCTGCAAGCAGATAGATTGTTTTCTACTTTGACTCCAGTCCTGGACCCCATCATTGCTACAGAATGCTAACAACTGGGATTCTTTGTGGGAAGACTCCTGTACAGTTTGTAGGACAGGGACCTAAAATTGTAAGCCAGGGGATAGGAAATTGTATAGCACATTCCTGGGACAGTACAAAAATAAGGAAACAAAATAATGATAAATCATTTAGAACAATCAAAAATCATTCTTCAGTAAATCCATATGCAATCTGTCACTCCATACTCCTGTGAGTTTACTTATTTATTCAAATATTTGGTTTTATGAATGATTTGCCATCAGTGGAGCAAATCGAGATTAAGAAACAAAAAACACTAGTTTCAATCCACCATTAGGGAATTAATCAATTGGCAGCCTGTGCAGACAGCTATTTAGATATGTGGCCTGAACAGCTTAATTGGAGGAAGTATGTTAAAAGGGCTAGATTGATGTTCAAAGTAGCATAAATTAGTACTTTTTGGACCCATCACCTGGCTTATTTTAATAACTTCTATACTTTACAGTTTGACAAGAGATGGCATCTCCTGAGCTCCTCTGCAATTCCCTGCCCCAGGTTAATTTTGATGGGTAATTTCTAATTTCATCAGAAAAATGATTAATAGAATAACTGTGAATGCTACAACAGGTCGTAAAAGGGAAAAAGCATAACATTTCATTTCTGTTTTTGCCAGAATTTTGTTTTAATTGAAACTGTACGACGAGCTCTAAATATCATTATATAGAACAATGTGAGATCATCATCAGCCCCATTATCTTGGGTGATTGCACCCCCCTCCCACATCTCATTTACTTCAGTGAAGCTATTCATGGGAGTAAGGGCTGCAGGTTCACACCCATTATCTTTAATTAGAGAGTAGCTCAAATCCATCATCCCAGATGTAAATGCCCTCAAAGTTTGGGGATGTCTCAGCTCTGACCATTGATCCAGACTTGGATTTTGCAACTAGCCCCTGTCTTTATAATGACTGGATCAAATGCCAATGAATTCCCCAGACTTTTAAGGTGTTTAAAATCTGGGACTAGATCCATAGCTAAAATGGATGGCTTCCGCACATCCTACATCACTAATATAATGAATTGCCTCTATGTTATATTGTTCCTTCAGTTGAAAATATAGTCTTAGTTCCTAATAAAAAGATTACTTCTGGTTACCTATCACACTGTCAGAATGAAGCTGCCTAAAGACTTGGAAACAGCATCGCTTAGCTATAGGGTCCTAAATGTTTCAACGTCTCCATGAGGCAGCACCTTGACAACATAAGTAAACCCAACTAACCTTATAAATATATCGTACATGACGTTTGTTTTGCAGCAGACTTGTTGCCCTGCATTCCAAGCCTCAGGAGGCATCATGCCATCCTCTTTATTCATCAAGAGTATGCCCAAATCCCAGCATTGGCTGATTTGCAGCATATCCACATGTTTCCTGTCTCTGAAATAAAATGCAGAGCACAGTATTCAGGTGCTATCCCAATACAATTGTTGCTGGCCGACTGGGATTTAAGGTGCTTCGTGACAGTGGTATTGATAATTGTATGTTATTTTAAGCATTGATGGAGATTGTACTTCATTCTGTGCAACAACTGGCCTTGATTCACGGCTCATGGGTGAGATCAATTCTGTCTAAGGGTTTTAAGGTCCCCAAACTATTTTGCATTCTATTTGCACTGTGCCAGGTTGTGTAAAGTTAAGGATGTGTCTACATTTGGAGCTAGGAGTGTGAATCCCAGCTGGAGGAGATACACTAGCACTAGGTCTCATCAAGCTAGCATGCTAAAAATGATAATGTAGCCACAGCAGCCACTCGAGTCTGAACTCCTGGGGTCCGGATGGATTTGTACTCAGGGCCACTAGCCCCTCCTGCCATTCACCGCTGCCTCTGCTATCATGACCACACTACTATTTTTAGCACACTATCTCAATGACAACTAGTGCAAGTATAGTCTCCTCATGCTGGAAATCATAACCCCAGCTCCAAGTGTTGACATTCCCTTATTCACTGAATAGCAGATTCTGATCTCAGTCACTTTGGTGCAAATCCAGAGTTACTGATCTGGTTTCCTATTCCTATCAAAGTTGTCTTTGCTAAGATTGACACACTTGGCTTAAAAGCAGTTGGCATTTTTAATAGCCTTTGCATCCATTTACCCCCCAGCTACTTATTTCCAGGTTGACATTTGTGACATGAGTCACTTTAGTACTACACAGATTGTATACTTTGATAACCAGACCAAAAGCTAAGGCAGGCTGCAATTTGGAACATATCACTCTTTATATCTCACTCTTTATTTCTCCGGCACCGGCTTTAAAAATAGATTGCAGGTTGTTGTTTTCGCTTCACAACACAGTGGCAGGTACAAAGAAGCAACGGCACCAAAGTTGTGGCAAAGTCAGTAGGCACTGAAGAACCTATGCATTTAAAAGGCAAAGATTGCAAAAGTACATCTCCCTATCCACTAGGACAACAAACTGTGTTCGTGGTCTGGTGGCAGTTTTTTTATCATTATTATACAATCAGGAAATTAAATACAGGATGTGAACACCAGGCCCGATCCTGAGCCCAGCAGCTACTTCATGTATCCAGATAGGATGCTGGGCATTTTGCACAGCAGGAGGGAGGATTCCAGTAGCAGGAATAGCATATGGCCACTTCCTTGGCAATGGGGGGCAAGAGGACCCACATAGTAACCCATCTTCTGGCCTACCCCACACCCAGTCCATTCATGCCCTCCCCAACTTGTCCTCACAGAGCAGCCCTCCCAAAATTTGACCACCTCCTTCCCACAGCTGGGGGCTAGCCCCTCTGGGGCTGCAGAAAAGGCAATGAGATTTGCACACACACAGCATCTGTCAGCTCAGGAGTACATGCTCAGTGTGTGCATTACTGCCCATCACAATGGAGTGGCCTTGTGATTTGGACTCTGGACTGAGATTCAGGAGGTGTGGGTCTGATTCCTGGCTGGCTCCACCACAGATGTCTTGTGTGACCTCCAGCAAGCCACTTAGTCTCTCTGTGCCTCAGTTCCCCATCTATATAATAGGGAAATATTACTTCTCTACCTTATAGGGGTGCTCTGAGGTCTGATCAATAATGGTATAAAGTGCTCCAATATTTCAGAGATATTTGTCACATAAATACGTAGGCAGATGATTGGATGACCTCACAAACTCTCACTGGGATGAAAGGGTATATTAATTCCAATGAAGGTTTAGAAGAGATGAATGAATTGTGAGTAAATTACCAATAGGGGTGGGCCACAAAGAGAGTCAGAAAATAAACTTTCCCCGCCCCTCTTTCAACCCCATACAAAATACTGCACAATTGGCTGGGTGTGTTATTTGGGTGTTCCCCTACCACTGCAGACTCAGATACAGTACTGGGTACTTCTGGAGGCAGACTCTTGAATTTAGTACTGTAAACGAACACAGTCCTTTACAAAGGAAATAAGAAGACCAGGTTTATTCCCTAAAGAGTTTACAACCTAACCACATATATCAGTGGTCTGAGTCAGTAGGGCAAAATCCACTTTGGTAGGGCTTTTGGGGGAGCCATCCAAATATTTCAAAGCCCATTCACATTCCATGCTTTTGCCTTAATATTCCAATTTGATTCCAGGAAGATTCCAATAATATTCCAGGAAGATTTGTCTAACCGGAAAAGTTACAGAAATAAAAACTAAGAGAAAATGGAGAGCCTGGTAAGGAACTGATGGGAAAAAAAGTGGCATTTCATATTTCATCAAATTCGCATTTTTTTAACCAGCTATGTACTTTCTGTTTCCCAGGCTAACTATGAAGCAGTGTTCTGAAATATACAAGACAAATAACAACGTCAGTCAAGAACAGCGACTGAAGCTAAGTGGCAACTTACTGAGCCCAAAGATAAGCAATAAAGTCACATGACATATTTCCTCTGTAGACTGCGTCTGCTGTATTTCTTAGCTTAAAGAGAAACACCACTGTTCTATCACTAACTTCCGTAGACTGATGGGAAATAACCAACTTCTATTGCATTACTTTCTTGCCACTTCATTTTGCACACCTCAAACCCAGAATTTTGCTGTGAGCAAACATTTCCGGAAAAGTATCAGAGGGGTAACCGTGTTCGTCTGGATCTCTAAAAGCGGCAAAGAGTCCTTCCGCATTTCCAGAAAACAGCTTCTCTTGGAACAAAGGCAAGCAAAAAAAAAAAAAATGAATACCAATAGACCTGTTTTCATTCAGAGCAGATCCTCTTTGACTGAAAATGGCTGTGTTTCACTTTAAAAATCCACATCTCCAAGCCAAATTTTTCATGGTAATGGAGTCCATTTTCACGTTCACAAAGTGAAAATACTGAATTTTGAGTGGTTTGGAGTTTGTCATCCTCATTTTGCCCACGTCAGTATAGCACTACCCTACATATACAGTTCTTTCAAAGATATTTTTCTCTCTAAAAGTGGTGTTTCCACAGCTCCCTGACTCTGAACAGCATGAGCACGAGGTATGCAAGATTTAAAACAGAATGGTACCTGGTTTATAACACCACTGCTAATTGAAGAAATGTCGTCAAAGTCTGAATAGTATATTTTCTTCAGTAGTTCAGGAAAACTGTATGGTCAGCTACCATTTGATTTTTTTTACATTAGCAATATATACTAGAAGGAACCATTCGGTAGCCAAATCCATATTATTGTGTTGTTTGTTTTATGGTTGGTGGCTAACCATTAGACTACATAAATATGCCACTTTGAAAATGCTCCGTGAAAGCCAACTGACTGTGCTTGGAACCTTGGAACCTTGAAGAATCCAGGTCCAGTAGGACAGATAATGTTTGCTTTTCCTTCTACATTTTCTTACTTGTGAGTCAAAAGATTCTTTGAACTATTTTTTCAGTTGAAGATGGATGAGAGTACTACAGGAAGAAATCAGCCAACACGTCAAGACTTTATCAGATAAATACAGGTTCATGACCTCTCTACCCTCAGACTACATCTCTGCTCCACTATAGCAAGTACTAAATTATTCCTGACTGAACTACCTTGGAGCATGAATCACCTTATTAACCAGGCATGCCACTAGTCAGCTTCAGAACTCAGTACATACTGCTGTGAAGACCTATCAGCCATCACACAACATGTCTAGGACAAAATAATTCATATTATGTGCCATGCATATTATATGTATACAGCCTCTCTTTATCAGAGCTAGTGCCACCAACTTGTGTGTTGATTGGCTCAGATGGATGAAGCAAAGCAGAAGCTGGGAGGAGCTATTTGATCAGTAATAAATAGATACCACGATTTATGATTAAAATAGAGCATCTTAATGATTTACCAAAGCTATGAAACCAATAGGCTGGTGTTCCAATCCGATAGCCACAAATCTGTATAACCCTCAGGGTAAAACAATTTAATGTGCTGTCTCTTTTATAGTTACAAAAGGCGTTTCATGTGATCAATTATCCTAAGAGTGTAATAAATGTAACTTTCTTCATACTAATCACATCTAACTTACATTCTCTTCTTGGCCTTTGGAGTGTATGTAGCATTCACCGTAAAGTTTTTAGTCTAAGCTCTTAACAAAAATTAATATACCCAGAACTTCCAAATAAATCATCAGTACAAGGGTCTTCACACTAGTAAAACTGTTCAAACAATGAAGTTTATTAACAAAGTGCAGCCTCCTCCTATGCAAACTCCTTGCTTAATACACCAAACCTACTGCTTCGTATGAACTGGCTGTAGGGGGTTTGTCTAATCATTAGGGCTCTGTTTTGTTGAAAAGGCCGCAGCTCTGGTGAATAACAGGATTAGCACCATCAGCTGGGATAAAACAAACCTGGATAAATAATATAGGAGTGGAACCACACAGAGACACAGACTAGTGACTGATCTCATGAAGCACATGGACCGTCCTAAATTCTTATAAGTTCAAAATTGCTATTTGTTTGTGTTTCATTTTTTTCTATTTCTGTGTGACAGTAAATGATAAATGATAAAAAGGAGCAATAGTGTCATCCTTTTAAATGAGCCACTTGAGCTTAAAACCCGGGATACAACGCACACACAAAGGAGGCTTAAATCTCTGAGGGCTATGCTGGAGGATATCAATAACTCTCAGAGACAAAGAGGTAGCCAGAGAGAGAGGTCTTTGTACTTTACTCTAAACGTTTTGGTTAGGCACTCTTCTTTGGGGTACACGTCTCCAGTACGACATGTGCTTTCATTGCTAACCGGAGCTCAGCAAAACAACTGCCAGGCCTACTCTATCCCATAACAGAATATTCAAAGAGGAGTGAAATTACAGACACAAGAGAAGGAAAGAGGTGAGGCTTATTAGACGGCCGAAGGGAGGAGATTTGGCAGCTGGTTGGAGGTTTCTGGGGGTGGGGAGGGAATGAGGAATCTGGGAGATGGGTCTGTGGAGGGTATTAGGAGAGATGCTCAACATTTTGGAAAAGCATTCACCCGTCAAGAGGCTTCTTGAACAAACCTGCAAACTTTTTGAAGACCATTAGTCTTAAAAATACTCTGTGCCCTGTGCTCCACCCTTTTCAAGAAAAAGCAGCAGCATCAGGAAAAACAAATAGGTCCAAATTTTCACAGCTGAAGGCTTGTGGTCTGTGTGCAAAAATGTACACACATAATATAATTACTGCAGTTGTGCACAACACACCAAGGCAAATGGGCAGGCCTGTGGTTAGATAGATGTCTGCCTTTTGCCTGTGTAGTTACAAACTAGTGCTAACTTCAAGTGTTACAAAATCATAAGTCAGGCCCCCAAACATCATGAGTTTGGCTTCAAAATCATGGTACTTCAAAAAATAATACATTTGGCATTCTTTTTATTTGCCTTCTGGTCATTGAGTCTTTTGAGTTCATCTTTTCAAGCTTTTCTCCACAACCACAAGGTCCAGAACTTTCTTTTTGAAAATCAGAACTTAGATTCTGATGTATTCACCTGACTCCAGGAGCTGGGGCTTTATGAAAAACACGAAGTATTGCAAGACTCATAACAAAAATCACAGGAGTTAGCAATACCAAGTTACTTGACTAGCAGAAGCTTTTGTGGTAGCTGCATGCCCTGTCATTGGTGTATTGTTGTGAGTGGACTTGGCTTTTGAAAATGTTGCCTTTAGAGTCTTGCACATTTTTGGAACCAAACTGTCAGTGAAGGAAAAATGAACTGGAACATCATAATCTGCTTCAACCACAGTAAAGAGAGAGACATCTGGTAGGCCACTTGGCAGTCAGCCAGCAATGAAGACTTCAATTAAAATAATGAACATGTTCTCAGGAGTACATCTCTGAACTCAAGAAGTTACATGGCTTGCATGCTGCTCGAAAGTTCTCTACAACTGGTAGGTTTGGGCCTATGCAGGGACATGGCATTCCACCTATTCACTAGCCTCATTTGTGACACAACACGTCATCATAATATCATCAGACTAAACACACAGGTAAGGTGCTAGAGAAGATAGAGGTACAAGTCACAGAGATGGAGTTGGAATTGGTCTGGCACTTCTTATTGCCTCCCCATAACCTAGGGCCAATTGATGCTATCAACAAAGAATTTTTCTAACACAAAATTTGGGCTAGAAAGCAGCCCATTCCTGGGTGCAGAAAAAAAATACCGAAGTCCCCTCTGATAAACAGATGTTTCAGGTATCCCAGACACCTTTGTGTGCTTCCTAGGGAATCAAGGTGTTCTGATTGCAAAGGGCAGGGCTAAGTGTATAGTAGCCCTCATTCCCTCCCCCATTTGATGCCTTTGATGTATAGAAAGGAAGGAGAATTGGGCTGGCTATTGCCTCCGGGACAATCCTATTGTAAATTCTATTTATCTAGTTAAAAAAAAGAACTAGATAAATTCATGGAGGATAGGTCCATCAGTGGCTATTAGCCAGGATGGGCAGGGATGGTGTCCCTAGCCTCTGTTTGCCAGAAGCTGGGAATGGGTGACAGGGGATGGATCACTTGATGATTACCTGTTCTGTTCATTCCCTCTGGGGCACCTGGCACTGGCCACTGTCGGAAGACAGGATACTGGGCTAGATGGACCTTTGGTCCCCAGTATGGCCATTCTTATGTAATGGGGTGGGGGCCCAATCTACCAGCCCCAAAGAGGCAGTGGGATGAAATGGCTAGCCAGTGTCTCCCTGAGGAAATTTGGGCATTAGGTAGTATAGGGATATGAGTCCTCTCTCAGATGACAGGAATGAAGAGTGGCATATTGCTGCTATTTTGGTTTAGAGGCCAGTTCCAAATTAGGATCTGGGCTACCACTGGGATGCAGATAAATATCCCAATGCTAAATTCTAACCTTGGCAACATCCAAATCTGGACACTTCCAGGCCATCCCATCTCTAACAAAAAAGTGCAGGTATAACAGATCCTCAGGAGGTCATTTACAATGAAAAAGACAAAAACGTCATAATAAAATATTAGCCCCTTCCCCAGCTTTGGACTTTTAAAAAGCTGTACATCTCCAGTAAGGATGATATATTTAGATGAGGGATTGGACACAGCAATATATGTTAGCTAATGAGCCAGCACAGAAGTTCCTTCTTAAGATCATTTAGAATTTGTGATAGTAATTGCTTTATGGCATTGTGAGGTCATTAGAATGTGAGATTAAGATGGCCACATTATTTCAGTGCAGATCTTCAGAGACCCTGTTACAAAGCTATTATGAGGTGATGTTACAATGGAAAAATGATTTCAGTGAATGCCTTAGAGAAGACCCCACTATAGTGCTGTTAGGGTAAAATTGCATTGTGAGATTACAATGGGAAGTAAGAGCGCAGTGCAAGTCTGTGGAGATTAGACTCAATTATGATGTCAAAACAAAAAGGAAACAATGTCAATGCAAGTTATACCATTCAGGTCGAGAGTTAAACCTAGGAAAGCAATGAAATTCTGAATTAAACCTGCCACATTACCTTTAAATCACACCTTTGTGCTAAGGTATTGTAGCTTTCAGAGTCCTTTGTTAAACTGTCTCACCACCCTGGTTATTGTTACACACCACAGATGATCTCTGGACCAAATCAGTGTAGTTGCTTTGTACAGACACATAAGCAATTAACCTGAACAGCATAACCTGCAACCAAGGATTCAAGGAAATTGAAAGTAAAGGTGGAAACTCCAAGCTAACACTTTACACTCAACTCACCATTGTACCCAGGTGTTCCAGGTGATAGTCCACTGAAAAGGCCTTGATCTTATACATTAATAAATTGAAATATTAAGGCATGATGAGATGAGTTAAGGATTTTCACTCTTTAAGAATTCTTATAATTATAATTTTTATTGTGGTAGTACCCAAAGGCCCTAAGCTAGATCAGGACGTCGTTGTGCTAGGTACAATACAAACACACCAGTAGACACTATTCCCGCTCTGAAGAGTTTACAATCTAACTTGAAATGAGAGGCAACATAGAGTGTGACAAAGTCCCCAGTCTGGCAATGTGTTTTGCAAGGCTGGACCCCTGTTGAAGTCAGTGAGGCTCTGCACAGGTGCAGGGATCTGCCTGAATGCGACATGCAAGAGCTGAAAGGAGAGAACGCAGAAGGGAGGGTGAGGGTAATGAAAATCAGATCATGCAGTTACATAGCTGCACTTCCATGGAGAAAAACCCTGAATTCAGTCCCTTCACGTAGTGATTGCAGTTACTTCTCCTTGCTGTTTGCCTTATTTTTATCATTTCATCAGAAGATTAAGGGTGCAGAGTGCTACATGGGCAAATGACAAACAGGAACCCTAGCGAGCTGACAGTTTAAGGGCTCAGTCCAGCAGGATGCTAAGCAGTTTCTGCAGAGTGCTGAGTACCCTCAGTTCCCATTGAGTTGAATGAGGTTTGAGAGTATTCAGCATCTCTCAGGAGACACTCAGCATCAGAGAGGATGGCACCCTATGTTAGCCATGGCACAGTAAAGAAATGCAAACAAGCCCTTGTGGTGTGACTAGTGTTTACTCACCAAACACTCCTACTGAACAGGACTAATCTTGTGAGTATAGTCTGCTCAGGTGAACAAGGGCTGACAGGATCAAGCCCATAGAGTGGTATCGAGAGGATGGCAAGGGAGGTGAGTATGGGAAGGTTGAGATAACAATGGTAAAAGGTCATGTGTTATACTTTAGTTGTGTGCACACCTTGTTAGTTCCTTGCTCTGTGATTTGTGTATGCATTTTATAGATCTTCCTTATGTTAAAATATTGGTTCTTATGCCAGTTTACACAAGGTGAGGCTGTGCCCCAGTAACTCTGGCTCACAGTTCTTTCAGAGCCCCTCAATTGCTCGAGAGCTGATAACTCCTCTCTTACAGTTTGTTTTTTTTCTTGACACCATGCCTAGCAGAGGTGCACAAAACCCACGGGATTCCATTTGCTGGGGTTCCAGTGTTTGTTTTTTACTCCTGTTTTCCTTCTCTTGTGTTTGGCAACTCTTGAGGTTTGCTCTGAGATTTGGGTTCCTTAGAACCACAGCAAAACGTATTCCAGCCCCCCTTTATAGCAGCTCGTTGCAGGAATGACGGATTTTGAAATGTTATCATTCGCCTGATAAAACCATAAATGACAGGTTTCAGAGTAGCAGCCGTGTTAGTCTGTATTTGCTAAAAGAAAAGGAGTACTTGTGGCACCTTAGAGACTAACCAATTTATTTGAGCATAAGCTTTCGTGAGCTACAGCTCACTTCATAGTCCGATGAAGTGAGCTGTAGCTCACGAAAGCTTATGCTCAAATAAATTGGTTAGTCTCTAAGGTGCCACAAGTACTCCTTTTCTTTTTGCAAAAACTATAAATCACTCCAAAGTCAGCTAAAACTCATCCCATGTTCATCAAAACATTTGTGAGCCTGGCTCAAATTTTGGGATTGTTACAAAGGCCTGGGTCCTCAAAAGTATTTAGGTGCCTAACTCACGGTGGGAGTTAGGAGCTTAAATACCTTCAAGGATCTGGGCTCAAACCCTTTTAAGCTTTGTTATGAAAGTTTCACGTAGTTCTAAATATACTTCCCCTGCCAGGGATATGCAAAGAGTTAATCTTTGTTGTTTTAGATCAGTATTATCCACTGGGCTAATTATATTGGTATCACCATGAACATATTGATACCATTAATTAGCAAAAAGAGTTACTCCTCAAATTCACATGGCAGTGTCTCTGTGACTCATTTGCCATGAGGGTAATATAAGTGAAGTACAGCACAGTAATATACCATATTTAGCTTCTGAGGTGTAATCATCTTTATTAATTACCTAATGTAGCAATGCCTGGAATAGTAAGTGCCATCCTGCAAGGTGCTGAATGGCTCCTCCGAGGTGCTGAGGGCTCATAACTCCTGCTGAAGTCACTGGGAGTTCAGGGCACTCTGGATCTCTGAGGAGGGGTTCAGATTTTGCAAGGTTCCAGCTCTTGATGCTGTATGTAGCCCTGAAGGAACACAGCCCTCTTGTTTTAGGTCACCCAGGTATGGACCCTGAGGTGAAAGGCATTCAAATAGCTGTAGCTCACGAAAGCTTATGCTCAAATAAATTTGTTAGTCTCTAAGGTGCCACAAGTACACCTTTTTCTTTTTGCGAATACAGACTAACACGGCTGCTACTCTGAAACCTGTCATTATGCAAGGCACTGAATTTAGCCGTATGGAGTGGAAATCTATCAACTTCATGAAAAAATTCATACAGATACAGACAGACATCATCTTCCTTTCCAAATGCAAACAGATGGACATGGAAGTGAGCTGTAGCTCACGAAAGCTTATGCTCAAATAAATTTGTTAATCTCTAAGGTGCCACAAGTACTCCTTTTCTTTTTGCAAATAACTTTTAGTCACCCTTGTGCTTGATGATTAACAACTGAACAAAAGGAGGAGCTGGTTATACCAATTAACCCTCAAGACTCCCATGGAAAGGTGAGTGATATGAGCTTAACAGTAATAAATGCATGAAAAACAAACAAGAATGCCATGTTACCTGAGCTGCAACCTCCGTTAAATCCTCATCAGGCTCAAGAAAAAAAAGTAGAAGGGTTAGGAAAAAAAAAGAGAGAGCAACAAAGTGAGGAGGAAAATGAGGGGCAGAGATGGGAAAAGAGGAGACAGAAACGGGGGGCTCTCAGATGCCACAGTGAGGCGCAAGACAGAAGAACCTGAATAGAATAGAATAGAATAGAGAGAAACTTGAGGAAGGGGAAGAGAAAGAATGAGGGGCAAAGAACAGGATGAAAGATTGTTAGAGAGCAGGAAGGGGATAGAAAATGAAAGAGAGAGAGAGAGAACTTGAAACCTTTTTCTTTGTGGATGAATAGCAAACTGGAAGGCACAGCATAGATGCATTTCCAAGCTAACATTAAAGGTACTGAAACTGGTTCTCCATACATTATTTCAGAGAAGGTTCCTGCATATGGAGGCACCAGGCAGGTCATTTGATTCCTCCCAGCTGCTGTGTTAGTACTCTGTAGGGGATGCACCCTGAACTTTTATTATTATTATTTTACAGATGGTTCAGTCAATGGTTGGACTGGAGAAGTATGCAGAGCTGAAATCACAGCTGGATCTATAGTTTAAAGGCAGTATAGATAGAACTAGAACTCTATAACTAAATATAATTTTTTCCGCTAGATTTATGTGCTGATGATCGGAAAGATATTCTTTTAAGCAGATGTCACAGACAATGCAGATCTTCCTGTGCCTCAGTACCAAGACCCATCCCACTTACTCCGCAGAAAGGAAAGTTAATGCTCTGAAATGGTTTTTGTAATTTCAGGCCCAAAACCTTGATGTGCCTGAGCAAGAAGAAAGTTTAGGTCATATGCCAGCTGTTGGCTCCGCATAGGTGCAGCGTGGAAAAGCCAGGGCAAGCAGTTTTCTGCCCTGCTCCTGCCATTCCCCACCACTCTAAAATTCCTCCCTGCATAAGACCATACTTGAGCTCACCAGGGCAAGGTCTAAGCCAAGGGGAACAGTCTGACATCTAAGCCCATATAGTCCTGCTCTGGCCTCAGGCATACTACTTAGTCTTCTTCATGAGTAATTATCATGGGGAGACCAGATCCATGACCAGCTCTACTCAGTGTCCCAGTGCTCTAGGCGATATGTATTTTTACTTTACTTGACATCAAGCTGGAAAAATAGACACCTTAGGCCAGATCCTGGGTGCTGGGAGGTTGCGTGGTTCAAAACTCACTTTGGCACACACCTGTTCTCTAGGGCCTGTGTATGAAAGGCTGGTACTGTGGGGCTGGTGAAAGGAGCTTCAGGTCCCTCTAAATTACACTGCCCACTGGCAGGGGCCAAAAACACTCCCAGGGATCAGGAAAGCATCCAAACTGTGCCCCTTCTCTCTTGCCAGGGCCCTGGTGCTAGCAGCAGAAAGGCAGTGGCATAGAAGGCTCTACATCACCAGAGGTTTCCATGTGTACCGAGGCTGATCCTCTGAGGGCTGGTACATTGGCTCTTATGACTAGAATCTGCAGGTGCTACACTGGAAAGCAGCCACACTGCACCAGAGAATCTGGCCACTTGACTTCTCGAGTCCCTCTTACAACTTAAGAAAGCTAACAGCTAGGCCTGCCTGGATTCTGGATGCTCTGGGGTAAATGCTCGAAGAGCTGTGTAAAGACTTAGAGAGCATGAGGAAGTAGCATTAACAACAAGCATAAATCCCAGTACACCACTTCGAAAATGCATCCTTATATGTGTTTTATCATTTTACTTAAGGTATCATTAATGTGGAATAAATACATCTCCAAAGTAAAGAATTGCTTCTGAAACAGTACCATAGTTAATGTTTCCATTATTGATCTGCACAGAGCCATTTTAAATATATGGAGCTGCTTACGCTCTCATTTGCAGCAGACTGCATCTGCTTTTGGCAAGTTATAAACTCACACATTTTAGGCAGCACTAATTTGAAGTGAATGCCTTATAAATAATCCACGCAAACAATCTTTGACATTAATATACATTTAGCGATACTAAACCCAACCAAATAAAGTTCACAGTGGTTCAAGAAGAAGACCTACATCATTTGTGGCCTTTAAATCCCATGGGGGCTGAAGCAAAACAGAGATGCACAGAGACTATGTTCTTGCCACCTCCGATTACATTTTCTTTCCTGTTTATTACCACCTCCCTCCCCCATAAAAATAGGCAGTTTGTGTTTACATTGGGATTGTGTAAGTGAAGGAGATCCGTAGAAAAGCCAATTCTCTTTTCATGTGTTCTGAAGGACTGGGTTGGCCTGGATAACCAGAAGCAATTAAATAAACAAAAAATTAGGTTGATGTAGTCAATCTGAGGGTACGTCTTAGGTTATAATTACATTTCTTAGCCAAATAATTGGAGAAATGCAGGTGTACGGTCACACCAAAAGACCTCTGTGGTCTACAAAGAATGTGGTGATTTTTGTGATCCATACCACATATATTCTGTGTGTTCATTTGTACAGCTGTGCACAGTGTCTACAATGAAACTGACACCATGCCAAGGTCACCTACTTTGGGGTTTTGTAATAAGTTTACACCGTGTTTGCCAAAAAGGTCCCAGACCTTATCAGAGAATGTCAGTCGGTTTATGCTTTTGCATCAGAATCATGCAAAATTCATAGTTCTGCATGGTTCTAATGCAAAACCATAGGAAAGCCAGATGGGTTTTGACTGTATTTCACGTTGAGAGTTTGGGTTCATTTGAACATAAAATTTGGCGCTGAATTTGGGACATGTAATCCCATATGGATTGAAACTGAAGTAAATATTTGTGAAGTAAAACTGATGAGTTACACACACCTCTGCTTGCACCGTCTCTTGCGTCTGTCCCTCAGAAACTACAGTGAAGGAAGATTGCCCATATCTGCAGCAAAGGGAAATTGGCCAGTTTTGGGGAGAAGGGGATGGACTGTGGGCTAAATCCTTATCCCGTTGTAGTCAATGGCAGTTTTGCTGTTGACTTCAGTGGTAGAGCTGAGTGAATTATTTGCAATGAATAATTAATCTGATGAATTCAGCCTACTTTTCCGCTCGTGGAATATCTGAGGGCAGATTATTCTTTTTTCAAACTTATTTGCAATTCAGAATTATTCAGCATGTTTTTTTTATACTGTGGATTGATCACGTCTGATTCTCTGAGTATATTTATCAGCCACATTTTATCACTCTGACTCACACTGGTACTCCGTGAGTAGCCCCTGGGCAGCAGACCTCTCAGCCTGAGTAGTGTTTCTGTTCTGTGGGTCAGGGCTACATTTTCAAAGGTGTTTGCATCCACAGAGCCAGGTGTTTGTGCGTACTGGGCATTTTCTTGCTGGGAGTTGCTCCTCAGGCCCATCCCATATGCAGCCCTCTCTTGCCAAGTAGGAAGGTAAGTACCTTGATTTCTCTAATGTGCTTTTCTCCTGCTTCTCTCTTTTACTTCATTACAGTGCAACTGTGTCTTCTTTTTTCTTCACAGACATTAAAGATGAAACTTTTCATTTTCTGTATGCTTCTGTTTTGTCAATGGTGGTTCCCTGTTTAACGTTGGTTTTTGAATTGTTTTGTCATTCTAGGGCCCTTTCTATTGTGCAAGGGTAGCAGAGACAACCACATCCCGCTGTGGGCTGATGTCAGGCCTGCACATGTATTCAAGGATTGCGGGATGATGGTTAACTCTGTAGGTATTTAGCAGCAATTTGGTGTGTAAGCTTCTCCCTGAGATGTGCTTCCTCCAGGGGATACCTCCTTTTCCACCCAATGTCCACTTTCATTCTCAGCTACTTCCTTCCCTTTATCTTTCCTTCTGATTGTGTCAATATCTGGGGCTGTATTCTGCACTTCCTGGTGGCCTTGGGCATAGCTGTTCCTTGGTCAGGGCCAGTGTGATTAGAAGCTGAGCACTGTGATTGAAGAGTTGGGGGAACATCCGGTGCTCTGACCCTGCTGAGCTGCACTGTAACTGCACCTGCTTCCTACTGTAACCTGGTGTGGGTTTGAAAATGTCACTACCACTAGCAGCTGTGCCCATTGCGCCAAACTGTCAATCAGTCCAGTCCCTGTACACTTGCTTTTGTGTGCCCTATGGGTGTGCCCAGGCAGGGTCAGACAGGCCTAAAACCAGCAGACCCAAGGATTAGGGGCGCACAGGTGATTTGATTGTGTGCACAGCTCAGGGATGTTGAAATGAGCCTTCAGACTGCCACGCCACTCTGCAGGTCACGAGAGGATCATTTTCAGACACTCAAGGGTTGAGTAGCCAGCTCTGGCCACCTAACGTGATAACTGTTGTGGCATACCCCAAACCACCCAGTGCAAAGCATGCCAGGCAGCAGGGATGAGGAGGCTAACTCCAGTTGTGTCCTCTCTCCCTCTCTTTTCTTTCTCATGCCCCCCTCAGACCAAACAGATGCAATGTTGCTGTTTATTCTTGGGTCTTCCTCAAAATCCTGCCTGTCCCTTTCTCCCACAAGCACCCCTATTACTCAGCTATCTTCTCTGTTTTGCCTGGGCAGCAAGTGCAGCAGCTAACTGATGTCTCATTGGAAACCTTCTCCACTTGCACCTGCCAGAACCATGGCTAACTAATGAATGCCTTTATAGACTTGGAGGGGCCATGCAGTTCTCAGAATAGGTGGCATTTGGCGCTGCATCCAAAATCCAGCCCATGCATATACATACTTCTGCATGCATGTTCTGCTCACTTCCGTCCACTACCAATCTCCTACCTGCTCCCTGTAATACACAGGGACAAGGGGCTGAGCATCCATGCAAGCTTTCAAAACTTTTGTCCTACAAGGGGTCTTTCTGTAGGAAGGGGTTGCTGGTCATTCACCAGATTGCTTCCACTCCAAGCTTCTGTGCCTCTATCTACTTCCAACATTTGGGCTCTGTACCTCTGAGTTGCAGGCCAATCACTTTTGCATGGTCTGTAAGAATATAGGCCCACATTAGACCTGGGTGAACCAAAGTGTTCAATTGGGTTTGAATCTTCACATGAGTCGTAGGCCCAACTCGTGTGATCAAACAGAATGACCTCATGAAAAAGGAGGATTGTTTGTGTTAAACTTGTAGTGACCCTGGAAATACCAGTGTTATCTTATTTAAGGTTTGGGTTAAGCAATAGAAACAAAGAAATCAGGGTTAATTTGGCATGAGATGCAGTAAATAACTGGTTAAAAATGCATCCGATGAAGTGAGCTGTAGCTCACGAAAGCTCATGCTCAAATAAATTAGTTAGTCTCTAAGGTGCCACAAGTACTCCTTTTCTTTTTGGTTAAAAATACTTTGCCCAGCAGCTAGAGGAAAATATGGCAAAGTGAGAAAAGGGGGGAAACCTTGGAGAGAGCAGAGTACAGCTCTAAAAATCTTCAGCTGACTTAGGCTAAGGTCCAATAATCAGCAATGGCATCACGTGTTTCTTACAGCGTATGAAAAAGCAAGGTTTTCTACAGGTTCTTTGGCAGAGCTTTTCTTTACCCTCTCTGGAGCCAGGCCATGATGAGACGGTGTCTCCTGGGCCTGAACCAGTTGTGAGTCTTTGGCCAATGCTTATAACTGGATTGTTGCTAGGATATAGACTAGAGAGGTGTATATGCTTATATTTGTATTTTGGATGTAACCAACACTAAGTAGCCTTTGAACTATTAAAGGAGGGCTTGTGTGGAAACAGAGTCATGGTAAACCTTAATAAACTTATCAGGGAAATTATTCCCAACAGGGTCCTTAGAAAGCGTTTGTAGTGAAATGGAGGTGGGGACCGTACCTTCCCAACACCTGTGCCCAGGCCTCCCAAATCTTTTCAATGGGACTAGCCTCCTAACTGTCCTTACAATGGCTTTTAAAAAGAAAGTGGGGGTGCTATAGCCCTGTCCCTGGTGTTATATTGTTCAGCCCAGCTTTTGCTGCCACTCTGTGACTTCCAGATTACTTCTTCACCATCTCCTCCCCTGCCTAACATTCCAGTGCTCTGACAATGAGGATATTCATTCCAGCTCTGCAAGACCAAAATGTGTGACAAAGACACAAAAGAGGGACACACTGGAAAAGGGCAGAGGAAGGTTACAGGTTCACCCTTTCTGATATTAGTAATTTACAGTAATAAATAGAGAAAGACAGCATCAGGTTTTTATGGGGGATGGAGGTAAATGTGGATCTGTAAATGAGTAATGTACCTCGTAATCAGGTACAGATGAGAGGCAGGCAGATGTGCAATAATAACTGCAAAGGCAGCCAGTCTCCTCCTTATGTTTGCAAAGTGCACAGAGAGGCAGGCATACATGGGTGCACAGATCTGCACCATTTAAAATGTCATGAGCATCTATGTGCAACTGTGGGCTCATTCACATGAGTACTCAAATCTCATTTTCTTCATGTGCACGTTTCACTTAAGGCTTTGAAAATAATATTGCCTTGAAAGAAACTATTGTGTCATATTGCACTAGTTTGTCATTCCAGCCTCACCCAAAAAAATGAAGATTTCATACACAGCAATTTCATCAGCAGAATTTCTCTGTCTCCATTTTCAATATGAAATAAATAAATACCCTGTGAATTTATCTGTCTGACGTTGCCCTTGGAGATAGTCTCTAATGATCAAGTCTGTATAACATAAGATCTGTATCATTTTTTCCTCTAAGACCATTTTTTCCTCTAAGTAAATGAGAGATTTGTGCAATATATGACTTTTAGATGATAATATGACTTTAAGATGTACAAATACGTAAGACTGCTTGGAATTATGCACTTTACATATTTCAACAAGAGACTTTAGAAAGAATCAAGGAACATTTCCGGAAGATTACAGGGAACACAGGGGAAATTTTTATTTAAAAATTGTATATACAGAGCTGATGGTAGGCACCTGAAGAACAACTATTAAACATTAAATTACTAAGCCTAAACTAACTAAAAATTCCTAATTCCCATACTATCTCCAAACCTCAATCAGCCCTATGGGTTCTGAAAGAGACAGTGTATTTAAAGCACAGTACTAATTATTCAGGATTCCACATTTAATGACATCGACAGATTGGACTGGCCCCATAGTTAATACTGAGCACTGTGACACAAGAGTGGATTTCAATCTCCAGACCCAGTTTCTCATTCCCTAAGCCAGCAGAGGCTGGGTGTATTGCAAAGGCAAGCCTGTTCTAATGTGGGAGACACTGATGAAGGACGCACATTACTGTTCCTGCTAATCCCTCTATCTTAATTTGGCCCTCAGTGTTCTTCCCCATACCTACCAGAGGTTTGGATTTTAGATCCTACTCCTTACTCTGGCTCCATCCATTACTGGGCCATATACGGTAATACTATCTTATTCCCCCAGCCTGGAGTGAACCATTGTCACTTTCAGTTGCTATTTGCTATGAAAACAGTGGCTTCTAGATAACAAGCGTTGACATGACACACTCTGCAAATACCACGTTGTGGCAGCCGGGAAGATAATGTGTGTTACCACTGAATTCACAAGGGAAAGAAATTTGCAACATTTTAAAAATGCAGGTGCACAAATTACTCATGCCAGGAGCAGCAGTGGCATTTTGTAATAAAATCTTATGTTTATTCTCTGCTATTGAACACACATACCTTTGAGTTCCCAGAGAGAGACTCGAATTATGCTATCCAATGAAAAGTTTGCAGATGGATTAAATACATGTAAAAAAGGAAATAAAATTTGCAGATTTAGACTGGACGCCTTCAACTCTTGTACTGTGTATGGCATTCCCATTGATGCCAATCGGAGTTTGGTACATAATTGAGTGTAGAATTTTTGTAGCTTTCCCAAGGTGGATTTTTGGACCATTACTGCAAGATAGCATAGTATTAAAAATACCACAGTATCCTACAGTAATGGTCCAAAACTCAACAAGTCAGCTCCCAGTAGGTGATGAGCACTGCCTTTAGTACACAGCTTGTGAGGGCCAAAAAAATTCTTAAATCTTTTCTATTTTGACTGTGTGGCCTTTCTGATATTTTCCTTTTTATGGTACTGATGCTGGAACCAGGAGAAGAGAAAGATGGGAAGCAAATGTAATAACAAAACTCACAATAGTCAACGCTGAGTCTGTGTTTCTGTGATCATGAGTATAAATGGGAATGGGACATGGCACAAATGTAGTCCATTCACATGGCAATTTGAAGGTTGTAATACCAGTGTCCAAGTACTTCTAATCTGATTGTTATCTTGTGATCCCTATGGAATGCCCAGCCTCCCGTAAGTCATTTTCAGGCATATTCTTTGAGTAGAAATCACCCAAAAAACCCTTTTTTTTAGAAAGCTGGTAGGTCAGGTTGCCTCATTATCCATGGTAGTTCTCATATTTCAACACCTGACTGTCTTTCGTTTTTATTTGAAACAAGCACTCATTATAAGAAATCTGCAGTATCCTATCGTAATAAATCAGTTAATTGCCGTCTTCATTCATTACTCAGTTAAAACTCTCATTGAAGTTAATGGGCCAAATTTTGTGAACTGATTAACAACCTACTGAGCACCATTCATTTAAATGAGTTGTAAGAACTCAGGAATTGGCGGGGGGGGGGTGGAGTTTTGTCTGAGGCTTTGGCCCTCCAGTCACACTCTGGGTACATTTACACTGCCGCTAGATGGTATCATTCCCAGCTCATCATTCCTGTACACTTGCTAGTTCTACTCGAGGTAGCACAGTAAAATAGCAGCTCGGGCTAGCCACCCGAATACAGACCTAGGGTCTCAGACAGGATTGTACTCGGGTGGCTGCCGCAAGCCGTTGCCTGTGTTGCCATGACCACACTCAAGCATAGCAAGGGTTCATATGTCTACCTGAGTTGGAAATTACATCTCCCAGCTGCAGTGCAGACTTTCCCCCATGTAAATCGTAGGGCTATATCCTGAGAGGTGAGGAATGGAGAAGAAAAGAAAAACACTAAAAGGAAACAGAAGCATTTCCTAACTATACTGTGAATTTTCTCTCCCTTACTATACGCCACTACTAACTTCAAGCAATCGGCATGAGTAGATTGATCAGTCATCACGTAGGGCATGCTGAGCTGATGGATCAGCAGTGGCATATGTGCAGCTGTGCAAGTCTGGTATAGAGGTATTTCAGCCTGTCTCTGCTAACTCGCTACACATCTGCAGCCATCTTTTGTTTCTGTTGTTGTCATTTCATCAATCAGGCATACAAGAAAGAGGAATTGCCTGCCCTACATAATGGGCTCTGTGTCTTTCTCACTTACTACTTCTCAACTGCGAGCACCATCAGACTCTCTCCAACAGGAACGTGGGTTGTTTTGGTATAATAATACCATCTGCTATCTGTTCTTTAGTTCTTGTTTCTTCTAAACAAAATTTTTGGTCTTGAGTTCGTGCACAGAGGAAGAAAGGACATTACACTTGTGGCCCCTGATTCTCCTCATTAAGCAGTTTTACATGGTCTTACTCTATTGTTCATCTCGAATTGCTCAGGTCTGAGAAGAGAATCAGGCCCTTAATATTACTGAAGAGTGTCACCAATGTTTCTCCAATTGACATATTTGCCTGGTGCTCTTTTTTTGCTGACGTCTATGTTTATTTTGGCTGTACTCGGGTTTCATTTGCTGTATGTTCCCACGTGTAATGCTGTGTGTTGGTTTCCTGCACACTCCTACATGTATTTTGGCACTACTGGAAGATAGTTTATTGCAAGCTTCCATATGAATTTTGCCAATACTGGAGGCTGGTTAACTGCATGTTACTTTTGAGCATACAGATTTGTAATGTTGCATAAGATGTTTGCATTTAACAATTATTTTATATTCCTCAGAACAGAAGGAGGACAACAGTTATTTAAAGGAGAAAAGAAGTTTGTGATTTTAGCTTGGTAATGACACAAATGAGCAATGGAAACTAAAAAAGTATATAATAGTCCAGGTTCCTTGAATCCAAAACCAAACCCACCGCTGACTTTGGTTTTGCCATTGGAAAGGTAGAATAGAACCACTGAGGTTTCATTAAAACCAGAACCAACACATGATCACTTTGGCCCATCTCTAGTGTATGGGGATATGGACATCAAGACTCAGTTATAACTAGGACAGAAAAATCTTACAAGCCCTCCAAAATGAGGATATATCCATTTGCAATTTAGGCATCTAGTTTTGAATTTTGGCTCTGTGGTAATTAGTTAATCCCAAAACAATCAGGAAGTTCTCAGGTCTATTGTACACTTGATACTCTATGTATGTTAACTCACATTGACAACAATACTATAATTGTGAGCTATTCATGGGGGTCTGAGTGTGCTTATCCAAGGAAGAATGACCACCTAAGAATTTACTCATCAGTGCATAGGCACAGTGTGGCATCACCCCAGTATAGCTCCACCGTGCATTTGTATGGAGATTTTTGGCCTTATTTTTCCTCTCATTTATGGTTTTAAACAGGAGGAGCTCTACTGACTTCAGTGGAGTTATTTCTGGTTTATACAGGTCTGAGGGGGAAATCAGGCCTCAATCCTTTATTGTGATTTTTCTTTGCTGTTTGTCTCACTTGTTTTAGGCCCTTTCGATGTAGTTTTCATTGTCAGTTATTTATATAATTAAAGAGTAATTGGCTTAATGATGCAATTAGTGTAAATGTGTGTAGTATTTGCAATGTTAATGACATAATTTCTTTGGTAATGACATGATTATGACGTTTAACCATGTTGTAAACATCCTAATTAAACTCTGAGGAAAATAGGGACTGCTCTTTGGTTTCACTATTTCAGGAATTTACAAATATTTTTATTTTAAGACACACTAGAAAAATAATTGACCACATTAAATTTAGAGAGCTTGGATGTTTGGGGAGGAGGAACGTGAGGAATCAGAGATGACACCACTGTCATATTGACTTTGCTATCAATACAGTGCAAGTGAGGTGAGACTGACTCTCCATTTCCTTTTGGAAAGGTAATGAAAATCCCTGTCAGAAGCACAGTTTGCTATCATTGCTGGTCTGTGCTACATGGTGCGCACAGATATCTACACATGTGCATATAACAGTGAGGAAACTTCACTGCATGCCAGGTTCTAACCTCACAACTTTAACATACCTCGCCATGAAATTACCATTGTGTCAATGGCATTACTGTTGGTTACTTACTGTGGGCTTGATTCTTCAGCCCTTGCTCATGTTATGTATTACTTGTTTACCCAAACAGTCCCATTCACTTCACGTCATTGAGTTAGGATTACAGAATCAGGTCCCATATTGTTAGAGAGCTCAGACAATATGGTGATGGGCACTATAGAAAAAATCTACACTAGATTACCACACAATATCCTGCTTTGTTTTACTTTAGAACACAGGCAAGACTGTCAAGCAATCAGATTACTGCATGACTGATGAATATTTATTTAGGTACATCATAAAATTGTAAGAATTCACCATTCATAAAATAGCTCACTACCAAAACATTCTCCCACCTAGGCACCAATAGTCCAAATGAAATGTATAATACTGTAAAGCTGTACTTTATGACCATACTTTTTGTTTATTGGCTACAGCATAGAAAAGAAAATCCCATTTCTGATCCATCATGCTATAAGGACACCAAGGGCACTGTACTCATTATATATATTCATTGTGTACTCCTATATTCATTACATAAAGCGACAGTGTATTAATTGCCGTGACGACTTCTTTAAATTAATTTATTTTAAGTCATTCTTTAATTCAATATTAATTAAAATGAACAATTTATGGTGCCTTGTTGCCTGGTTATAACTTCTCCTCTCCAGCTTGTGCAACTGATGCTGATGACACCAGGTCCGCTCTTTCATTTCTGCTGATTTAGGGCGAATGTGAATGCACTGCATCCAATAAAGGCAAAGTGACCAGGATTTACTGCAGGGGAAGTCCACGGGCATTGGCCATCAGCTCAGGTTCAAGACGCAGGGCTGCATTTTAGTTCCCCGCAATTGCCATTGCAGTCAATACGGAATCTCAGAACCACATACACAAGGCGTTTGGGTTCTGTGCAACCTTGAAGCCAGTGGATCCTTCTCTGGCCCACAGTGCCCCATACCATCACAAGTCTCCATTCTAGAGTAAATGGGGACAGAGTGGAGACCTCTTCATGACATCCAGAATCTCTTTTATGAAGCCACTCTGCTGGCAGCCCCACCTGTACAGCCTGACTTCAGAGTACAGAAGCCTTTATATTTGTCATCTGTAGCAAGGGAAATGCTTCCCTTATTTTTTATGCATTTTAACATTAGGTATAATATTGATTAATAAAATCTGAATGTCTCTTCCCATATTACAGCCTTTGCCTGATTTCGTTTCAATATTTCTGTGTCTGTGGTAAACTGGCATCAAGATGCAAACTCTGATTGCACTGCTGCATAATTATCAATGAACTGAAAGGGAGTTTTGCCTGAGTTAGGAGTCGTGAGGGACAGATTGTCTTCTAAGATGCATGCACAGAATTCCCCTTGAAATCAACGTGAGCTACACCAGAATGAGAATGGCAGGGTTTTGGGTCAGGACTGCAGGATTTGACCCTTACTTACACTGTAAGCTCTTTGGGGCCAGGATCATCTCTTTTTTATGAGTTTGACCAGGGCTTAGCACCATTGCCCTGACCTATAATTGGGGCGCTTAGGGGCTATCACAATACAAATAGATACAATAATAAAAATATGCCATTAGTTCTATGGTTGCGGCACAATGAGATTTGGCTGTAACCAGGACATTTTTAAATATACTTTTTTTTTTATTTTTCCCCCGTTGAGGGACTTCTCCCTACAACATTCAGCTAAATAAAGCCTTTGGGGACAGAAAACTTTCTGTCGATACCAAGAAACAGCCACTAGTGATGAGTACATGATAAAATGTTTGAGTTTGGGTTTGGAGGCACACCCACAATTTGGACACCATCCCAAACTATCAGAAATTCTTGAGTCTACGGCAATAGCCTGGCAACTTTATTTATGGTAATTTATATTCCTGAGCAGGCTGGATGTACCACCAAAATAGCATTTATAACCCATTTTACTTCAGGACTTCATCTCCTGGACTTGGCGGGAGTCAGCAAGTGTAGAGGCATTAAAAATGGAGAAGAAAACAAACAAACTAAATGCAACAACAGAATACCACAAGGAGGGAAAGGTTATCCACATTTTTGATCCTCAAAAAGGGTTTGGTACAATTTTCACTGAATCCAAATTATTTATTCATCCCTAACAGCCAGCTTCTTCATCACAGAAATAATAATATATCTATAGCACTTTCCACCTGGAGATACTGATGTGCTACACAAACACTGTTGCAAAGAAGGTAAATACTATTGTCTCCCATTTCTCAGATGGAAATACTGAGACACAAAGTGTAGCATACAGAGCTCATCTTTCAAAGGAACCATAGGTGGCAACTGTCCTCTACAAGAGGGGGAAGGTCATTGCTTAAGTAGCTTCCCCCCCACACCCTGGCCACATCCTCCAACATCTCAGAGCCCTCCAGGGTTCTAGAAATAATATGAGGAGAAGTGTCCCTTTGATTAAGCTATAAGGAGAGGTAATTAGCAACCTCAGCCTTTAGCTGCTGGTAATATTGCCTCAGCCTCCTTGATGGCAACTGAGCAGTTTCCAGTGAAACATAATACTAATAAAACAATCAGAAAACCCCAGCACACCAGGGCCCAGTTCCATAAAGGGACTTAGGTGTTGCAACACCAAACATTTTTAGGCACTTAACCACCCAGTGGAATCCACAAACTCTGGATTAGGCGCAGAGGCACCCTATACAATGCCTGAGGAAAGATAGGTGATTGATAATGAGATCTATGAGAGCCAGCACACTAGGCAGGGAGTTGCCTAAGCTAGCCAATGGCAGACAGTAAAGAGGGGGTCATGCCCTAAGCCCCACCCCCTCAATGAGTTAGGCACCTAAGTTTGCGTGGGAGGAAAGTGACTATCTCTGCTTGGAATCCAGAGCTGTGAACCCTCTCCTGAAGTCAAGTACCTAAGCCATTTCTTGCAAGAACGGCAGTGGCACATGCCTTACTCATAAATATTTAATAAAGGGCTCCTCAGGCTAGCAGAGAGATGTAGAACATGATCCAATGGCTGGGAGATGAAGCTAGACAATTTCCGACTGGATATAAGGTGTACATTTTTAACAGTGAAAGTAATTAACCATTGGAACAATTTACCAAGGGTCATGGTGGATTCTCCATCCCTGATCATTTTTAAATCAACAACGGATGTTGTTCTAAAAGATCTGCTCTAAGAATTCTTTTGGGGAAGTTCTATGGCCTGTGTTACACAGGAGGTCAAACAAGGTCATCACAATGGTCCCTTTTGGCCTTGGAATCTATGAACGCCACACAAAATGGCCAGGGAAGGGGAGCAGGCAGGAGGAGAAGAAAAAGAAGAAACCCATATAACATTAGGGAACTCACTCAGGATATAGGAGACCCCAGTTCAGTTTCCCCGCTCTGCCTGATGAGGAGAAGGGATCTGAAGAGGGATTCCCACCTCTCAGCTAAGTGCTCCAACCCCTGGATAACAGTCACTCACCCCCTCTCTGGCCCAATTAATATTAAATTATTTAAGTATTTATGCAAAGTGGAACAGGTTCTGCAGGAGAGATGGAATGTCCAGTTCAGTGGTTGGAACACTCCCAGGGCCGGCCCACAACATTTTGGTACCTGAGGTGGGGAGCTCAAATGATGCCCCGATACCCCCTCACTTGGGCCAAAACTTCGAAAGGTCTCAATTCTGCCTTCTTCCTGTTCTACTCCTCTCATGGTACTTCTCTGCTACCTACCCCAATAAAGGAGAACTAACAACTTGAAATTCCTTGTTCAAAAATGTTAAGTAACACTTAACCTTCAAACACCTGAACAGCAAATGTAACTTTTCTTGTCTGCATAGTAAACACTGGCATTTTTATCTGTTTGAATAATCAAAGTGGTCCTTTCCTTGCCTTCTTGGTTGCAAAGATTTAAACGGCTTCCTGAAGGTCCACAGTCTGGGCCAGCTCATGCTCTATTGGGATGGTTGCAAGGCCAACCAGCCTGTCTTGTGTCATTGTGGAGCGTAGATGTGTTTTCATTAACTTTAGCTTGGAGAAGCTGCGTTCTCCACTGGCAACTGTTACCAGGAAGTGTTAGAAGTATGCACAGAGCAACAAAAGCATTTGGAAAGAGGGTGGTCATCTTATTTGTGCACATATATTCCAGAACAGCCTCTGGAGTTGATCCTGCTGAAATGTATCTTGAAAGGGCTTTCAGTTCATCACCTAAATCACTTGCATCAATATTGCGCATGTCATCATTTGTCAACAGTCTTTAGTGCCCTGCATTGCTGGTGTAGGTCTTCTTCAGGTATAGTGAGGAGTTTTGGAATATCATACAACATCCCAAATATACTGCTGTGTTCCTTGAGCTGCATGAAACGTTCTTCAACCTACTGTATTGCACAATCTAGCACCTGGTTAAAGAATTCAACTTTGAATTGTTGTTTGGGGGCTCTTATAGGATTATCCCATGCCTCGTAATCAAAATGTCTTCTTCTTCGATGACTCTTGCATTCTTGAATGGGTGGGAAAATAGCTTCAGTGTGAAGTTCCTCTGCCAACTTCTGTGCACTCTTCAGAACGTTTTGAAATCCCTCATCTGACCGGTAAGACTGTAGGTATGACTTTGCTTTGTCCAGTTGTTCCATTGCTCCAGATATATCAAGGTCAACACCTTGGGGTCTCTTGCTTACAACATTTATTTCAAACAGTATGTCATGCCACAACACTAAGCCATACAGAAATTTGAAGTTATGTATGTTTCTGGTGATTCCATTTCCCTCTGCCACTGTTCTCCCACGAACAGTTCCTGTCATAACATTATCCTCCATAATGGCAATTATGGCATCATCTGTTTTCCCAGTTTGGTGTTTGATAGGCTTTATCACCTCCACTCGACTTTCCCGTCATGTGGCACGCAGTGGTTTCATTGTCAGAGAGGATGTTCCCAGATGTTGCTTCAAAATTTGCCATCGATGAGTTGATGAAGAGAAAAATACATAGATGCTTTGAATTACATTAAAAAATTCAGCAGCCTCACTAGAAGCTGATGCTGCATCACTGACCACCAAGTTCAATGAATGAAAACTGCATGGGACAAAAAAAGGCTCTAGGATTTAACTCTCGGATCCGTGTCTGCACTCCTCTGTTCTTTCCTCTCATGTTGGTACCATTATCATAGCCCTTCCCTCTCATGTCAGCTATTGCAATTCCCATATTTTCCAGCTTTTCAAGAAGCACTTTTGTCATACCAGCTCCTGTAGTATCATCAATGTCAATAAATTCTAGAAAATGCTCTCTGACAGTCACCATTGCAGGGACATTTTCACTAGGTTCTGTTGCTGTTACAAAACGCATCATTAAAGTCATTTGTTTCGTATGGCTGATGTCAGGTGTGCGGTCCAGAATAACAGAGTAATATCTTGCTGACTTCAGATCTGCCACAATCTTCAAAAACTGTATGATCTCATTTTGAATTGTTTTTCCAAGGTAGTGGTGTGTGTACATTTCTTGGGTGGTGACTCTTCTTAGATGCTCCTGGAGTACAGCATCAAACTCAGCCATCAGCTCCACAGTTTTGGACAGCAAGCATTCGCACAATGGCAATGAGCCTTTCAGAACATTTTGCCAGTAAAGAGACTCTGATGCAATCTTCTCTTGATGCTGATCATCTATGGTGGCCTTTAACCTTAGTCTCATCTCAAGTTCTTTCCACCTGTGGAATGCTCTCTGGTGATTTGCTGCCTTCTCATGGCATGCCAGATTTCTAGCCAGATTTTTCCCGTCCTTTGTTCTTGTAGAACCCAATGTGGCTGGCACATTAGACTGGAAGAGTTTGCAACAAAAGTAGTATGCAGCATTCTGGGGTTTTGAGTACATAAGCCATGGCCTCTCCACTTTGTTACCATTGGGGATTTCACACCAGTAATGTGTTGCATGGAAACTTCTGTTTTCATTGTCTTTGGGGTACATGAAGTTTTTCACTTGCTGTCACCCATGCAGTACAAGGAAGTCCCTCAGGCTACTGCTCAAGTGGGTCCACAGTCCTGGATCATCTAGCTTTAAGGAACTAAACTCAGCAGCAGCTGTTTCTTGCGCCTCCACCACACTCTTCTCTGATCTACACTTTTCTTCAGGAATGTGCATGATTACATCCATTTGAGATGGAGATATGGATGCTGCAGTAGCTGCCAGGTCACCTGCACTCTGACTAACTGGAAGATCAGACATCTCCTTATCACTCACATCCTTACTGGGGCCGGAAGGCTCACTGCGAACATTTGTGTCTATGTATCTCAGGAGAGCTCCTTCCTACTTAGATAGAAAAGCTTCCTTTGCTTTCTTTCTTTTTCTGAATGCTGCCCCAGAGAGGCATTTTCTTCTTTCACTCTTGACTGCTGTTCTGTGCCAGCTATAGCGGCTCTCAACACACAATTGAAGGGGACAAATAAGCAGGCTGGGTGAGGGAAGATAACAGCGTCTTAAGGGCCTAACTGGCTCTTACTACTTCAGTTGACTGCCTGTTCTCCTCAAGTGGGTTCAGGGAAGCAGCAGGAAACAGGAAGCTCCCTGAGAAGCTGGTGTTAATCAGTCCGGGCTCCTGGGGGTGCTAGACAGGTACATAAGAGGCTCCTCCTCCTTTCTCTCCCTGCAGCTTCTGCTGCTTTCTATTATTCCCTCTCACCTTTTCTCCTGCCTGTCTGTTATGTCTCTTGTGCCCTCCTTCCTCCAGCACAGCACTCTGCCATCTCTGTGCATCTAGAGCAGAGAGAATACATATGCACCAGCAGCAGACACAATTTTCTACACTCTGGGTCCTAGTGGTGCCCCCCAAGTCTGGCACCTGAGGAGGCCACCTCAGTTTGCCTCATGGTAAGGCAATATGCCCTGGGCATTCCCCTGAAAGGTGGAAGCCCCCTTCTCATTAGGTGGAGGGGGAATTGAATTATGGTCTCCCACATCCCTGATGAGTTCCCTGCAGGTGAGATAGGCAGAGACTGTCTGCCTTCACCTGGTTTAAGTGAAGTGGGAAGTAGGAGATAGGTGTTTGGGGGCCTAGAGTGAGGCAGCAGTCTTCAGAGCAAGTGCACAGGCAGAAACTTAGGCACCTTGGGGACTTTTACAGCAAACATTTAGGCAGGGAGTGAGTCTAGGCTCCTACAGGGTTAGAGCAGGGGTTTTGTAGATTGCAGTGGTGCCTAGATCTGGGCCCAGGCTCCAATCTGGTAAGCCTAGGATGTCTTTCAAGCAAATATCTTGTCTCAAAAACAATAACAATTTTTTTTTTTTTATAAATAGCTAGTCACTACTGAAAAGGAGTACTTGTGGCACCTTAGAGACTAACCAATTTATTTGAGCATACAAGCTTATGCTCAAATAAATTGGTTAGTCTCTAAGGTGCCACAAGTACTCCTTTTCTTTTCTCGTTACAGTGTGTATGGTAGCACCCATTGTTTCATGTTCTCTGTGTATATAAATCTCCCCACTGTATTTTCCACTGAATGCATCCGATGAAGTGAGCTATAGCTCACGAAAGCTTATGCTCAAATAAATTGGTTAGTCTCTAAGGTGCCACAAGTACTCCTTTTCTTTTTGCGAATACAGACTAACACGGCTGTTATGCTGAAACTAGTCACTACTGAAATTCCCCAGTAATTGATCACTGCTATATAAACCTTTCCCAGCATGCTTTTTGGGAAGCTGGCCTTATACATTTGGAAGAGACCAGCAACTTTAATCCTAAAATGGCTGCTTTCCTCCATCTCACCCTTCTGTCTTGTGAGTTTTATCTTTTTCATTTTAGATTATATGCTCCTTGGCCTTAGAGTAGGGGCCATGTCTGTGAGTTTCTGGGCAGTTCCTAGAACCAGTGAGCCCTGATCCTGAATGGAGCCTCTTGGTACTACTATAATATAAATATTAAACAATAATAGTTGAAGAACTAGCACATCCTCCAATTCAGGAAATATTTTTTCCTCTTTATGAAGTATCTTACTCCCATTGTTCTCAGGAGCAGTTGGTCCTGGCTGTTACATACACAAAAAAAGAGCATGACCTAGACATTGGGGGGCAGGTTGATTTATAAAAAATAGAAAGCTTTTTAAAACTCTTGTGTGTAATGCAGAATGAAATGAATCAGTGGGCAGCGCACAGATGAGAGAGTCAAGTTACACAGTGAATGTAACTGATCATATGACTATCTTCATCACATGTAATGAATATTTATATTATGTCCAAAAATATACATTAAGGTTGGAAAGTTAAGCACCCAATAGGTAGGAAGTTGCAGAATTACGGTTGCCCGTGCAACCTTAACTTGGGCCCCCTAGTGTGTATGCATTATACTAGAGTGGACTGAAAAATAGGGACACTTTTTGCAAAAAGCAAAACACAAACTTGTTGGTCAAAAAACTTTGGAATACGAAATCTTTCAGCTAGCTCTAATGATGATACATACACTACAGGAGTGCATGCTTTTCTCCTCACATCCCACACTGTGTTTATCACAATGGGGCCTCGGTCCTCAATGGGACCTTTGGGTGCTATAATAAACAATAACATAACATCTCCTGCCATACTTTATTGTTTCCCACCCCAAAGGCTCCGCTCAGAAACTCAAGCAAATTCACTGACACACCCACCTTCCCCAGAATCTGCTCTCACTTGCAGACCACCCCAGTCCCATTCTGCATGCATAGGTCTTGTTACACAGGCTCCCCTATAAAAAGTCCCCCCACCCCCCAGCTCACTTTCTCTGCATCCCCATGCTCTCTCTCCTCCTCCTCCTCTAGCCCATCCGTTATCTCCATGTGCTGTCCCCTCAGTGTCATGCAGGAGGGTCTGTGGCAGCTCAGGAGGAGGAAGTGCTGGAGGAACTAACTTCTTCTGGGCCGGAAGGCTGAAAGGGCATGTCTGCACGGTAGGTGGAAGTGTGCTGCTCAGCCCAGGTAGACAAACACACTCTGTCTCTCAAGCTAGCGCACTAAATATAGCAGTGTGGATGTTATGGCATGGGTGGTGGCATAGGCTAGCCCCCTGACAAAAGCCTGCCCCACCTTCTGGGTCCATACTTGGGTGACTATCCCATGCTGCTGGCTATGCCACAATGTCCACATTGCCCTTTTTACCCTGTTCACTCAACCTAGTGTGAGTGTCTACCCAGGCTGGTAGTCCCAGCTGTGTCCCAGCTGTGTTGCAGACCAGTGGTTCTCAACCAGGGGTCCTGGGCTGCAGGCAGGTTTCAGGGGGTCCACCAAGCAGGACCAGTGTTAGACTTGCTGGGGCCCAGGGAAGAAAGCTGAAGTCCCACTGCATGGGGTTGAAGCCTGGGCCCTGAGCCTTGCCACCTGGGTCTGAAGCAGAAGCCTGAGCAACTTAGTTTCACAGTGCCCTCTGTGGCATGGGGTCCTGGACAATTGCCCTGCTTGCTACCTCTTAACACTAGCCCTGGCTTTTATATGCAGAAAACCAGTTATTATGGCACGGGTGGGCCATGGAGTTTTTATAACTGGTTTGGGGGGCCTCAGAAAGAAAAAGGTTGAGAACCCCTGTTGTAGACTTGTTTGGGGTACCCACCCCATGCAAGACCTGATTAGAGAGAGAGGGCCAATTAACCCTGTGATGGGCTGCACCTGGAGAAGATTCAGGGCTTACAAGATTTAATTGGTAATGAAGCCCACCTGGACAGGCTAAGCTGCTATAAATCCCGGCAGCAGAGAGTAAGAAGGGGGCTGTAGTCACTCTCTGGACTTAGAGGGAGAGAATAGGGGGAGAATAGAGAGGGAAGGGCATACCCAGAGGAGGGTGGAGAAGGAGCCTGATAGAGGCAAACTCAGAAGCAACCCAAGGAAACAGCACCAAGGTTTGGGACTGTGCAGACCTTAGCTGATGGTTGTAGGGTCCCTGGACTGGAGTACTGGGTGGGCCTGGGATCCCTTATAAGCCACTGGGGAAGTGGCACAGTCTAGGCAATAGACTGAAAGACTGCCTGAGACAGATTGTCCAGGGAGACTTTGATACTCTGGAAGGAGAAGACTAGGAAAGAAAGAAGCAAGCCAGGAAGAGTCCAGAGAGAGAGACAACAGGACAAGTGACTAAAGGAAGGGCCATCAGACCTGAGTGGTGCTAATCCCCCCAATGTGGCCAGCAGAAGGCACCCAGCCATGAGTGGACATGTACACACCCAAAGTGACCTGGAAATGGGGGCATCAAATGGTGATGAACAGCAACAGGTGGAAGCATGTTTTAAAGGAAGAGGGAGAAGCCTTTTCATTTCTAACTCTCCAGCTCTAGGGCAGGCAGATGTTTGGGGTTTTGCAGGGGTGATGTTGCCATGCAGGAATTAAAGGGCACCTGTGGTTCTGCAAGCCTGCCTCCGAATGCTGACGAGCACGTGAAACAGCTCAGTCAGGGCAGAACATGTTCAGTGCCAATGGAACATTCTGAGACTTAACAGCAAGGTTCTAGCAGGTTCTCTTGAGCCTGACACAGACTGGAAATGATGACTTTGAACAGTTTATAACCTGGCCAGATCTGGACAGGATTCACAGGGGCTGCAAAAGGCACCTTTCTGACCCCAGGATTATCTTGCTGCTAAATTTCAAGGCTTTGATACAAACTAAAGGAGCTCTGGAGTTCTTTAAAATAACAGTTGGGAAAAATGTATCATCGGTGTGAGATAATATACATATAGAAGTTATTATCACTCCTCTTATAAACTATAACACTACATATTAACAAGCTCACTACAAATCCCAAATTATCATAGCTAGTGTAACCCTTCTGCCAGGTGGAGCTGGCAGCAACCAGGGCTGGGTTCAATATCTAGGGGTTCCCTTTCAACAATACAACACAGAACCAGCTTGAGCACTTACCCAGTAACCTGTGAAAATTACTCACCACTCCTGGGCACCTCTGAGAGGGAGGGAAATCACCCAATGTTAATTAGGGAAAATGCCACAGGCAGGATTCATAAACCTAAAACTGTGAGCAAGACACCTACCCCAGAGTATGTGGGGCAGAGTCTTCTGCCTCATGCTCTTGGGTCCAACAACCAGAAGTTCTTTTACTGTGCCCCCTTCTGCTCCCTCACCATACCCCACTCAGAGTGGTTGTCCTTGGTCAGTGAGGACCCAGGGTTCAGAAGTAGATCTGTGTGAGTTCACAGCCTACCTGGGGAAGAAGACACCTGGCTTGCTTGGCCATCTGAGCACTTGCTCTGGCTGGCCAGCTCGCCAGCCGCTGTTCCTCTCTGCTGACCGCCTTGCCAGCCACTGTTCCTCACCGCCTGGCCACCTTGCCAGTCACTGCACCTCCCACTGTCCAGCTGCTCGCCACTTTTGCCAGTCGCTCCTACTGGCCACCTATCAGTCCCCTCCTGCTGCCACCTGCCTCTCAACTGTGACCTCTGCAGGTCAGTCTCCTCATAATTTTTAGCTCTCAGCAGGCTGGGCAGGAACACTGTCCCACCACAAGTGACTGCAGCTCTCATTGAGTACTTAACATAACAACAGGCTCCTAATGAAGGTTGTTTAGCTCTATCTTTGAACAGTGGGGAGGAACAGGTTAATCCAGACTGGGGACCCTTAGGGAGGGTCCACATCTCCTAGCTGGGACACTTGTATCTACCCCTCTTACTTTCACAGGGGTCTGGCATTCAAGCCCCTAGCTTAACGAGGTCTTTTCAGCTGAGGATGACCTGTTCATTTCAGACAGGTTAAGTACAGTTCTGCTTCCCTTTATTCATACAGTAAAGACAACATTGATAAAAGCGTTTCACTACCCCTGCATTCAGTACTAAAGTGATTGTAACCCAACACTAGCCAAAGTTGATCACTTTGAGCAACACTGCTCTACTTACTGGATATCTAAGCAGAATAGGTGTGTTCACGTAAATACAGTTTGCTCCTGAAGTCTCTCCTCCTCCCAGCTAAATATCAGGAGAGAGTTCATTCAGACCCTGCTTACACTACTTACAGACTTCCCAAGTCTACTTAATTTCTGATGGCACTAATAACTATTTTATTTACAAATTAGGAAGACACTACAGTGATTGAGGCCATCCAAGTGTTGGGGGGCAAATTTATAATTATCCAGGTCAACTATCTGGCAGCTGGGTGTTATAAAAGTGCTTTAGGTTTTACCCCCACCATGGGTTTGACTGTGCATCTTGCTGCAACACTTCAAGTTGCATCACATCAGGTTGCACCAGTCATATCTTGTCACTACAAATCACTTTGTTTTTGTAATGCAACTTGATCGACAAACCCAATGTGATATGCTACAGTCCAATTTGTCAGCCAAAATGACAGACAGAAAGAAACTTTTGTTTGTTTGTTTTGTTTAAATAAACAGAACTTGCTCTCCTTAATGGTGTTGCAGCAGCACCTAGAGACCCCATCAAGATCAGTGTCCTATTGTGCTGGGTAATATACAAACACCTAGTAGGAAACAGTCCCTCCCTTAAAGACGTCCCTCAGTGCATGAGGGAAACAAGGATTGAGTGACTTGGCCAAGGTCACATTGCGAGTCAGTGGCAATGCCAGGCATAGAAGCCAGTCCTTGCCCAGTCGACTGCCCTAGTTACTAGACCACTCTGTCTCCCCATGACCATGCAGTTTCCCCCGCTTCTTATGAAGCTCTGACAATATTTAAAAAAATCTGCTCTGCTTTAGTTTAGGATTGTGCCAGGTAACAATCCTAAACTAAAGTGCCAGGGGAGTTGCACTGTATGTAAGAGAGCAGTATGACTGCTCAGAGCTCAAGTATGAAACTGCAGAAAAACCTGAGAGTCTCTGGATTAAGTTTAGAAGTGTGAGCAACAAGGGTGATGTCGTGGTGGGAGTCGACTATAGACCACCAGACCAGGGGGATGAGGTGGATGAGGCTTTCTTCCAGCAACTTGCAGAAGTTACTAGATCGCACGCCCTGGTTCTCATGGGAGACTTCAATCACCCTGATATCTGCTGGGAGAGCAGTATAGCGGTGCACAGACAATCCAGGAAGTTTTTGGAAAATGTAGGGGACAATTTCCTGGTGCAAGTGCTGGAGGAACCAACTAGGGGCAGAGCTCTTCTTGACCTGCTGCTCACAAACCGGGAAGAATTAGTAGGGGAAGCAAAAGTGGATGGGAACCTGGAAGGCAGTGACCATGAGATGGTCAAGTTCAGGATCCTGACACAAGGAAGAAAGGAAAGCAGCAGACTACGGACCCTGGACTTCAGAAAAGCAGACTTTGACTCCCTCAGGGAACTGATGGGCAAGATCCCTTGGGAGAATAACATGAGGGGGAAAGGAGTCCAGGAGAGCTGGCTGTATTTTAAAGAATCCTTATTGAGGTTACAGGGACAAACCATCCCGATATGTAGAAAGAATAGTAAATATGGCAGGCGACCAGCTTGGCTTAACAGTGAAATCCTTGCTGATCTTAAATACAAAAAAGAAGCTTACAAGAAGTGGAAGATTGGACAAACGACTAGGGATGAGTATAAAATATTGCTCGGGCATGCAGGAGTGAAATCAGGAAGGCCAAATCACACCTGGAGTTGCAGCTAGCAAGAGATGTTAAGAGTAACAAGAAGGGTTTCTTCAGGTATGTTAGCAACAAGAAGAAAGTCACGGAAAGTGTGGGCCCCTTACTGAATGAGGGAGGCAACCTAGTGACAGAGGATGTGGAAAAAGTTAATGTACTCAATGCTTTTTTTGCCTCTGTCTTCACGAACAAGGTCAGCTCCCAGACTACTGCACTGGGCAGCACAGCATGGGGGAGAGGTGACCAGCCCTCTGTGGAGAAAGAAGTGGTTTGGGACTATTTTGAAAAGCTAGACGTGCACAAGTCCATGGGGCCAGATGCGATGCATCCGAGAGTGCTAAAGGCGTTGGCAGATGTGATTGCAGAGCTATTGGCCATTATCTTTGAAAACTCATGGCGATCGGGGGAAGTCCCGGACAACTGGAAAAAGGCTAATGTAGTGCCCATCTTTAAAAAAGGGAAGAAGGAGGATCCTGGGAACCTCAGGCCAGGCAGCCTCACCTCAGTCCCTGGAAAAATCATGGAGCAGATCCTCAAGGAATCAATTCTGAAGCACTTAGAGGACTTAGAGGAAAGGAAAATGATCAGGAACAGTCACCATGGATTCAACAAGGGCAAGTCATGCCTGACTAATCTAATTGCCTTCTATGACGAGATAACTGGTTCTGTGGATGAAGGGAAAGCAGTGGATGTGTTGTTCCTTGACTTTAGCAAAGCTTTTGACACTGTCTCCCGCAGTATGCTTGCCAGCAAGTTAAAGAAGTATGGGCTGGATGAATGGACTATAAGGTGGATAGAAAACTGGCTAGATTGTCGGGCTTAACGGATAGTGATCAATGGCTCCATGTCTAGTTGGCAGCGGTATCAAGTGGAGTGCCCCAAGGGTCGGTCCTGGGGCCGGTTTTGTTCAATATCTTCATAAATGATCTGGAGGATGGGGTGGATTGCACCCTCAGCAAGTTTGCAGATGACACTAAACTGGGAGGAGAGGTAGATACGTTGGAGGGTAGGGATAGGATACAGAAGGACCTAGACAAGTTGGAGGATTGGGCCAAAAGCAATCTGATGAGGTTCAACAAGGACAAGTGCAGAGTCCTGCACTTAGGATGGAAGAATCCAATGCACCGCTACAGACTAGGGACCAAATGGCTAGGCAGCAGTTCTGCAGAAAAGGACCTAGGAGTTACAGTGAACGAGAAGCTGGATATGAGTCAACAGTGTGCCCTTGTTGCCAAGAAGGCCAATGGCATTTTGGGATGTATAAGTAGGGGCATTGCAGCAGATCGAGGGACGTGATCATTCCCCTCTATTCGACACTGGTGAGGCCTCATCTGGAGTACTGTGTCCAGTTTTGGGCCCCACACTACGAGAAGGATGTGGAAGAATTGGAAAAAAGTCCAGCGGAGGGCAACAAAAATGATTAGGGGACTGGAACACATGAGTTATGAGGAGAGGCTGAGGGAACTGGGGATGTTTAGTCTACGGAAGAGAAGAATGAGGGGGGATTTGATAGCTACTTTCAACTACCTGAAAGGGGGTTCCAAAGAGGATGGATCTAGACTATTCTCAGTGGTAGCGGATGACAGGACGAGGAGTAATAGTCTCATGTTGCAGTGGGGGAGATTTAGGTTGGATATTAGGAAAAACTTTTTCACTAGGAGGGTGGTGAAACACTGGAATGAGTTACCTAGGGAGGTGGTGGAATCTCCTTGTTAGAAGTTTTTAAGTTCAGGCTTGACAAAGCCCTGGCTGGGATGATTTAATTGGGGATTGGTCCTGCTTTGAGCAGGGGGTTGGACTAGATGACCTCCTGAGGTCCTTTCCAACCCTGATATTCTATGATTCTATTCTATGATTCTATGAATCTACACACTATGATCCACCAGTAAAGTGGTTTAATATAATCTTTCTTTTCTAGTATGGATTGTCCACCATAGATAAACAGCAGTCTCTCAAACTGGCTTGCCATCAATAAGCAATGCCAAGCCCACAATGCTTAAAAAGGTAAAGTCAGCCATATCAAAACCAGTGTAGGAGTTTCACATTCAGAGGAAACCTAAATTCCATAAGAGATGCAGCACTTGCCCCTCTTCATTTACACACACAGAGTTCTCCCCTTGCCTGAGGAGGGAAATTATCCCTGTGCTTTGGTTGCTTTTTGCCAACTATGCTTGTGTACTGTGGTGGTAAAGGGGCCATCAGGCTGCTCCCTCAATCCTGGAAATATTCTTGACCCACGGAATCTCTGTAGCAGGAGCAGAGTTGGCTACATTGGCTCTGCACTTCCCGTGCAGGAACCTGCAGTGCTTGAAGGGTGGAGGAGTAAGGATGGGGGTGGCATACCAGACATGGCAGGAGAGGTGGCTGTGGAGTTCACATGTTTCAGTTATCCCGTGGCTGCTACAAGGCCCATGGCACCAGGGATGCAAGCCCGGAGAGCCCTGAGGGATACCCTAAAATGAGCAAGAGGACGAACAACCCCATGGTAGTCCTTGGGTCAGCAGGCACAAATCAGCATCCCCGCCGTCCCTCAGCTGTTCTCCACAATGTGCTCCACAAATCACTTGCCCAGGGTCCTCACATCTTATCTCTCTCTTCCCAGCTATGCAACAGAATTTGGCAATTCCACGGCATTCAGACAATGGCTGACTATCTGGATTTGGCCCATTGTGCAGATATTATTTTGGTTTTTCATGCCAGCTTTGTTGTCACCATATACAGTGAACCAGTGTCACCACCACCAAACAAACGTCGCACCTTGCCCCTTCCCTCCCACCCTGTAACAAAGAGAAGAAAATGAAGAGCAGGACTTGTTATTTAATATCTGTGTCAATGTCAAAAAGAAGGCATGCATTATTCTTTTGCCTTTTGCAATGAATGTGTGATACCTGATATAGTAGGTATTAATAAAGTAGAGTGCTTTATGCTATTTATATTGGTAATATGATTTCAGTAAAATCCCCAGCTAAGAGTGTAGGAATGTAGATTTTCCTTTTATATTATTGCCAAGCCATGTCTGATCAAGTATATAACATGCACAAGTTTTCTGCTGGTGTATGCTTTATTTTGGATTTGCTCTAATGAAAACCAGCTATCTGTCTTTCTCAAACAGATGAAGTGGTAACGGGGCACCAGAGTAGTGAATGACTCCAGGATCCATTAATGTATTTTAGGGTATGTCTGCACTGTGTCTGTGGGCGAGCCCCCCAGCCCAGGTCAACAGACTTGAGCTAACGAACTAAAACTAGCCATGTAGACATTCTGGCTTGGGCTGGAGCTCAGGCCCACAAGTCTGGAGGGAGAGGCTCGAGAATCCCAGCTCCAGCTACAGTTTCATCTTCAAAGCACTGCCTATGCGACAAGCAGTGAATTATGTTCTCATAGGGTGATTTCATATTAAAACACTGAGGCAGATTCTCTGCCCTGCTCTGCTTGGGGAGGGAGCAGAGGTAAACTCCTACCTTGGAATTCTCTCAGCATGGAGGACTCTTCAATGGTCTGGTGCCTGCTTCACCAGCTCTTACTCCTCCCTCTCTATAGTTCCCCAGTACGAAAGGTAAAATGTGGCTGGAAAGGGGAATGGCTGGAATGCTAGGTGCTCCAGCAATTCCTAATTTAGGCACCGTTGCCAGTCAGTACATGTTACAGCACCCTGCAGACTGCTTTAACCAGGGTCAGGGCTAAAGCAGGCAGAGAATCAAGGAATTCATTACTGTGATGGGGTGTACCAGGCCCCCTGCTGGGTGCTTTGTGGTCCTACCACACCCCACCCCAGGGAAGGAGCAGCAGAGGTGGGTCCTCCAGGCTTGCCTAGAAAGGCTGCAAGGAAGCAGCCAATCAGAGCACAGCAGGCTCAGTTAAAAGGCACTGCAGGGGTAAAGCAGGTCAGTTGCTGGCTGAGACTAGAAGGGTGAAGGAGGATTAAAAGGTTGTGAAACTCTGCAGGTAAAGAGGCTTGAGGGAGACCCTGCTCAACCAGGGGAGGACTGTGACGCTCTCCGGGCAGAGAGGCTGGGACAGGGAACCCTGAGAAATCAGTACCAACTGAGAAACTCTCCTGGCAAGGAGGCTTGGGGGAGACCCAAGACAGAGAGTTCCAGAAGGAGATGGAACAGAGTGGGAAGCAGCCCAGGGAATGCTGCTGCAGCAGCAGCTATTAAAGAAAGCTACATGTGGTTGCTATTTATAGGTCCCTGGGTTGGGATCTGGAGTAGTGGGTGGGCTAAGGTCTGGCCACTGGGAAAGTGGCCTATGCCCCAAGAAGGGCATAAGACTCAGTACTAAAAGCCTGAGAAAGGGACTAGCATTTAAATAGGCACATGGATGGCTTAAGACTCTGGAGAGGTCCAACCATTTGGTGGACTGTTACCCCAAGGGGATTCCTTCATGAAGTTAGACTAGCTGGAGGGCTGACCCACCTGGCGAGGAAAGCTGCCAACAGGGAGTGGTGGGAACAGAGAAAGGAAAGAGTGCAGGATTGCACGCAGCTGATAGGAGGCGCTCATGAGAGGTGAGTGCACCCTGTCACAGTTACACTGTGTAGGCTAGATGCAGTAAAAAATCTGAGCTATTGTTTCAAATTTACGGCAGTAAGCTATTAGCTAGGGATGAATATTCATATTGGTGCAGATGACTTAAAAAGAGTCCTGAATCTTTGCTCCAGAAAAGGACATATTTATTTTCACTTGAAGCTCAAAAAAACTTGGTCAGTCTTTTTGGAGAAGAGGGAAGAAAGAAATTTGGTTTTTGCCTTAACAGGTGGTTGTTTATTTTGTTTTAATTTTCATGTACATTCTGGATTTAGCTAGGACCAGAAACTACTAGCCATGTAACGTAATAGGTCTGTATGGTGTTTTGGATAATCTTCAGATGAGGCTTGGATAGGCCACAGAGAAGCACCCAAGTATTTATCACCAAACTTCTTGAATTTGCCAGTCTCTGCTATTGGGGTACTACTTGCAGTCAAAATCCATGACTTTTACCATTTAAAAATCTCTGGGAAGAAATCTTCATCCTTTTCCATCTCATGTGACTTGTCACATGACTTTTATTATGAGTCAGAGGCCACGTTCCCATGATCCTCAAGAAACAACGGGGGCTGTGGTTACAGAAATTCTCAAGGTGTGAGATGCATTAATAGTACCCTGTTATAATGTGATAATGATGCCATGTCACAAGTTTAGCATAACATGGAGGGCAAGTCTTCTAATACTAAAAATGGACCTGAACAACAACTCCAAAAAACTCCCAACCTTTGAATGTTGACTCCTGATCTAAATGTTACAGTGGGCTAATATTTCTATAATAGGCTGAACTCAAACCTTGGATCGTGCCACCAGCTCAAGGAGCTTGGCTTGTTCAGCCTAACTAAAAGAAGGCTGAGGGGAGATATGATTGCTCTCTATAAATATATCAGAGGAATAAATATTGGAGAGGGAGAGGAATTATTTAAGCTCAGTACCAATGTGGACACAAGAACAAATGGATATAAACTGGCCATTGGGAAGTTTACACTTGAAATTAGATGAAGGTTTCTAACCATCAGAGGAGTTAAGTTCTGGAATATCCTTCCAAGGGAAGCAGTGGGGGCAAAGACCTATCTGGCTTCAAGATTAAGCTTGATAAGTTTATGGAGGAGATGGTATGATGGGATAACAACATGATTTTGGCAATTAATTGATCTTTAAATATTCATGGTAAATAGGCCCAATGACCTGTGATGGGATGTTAGATGCAGTGGGATCTGAATTACTATAGAGAATTCTTTCCTGGGTATCTGGCTGGTGAATCTTGCCCATATGGTCAGGGTTTAGCTGATCACCATATTTGGGGTCGGGAAGTAATTTTTCTCCAGGGCAGATTGGAAGAGGCTCTGGAGGTTTTTCACGTTCCTCTGTAGCATGGGGCACGGGTCACTTGCTGGAGGATTCTCTGTTCCTTGAAGTCTTTAAACCATGGTTTGAGGACTTCAATAGCTCAGACATAGGTGAGAGGTTTTTCGCAGGAGAGGGTGGGTGAGATTCTGTGGCCTGCGTTGTGCAGGAGGTCAGACTAGATCATAATGGTCCCTTCTGACCTTAATATCTATGAACTATTTTTGGACATCTTCAGATCTAGATCAGAGTTCTTCAGTTGGGGACCATCTCTGGTATTTACTAAATAATTTCACAATATACAACATCTTCCACTGAACTGCAACTAACTGAGGTGCACAGCTATCTGGTATTTTCAATGATATTGCCTCTTGCGGCTGGAGGAATGAAAGCAGTACCAATAGTGGCTCAATAATCCTTACTGTGAGTCTGATTTGTTATTACCTATCCATAGGAATGATATGTCTGCCAAGTACAAGCTCCAATGAAATAGGTCCACATGTTGGTGTACTAATGGTTACATTCAGTTTGGTGTGGAGGTGTCACCCACTAGTGACTGGAGGACTAAAATGCTACAGATTCTGACCAAAAAGAAGTTATCATTTAGCTTCAGCTTACCAGTGAAGCTACAGGAGAACTTTTTTTTGGTCAGAAGCAGTGGCATTTCAGTGAAGCTAAAGGAGATGTGAGGGTTGTTAGTTTTAAGTCCAGATAGTCATCATATATTCAAGACACAAGCAGTATCCAGCTACTATTAAAATAAAGCTCCTTCTTACAATCATCACTTGTAGCATTAGAGCATGTTTTTTCCCCCTCTTGGCCCATATGAGTACACATGCAACCCCCCTCTAAAGGATTTCTTCTCCTTTTGCCTGAGGGGTCAGAACTTGCTTTCTGCACCATGTCCCCCCCGCCCCCCCATAGGCATGGCTCCCATACACATCCTGTAGCCAGCTGACTGAGCCAGTACCATCTTCCTTACCTCCAAGAGGCTCAAAAGTTATTTCATGGCTCGGTGGATATGAGACAGTGTCAGTTTCCCCCTGTAGACCAAGAACATTCCCCTCCATGACAAACATGAGGTCTAACCAGCCTGACAACTGCACCTATGTTGCTGTTGTCAATCTAGCAGGGAACAACTTCCTGAACTGCTTGAAGGTAATGGGACACACAGCACATTTTTCTCTTGTCACTATTAATTTTTATTTTTTTTTAAATGCAGAAAATCAGAATGTAAGAACTAGGGCTGGGCCTAAATCACAAAATACGTGGCCTCTAGGGAAGTTTGGATCTGGATCCAGATCTCAGTCTGAACTCTAACAGCTCTAACAACAAAGCCCTCCACTGACCACCCCAGTTCTTTGTTTATACTTCCTATCGCTCCCCTCCATAGTGTTGTCTTTTGGATTCCATTCTACATAGTGTCAATATTTCAGTGTTACTCCTCGGCTTGCATTTTGTTTAAGATGTATGTCAGCTTCAAATAGCAATGACGGAGGACATGAATTACAAATATTATGATGCATTAAGCTGTGAAAAGACAATGGTTAAATAAGGAAGCTGATCGGCTGAGACCAAAAGAAAATAAGTGGAATTCCATCAAAAGGAAAGATGAATGAACAGAGCTACAGTGACATCTGCTGGTCCGTTCATTAGTATTAGAGATGGTACTGAAAATTGGCACAGTGAGGGGGGAGCGGAATTACACATTAAATTTAATAAATCCTAAACTAAAATCTTCTTTTTGATGAAGATACATCATGTTTAACTGCTATAATGTATAATTCTGCACCCAGGAGAAAAACAGTGATTGGAATGGCAGGTTATTATATTTATCATAAAATCATACACAGAAGGGTTGGAAAGATCCCTTTGCCTTTTAGGATAACTAATACCCATGATGGCCTAATTTTTCAGAAGCGAGCAGTGATTTCAGGTGTCTCAATTTGTAGGTCTTCATCTTGTCAAACCTTAAAGGGGCTAAATTTCTGGTAAGTGCTGAGCACCTACCCTTTGAGAATTTGGGCCTTTTTAAGGTGTCTCAATATGGACAGCCAGAAACAGAGGCACCCAAAATATCTGGTGCCTGTATAAGTGTGTTTGCGGGGAGGGGTGCTGGAGTGATCGCTATGAAGGAAAAATATCAATTTACACGACATCTGGAGATGTGGCTTCACTCTGATCTGTACCTTTTAGCTTAATAACCATGGAGTACCTGTTAAATACAATCTTTGCAAATGAGATGAAAAAAATTCCGCTTCTCCCACAATCTAGAAGATCATACAATGTTTTTATTTGCTTTGAGTAAGGTATATTTCTTAACATAGAAAGGAGGTTTCCAAAGCAGCATATACTGTAGCCTATATAATGATTGTCAGATTTCAATAAATAAATGTTTATTTACTACTTACCATATCTTCTCAAGCAAGATGCCTTCTCAGCAGGACCTCTTTTCCTCAAATGAGATATTAATACTTTTCTGTTGCCATTACTAAAAAATTAATAAAGTTCTCATCCTTTGGAAAACAGCTGAATTATTTAAAAATATGCAACACGCACCTTTGCTTTCTTAATCCAGATGACAAGGGGGTAGGCAGACAGAGTGACAAAAGGAACTTTCCATTTCATCTCTAAAATACTGCTTTGGGATTGCTGTGGGTGGGTTTAGAGTGCTGTAATTTTATGGTGCACAGAGCATCCTTCTTGCACATCTAAAAACTGAGGAAAAAGAGATCACATTATTGCAGTATGTGGGAGGGAGGAGATATATAAATATCAGAAGTGCATAAAATATAGACATGAATGATACCGTTGGACACCATCCTACCTTATACCTTTATTAATCGGAACCAGTAGCACTTAACAGCAATAAAATGTACATTTGATAAAACAGTGCTAAGAGGAGTATCCTTAGGAACTATGCAACTCATCCAAGATTGCCCCCATAAACACTTCACCTGCCACAAGACCACTAACAAATATAAAGAAGTTGGATGAGACTTCCACCCTGTCTTCATAGCCAAGTGCTATCGTTGTTGAGTAAGTGGTTATGGAGCTCACTTTCCAAATAAAGTAGGGTTTGGGGATTTTGTTTTAATTTCCTTTGTTTAATCAGAACTTTTCTCTATTGCCATCCATACACGTTCGAGATGCTTATTCTCTGGTTCAGATTAACAAATAATCCAAACCTTCTACCATCTCAGGCAGTGTCCTAGTCAGCGTTACATGCAATGCATTCTGGCGTACTTAATGACTAGGGAAGTCTCTAAGTGAAGTATATTTGTGGGGAGTAGCACCTGGAGGGCTGCCAAAAAGGCTGACTACGGTACAGTTTTTAAAAGAGAGTGGCCTATTAGAAGATTATGGAATGGAAGGGAGTGTTATGGGACTACTGGCGGCTCAGTGAAAGGGAAAGGAAAGCCTAATTGCTCCGGGAGCATTGGCGAAGAGAGGGAACAAGTGAACTATTAGAAGGTTGCAAGAATGGACCTCAAAAGGTTTGGATAGTAATCTAATGTTGGGGTTATGTGAACCACGCTGTACTTCCTAGGCCTTTGAGGTTCACTTATCCATGTTGCCTGGCCGTTAACATCTACTGTAGTTTCCTGTCTCGAATTCTGAATTTTCGGGGGTTGGGGTTCTATTTTTACCACTTTGTAATTATGCTGCATTGAAAATACAATGTGATATTGTTCCGGCCTGCTCAGTTCCCACTAGAGCTGGGTAAATAAAGAATTTTTTTATTGTTGTTCACTGGCAATTCTGAAAAATCAGAAGAAAAATTGTTTGGGTCGAACAAAATATTTTGTTTGACCTGAAACAAAAAGTTTAATTTTGATTGACCATTTTTTAATGTTTTGATTGTGTTTTTGATAAAATTAAAAGAAAATTTTAAACAGTCATTTTGAGCTGATAAATTGAAACATTTTTATTTTGAAAATATCAAAATGAAGTTTTTTAAATTAAAAAAATGTTTTTGCTTTGTTTCAGTAAAAAACTAATTTGGTGAAATTGACACAAATTTGTGAAATCTTTGCGTCACTATATCTGCATTTTTGTCTGAAAAAGGTTTAGGGCAAAAAATTTCACTGAGCTCTAGTTCTTATCCATTTCATTGCCTACACCATCATATCATGTGGCTCAAATGATTAGCTCAGTTGACCAGGGCTTCCCATCCACTCTTACTGTGTTATAGTATTATTATTTAGGGTGACCATACATCCCGTTTTGGCCAGGACAGTCCTTTTTTTTAAGCCCTGTCCCTGCTGTCCAAACTTTTTTGACAAAAGTGGGCATTTGTCCCATTGCTCTTGCCAACTTGAGCAGTTGGCAAGAGTAAATAGGCCAAATGTCCACTTTTGTCAAAAAAGTGGGGTGCGGGGGGGAGCAGCGATGCTCGCCCAAGTCCCCACCCTCCCTTCGCGGGGCTGGCAATGAGGGCAGCCTTGTGCAGGGATGGGGGTAGGGGGCCTGAGGCGAGCGGCTTGGGCCAGGCCCACATGCAGGGTGGGACAGGGGCCTTGGGCCAGCCCCATGTAGACAGGAGGGAGGGAGGACTCAGGCTGGGCCCCTGTACAGGAGGCCTCGGGCCTGCGCCGTGCAGTGTCCTGTTTTCCCTTTGGGAAAATATGGTCACCCTATTATTATTACTAGGCAGAGTTAAGTCTAATACAGAATGGAAGGATTATACTGAAAAGCCAAAAAAGGAGAGAACAAGACAAGGTAAGAAACTTGAAGACTGTGAATAAGCTAAAAGAGCTGATAATACTGGAAAATGGACTGTACTCACAAATATGGAGTAGTGAATGGAAAACAGAGCAAAGGCTATTGGCCAAGAAAAGCATGAGATCAACTGCAAAGCTTAATATGTGGTCACCTCAGGTAGTGAGGTGGTTTTATCACCCATGCTGATTTTGCTGTGTCTGTCCCATGTCTCGTGACCCAGTTATTCCAAAATTCTTCCTGAGACTGGCAGTGTTACCAGATCATGATATGGTGTTGTGCCATGATTACTTTGCATTGTGATTTGAGGGAACAAGTACCATGACAGCTTGACACAACAATCAGAAGATAGTTGAAAAAGCAGCACCACTATTTCATGGTAATGGTGACCTTCAGCCTGCATTGGCTAAAATAAGACTCTGAGGGTGACTTTTTTTACCTCTGTGATGATTACTAGGAGTTTTGGACCTGCTGCGTTTGCCAATATCTTTGTACTGCTAATCTAATCGGAGGCAGATTTTATTATGGGTTGTCTTTTGCTTTATATTCCATTCCTTTTCCTTGATAAGTTGCAGCTTGCAAAATTAAAACACACCATACTTTATGCATCTGGATTTAAGGCCAATAACATACCCAGCTTGTCAGATATGTGCCGATCAAAAAAAATAAATAAATAAAGCTGAGGTGCCATGTTTTAAAATAAAGTGAGAGGGTCACACAGAAAAAATGTCAGCATGTGGATTTTTAAAAAATAAGAAAGAGTAACACACTAATATCTCCAAAGAGAAAAATCAGCCTTCCCTGGCCCATGAGCCACATGCTTAGTTTGTCGTGTTGCTTCTAGGTTGGACTATCTTAGTAATGTGCTCTATTTAGGGAGCATCCTTGGAAACTACTCAGAGCCTTCAGCTGGTGCACAACATGGCTTTCTGCTTGCTTAGCTGAGTGAGCCATGACAAGCATACTAAGCCTAAACTCTGTGTCTGTACTGGTTTCCTATGTGCTTCTGAGTGCAATTCAAGTTGTTTTAATCTATTAAGCCCCACATGGTCTGGATTCTGGCTACTTTAGACAGTGCCTCCCTTTTACGTACCCTCTCAAAAGCTGAGGTCTGCCAAGGCACTCTGACTAAAAGTGCCAAGATTTAAGGCTGACTGTAGGGCATTTTTGTTGAAGGGTCCATGACCTTTGTAGTCGTTCCCCTCACCAGTGTCAGAATTTATTGAACCTTCAGGATTCACTCCATGGTCCATCTTGTTTGTCCAGACAGTTTCTTGGATAAAAGTTTGGAGGAGAGATACCTCATGTCCAAATAGTTGGAAGGGGATGGTGTTCTGAGTTCCTTTAGATTACAGAAGTGGTTGTGATTGATCTAGGATGTGCCTGCTTGCTGCCAGTTCAATGTGGTTTGTCATTTTAAAAACGGTAAAGGTGCAATGGGACCTTGTCTTATACTGGCAGTTCTGAGAAGCATTTCTAATAATAGCAAGAAAAAAGAACCTTGAGTGATATTGATGAAGGGAAAACAGGGTCATGTGTTTGGACCCTTTCTAGCTCATTTGAAGGCTCTAGGTTCAACAGAGAGAGGCACACTCTGGGGTCATGGGAAGAAGCCCATAGATGAGTGAATGAAAAACTTTAATCCTGAAACAAATATCTGTACTTGGTAAACATTTGGGGCAGGGATTGTCATTGAGTATATGTCAATGCAAAGTCTATCACAAGGGGGCACTGACATGTCCAATAATTGTGGACTTGGGATAATTAGAGTTCAAAGAAATTTGTGAAATTGAAGAGAACTGTGTGAAATAATGGAAATGCTGGTTTGGTTAAGGCAGGAAAATCCTTAGGCTCATATTTGCCTATTTCCATGTAAAATATGCAGAAGGGTGTAATTAAAAGGTCTTTGGTTTGTGGATTGCTACCACTTTAGAAGCTTCACTCATGGTGAAGAGTTCCACTGACTTCAATGGGGCTCCTAATAGAAGTGAAATCACCCACGGAGTTAAGTGTTTGCAGGATCAGGTTCTTAGAACCTGACCCCCCCAATCACTTACGTACATTATTAACTTAAGTATGTGACCCTTCTGATTGTCTGCAGGATCAGGGCCTTCCACTGTAAGTTCCTTGGTTCGAGGACTGAGCACAGTGTCAGCAATTAATTACTGAGTAATTAATAATAAGAATACTTTTCATATATGGAATTTGATAAAGCAAAATGTCTGGGTTTTTGTTAAAAACATACACAAAAAGCCTATAAATCCAATTGAGCAGGCTGTATGTAACCTTCCTCTGGCTTGACACTGCAATAATGTATACAATTTCCAAAACCATGTTGTAATTGAACACAATATGTAATCTGCAAATGCTTGTTTTACAGGTGACTCAATCCATTTGTCTGATTCTTGCAGCCCTGCTCTGTATGCATATCACATGCAAGATCTTGTTTCCACATACGCAGAAAGATTTGATGCGTCTTTTGTGCTTTTGACATCCAAACAACCCAGTTCCCATCCTGACACAGCAGTTGAAGTGTGTTCAACCTGGCGGCCCTGAGTGTTTACCCTTGAATACATAAATCAGTTATTTCACTGCGCGGTTGTAATTCCTCAAAAATTATATTCTGCTCAAGTCTAAGGCTTTTAAAAAACAAACAAACAAACAAAAGACAATCCCACATAGGGCAGTAGAGAAATGAGCTGTGTAGCTTTTCACCCCCTTAAGAAGTGTTCATTTTCTGCCTGCAACAGTTGTCCTTCAGCAGGCGGCTAATGAAGCAGCAAAAAGGGGGTGGGGGTGGGGGATGAAGGCTTGTGCTCCAGTGATGTGGAATTCTGGGACCTGTAGATTTAGTCTACCAAGGCTTTTTTTCCTCCCTCTGGGGTATCAACAAAGCTGTATGACACTCCAGGCTCCTAATTCATGGGCCAGTGGCTGTTCATTCTGCTACCTGCTGGGCCTCCGTCATAATGATGAGTTCCAGCCTTCCAGGGTAATATTTTACATACTGTAGCTATCTTACTCTCTACACACAGAGGTACAGATTACATCGGGAGAGTAGCATGTTCTATACATGCACATACCAATCCGAATAAGCATCTTGAAGGAAAAGGGAAAGTCACTATCTAGGAAATATCAGTTGATTATAGGAGGGGTGAATTACTGAAGTTTGGAGATAAATGTAAAACACATTAACTGAAAAACTCACAAGCAATATACGGCTTTATTTATTTCTTCTGATTTTCAGGGGTGCTGAGTACTCCCAGCTTCTATAGATATCACTTGGAATTGTAGCTGCCCAGAGCCTCTGAAAATCTTAAATTTGCAAAGAATGTGTAACTACCAAGTAAGCTGGTAGCTATACTAAAATAAACGGACACTCAGCTCAAAACCTACATTTCAAAAATACTTTTTTCCATTTATTAACAACTAGAGCTGGCCAAAATGTTTCAAACCATTTTTTTTCTTTGAAAAGTAGCCATTTCTCATAAATGTGGCCACTTCTCATGGACGTTTTCTTGAAAAAGTTGTGTTTTCTGAAATTTCCTGGGATTTGGGTCTTTTTCTGTTTTGATTAAATTAGAAAATGAAAAATGTAGCATGATTTTCTGATGATGGTGTTGTCCCTCCTTTTTTCTCCCTTTCTCTCCCCTTTTCAGTGACAAAATGAAAAGAGGAAAATGGAAGAAGGAAAAGGAAAACCAAAAACTGAAAACATTTCATATCTGATAATGTTCGAATTTTGAAATATTTCATATGCCCAGAAATTGTGTTCCTTTTCAAACTTTGGAAAATGACTTCAAAGTTTTCTAAATTTTTCAGAACAGGTTTTTATATTTTTTGACCAGCTGTAGTAACAACACGTTAGAAACCTCAAAGTCAAACGTGTTTCTAGATTTGTCATCCTCCAGTTTTACATGCAGAGGGGAAGGGCTTGTTGACACATCCTGGTAGTTTCTGTTCACATGCCCTGGTATAGTAAGCCATGTCCTTTCCTGTCCATTCACTCTATGCTGTGGAGAAGGGCATTCAGGAAGCTGAGGGAAAAGACTTTTATCCTAGACACAGTGTGTTATGAGAGGGACCTCACTGGACATGGCTGATATTGAGAGGGTTTCCTCCTATTCTGACAATCTCCTTATCATCCATAGCTTCCCCAATACAGAGACTATCCTGATAATTGAAATAAATAAATACTACTGTGCAATGTGCAGCCTTTTTTTAATGGCACCATTTATCTGATCTGATGGACAGTAGAACATAGCTTCTAGCTAAGCAGTGTCTCATTTTTTTAAAATATCAGCTAGGTAATAAAACAAATAAATACTTTAAAACTATCCAAAATTAGAGCTAGTCAAAATTTTCATTTTTAAAATAATTTTTCCCTTAAAATTTCAAATTTTTCAAAATTGCAAAAAGAGAAAATAATCAACTGTGTTTTCAGGATTCCCACCCCCAAAACTTTTCAATCAGCTCTACCTGAACTTAATAGTGAAACAAAGTGATTGTTAAATATAGCCATTGTTTATGTACTGTTGTTAGAGAAGGGGTGGCATTATTTAGTGATAAATTTAAAAAAAAACTATAGGGGAAGTATTTTAATAATAACTGTTAAACTTTTTCTTTTCTTTAACTACAATACAAAGAGGAAGGGCTAAATTGATTCAATTTTTAAAAAGCATCCTCCCAAAATTTCAGCAAAGCTTAATCTGAACAAAACCTTACTTGTGGGGCAAAAAGAAAAGGAGTATTTGTGGCACCTTAGAGACTAACCAATTTATTTGAGCATGAGCTTTCGTGAGCTACAGCTCACTTCATCGGATGTAGCTCACGAAAGCTCATGCTCAAATAAATTGGTTAGTCTCTAAGGTGCCACAAGTACTCCTTTTCTTTTTGCAAAGACAGACTAACACGGCTGTTACTCTGAAACTTGTGGGGCAAAGTTCACCTAAGTTTTTCCCACATTGTTAATCTTTTTCACATGCCTTTGAATATCCTGGTACAATTCAGGACCAAAACTAGAAATATTGGATTCCTCACAAGAATTCTAACCAGTAGGGCAGTGTTTCCCAAACTTGGGACACCGCTTATTCAGGGAAAGCCCTGATGGGCTGGGCCGGTTTGTTTACCTGCTGCGTCCGCAGGTTCAGCTGATCTTGGCTCCCACTGGCCGTGGTTCACCGCTCCAGGCCAATGGGAGCTGCAGGAAGCGGCGCAGGCCGAGGGACATACCGACTGCCACTTCCCGCAGCCCCCATTGGCCTGCAGCGGCGAACCGCGGCCAGTGGGAGCCGCAATCGGCCAAACCCGCAGACACGGCAGGTAAGCAAACTGGCCCGGCCCACCAGGGGCTTTCCCTGCACAATCGGCGTCCCAAGTTTGGGAAACACTGCAGTATGGCATATTCATAAAACATGAATATTTTGTATAGTGCTTGGATAAGGAACCAAAATTTGGAGTGCCTCTCCAAACCCAATTCAACTGAATTTGTTTAGGTCTAACCACCAATTTAAAATATTCTTCTATTTATTTTTATTACAGTAGCAACTAGAGGCTCTGGCCAACACTGGGGCCTTACCTGCTAGGTGCTGTTCATAGACATAGCAAGAAAAAGCCCCAGCTTCATGGAGATTACAGTCTAAATAGACAAAACAGCTAAAGAAAGTAATATTTTCCCCATTTTACAAGTGGGAAACTGAGCCACCGAGATTAAATGACTTGCCCAAGGCTGAGAAGGGGACTGAAACCCAGATCTTGTGAGTCTTAGACTAGTGTCTTAACCTCAAGATTACAAAGCTGCTTCTATTTGAATTATTCTTGAAATTTGGTTTCCAGCTTCCATTTATGGTGGCAAAATCAAAATTACAGGGCATTTCTAAAGACAGGACTAGGGATTTGTGCATCACAGAATTACCAAATGGCATAATGATAGTAACCTAATTACATGTTCAAAGAGAGACCGTATTATACTTCTGAAACAGTTTCACTGGATTCTGAAACAATTAGGTCCACTGATTCTCTGGGCTGTCTACATGGTGCATTACTCTGCATTAGAGGGGCATGAATTCTAGTGCACACTAGCGTTTGCTGGGTCCACACAGTCCAGTTAGTGTGCAACATGCTAGAATTTACGTCCCCTCCAGTGCAGACTAATGCACTATGTAGACATGCCCTTTCTTCCTACCCACCACATCCTCCCTTGAAGCTTCTCTTCTCGTTTTTACCTTGCCTTCCAACACTTGCTCTTCTACACGATTCATATAATCACGCAGCAAAGTTCTATCAGTTAATTCCTTCCCTGTGACCCACTTTCTGATTCTATTGCTTCCTCTTATTATCCCCAACCTATTAGTCCAGTGACTGTACACATAGACCACTGATTTCCAAGGTTATGGTTGAGGGTACTATGACTGAGATTCTGTTGAAGATCCTCCCTTCACTATACCATGTATTTTCAAATATTTTTACCTCAAAATAAGTTGTTTGAGAGAGGATGAGAGCCAGAGGTTGTGTATTGTATTTCTGTCTTGCAAACAGGTGCCCTAAGAAACTTCTATTTGTAGCAACAAGATCCAGATGCTGTAGGGTACTCCTTTTTCAGGACAGTCTGGTTCTTTCCCAAGAGTTTTGCCTTCCCTCCTGAGCAGTAACCTCACAAAGTTTTCTCATCCTGGTCTGGCTCCTCGGTACTAAGAAACTCATAACTAATTACTATGACTTCAATTCTTAACTTGACCAGCTGTGTAAAGCAAGAGAGCCATAGTCTCACAACTGCTGCAGGATCTATAATTTATCTTCCATATAAAAAATCAATATTGGACAAAAGAATGACATTTAAAAATCATAAAATAAGTAGCTTGGTTTTACCTAAGATGCTTTTTTCTTCCCTTAGTTTTATATAACATGCACTGCTCTGTTTATATTCCTCTTGCGCCTTTTTGTGAGCAGAATAATTCTCTTCCTGCTTTAGAAGACTTCTGGACAAAAGAAGAAACTACTAACAAGACCATTGAGGAAAGATAACAAAGGATGGGAAAGCTTCTGAAGATGTTGCATTTTTAATGCTCTGAAAGAGGGTAGGACTGTGTAACTTGTGTTTTTCTTAATTCTAAAATAGTGCTTCAAAATAGCATTGTTTTCCAGGTATACAAAGGGAAACACTTCATTGTACACAGTGACATTGCCCCTGTGCTTGTTCGCAGGCGGAAAGTCACTTACAGTCTCACAGCAACAAAGCATCAGGAAAAACCACTCATTCTTTTAATACTAGAGAAGCAGCAGCAAACACTTCATCAAAGATTTAGCGAACAGTTCTGCCTTACTCATGTGAGTAGTAGGGGCTGCAGATCAACCACTCTATGCTCTCTTGCCCCAAAATGGATCCCAGATTACAATTCACCTTTGAGGATTTTGTTCTCTCTGGTGATTTCAGTAAGCCAAAGGGGGATGGGGGGGCGGAGGGGTATTAGTACATTAGGCCCCTATTCTACTAAAACTTAGACATATGTATAATTTTACTTGTGTGAATTGCCCCTCTGATTTTGAGACTACTCATATGAGTAAAATTATGTATATGTTTACATGATCCATTTGGGCCTTAATTAGTATTGGGCCCCCCCAGGGATTGGTATTAGAACTGCTGATATTTAATAATTGTTTTGAGGCAAATGGATACACTTGGATACCAAGGCAATAAGCAACTTATGAGTAGTTAGGAAAGACAGAATTAGACTGCAAAGTTGGTGTGGATTGCTGATAACAATAAGGAACCATTGTGGATCATTCAATTAAGGTATCTATTCACTGTGCAATTCAATTAAGGTATCTATTCACTGTGCAACCTGATTTACACACACAAACATGTTTTGCACATTTAAAAAAGAAAATAAAATAGTACATACAAATATTTTAGCATCACATTAGGTCTGCCACTCTGCTTCTTTACACCAGCCTTTCGCACACAAGTGTAACTTCATTGACTTCAATGTGGTTGCTACTGGTTTTTATTGCCAAAAACAGAGTCAGGTCTGTTCTATGAAGAAATGATAAACCAGGATTTGTAGCACTCTTTAATTTTGGCCACTTCACCTTCAGAAAGGTATAATGAAGAAAGAAATAGGTCAAGAGAATGCAGATGGTTAGAGATACCAAGGTACAGCATGATGTACATCCAAGAGTCTACATAAACTAGGATTATTTAGCCAAGAATCTGGAAGAGCAGGAGGGAATTTGACTGAGATATTCAAAATTATAAAGGGTATAATGAATAGTGTTCAGTTTCTCGTTTTGACTCTGTCTTCTTTTATGACAGCAAAAGGACACTTGGTGGAATTAAGGGGCAGTAAAATAAAAACAAATAAAACAAAATAGTAATATACAGAATTCACAGGTCATTGAATTAAATCCTCTGGCAAAATTTATAAAAGGGCAGTTTCATGACTACTGGCTACATTTGTAACTTTGCTCGTATTCCAGAATATAAACTGTTCAAAACCAAATGTTTTTATTTTAAACTCTCTTTTTGTAGGGAACTGAGTGAGAATTACCAGTACTGCAAACTCCATGGATCGCACAACAGCATAGGAATGACATTTCCAATTTACATCAGTGCAGTGAAGCTCAGAATCTGGTTCAGTGGGTCCAAAAGGAATAAAAATGGCTTCCCCACAAATATACCAGGTGAGGGGAAAGGGAACGAAATACTGAGAGTAAGAAATAAGGAGGGAGTTAATTAATGATTATTCAAAAAAGGCTGAGTTAATGAACTGCTGTTTTAATACTGGTCTCTAATAGGGAAAATAAAGGAGAGGCGTGTGATCAAGCAGGGGGTGTGACAACTGTCAACAGATATTTGGGAGGATGGGAGAGGAAATGTGAAATATGGTCCAATAGCTTATAAATAGGAGTAGAGGGATGAAACTGAGCCAAGAAAAATCAGTGTAAAGAAGTTGTCCTGAAAAGAAAAGGTATTAGCAGTAATCAAAACCCTGATCAGTAACCAGTAATCAATTTTCCCTGATATTTTGTGTTGGTGCAGTGGTATTGGCATGGTTGTCTTGTGTTCTTGCTTTTGCTGTTTAGTTTTATGTTGTGTATGCGGTTGCGGGGGAGGGGATGGATTGTAGCCAATTATTTTATTTAATCATCTAATAGAGGATTTATTGTTGTGGTCAAGTAAATTAATTCATGTGTGATGGATAGGTTTAAGTAGGATAGTATCATCAGAATGTAAGGTTAATAGCATTTATGAGTGATGAGTATGTATTAGGTATATCAGCAAAGTAAGGCCATAATTAGGGTGACCAGATGTCCTGTTTTTATAAGGATAGTCCCGTTTTGGGGGACTTTTTCTTATATAGGCGCTTATTACCCCCCCGCACACACACACACACACACACCCCCGTTCCATTTTTTCACAGTTCCTATCTGGTCACACTAGCTATAATGCAAGTCCTACAGGTTGAGGCCTGTAATATTTCAGCTTAGCCATACTAGGCTTAGGCCTAAGAAGGGTTGACAGAAGTAGGTTACCCAGGAATAACCCTGTACCAGTAAAGTTACAATTTACTGTAAAGAATGTGCCAATGGGTGAAGTTTGTGAAAATGTCAGAATGTACTTGTCTAGACTGCAAGACACCAGATTGTAACGTCATGAGAAATTCTGCAGCAACTGCAGGTTACCATGGGGACTTGTCTACATAGATGCTAGGGGGAACTAAGAGGATAACCTACGAAAAGTGGAGCACCTCAAAGTTTATGGGGTGTGGAAGTGCAAATAAGGATGTCAACCCCTTTTCCCCTATGTATATGTATGAGCCTTAGGAGGTGTAAGGATAACCCAGATAAAAGGTGTTGCCCAGTGTACGTGCTGGGGGAAGAAAGGCACAGGGAGATGGCAGAATAACAACCATGGGTAATGAGGAGGAAGACAATAATGACAGGTTTCAGAGTAGCAGCCGTGTTAGTCTGTATTCGCAAAAAGAAAAGGAGGACTTGTGGCACCTTAGAGACTAACCAATTTATTTGAGCATGAGCTTTCGTGAGCTACAGCTACTCCAGGGTCCCCCCGCAGGAAATGTGAGTGATGTTGGTCATAGGACTAAATTCTCTGCATTTTGTATCTGCTATTGGATTTTAGTATTTGTGAGATTGTTTCTCTGCTTTCTGAATTTGTTAATACAGGAGCTTGTAATAAACTGGAATAATTTCTTGTGTGCTTCTAGGGTCTCTTAATGCTAATAATATTCCTGATTCTGTAGCCCTCAGGAGACCGAATCTTTAACCTGAGCAGTCTAAAAGATTACTCAATATATACCCATCCATCTATAAGGCTACAGTATGTTTTGGGGAGATTTTAGTGTATGTAAGAGTTGTGCAGCTTTTTTCTTTACTGGTTCTTTACTGGTCCTGAAAGTATTTTGTACTGGACAGCCAAAGTTTTTCTAATTCTAGAACTTTGTCAAATATTGGACCTTAAAACTAAATCATTCTGATTACCATTTTGCTATCTTTTCTCCATTTCAGTTGCTACATGATTTTAGCAGCTGAAAGCTTGTGGAAAAGGTTAATGTTTATAGTTTTTATGGTATAAAGCAGTGATTTCTAGAACGCTCGTTACAAAAGACTAACTTCTAAACTAGCATGAGAATTCAAGCAGGGAAAAAAGAAAGATGGTATTTAGAATGATATGACTTTAAAGGTCTGATCTCACATGTTACTAGAACTAGAAATGAATGCTATGTACAGCTAGGAAGCTTTTAATGGTTTGCAAGACAGCAATTAAGCCTTAAATCTGTCACTTATTCCTCATCTACAAATACTTTTGCTCCTGGTCCCGGGGCTGAATATAGCAGGTCCCAAATTAGTGTAATTTTTCATCCATGATTAGATTGTGGATTAATCTCCCAAAAAGAAGAGGTATAAGCTGTTTATAACTAGATTGTAGCTGTGTATGCTTTGCCCAGAGGATAATCCAGCAGCCGGATGAAATGACCTAATAGGTTGTGAATGTCTCTAATTTCTGTGATTCTGTGACTTGTTAAACACCAGTACATTATCTCTGTTTCTCCAGTGGATTTGTGAAATATGAAAGGTAACAAGGAATTTTCTGGAAACTAGCAAGCAAAGATTTTTTTTAAATAGCTATACACTTTCCTCTGACAGACATTGAGGATTTTCCGTTATATAGGCAAGCTTCTTCTCATTGATTAGAACCTTTTAAATGGGTATCCGCTATCCTCCTGTTGTCCAATCTAGCAAGCAATACAATATCCTGACAGCCACGAAGTATTCTGATTCTGCATTCACATTTGTACTGCCAGCATATCTCTGATATTCGTTAGCATTCTGACCCTTCTTTCCTGTTCATGTGCACTGCAGCTGACCTTCAAAAAGATACAAATTCCAGTTTATATCGCTTCAGATGCAAGTGAGTGAGTCAGCACCCTCAGGGAATAATGAGGAATTCATTACTACTACAAAAGTGAAAGATGTAGAGGAAGCAATGTGTGTTTCTCTTCCCACAAAGAGAGAAAGAAATAGAAGACAAGAGCACCAAGCAGAAACCCAAGGAATTTTGGGAAGTAATCTGACTTGGTGGATGGGACTTGAATCCTTACCATCTTGGGCTGTGTGATCTCATTAGCTTTCACAAACTAAGATATGTCTGGCCTGGTCAGTACTTGGAGACCTCTAAGCAAGGTAGGGATTCTACATGGAATGGGACTGATGATTCCTCAGGTGGCTATCTTCATGAACAACCAAAACCACTGGGAGCACTGTGAGGTCTTTCAGATTGATGTAAAAACCAGGATCACTCCATTATACAAATTAGAAATGGAAAAGACATATTAGAGTGTCTAATCTGTCCCTGTGTTGGTGCAGATTATTCCCTCTGGTGCTATGTCAGCTTAGTTTTTTGTTTTTTTAAAAATATCCCAAGTGATGAAGATATGAGATCCTTCTGCATCCATGTAGTCATTAAAGATCCTGTCACATTTTCCTCAAAGATAAGGGTGTTAGACTTCCAATTATAGAATGACTATTTAAATTCCTCCTGCAATTACTTCATCTTCTTCTTCACTTTCTGTCCTATGCTGTTGGGTAGTGCTGCTGTGAATTGTTAAAAGATTGTCCAGTTCACCAGGGAGGTGACTGCATTTAGAGTACATACTGCATTTGGGATCCTTGGGAATGAAAAGAGCTGTATACATGAAGGTTTTTGTTATCAACTGCTTAAGATGTAAATGTAATTGGAAGGAAGTAGAGAAATTCTCATATTAAAGAGGCAATGTTGCATATGTATACCTTGTACATGGGGATGCACCCCTTAAAAAGTTTGCATAAGTGTCCAGTATACTGTATCATTCATTCTTATAGGTATAAATGGAAAATTCATTTGGATTTAAAAACACACCCAGAAGAGCAGTGAAAGGTTAACAATTTGGTTTTGCTTTAGTTAAATCTAAAAAAATAAAGGAAAATTTAAAATGTAAATATATTCTTAAAATAGTTTACACTTGTTTGTGTAATTGTTAAACAGTTTATATACTTATTTGTGGTCCATAACAAACCATTGGATATAACTGTAAATAGTTTGTGGGGTTATCCTCATTTTTACTATTCTCTGTATTAGATTTCCATAAACCACAAGATATAGCCTTATATTTGTTTTCTTTCAATAACATTTTTGCATTAAGCTCTGAAAAGTCACTAATAGTTGAGAATACTGTACTCCATACGTATTGACATCTATGGGCAATATCATAAAGCATAAAGATGTCTTGTAAATTACAGTCAAACATATTTCTCATTCACAAGGATGCATTAGATCCAGTACGTAATGCCAAAGTCTTGAAATGGATGGATTTAATGATGGTCAAATACTGTGTGGAATTTGGTCCAAAATCCCCATTTCCCAGAAATTAAGGGATTTCTTCAGTGCATGGGATCTAGATTAACCATTCTGCTTAATCCAGTCATAATACTCCACTGCTTTATTGTTTTTATAAACATGCTCTTTGATATGTTGACTGGGGGTGTGCTGAAAAGTGCAGGTTTTTTGTGTTCTGTGTATTACAGTATTCCTGTCAAATCCTTGCTTCAATCTCTCAGTATAATTAAAACCTTTCTCTGGAATACAATGAAGTGTAAATGTGAGCTGTAGCTCAAGAAAGCTTATGCTCAAATAAATTTTTTAGTCTCTAAGGTGCCACAAGTCCTCCTTTTCTTTTTGCGAATACAGACTAACACGGCTGCTACTCTGAAACCAGTATAATTTCAGGTTTCAGAGTAACAGCCGTGTTAGTCTGTCTTTGCAAAAAGAAAAGGAGTACTTGTGGCACCTTAGAGACTAACCAATTTATTTGAGCATGAGCTTTCGTGAGCTACAGCTCACTTCATCGGATGCATACCGTGGAAACTGCAGTAGACATTATATACACACAGAGACCATGAAACAATACCCCCTCCCACCCCACTGTCCTGCTGGTAATAGCTTATCTAAAGTGATCATCAAGTTGGGCCATTTCCAGCACAAATCCAGGTTTTCTCACCCTCCGCCCTCCCCCACACAAACTCACTCTCCTGCTGGTAATAGCCCATCCAAAGTGACCACTCTCTTCACAATGTGTATGATAATCAAGGTGGGCCATTTCCTGCACAAATCCAGGTTCTCTCACCCCCTCGCCCCCCTCCAAAAACCACACACACAAACTCAATCTCCTGCTGGTAATAGCTTATCCAAAGTGACCACTCTCCCTACAATGTGCATGATAATCAAGGTGGGCCATTTCCAGCATAAATCCAGGTTTTCTCACCCCCCCACCCCCATACACACACAAACTCACTCTCCTGCTGGTAATAGCTCATCCAAAGTGACCACTCTCCCTACAATGTGCATGGTAATCAAGGTGGGTCATTTCCAGCACAGATCCAGGCTTTCTCACCCCCCGGGAACACACACACACACACACACACATAAACTCACTCTCCTGCTGGCAATAGCTCATCCAAACTGACCACTCTCCAAGTTTAAATCCAAGTTTAACCAGAACGTCTGGGGGTGGGGGTAGGAAAAAGCAAGGGGAAATAGGCTACCTTGCATAATGACGTAGCCACTCCCAGTCTCTATTTAAGCCTAAATTAATAGTATCCAATTTGCAAATGAATTCCAATTCAGCAGTTTCTCGCTGGAGTCTGGATTTGAAGTTTTTTTGTTGTAAGATAGTGACCTTCATGTCGGTGATTGCATGACCAGAGAGATTGAAGTGTTCTCCGACTGGTTTATGAATGTTATAATTCTTGACCTCTGATTTGTGTCCATTTATTCCTTTACGTAGAGACTGTCCAGTTTGACCAATGTAAATGGCAGAGGGGCATTGCTGGCACATGATGGCATATATCACATTGGTGGATGTGCAGGTGAACGAGCCTCTGATAGTGTGGCTGATGTTATTAGGCCCTGTGATGGTGTCCCCTGAATAGATATGTGGGCACAATTGGCAACGGGCTTTGTTGCAAGGATAGGTTCCTGGGCTAGTGGTTCTGTTGTGTGGTATGTGGTTGTTGGTGAGTATTTGCTTCAGGTTGCGGGGCTGTCTGTAGGCAAGGACTGGCCTGTCTCCCAAGATTTGTGAGAGTGTTGGGTCATACTTCAGGATAGGTTGTAGATCCTTAATAATGCGTTGGAGGGGTTTTAGTTGGGGGCTGAAGGTGACGGCTTGTGGCGTTCTGTTATTTTCTTTGTTAGGCCTGTCCTGTTGTAAGTGACTTCTGGGAACTCTTCTGGCTCTATCAATCTGTTTCTTCACTTCCGCAGGTGGGTATTGTAGTTGTAAGAAAGCTTGATAGAGATCTTGTAGGTGTTTGTCTCTGTCTGAGGGGTTGGAGCAAATGCGGTTGTATCACAGAGCTTAGCTGTAGATGATGGATCGTGTGGTGTGGTCAGGGTGAAAGCTGGAGGCATGTAGGTAGTAATAGCGGTCAGTAGGTTTCCGGTATAGGGTGGTGTTTATGTGACCATTCCAGTTATCTGAATTATCTTTATCCAAAAACCCTAGTTATCTGAATCCACAGCATGTTCCCCATGTTAAATAGTCACCTGCTAATAAGGTCTCATTTAGTCTCTTAGCACCTGTTAGCGCTATCAATGGTTGTGTATTTGTATAGCAGTTCTGAGTGGTTATCTGCAGTTACTGGGACCTAATACTGTTTCAGCAGCAACCACGGTTTGGCAGGGTAATATCAGTATTAGTGCTAATCAATGGTTTTGTATTTGTATAGCAGTTTTGTTGCATCAAGTGCCTCAGAAGGCTGTGCAAAAAAGAGATCTCAATGACAACAGACTGTGATTATTCATTTTTAAAGAAGATATAATATTCAGAATTAAAATATGCCCACAGTGCTTTTAATACAATTTTGGTGTTTTATTAAACTCAGTAAAGTTGGGTGTTTTTACTTTTTAATAAAGTATCAAGTATTAAGGAAATATCAGTATTACTCCCCTTAATCCCCATATTTCTACATCAGTGTGAAACTGCAGCTCAGAAGAGTACCTCCATTTATCCAAATGCCCAGTTATCCAAAAGTTTCGGATATCCCCCAGGCCTTTTGGATAAATGGGAGTGTATTGTATTAATAGTTGTGTCAGCTACTAGCATATCTCATTTTTCACTCCTTTCTGAAAACAGAGACAGGAGCCATACACCTAAGTCATAGAAGTTAATGAAGGAAAAACCTATTAAATCACCTAGTTCCTCTTCCTGACAGTGCAGGATTATCCTCAACTGTACGTATTTGGCCAAGTTTTATCCATACTAGAGAAAATATCCGATAGCAATTTGTTCTTCCACCACTTCCGCTTGATAGTAGGGGTTGAGCAAATTGGAGTTGATCTGATTTGGAGAACCTTCTGAAGGGTTTGGATCAGTCAACATTTACACACTTGAATGTAAGCACTTCGTCAGCCTCCCGTTCTTTAAATAATTATTTATTATGTGTTCCTTTAAATGAATTTAGTAATTATGGAAGGTGCTGGATTGACAGCCCCAAAGATTGATGTCCTCTGTTTTCTCACAGATTATATACAACATAAACAGCTGCAGATATAGGCTTCCCGTATACAACCTACAAGTTTGGAGGTGAAGAACTGGTAGGGAAGCGCCACAAACTTTTTCTTCATATCTGGTATAATGAGAAGATTCCAGAAAACTTGAGAAACACTAACATTGTTGCAATCTTTAAGATAGGTGATAAGTCGGAGTGTGGAAACTATTGGGGCACTGCCTTGCTATCTACAACAGGGAAAATTCTTGCCCATATCCTCTTAAATCAATTACTTCTACTTGCTGAGAAAATATTGTTGGAATCTCAGTGCAGTTTTAGACCATCCCGCAGGACAACCAACATGATCTTCGTTGCCTGCCAAATTCAGGAAAAGTCTCTGGAACAAAATCAGGACCTGTATGTGTCTTTCATCGATTTGACAAAGACCTTTGACTTTGTCAGTCGTGAAGCCCTGTGGAAGATGTTGGCCAAATTTGGCCTCCCTACAAAATTTATTAAGGTCCTAAGGCTTCTCCATGATCAGATGACTGCCATGGTTCTCTGTAATGGCCTTGAGTCGGAACCTTTCATCATCAAAACTGGGGTTAAGCACGGATGTGTTATTGCCCCAACCCTGTTTTCCATCTATTTAGGAATCATTTTGGTCCTCATTAAAGATCATCTCCTCAATGGAGTTGACATTCAATATAGAATGTCTTTTTAATCTTCGACATCTCTGCTCGAAGTCTAAAGTCTTCAGGGCATCCATTAACTATCTTCAGAATGCTGATGATTGTGTCATCCTTGCGCACATTGAGAATGACCTTCAGTCCACACTGGATTTTCTTGCACAAGCTTACCAAAGCCTAGGACTCTCACTCAATATTGAGAAGACTAAAGTGCTCTGTCAACCTGCTTCAGGCCTTGCACATGACCCACCACAAATCACCATCAAGGGTCAGACTTTGGAGACAGTTGAGCACTTTGCTACCTCGGTAGCCAACTTTCTCAAAATGCAAAAATCGACAGTGAGATCCAGCACAGGATCCTGGGTGCAAGTGCTTCCTTTGGGAAATTGCTCCGATACGTTTTCACGGACCATGACCTATGGCAGGACACCAAGATCCAGGTCTATGAGACAATTGTTGTTCCTACACTCCTCTATGGATGCAAAACCTGGCTGATGTATCGACATCACCTCAAGAGTTTGGAGAGGTATCACCAGTGATGCCTCTGGAAGATCCTTCGTGTCAAGTGTCAGGATTACTGCACTAACGCCAGCATCCTGCTGAAGCCAATGTCACCAGCATCGAAACACTGATCCTCATGCACCAACTTCGCTGGCCTGGACATCATGTGCAGATGCCAGACTCTAGCCCAAAACAAGTCCTCTACTCTCAGCCCACCATGGACAGAGATCCCGTGGTGGTCAGAGAAAACACTACAAAGACACACTGAAAGCGTATCTTAAGAAAACTGATGTGGACATCACAAGCTGGGAAGAGCGAGCCACCATCTGATCCCAATGGCGCCATATGCTCCATCAGGCAGTGGCCCACTTTGAGGAGAAGTGCCTTGCCCTCGAATCTGAAAAGAGAGAGAGGAGGAAGGAAAAAGAAATAACTTTCTCCCAGCAGGCCACTGGCCTGCCACAAAATGTCTGCACCTACTGCGGGTGGATTTGCGGTTCTAGGATCGGACTCTTGAGTCATCTCAGGACCCATATGTAAATCCGTGGTAGAGATCATCCTCGAATCAAGGGATCACCAAGCAATCAATCAATCAATCAATCATAGGCTTCCCCAGTTTATTTTCATTGCCATTGCATTGATAGCAGTACTCTCTTATGGGTACTTGTCCTGGAAAGACCACCTCTAGGAGTGAGAAGATAGTACAGTCTTTGGCCTCTAAGCTGAGATGACCAATAGGAAAGGGAAAGTAACTTGTGTTAGTTATGGTGTCTGTGGGGTGGAGATGTATATCTACTAGGAACCAGGCTTAGAACATCATCTCATTTCACATATTCTGCAGAACAAACAACACATGCTAGCAGCCTTCCGTCTCAAGAGATCTGGGTCAGATTCAAATCAGCAACCTAGAGGTGAAAGTCTCCATATCCCATTACCAAATCCTGAGACATCCAGTCCCCCATGCACATGTTAATAGTTGATCATTATGAATTCCATGTTGGGATAATTAATTACTGCATCTGAACTCTGCCTTAGGATTTATGAGATCATCTGGAGCCTATAATTTATTTTGTTTAGTGCTGTATGAAATTTGCTCCTTTTTTAAACTTTTTTTATGCTTTCAAAAGTGCATAGTGTTTTATACAACATGCAAGCCACAAAATAAATATCTCATACTGGGTCTAGAGTAGCCCTACAGGATTTGTTAGTAGGCTATGATGAGCGGCCATGCATCCAGCTAACAAGCTAGCCCAGGGGATAAAAACTCACCAAGTCACCAGAGACGGATGCAAAGTGAGAGCCAGGGAGATGGCAAAGAATGTTGCCATCTGATGAGCCTTAGAGGTTGTTTCACATATGAAAGTAAAGTTTTTTGCAAACGACTATTTTTTTTTCAGTTATACCCCAGAACAATAAGTGAAGTTTATTTCTTAAATGTATATGCTACTGGCCTCATTTATTTTTATTGACAAGTGCACCAACTGAAAGCCAAATTCTTCAGACGTTACTCAATCCAACTTTCCAAGAGACTGGTAAGAAATTACTTCATTGAGCATTTGCTTTAAATAAGGACAGAGTCAAGGACTGCAGGAATTTGGCCCTTAGTGTACCCAAGTGCAATTCCAAGGACGTTGCCAGAAGTCCAATTCTATATGTAAACAGTTAGGGAAAAGCATTCGCAACCTTTTTACTACTAAGAGTGCTCGTTATTCATCCTCTGCTGCAGGCATTTCTCTCATTTTGGGCTTAAATTATTTCAAATCTAAGGGCCAAATTCTGCCCTCAGGTTTATATGTATGATTTATTCCTTGAATTATACATATTTGTTTGATTGGTGGTTAGTTTTGTTTTGATACGTTAGGCTAAAAATACTGTATATTGATTTTTCTCACCGGCCTTTGTGCTGTTTTCATTGGTGCCAATAATTGGTGAGTGTCTAATCATCAGATGAAAATTCTCTCTCTAGGTATAGAATACCATCCACATTTGTTAATAATCATAAGCCGCTATAAAACCTCAACTTGTACAGTATTCGTCTATGCAGCAGTATTAACCCCTACATGTTACTAAAAGCATCTACAGACCTTCCAAAAAAGTGCCATGCCAGAAAAATTACCTGCATGCAATGGAAATCAGAAACACTCATTCCCTTCATTCACCTTTCCATCTGCTAGGAGCCACATTTACCCAAAACTCTAGTAAAGTCCCTGCAGATTGCTTCCAAACCAGGAAGATTTCTCAGTATTCTAAAAAATAATCTCTAGCTCATCCATATATTATGGGCTTCATGCAAGAATCACTTGGTGAAACTCAAGGAGGCCATAATGGGCCATAAAATCTATGAATCTGTGATCCACTGAACACCTGTGGATCTGCACTAGCTCTGTGTGCTTAGTGCTGGCTCTTTAGTTCCTCAGTCAGTGGCAGCCCAAAGGTGCGACCTGTCCAGTCCCGGGTGAGTGCACCCGCACTTATGTCTCTGTAGCCAAAGTCAATGTATTTGCTCCAGTCAGCAGGGCGGTAAGTCCTAGTGGCCACAGCCCACTGTTGGCAGGGAAGGGGGCCGCCACTCATAAAAATGGGGTGGTGGTGGCCCGGGTAGGGGGGCCCAGGTAGGTGCAAGAGCTCATGCCACTAAGTCAGCAGGGGTGGTCTGACCAAAACACGCTGACTCAAAGTTTCAGTTCCCTAACCAGGATACTACCTAATTCCCCTGGGCTGCTTCCTACTGTGGCTCCCATTGCTGCAGTCGGAGCATCTCCACTATCTCCAGGTTACCTGGTCTGCACTGTGCCCAGCAACTCTGGACTCTGCAGGGCCTACGTGTGTATCCTGGCATCTACCTGGGTTGTGGCATCTCCGGCTCCCGTGGCCTTGGTCTTCGGCTGCTCCTCATCTGGAGCCTGCAGTGAGTGTCCTTCCCCTTTGTCACTCAGTCCCAACTGAGCTGAGCTGCTCCCTTTTATACTAGTGCATTTGGATTATGCCCAGTAGAGCTGAGGGGGCACGGTTTCCTCAGCCCACAGTGTAGGGTTAACCCTTCCCCACCCAGTGCGGGGTGAGTGTACCCCATCACATTCTCCCTTAAGGGGATATCCTACCATGGAGATGGCTCAACAAAACAAATAACAGCCCCTGCCTGTATTAATGTTTTCATTTGTGGTCTAAAGGGGAAAAGATGTGTCCTTCCTGCCCAACCCCTTTAATGTGGAGCTGCCCCATGTCTGCACCCAGCATGCCCATCCTCTGTCACCTTCCTCTGCAGGGACCCGGAGGAGTCCTAGAAAGGATGCAAGGAAGGTGCTCTTGAGGAGGCTGAGACTTCTCTTTCTGTGCAGCAAGCATGAGGTCTATGTTTGGTGTGTCACCTCTTCTCATAGATCAAGGGAGATTCACTTTCCCCAGGTCTCCTGCTGCTATTCGAAAAGGCAGGTAAACATATCCTCTACTTCAGGTAAATTCAGCAAGTTTGCCTGGATTAGCCTTTACGTTACTATTCTCCCTCTATTCTGTTAATAAGCTGTGTGAGTCCGTGTACGCATGCACATACATGTAACTCCAAAAAACATAGCCTCATCATGCTATATTTGAATTTCATAACTAAACCAACACAATCTCACGTGTTACTATGAAGATGTGTCATAGTTCTTCCTATATTTTAAGTTTTAAGCTGATGTCACATCAGCATTTTAAGAATCAGTAACAGTGTGGCGCTCTATCCACCTCTACTCATTGTTGGGCCACGTGGAGAGGTTGATGAGTCTGCTACTGCCTTGCCTAACAAGGCTGAGTCTTTTAGCTCAGGCAGTAGAGGCTCACGCTCTGAGATCCTGAGGTCCCACGTTCAGTTTACACTGCCAATGACCCACCCAGGGACATGATGTTACATAAGTTGATTTTGCAAACCATATAGGACCTCACTGCCCTTTCCATGTCTGAGCAGTGGCTGGACATTGAGAGAGGTTTTGTAGAGGTCCCATGGAGACTGCTGAATAGTGCTCTACTCCACTGAAGAGTCTGTAGGAAATGTGCAGGATACTATATTTCCTCCTGCAGTAGAGGCGGATCTTATGGAATTCACAGAAATTCAGCACTTTTCAAAGGCTGCCAGGGTGCACAAAATGACAGTTTCACCGATAATCAACCATAATCCCACTTGGAATCAGGAACAATAGCACTTAAATGCAATCAAATTATCAGAAGTCTCTTTCTTTACCTGTACCACCCCTTCACATGGGCAACAATAATCACACTTCTTTTGTAAAATTAAAATAGCTGGCTGATTTATACATCTACTGCTGAGGAGGTATTTGCACTTTGGAATTAATAGCCTGGACAGGATGTTCTGTCAGATCACCCAGGCACTTAATAGCATATAGCACTTGGTATTTTGAGTAACCATGGCACTATTAGCCCAAGCTGGCTGGTATTTCAGTCCACTCTGGCACTAATAGTCTGGAACTGGTAATTGTTTTTCAGATTAATGAGTACCCTAAAATCTGCACAAATTTGGATAAGAAAAAATGTTTTGAGGGGGAGAAAAAAGGTAGGTTGGAACTGCCTGCTGCCTGTTCTTTACTCACATTCTCTGTCCTCCTCTTCTCTCCTCCTCTAACAGTCTACTCTGAACCTTTTAAAATAACTCTATCCTTGAAGTTTAAGCCCTATAGTCTGACGCCCTAGAATGTGGGGGGGCTTGTATTGACACCTGTTGGTGAATGACTGAAGAGAAGCCCAGAGTTGCTCAAGAACTCCAGCTAGACAGAAGTTCCATCCAGGAGAGAGGTCTCTGCTGGCATCTGTTGGTGAACAAAGGGGGAAATGACCTAATGGGTCAGGCCTTATTTGCATTTCTGTTTTGTGACCCTTTGGGGTATTTTGGTCAAAGTCAGTGGTGTTTTTAGGTGTGGGGTAACAAAATGTTGTTATCCCTGTTGAGAAATGAAAGTACCCAAGAACTGCACCAAATGTGCCCTGAGGTGAGAGGTCACCCTGACCAAAGGCTCAGTCTTCCAGCTCCAAAGCCCATCAGTGGATCACAAGCCAGAGATGAGAAAGAAAGAAGAAATCTTGCTTCCTCCAACCCTGGTGGCAGAATATCCCAAATAGTAAGGACTCTGGTCAGGTTCTTATACGCCACTGATGCCCCCTTGAAGACTTTGTGAAGAAGTGGTTTTGAGGTGTGTGATAGCACAGAGAACAGCAACATAGTGGGAGGAACTCTGGTGAGGGCCCACCTCCCTACCAATCAATAAAGGTATAATCAGAACAGCTGGTTTACTTCCCTTTGGAGCTAGAGATGGACTTTCCTGAACTCTGGACTCTCTGCCAAACAATAAACAGTGCATAGGGGAGTAGGGGAAAGAGGACTATTGTAGGAACAAACTGTCCTATTGAACACCCATGCTGTGAGAATAGGTCTGAGTTTAAGACTATTGCCAAGATGCCCTGGGGAGAGGAGACTTTCACTTAATAGTTCTATAAAGGCAGCAGAGTGTCCTGTGGCACCTTATAGACTAAAAGACGTATTGTAGCATAAGCTTTTGTGGGTGAATACCCACTTCGTCAGATGCATGTAGTGGAAATTTCCAGAGGCAGGTATAAATATGCAGGCAAGAATCAGGCTAGGGATAACGAGGTTAGTTCAATCAGGGAGGATGGGGCCCTCTTCTAGCAGTTGAGGTGTGAACACCACGGGAGGAGAAACTGCTTTTGTTGTTGGATAGCCATTCACAGTCTTTGCTTACTCTTGAGCTGATGGTGTCAAATTTGCAAATGAGCTGAAGCTGAGCTTTGACACCATCAGCTCAAGATTAAACAAAGACTCTGGGGATACACCAAATTCAACTGCAGGAGTCAAGGCAGGAAGTAGCCCAGAGAGGGACTAGTCAGTGTCCCTGCAAGAGTCGGCGTATTGCGGGCGGATTCCCTACCGACTTTGTGGCGAACCCCTTTGCCACTACCAGGGTGGAGCAGGGAGGGCCCAGGTCCCCCTACTCGGCTGCCCCACCAAATCCCCTTCTATTGACTTTGGCCATTGCGCCACACTTCCCTGCAGCCAAGGGGAGTCCCACTGACTCTAGCCATTAGGCCGTGCTTCTCTGCAGTCCAGGGGATCCTTATTGACTTGATTGTCAGATCAGCATTTTAAGGATCTTTAACAGGGGAGCCCTATTGACTTTGGCCATTGGGCCGCGCTTCCCTACAGCCCAGGCGAGCTCTGTTGACTTTGGCCATTGGGCCGCACTTCCCTGCCACCAAGGGGAGTCCCACTGACTTTGGCTAGTAGGCTGTGCATCCTTGCAGTCCAGGGGACCCCTTGTGAATCTGGGCATCAGGCCACACTTCCCCGCAGATGAGGGGAGCCCTAGTGATGCCAGCCATTGGGCCATGTAGCCCTAAGGCTGAGCACAGCCATATTGAATTAACTGTGGGGTTACCCACCCTTATCCCACCCGCAGGGTGATGCGGTTTACTTGCCCTGTGACAGTCCCCTTTTCTCTCCAGATAACATTTCGTTTGCAGTGTACAATACTTCCAGTGCTTGTGTTGAAGGAAGCATTACCTACCAAGGGTGCCCAGAGGGTAAGTTAGTTTTCCTTGGTTTTTAGGTGAGGGCTTGAGCTGGTGGTGCTAAGTTGTCGAAAAGGAATATCTAGAAAATTGAACCTGGCCCTTTTAGCTACCAACACCACCTGGCAGAAGGGTTACAGAAGACTGTACATCTTTAGCTTCACTGTCCACCTTTCCATTCACTATTGATGTTATTGATTAATTATGTAATTTTGGATTTTTTTTAAATATAAAGGGAAACATTGACTATAATGTGCATAGCAATTTTGGGAGGAGGCAGAGCCATCTCACCATCTTCTGGTCTATCCATGATCTCATTTGTGTCCTGTCACACTTTGTTTGCATTTCCACTCTACTCCTGGGTGATGTTAGGGTTTTCTAGGCCATGCACAAAGCCAGTTGCAGAGAGTGTTAGACAGAATTCTGTATTCTACACATCTAGGAGGTGGAGTACCAGGGTTCTGCAGGTTGGAGTGGTCAGTCTGATCACTCATCACTTACTGGCTGATAATCAGCAAAGGTTTGCAGCTGTATGGAGGTCCTGCATTAGTTATTAGAAATGGCTGACCCTCCTCCCTAACCATTCTGATATCAGGTCTGCCTGCACCAATCCTCACTGAGCCCAATTGGATTCCATGCAGGTGCAAGGATTCACCTGCATGGACCCTATTGCAGGACTAGCACGGGGTGGGGGAACAATTTTTATAGTGCAGGTACTAAGAGCCATTGAACCAAACTGTAAACCCTGTATATGGTGGAAACCACTCCAAGCCAGGGGGTGCAGGAGCATCCCCAGCATCCTTCATTCCAGTACCTATGGATCAGGGAGGTCTGTATTTGAATCTTCGAGTCATAGAATCATAAAATCATAGAATATCAGGGTTGGAAGGGACCTCAGGAGGTCATCTAGTCCAACCCCCTGCTCAAAGCAGGACCAATCCCCAATTAAATCATCCCAGCCATGGCTTTGTCAAGCCTGACCTTAAAAACTTCTAAGGAAGGAAATTCTACCACCTCCCTAGGTAACGCATTCCAGTGTTTCACCACCCTCCTAGTGAAAAAGTTTTTCCTAATATCCAACCTAAACCTCCCCCACTGCAACTTGAGACCATTACTCCTTGTCCTGTCCTCTTCTACCACTGAGAATAGTCTAGAACCATCCTCTCTGGAACCACCTCTCAGGTAGTTGAAAGCAGCTATCAAATGCCCCCTCATTCTTCTCTTCTGCAGACTAAACAATCCCAGTTCCCTCAGCCTCTCCTCATAAGTCATGTGTTCCAGACCCCTAATCATTTTTGTTGCCCTTCGCTGGACTCTTTCCAATTTATCCACATCCTTCTCGTAGTGTGGGGCCCAAAACTGGACACAGTACTCCAGATGAGGCCTCACCAATGTCGAATAGAGGGGGACGATCACGTCCCTCGATCTGCTCGCTATGCCCCTACTTATACATCCCAAAATGCCATTGGCCTTCTTCGCAACAAGGGCACACTGCTGACTCATATCCAGCTTCTCGTCCACTGTAACTCCTAGGTCCTTTTCCGCAGAACTGCTGCGTAGCCATTCGGTCCCTAGTCTGTAGCTGTGCATTGGGTTCTTCCGTCCTAAGTGCAGGACCCTGCACTTATCCTTATTGAACCTCATCAGATTTCTTTTGGCCCAATCCTCCAATTTGTCTAGGTCCCTCTGTATCCTATCCCTGCCCTCCAGCATATCTACCACTCCTCCCAGTTTAGTATCATCCGCAAATTTGCTGAGAGTGCAATCCACACCATCCTCCAGATCATTTATGAAGATATTGAACAAAACCGGCCCCAGGACCGACCCCTGGGGCACTCCACTTGACACCGGCTGCCAACTAGACATGGAGCCATTGATCACTACCCGTTGAGCCCGACAATCTAGCCAACTTTCTACCCACCTTATAGTGCATTCATCCAGCCCATACTTCTTTAACTTGCCGACAAGAATACTGTGGGAGACCGTGTCAAAAGCTTTGCTAAAGTCAAGAAACAATACATCCACTGCTTTCCCTTCATCCACAGAACCAGTAATCTCATCATAGAAGGCGATTAGATTAGTCAGGCATGACCTTCCCTTGGTGAATCCATGTTGACTGTTCCTGATCACTTTCCTCTCATGTAAGTGCTTCAGGATTGATTCTTTGAGGACCTGCTCCATGATTTTTCCGGGGACTGAGGTGAGGCTGACTGGCCTGTAGTTCCCAGGATCCTCCTTCTTCCCTTTTTTAAAGATTGGCACTGCATTAGCCTTTTTCCAGTCATCCGGGACTTCCCCCATTCGCCACGAGTTTTCAAAGATAATGGCCAATGGCTCTGCAATCACAGCCGCCAATTCCTTTAGCACTCTCGGATGCAACTTGTCCGGCCCCATGGACTTGTGCACGTCCAGCTTTTCTAAATAGTCCCTAACCACCTCTTTCTCCACAGAGGGCTGGCCATCTATTCCCCATGTTGTGATGCCCAGTGCAGTAGTCTGGGAGCTGACCTTGTTCGTGAAGACAGAGGCAAAAAAAGCATTGAGTACATTAGCTTTTTCCACATCCTCTGTCACTAGGTTGCCTCCTCCATTCATTAAGGGGCCCACACTTTCCTTGGCTTTCTTCTTGTTGCCAACATACCTGAAGAAACCCTTCTTGTTACTCTTGACATCTCTCGCTAGCTGCAGCTCCAGGTGCGATTTGGCCTTCCTGATTTCATTCCTACATGCCCGAGCAATATTTTTATACTCTTCCCTGGTCATATGTCCAACCTTCCACTTCTTGTAAGCTTCTTTTTTATGTTTAAGATCCGCTAGGATTTCACCGTTAAGCCAAGCTGGTCGCCTGCCATATTTACTATTCTTTCGACACATCGGGATGGTTTGTCCCTGTAACCTCAACAGGGATTCCTTGAAATACAGCCAGCTCTCCTGGACTCCTTTCCCCTTCATGTTAGTCCCCCAGGGGATCCTACCCATCCGTTCCCTGAGGGAGTCGAAGTCTGCTTTCCTGAAGTCCAGGGTCCGTATCCTGCTGCTTACCTTTCTTCCCTGTGTCAGGATCCTGAACTCAACCAACTCATGGTCACTGCCTCCCAGATGCCCATCCACTTTTGCTTCCCCTACTAACTCTTCCCGGTTTGTGAGCAGCAGGTCAAGAAAAGCTCCCCCCATAGTTGGCTCCTCTAGCACTTGCACCAGGAAATTGTCCCCTATGCTTTCCAAAAACTTCCTGGATTGTCTATGCACCGCTGTATTGCTCTCCCAGCAGATATCAGGAAAATTAAAGTCACCCATGAGAACCAGGGCGTGCCATCTAGTAGCTTCTGCGAGCTGCCGGAAGAAAGCCTCATCCACCTCATCCCCCTGGTCCGGTGGTCTATAGCAGACTCCCACCACTACATCACTCTTGTTGCTCACACTTCTAAACTTAATCCAGAGACACTCAGGTTTTTCTGCAGTTTCGTACCGGAGCTCTGAGCAGTCATACTGCTCCCTTACATGCAGTGCTACTCCCCCACCTTTTCTGCCCTGCCTGTCCTTCCTGAACAGTTTATAACCATTCATGACAGTACTCCAGTCATGTGAGTTATCACACCAAGTCTCTGTTATTCCAATCACGTCATAATTCCTTGACATCACCAGGACCTCCAGTTCTCCCTGCTTGTTTCCAAGGCTTTGTGCATTCGTATATAAGCACTTGAGATAACCTGCTGATTGCCCCTCATTCTCAGTATGAGGCAGGAGCCCTCCCCTCACAGACATTCCTGCCTGTGCTTCCTCCCGGTATCCCGCTTTCCCACTTACCTCAGGGCTTTGGTCTCCTTCCCCCGGTGAACCTAGTTTAAAGCCCTCCTCACTAGGTTAGCCAGCCTGCTCGCAAAGATGCTCTTCCCTCTCTTTGTAAGGTGGAGCCCGTCTCTGCCCAGCACTCCTCCTTCATGGAACACCATCCCATGGTCAAAGAATCCAAAGCCTTCTCTCCGACACCACCTACGTAGCCATTCGTTGACTTCCACGATTCGACGGTCCCTACCCAGGCCTTTTCCTTCCAGGGGGAGGATGGACGAGAACACCACTTGCGCCTCAAACTCCTTTATCCTTCTTCCCAGAGCCACGTAGTCCGCAGTGATCCGCTCAAGGTCATTCTTGGCAGTATCATTGGTGCCCACGTGGAGAAGCAGGAAGGGGTAGCGATCCGAGGGCTTGATGAGTCTCAGCAGTCTCTCCGTCACATCGCGAATCTTAGCCCCCGGCAAGCAGCAGACTTCTCGTTTTCCCGGTCAGGGCGGCAGATAGATGACTCAGTCCCGCGGAGTAGAGAGTCCCCGACCACCACCACCCGCCTCCTTCTCTTGGGAGTGGTGGTCGTGGAACCCCCCATCTCAGGACAGTGCATCTCATGCCTTCCAACCAGCGGAGTCTCCTTCTGCTTTCTCCCCCCAGACATATCATCTGGTCCACTCTCCGCAATGGTACCTGTGGAGAGAACATGAAAGCGGTTAGTTACCTGTGTCCGCGTCGCCGGACATTGCCCCTTCTTCTTCTGGAGGTCACATGTTGCCAAGCTTCTTCACTGACCTCTTGGCTCCGCTGTGCAACCTGCTCTAAATCTTTAGAGCTTTGTGCCCGTAGAAGCATATCCTGACTTTTGTCCAGAAAATCCTCCGTTTCTCGAATGCAATTCCTCAAATTCTTCCTGCAGTTCTTGAAGCATTTCTAAATCCCAGAATCTGAATTCTTTATATCTTCTATATGCATCAACTGGGATTCTGACTGGCAGCTGAACCATCCTCCTTTTCAGTTCATGTGGAGTTTTTAGCCCTCAGTTAAAAGCTCTGTGGTTATATTTAGTTATAAAAAGTTTTACACAGACAGGTAAATAACATTAAACTGTTCAATTTTGATTAGCCTATTACAGTTACGATGCAAGTTTTATACTGACTATAAATCATTACAAAAAGTGACTTTTTTTATTAACCCAAAGCAAAACTGCTCTGCAGTGTCACGATGAGGCAAGCCTTAGAACCAGTCTGCAGCTTTCCCAATAGCTCTGCCACAATACGTAATCTAAACAGATGTTCCTTTCTGCGGTTTGAAATGGTGTCAATAAAAAAGTTAGAGGGTCAGTTAAAATTAGTGTGATAACTTTGGAAGACAAGGAGGGAATCTGGTGGGAGCGGACACCCCGGCCTTCAGTACTGATCTTCGGCCCTGTCTAGTGTTGTTCAACAGTTGTCTTTGAGAAGAAAACAGCAGGGACTTTGCAAGGAGCAGTGTGGTTGTGCCAGAATAAAGCTTCATATTTTTTAGCTCTTCCTTTTTGTTCTACCACAGACTTGACGTCTGCTCCCTAGTAGAAGCAGCGGTTAGTGGTTGCCCAGTCTAACAGTTCATGAAAATCAGTGAAAGAATGTTGTACAACCTTCCTGTCCCTCCCCACAAACCCTGCCACGTACATATAAACTCTATTAGCAGAAAAGAGCTTTCCTTAGCACATTGTTACCGATGTAAGTTACTGACATTTTTAAGGAAAGCCAAAGCAGCTTTGTTTTATTAGTGCTATTTTCTATGTCTTAACGTTTCACATTTAGACATGCTGCCAGTCTACAAGGAAATTGCCTCTCTAAGTGATTATGTGATGTTGCTCGTGTCAGAGGTAACAGAAAAGGGAAAAAGAAGATTGAGCTAGTAGTAACTAGCCCTAGAAAGGATACAATTTTTTTTTTTTGTGGCAGCTTCCAAAGTACTTTATGAAGAAGAGTGATTTGGAAATGTTATCACTGTGATTATGCTACACTGGTCATCGCAAGTGGATCAATATTAGAAAATCTTCCTTTCTGGGAAAAAAGGGAAAGGTGAGCTTACGTTCATCCTAGAGCACCACTACTGAGAAAAGGTCTGATTCAAAAACCATTGACATTCATGGAAAGAGTCTTATCATTGACTTCAGAGGTCTCTGGATCATGCTCAAAGTGTGCATAATTTATTAACACTAGCAGACTTCTTTAGCTGTACACTAATCAGAGATCAAACCTTGGGCTAAGGAGTTGAGAATCCAAAACTTAGCTACATGTGTAGTTTGTGACCTGGACTCACATCTAATTATAATAATACTTTTCACTTCTATAACGCACAAGTACAAGTTACAGAACAATAAAATGCTACTGTAATGTTTAAATTGTTTACATCAGTATTTAATTCACATTATTTAATAATGCTGTGGTATGGAATAAAGCATGAATTTGGTCTTACTCATCAGTGGCCTTGCCCTAGAATGTTCATTTTCCGTTGGTGTAGAAAGGAGCAAACCTCAAAATATTTGGAGGTTCTGAAAGTTTAAGTTAGGCACCAAAAAGTGCCTGACCTTATCAGAATCTCATGGACCTGAAAATTAGGATGGACATCTTACCATAATAGGCTGTCTCTTGGGATTCCAAGTACTCCTGCTCCTATTGGGCTAGAATTAGAGAAAGAACAGTGTTTTTCTGGGTATTTTCTTGTTCTGGGTAGAGCAAGGAATTGCAGCAACATGCAAAAACTACAAATAATGGGGCAAGCTGTGCTCTAGTGAAGACACTAGCAAAACTCCCATTGACTACAATAGGAGTAGGATTAGTCCAGTGAAAACCAGAATATGGGGAAAAAGTTAATGGAATAGTTTTGATCTTCATGAAAGTTCAGTTTAGTTTGAGCTTTGTAAGCAAAAGTTCAAGGAGGTGTTCTTAAGACATCTGAGTTGATGCATTCATCATTAACACAAAGGCGGCACTTTGGGTCGCAGCACGATCTGTGTAGTGTAGGGACACTGGCTCATGGCCTTAGTCCTCCGATCTGCTACTTGTGAAAGTGCTGTAAACCTTTGCTGCCTTTTTGCAGTGCATTTATATCATTTAAAATGGGACAAACCCCGGCAAGATAGAGGCTACTAATGCATTTCTCACAGCAGAATGACTCAAATAAAAAACCTTCTGTGCCAGCAATCCACAGGCATATTTCCACGAATAGGTAAAATGGAGATTTTTACAGTAATATCTTGCTTTTATGTAGTGCCTTTCATCCCAGAGTACTTTACAAACTGCAGCATGGCCTTCACTCAGGGCAACTTCCATACTCCATCCCCAGTCTTAAGTGTTTAATTAGATTTAAACTGTGCTTCAGTGTTGATGTTTATATTTAAACCCAGTTTAAATGATCCCAAATTGTTTTTCATTATAATTTTGTTTAAAAAAAAAATCCAGCCTTTCCTAGGCAACTGACTTTTGTTGGCCTCTTGAACAGTGGCTTCAGACAGGCTTTGTTCGAAATGGACAGACCACCACTAAAACGCAGCCACGTCTAGAATGACAACCAGCAGCATATGGCTTGTGGCATGGCTGAACGTGGAGGAAAATGTATTGATCAAGAACACCAGGGTAATCATAGAATCAGAGACTATCAGGGTTGGAAGGGACCTCAGGAGGTCATCTAGTCCAACCCCCTGCTCAAAGCAGGACCAATCCCCAACTAAATCATCCCCGTCAGGGCTTTGTCAAGCCTGACCTTAAAAACTTCTAAGGAAGGAGATTCCACCACCTCCATAGGTAACCCATTCCAGTGCTTTCCCACCCTCCTAGTGAAAAAGTTTTTCCTAATATCCAACCTAAACCCCCCCACTGCAGCTTTAATCCTGACCCTTAAACTGCTGTGGGATCCTTAATGCCCACTTAGGGTAAAATCTGGCCAGCAGCCAGTGGCAAAGCTCCCATTCTCCTATTGGTTTAAAATGGGGCCAGGGTTTCACCCATGGAGTAGACAGATCCTTGTCATTTTAGGGGTCACCTGAAATTCTCACACACGCAACAAAATAAATAAGCCTTGATTTATTTACCTAAGGGTGATGAAGGCCTAAGCTGATGCTTCTGGGAACTGAATCTAAGTATTTCAGACTTGTTCCTTAGACCACAAAACCCGCCCTTCCTGAGGAATGTGACTATAGCTCTGTTTTTTTAATACTTTCTCTCAAGGTGCACCTGTTCATCTGCTATGTAATTAGATGTGTTTGTTCTAGGCGGAGGGGTGAATTTTTTTTAATTTTTTTTTACTGCTAGCTTTAATGGTGTTGAAGCAGGTAATCATCTATTCCTTAAAATCCCTGGCACAGTTTATCAGAGAGAGTGTTTTGTTTCTTAATGAGTGCTCATAATAGTAGGGGTGCTCGATGGTATGTTTTTTTCATACTTATCAAGGTATGATGTATTGCCATGAACAGCTGAAAATAAGTTTAAATGAATGGATAAAATCAAAAGGTGATGAGCTACTATACAGTAATGAACTCCCAGTTTTGTGATTTGGCTAACAATGACCTAGGACCTGGATAAAATTTGCTGAAACAAAAAATAAATGCAGACACTCCTGCAGGTTATGAATACTCTTCAGCTGGAAACCAACATCTCTAATATATCAGAGGCAACCATATGTTAAAGTGAGGCAGGCCGGCCTTAGAATGTGCAAAGTAAGATGATTGGAGGCCTTAGGGACACATCTACAAATAGCAGGGTACACAAGAAGAAAGGAAGCAAGAAATTTGGCTGCTGGGGTGTAAGGAAAGGTCTGTGTTTCTGAGGTGAGGGCACAGCTAATAGATCTTTGTCATTTTGGAGATAGATGAGGGTGCTTCTTCCTGGGGAGCCTTCAACAGCTGGTAGAAGGCAGTTGAATTGGGATATCTGTCACTGCTGAGATTTGTGTATGTGTGGTTGTGGCTGTGTATTAAGTGATAGGTGGCAAGCTGGGGGGTAGTACTCATGCACTATGGTGAGGAGGGCCATATAGGAAAATAAGCAGATAGCCAGGTATCATATGCCAACAGATGGGGAAAGGCACTCTTAGGTATGTGTTCAAAGGAAAAACTGATAGGGTGAGCTGATTCCAGAAGTGAAGGGCCCAGCTTGGCATATACAAGGGCTAGCCCTATGGTGAAGGGGACACAGAAACATCCGGGGTAAAAGTAATGGACTTCAGAGGATATGGAGGGAAGGGATCAGGAGCTGGTTTGAGTTAACTCCCACCCTCCCTTCTTTCCTTGTGTCAATATGAGTTTAATTGTTACTGGAGATTGGCAAACTCTGACCAGAGAGGAGCAGGTATAGTATCACTCTGCGCAGCAGCTGTAGCAGCCATGTAGAAAGCAGGGCTCACTGCTCCCTTCCCTCCCTCAGAACTTCACAAGGGCTGCAGTTGGCTGAAGCGCTGAGTAGGGGTGAAACTCCTCCTGAGCTGAGGCTCCAGGTCTGGTGCAGGATTCTCCCCCTTGGAAAGCAGAGGGAATGAAGGGAGCACTGAAAAGTCATATGATCTCAGTTGTTCGGTGAATCTACAGCCCTGTGAAAACAGGCTAAAAAGTAAAGATGGAATCCAGTCAAAACACCTGCCTTATTATTATTGTTTGTTATTGCACTAACCTTCTTAACACTTGCCTAAATTGTCCCCACCTTACCACTGCTTCCCACAAGCACCTCAATTTCTCACTTTGGACATCCAGTTATGTTATAAATATGGGTCCTGGGTAGGCAAGTACCCAAATTGACCTTGGACATTTGAAATACACCTTTGAGCAAAGACACTAATATTTCTAAGGCTTTCTGACCCATCCCTTCTTCAAACATAAATTATTTAGTATACTTTGATGTGCCTTTAGATTGGCTAGTTTTTCATGAGGACTTCTAGCAAGAAGCACCATTGAACAAGGAACATAGTTCTTTGAACTGCTCTAAATAATATGAGTTTCGCTTTCATCCAAAGAAGTGTTAAAGATGCACAAAAACACATCAGAAATTTTGTGCTAGTACCAGTGATTATATTACTTTCAAAAGAGAAATAACATCTCACCCTGAAACTCAGACTTATTAGAAAGAACAGCTAGAATCTATTAAACTATAGAAATGTCACACAGAGAGCATTCATGAAAGAATTTCCTAGGCAACTTGCCACGGTATGAAATTTTTCATCTTGTATACATTGTCTCATTACTTACTTTCCCCCTTGTTAATGATAAAGTCATTTGCTGTGATAATATGTTTGTAAATTAAAAACCTTCTACTGTAAAACAAACAATTTCCATTACGGAATCTTCTATAGGGTTTTACTTAAACTTTCAGAACCCAGGTATTCAGTGCTATGGCTGCTCATATTGAGATAATCTTGTGTGTGCAAGAAGCAGACCAGCATTTACACATGCAATTCAGTTAGCTGTTCACCTAACTATTGTTAGTGACACAGTGGGTACTCACATATTTTTGAGGTTGGATCCACATTTAAACATTAAGCCATCTCTATTCTGTCTGTTCATATCTCAGACCTTTAAAAACTATTTATTCTGCCAGGTCTACCAACTAATTTTCCATTCTTGTGTAATTCATTTCCTCATATGTTAAATTAAAATTTTAAAACTAATATGAAATTCAATTTTCCACCAGTTTCTGCTGCTTATTCTCTCTGGGGCTGTGCCCCCCTCTTCTTTTCTGCTGACCTAGTCACAGCTCTCCATATGTGGCCATCAGATTGCTTTGCCTTTGGTCTAAACTTTACAGACAATCTAAACTTGTTGGGTCATGGATCTTGTGTTAAATTTTCAAAAGCACCTCAGTGACTTAGGGGAGTATGTTTCACTGAAAATCACTGGAAAGTCATTGAAAATGGGACTTGAGTGCCTCAGTTCCCTTTGAAATTTTACCCCTTGTCTTTTAAAATTTGTTTGGAATTCATATTCATAGATTCCAAGGCCAGAAGGGACCATTGTGATCATCTAGTCTAACTGTATAACACAGGCCATAGACCTTCCATAAAATAATTATAGAGCATATTTTAACAAAAACCAGCCACTCTTGATATAAAAACTGTCAGTGATAGAGAATCTACCATGACCCTTGATAAGTTGTTCCAGTGTTTAATTACTCTCACTGGTAAAAATTTACACCTTATTTCCAGTCTGAATTTGTCTACCTTCAACTTCCGGCCATTGGATCATGTTATACTTTTCTCTGCTAGACTGAAGAGCCCATTACTGAATATTTGTTCCCTAGATATCTAATAATAGACTGTAATCAAGTCACTCCTTAACTGTCTCTTTGTTATGCTAAATAGATAGACTCAAAGAGATCAATCGCTATGAGCCATGTTTTCTAATCCTTTAATCGTTCTCATGGCTATTCTCTGAACCCTCTCCATTTTATCAACATCCTTCTGACTTTTGGGCAACAGATACAACAGCCTAGTGGTGGTTTGGATACAGCAGCCTAGCCATGGTCACACCAATGCCAAATACAAAAAATAACCTCTCCTACTTGAGATTCCCAGTTTATGCATCCCAGGATTGTATTAGCTTTTTTTTTTTTTTTTTTTTTTTGGCTATAGTGTCACATTGAGAGCTCACATTCAGCAGATTATCCACCATGACCCCCAAATCTTTTTCAGAGTCGCTGCTTCTCAGGATAAGAGTCCCTCATCCTGAGAGTATGGTCTATGTTCTTAGTTCCTAGAGGTATACATTTACATTTAGCTGTATTAAAACACATCGTGTTTACTTGCACTCAGTTTACCAAGCAATCCAGATTGCTCTGAATCAGTGACTTGTCCTCTTCATTATTTACCAGTCCCCCAATGTTTGTGTCATCTGCAAATCAGTAATGATTTTATTATTTCTTCCAGCTCATTGATAAAAATGTTAAATAATATAGGGCCAAGAACTGATCCCTGCGGGACTCCACTGGAAACATGCCGCCTTAATGACAGTTCTCTGTTTAAAATAACATTTTGAGATCTAATAATTAACCAGTTCTTAATCCATTTGATGTGTGCCATGTTAATTTTATATTGTTCTAAATTTTTAATCAAAATGTTGTGTGATACAAACCAAACGCCTTATATAAGGCAACAGAATCAACTGTGGCATTAGACAGTACAAGTAATAACTTTCTTTAAAACACACTGCGAGAATTAAGTGTGGCTCAAATATGTGAATCCCATGTAGCTTCCTTTGAGAATCTGTTTAGAAAAATATTTGGTTCCTCAATGGATATTGTTTAGTTACCAAGAACCTGAACAGAATTTTTTTAAAAGATGTTGCTTAAAACACTGAATCTGAGATGCAATACTAGGTATATTTTGCTGCCTTCAATACTGCAACTTATCATAAAATGTGTCAAAATTAAATATTGTCCAAACCAGGAAATATTTAAATAATAATAATGAAAAATGCTTTTTCAGTTTTTCAACCAGTCATGTAGGTGGGTTTTTTTTCATTTTAACAAAAAAAAATTGAAGAAAAATAGAAAAAAAATCTGATTTTTTTTTCTTTTCCTACCACAGCTTTAGGTCTGAGTGGGCTGATGATTAACGGACACCGTTTTTCTAGCTGCATACTGCCTGCTCCAAAGCCTCCTGAAGTCAATGGTGAGCTAAAAATTAAGTGAGAACCCTTAACTCTGCACATCCTGGTCCTTGAGAACTGAAATCAAATCCTTCCCGTTATCTTAATATATTTGTGGTCTGCATCTTTTTGTTAACCCTTTGGCAGTGGGTGAGCGCGCACAGCCAGGAGCACGCTATGCAAACACAGACATTAAATTGCTGGAGAAGAGAGTAATACAGTACTGGAAACTCACATGCTTAGCTACTGGACTGAAGGCGGTAGGCTGAGGTACGTCATTAATGTTAGCAACCCCTGTGTCGTGTTTTTTCTTCTATTTTAAAAAAAAAAAGTTTTGTTCCCTAAACAGGCTCACATGTTGCTAATCAATGTGTAACAAAGACCCTTTTGTGTAAAACATGATCATTTTACACAGGCGATATAACAGTCATATTCTTGGAAGGGCTGATGCACTGGAGTTCTTTAAAAGACCATTTTTTCCCTAGAGTCTGTACTCCATATATCACTTGTATGACCTGAAAAGCAAAGGGACTCCACATGTTGTAGGGTTCAGTAGAAATTATTGCTGGAATTTTGGAGTACAACCGTAGGGCCGTGATCCTCACAAGTCTCACTCTTTGTTACTATAACATACGAAGAGTGCATAAGGATCAGAGTTCCAAGCCAGCTCTTCTGTTTTGTTCTGTCTTTGTGCTACATTTTGTTTCTCCCTTTCTGTCTATCTGAGGGTCACCCAGTGCAGCCGACATTATTCTTAGCCAAGAGTTTTGTGGTCATTTGAACAGAGGTTACTATGTACTGTTAAAAAATACTTACATTTGAACAGAGGTTACTATGTACTGTTAAAAAATACTTACACATATAAGGTGTGCCATTGTACTTAATCAGAAGTGCTGAAAGTCAATGGAAGTATGCAGACTGATACATATAAAAACATCTCTACTTATGACAACCAGTTCTGCATCTTCAGTGCATTACAACAGTCTATCACAGGAGTCTCCGGGATTAACAAGCAGCCTTCACCACAGTGTCAGTAGTACTGAGGTGCTCAAAATATGTGCATTGAATTTTACCTTTCTATAAATAAAAGAGAACAAGTTTTGATCCAACTTGAGTACTCCATATTGGAAGTCAATGGAAGCCTTGCGCCTCTGAAAATATGGCCATTTTTATTTAGATGCCTAACAGTTGGCCCCCAAGTTTGAAAATGATGTCCATCATGCTTGTTGAGGACTAGCAGCTTTGGGCTGATTGTTACTTTACAAGCTGTGCTGAGGAAGGGGCAGCATGTAGCTGTTAGAACTGTTCAGGAACTGGAATTTCCATTCTGTGGGAAACTCATGGGTTTCGGGGGAGGAGAGAATGTTCTGAATCAGAACGAAAAGCGGAATTATTTTTAATATGGGGCCAACAAAATGTTTCATTTTGACTTATTAAAATATTCAAGTAAGTTAAAATAATATAAAACTCCACATCTGCCTGTTGACACTAACAAAATGAAACGAACCCTTTGGCCTTTTCCTGCAGAAGAATGTTTCAATTTTGATAAAACTACATTTTGATGGAAAACTGTTTCATCAAACTTCTTTCAGCCAGTTCTAGCATCTGCACCACCCAAGCAGAGCAGAGAATGATTGTGACTCAGAGTCCCCCTTCCTTTGAGGAGAAGTTAGCTTACCCTCTTCGTGGAGAAGCTTGCTCCCCTTGTGTGCCAGACCAGCTATACTAGCCATCAAAAAGGAACAGGAGAGTAGAGCCAGGACTCCTCCTACTTTCCACCTCGCAGCACCTTCCCTATAACCCATTTTCTCATAGCAAGGAGTATCAAGTGACTTTCTCTGCTCTCTCCACCATGGCTAGAGCTGCAGTCTAGCCAGGCCAAGAAAGGGTGCAAAAAGGAACTTATTCCCTTTTACTTCCTTGCATGGATCAATAAGGGCTGTGGCAATCTAGTCTTGTGGTTGGTTTGGCAAGAGAGAGATTTTAAAAATGAAGCAATCAGAAAAGTAATTTCTAGGCACCTGCTATTTTATTTAGAAGCATGGCCTAAAGAAGACCTGTTCCTTCTTGCTGTCACTGAAGATTCTCCTGCCCAACCTGGACCTGTAACAGAGGCTGCTGCTCAAACAGTTTGCACAAGGGAGTTTGTAAATGTCTTGTTCAAGGCAAGAGTTTCCCTGAAAAAGCCCCTGCCTTAACAGAACTAGGATAAAGCTATGTGCATGCAAAGTATTGCAGATTTTATTATTTTAGGGCTTGATCCAAAGGACCCTGAACTTAATTGGCATCCTTTCTGTTGTCTTCAGTGGATGATGAGCAGCTGCAATTCCCATTGACTTCAACAGGAGCTTCAGGAGTGTGGTAGCTCTCAGGATTTGGCTTAATGTACATAAATGTGCTATTACCCACTTTAGAGAAAACAGATTCTAGTTTAACAATAGCAGCGGCAGGAAACCCACACCGTCTCCATCACAATTTTCCTTGAAGAAATGAGAAGAAAGACAAAGTTGAGACTTTAGATGTGGACTCAGTTTCCAGCTCTGCCAGAATCATCTTGTATGATCTTGGGCAAGTCACTTAGCCCCAGCTCCTCAAAGGTAGTTAGGTGCCTAACTGATTGATTTCAATGAGAATAATAATACTTCCCACTATTCGTCTGTCTTGTCTATTTGGCTTGTAGCTCTTTAGGGGAGGGACCATCTCTTACTATGTGTCTGTACAATGGGGCCCTGATCTCTGGTGCTTCTAAGTGCTACTGTATAATTAATAATAATGAAGTGTAAACAACATCAAAAATAATATGGATATAGCATAGGATATATATGGATAAGCAAAATAAATTCAAAACAAGATGTTTAACGACCTCTAAATTAATCGATTCCAACAGCTATGGTAATTTGTCAGCATTGCACAGAGGTAGTATTCACTAACATTTTCCAGGCTAATAATGGAGCTCAGTGCACTAAATGCACGTAAAAATTTCAAGTCATCCAATGCAAGTTAATAGTATTCTTGGAACCTTAATTTTTGCATTTCCTGAATGTTTGTGTTTTAGCTGTACAGTTTTAACACTGTATTAATGTAATTGTTGGCACATGAATATGAATGTGAGTGTGCATGGATGGGCTGGGTGTGTTGTTATTATAGGGCTAGCTGTAAGGAAAGAAACAGCCTGCATAAATGATGCTTCATTCTAGGGCTGATTGGGAAATAGGCACAGCAGAGACTTGAACTTGGGTCTCCCGCATCCATAACTGCTGAGCTATTGACTTTTTTTTCCCCCCCTTCTCCTTTTCCCTCTCGCTCGCTCGCCATCCTGGACCTATGAAAGCTTTTTCAGAACTGGTACATTCCAGTGAAATGCTTTGGTTTTGACAAACTGACATTTTTCCAGATGAAAAACCCTGACCAGTTCTACTCTACTCTATCCCTTAAACCTGCTGCTTGCTCTGGGCCTGGAGGCTTTGTTGGAAGCCATTCACTGCTCTTTGTAATGCAGAACAGGGTCTGAACAGAGTAAAAGGCAGCTTAGTTTCAGAAACTTGCTCCAGACTGTATTCATTAGGGCTGTAACATTGAAAAGAAAGGAGACTGTTGCTCATGAACACATTTAAAACATTCAGCTTTTTGAAACAACTTCCTTTGTAATCATTGTCTTGGCTTCTGTCCCTCTTTCATTTAACCTCATCTGCCTGACTTTAAATTCATGGAACAGATTTGCACTGCCTTGGACTCCATGCAATTGGCTGCTGTAATATTCTTGAAATTTTTTTTTAAGCATTTGATACCATTAATCATATTGCCATATGTAATAAATTGGCTGCCTGTGGTCCATTGCCTGAAACGGTCACATGGTTCCAATCACCATTCTGCCAACTGAAAGTGGTTATTGGAAACTCTGACTCTTCCTTTCAGCCACTTCTATTCTGAGTTCCACCGGGTTCTATCCTGTTTGTACTGTACGTTAATGACCTGCTGGCTGCATAGCTGCACAAAGGCCAAGACTTACAAGTATGCACATGTTTGTAAGTGCCGCTGTACATAAGCAATAATCTGTTTGATATCAAAGTCACATCATTACAGTCAGCCTTTGACAGCATTTGCAAGGCTTGAAGGCTAATGCAATACCTTTCTAATTTGCAACTTAAACGTCTGCCAGAATGAAAAAAACAAAACAAAAAGTATTAAATTTAGCTGTGTAAGATAATTCAGAGAACAAGAACATTTCTGTTATGATTCGGCTTTCGCAGTTGTCAGGGCTCTTGTCATCTCACAGCTGGAATGCTGCAGAATGCTGCAAGAACAATAGAATTATTTTGGGGAGAAGAGAGTACAGTGCTCTTTGTAGCACTTCAACTGTCACTTTGCCACAGGCTCTTCACATTTGCTTTTAGTAGGGATGAACAAACTGGTTTGGATAAAACTTCCTTGAACCTTTCCCTAAAAGGTTGAGCCATACCTTTTTCTGAGCTGGGAAAATAATCCAGTGACTGTAGAGATGGGCCCAAACACAATTCTGGATCTGAATATCACTTATCATTTGTGTTGCTATGGTGCCTTAGGGCCCCAAGCAGGGATCAGGGCCCCTTGGTGCTAGGCACTCTACAATCAGAACAAAAAGAGACAGCCCCTCTCCTAAGCAGATTGCAATCTAACATCCAAGGCCACCCCAAGGGCGGGTGCGAGGCCCGGGACAAATCAGCCTGTATGGACCCCCCTTAACATTTTTTATACAGATGAAATCTGGTGTGGGGAGGGGACAGCCGTGCTGGGGGGCAAGGGATGACGGAGAGTCACAGGGTGGCACCTGTGTTGGGGGGGGGCTCCCTGTGCTGGGGGGTCCCAGAAAAGGGAGGGGTCCGGGGCAGAAGGACAATGGATGGGGTCAGCTGGCGCTGGCATGTTCCGGCGGTGCTAGGACACTGGTGACCGGTGCAGCGGCAGGTGACGCTGGGAGCCAGGGGGTGGGGCGGAGCAGGGAGGACTGGGGTCACTGCTGCTGCTGGAGACTGAGCCCGAACCCCACAATGCCGAGCAAGAAAAAGAAATACAACACACGTTTCTCACCAGTGAGTGGGGGCCAGGCGCCCTGCTAACCCCACCCCCCGGGCCAGCCTGGCACCCCAGGCAGCCTCCCCCCAGGACCGGCCTAGCACCCCCCACACAATACATGCACACTGAAGCGCGGGACCCTCCAAAGCACGGGGCCTGGAGCGGTTGCCCCAATTCACCATACCCAAGGGATGGCTCTGCTAACATCTGAGAGTTTCATTGGCTTGGGCTAACTCTCTTCTTCTCCCTATCCTCATTTAAAAAATAAATAAAATAAACCACAGACATTCCTCTGCATATCTCAGCTACGGCAGGATGAGAAACAGAACTGCTGGGATAGTGTAAGGGAGGCTGTTTTCCATGGAATCCTCAGTCTGAGCAAAAGAGGAAAGCTCTAGAACGCTCATGGAAGAGATTCTGTTTTGAAGAAGTTGACAATCCATTTTTACCTAACAGAGGAGCTGGGATCATTTGGTCAATGTTCAGAGAAACATCCAAAGCAAAGCTTTTGAGGCTCTCTGTTGCTTTTTAGTAGAGATGGGCTGAAAATATCTTTAAAATGTAATATTGCCTAACACATACTGTCCTGTTTCCCGTTGTTCCTCCAGACACAGGCCCACATGTTGCTTCTTTCTTTGTCCCCCATTCAGCAGTTATTGACATGAATGCTTAGGCCAGGTAGAACCTAGGTGGTGACTCAATATGGCTTTATCTATGCTACAACATTTTGTAGCTATTTTCCACACAAAACTGCTAGCACTGGTGTAAGCAAGAGTGTAGACTGGGCTCCAGCATATTCAGCACTGTTTCATAATGCCAGGATGATGGGGGCTTTATAAATACACAGAGGAGAGAGAGTGCGATGAAACCCCACTGAGAGCAAGATTTCAGACCAGACCTTCAGACATAGGGGTGAAAAACCTAAGCGTGGTCTACTACAACATGCAACAGCAGTATCAGTGATGGTAGAAACAGAGCAAAAAGAACAGGAGGACTTGTGGCACCTTAGAGACTAACAAATTTATTTGAGCATAAGCTTTCGTGAGCTACAGCTCACTTCATCGCATGCATTCAGTGGAAAATACAGGGGGAGCTTGTATATATACGGAGAACATGAAACAATGGGTGTTACCCTACACACTGTAACCAGAGTGATCAGGTAAGGTGAGCTATTACCAGCAGGAGAGAAAAAAAAAAACCTTTTGTAGTGATAATCAAGGTGGGCCATTTCCAGCAGTTGACAAGAACATGGGAGGAACAGTAGGAGTGGGGGAATAAACATGGGGAAATAGTTTTACTTTGTGTAATGACCCATCCACTCCCAGTCTATTCAAGCCTAATATAATGGTGTCCAGTTTGCAAATTAATTCCAATTCAGCGGTCTCTCGTAGAGCAAAATGAGCAGCCTCAACTCTTGATGCAATAGAAGGCACTCAGCACATCACAGGAATGCCCAGCACCCTAGGAGATTAAGCCCTAAAGTTGCTGCAGGGTCTATAGAACAATCTCAGTGCTACTCCTATTTCCTGTGTTCCCCAGAAGGCAGAATCCTGGGCATAAGGAGAACAGGCTGAGTGGGTCCTTCTCTTCACCCCTTCTTTGTGCTTCAGACAATCACTGCCCTCGCAGGAGAAGAGCAGCAGATTCCAAAACTGCTCTGGCTACTGCTCAGAACAATTCCATGGGAAGGGAAACTGGAGGAGCCAAAGAAAAGCTGGGATTCTCACTCCATGAGCCAGGGCCAGTAAAACTTCTAATATGTGAGTTGGCAGCACAGTAGAGTGCTCATAGGAGAATGGTCCTTTTTGCAAACCTCAGTCACATAACATGGAACAAAGTTCGAAGGGCTGGAGACCGTATTCATTGGCTGCAGAAGTTGCTATTACAACCCTGCACTAGCCCAAGGCTGGATTGGTACGCCTGAGCAGCCAGGGCACTATATCATAAATAGGCATAAATTCAATTGGAACCACTGCCCTTAATTTACCGGCACTCTTTGTGTATGGTATATGCACACACAAACTGAAGTGTATTCTGGGGAGTCCAGTTTTGTGGTTTGCTCCAGAATAAAATGTCTCCCACCACCGTTTCTGGGGAAAAGGGACTGTCAAGTGAAAGTTAACCGCAGCTAATGGCCCCTGCTGACCTATCCAGACACTTAAGCCCGTGGCTGAAGAGGAGAAGTAACTTGAGGTCCTCTTCCTTCTCCAAGCAACACTTTCCCTTCTGATGGTGAAACAGTGAGAGACAGGACAGCAGAGACATTGGAGGAAAGCAGAAAAAAGGGTATGGGGAGTACAGAAATGCTGGGAAGGAAGGGTAAAGAGGACACCAAAAAGGGACAGAAAGAGGAATCCCACTACCACAAAAACAAAAAACAAACCAACAACCACCTGGTGTTAGGGATTGCTACGCAGCAGGGACTCACAAGAGAAAGTCCACGTTAGCATAAGGGAAGCAGTAGTAGAGTTATCCACTGTGTTTATGAATATGCCAATGAATCCCTTGCTCCTGTGCTTTTTATGAATGCTCAGCTAGAAAGAACCACAGGAAAGAAGCAGAAGTAGTTTGAAACAAGGAGACAAAACTAGGAGCCAATAGCCTTCACCATTCCTGAAAAATAAACCGGTCAAAGTGACAGTGATTCGACCCATTTAGCATATATAACGACCTCAGCTTGAAGACTCCATACAGTCTCACTAAGGCAGCAATCCAGCAAAGGCTTACATATGTGCTGAGCTTAACACACTATGAGTAGTCCCACAGACTTCAGTAGAACTACTCAGTTCAGCACGTGTATAAATCTCTGCAGGACTAGAGGCTAAAGCCCTGATTCAGTAAGGTACTTAAGTACATGTTTTATTTTAAGCACAAGTTGTTCAATTTAGGTCAAGGAGCCTATTCTGGTGCTCAGAGTTAAGCATGTGCTCAAGGGCATTAGTGTTCAGTCATTGCGCAAAGGCCTCTAAACAAAACAAATAACTGGAAATATAAGCTCTTTGGGGCGTAGTTTGTCTCTTTTTCTGTCTGTTGGGTGCCTAAAACAGTGGAGCCTTGACCCTGATTGAAACTCCTAGGCACTACAGAAATAAATAAAATAATAATAAATAATAACAACAGGAGCAGGACCAAAATATTCTTCTAAGAAATGAAGCTGCAAAACTACTTCATTTGCTTGTAAAGACTGTTAACCTTTTATGTAACTTGTCAAATAATGTAACACAAACATGTGAAAACATTAAACAAATGGAAGTTTACAACAGGTGCTACTCAAACCAGATAGTCAATGGTAACCGTATAGGAATACACATAATTCTCTAGCTTTAGGGCCAGAGGGAAATCCAGCACTAAGCAAAATTTACTTCAAAAGACTAAGCTTCCCCCCGCCTTTTTATTTCCAAACTCCACCTTGTATCTCCAATATTATCTTGGAAACTGAAAATCTGTTCCACTGGTAATAGCTCATTTATTTAGCTTCACCAAGAGGACATAGCCAAAATAGGCTGGAGAGCGCCTGACATCATGCCAACAAGAGGCATTTCCAATTACCAAGAGCAATAGAAAAGATGATTAGTCTGTCTCCTGAAGATCCTGCTCTCCAGGAATTTGTTTTCAGAAATTGTGTTCACATGATCAGGCTGGGCTGTATCTGAATCCAAAATCCAGGAATCTTAATCCCTTTTTTTAAAAAAATGGTTTGCTAATGGCTAAGTAAAGGAAATGTTCCAGTTCTGAGGCATTCACATTTTGATTTGCATTCTACCACACACAATGTCGCAAAAACAGGATGAGGGAAGTGAAAAAAGGATTTTGAAAAAAAGGCTACGTGAACACTCTCAATTGCACTGCAGTTTTTACCGGTGCCTGGGAGCTTTTTTAATACTGTTGAAGGGATTAAGTAGACAAGGTGCTCTAGCTGTCTCATGTTGTGCACATAACAATCTGTGGCTGCATACATAAAGAGATCATTGTGAGCTAGCCAAATATCTGTAACATTGGGAATAGAACTTAGAAAGCTGGATCCAAAAACCAAAATCAGCAGCCAGCAAAGAGAATTACTGATATGTAAACAGGTTTTGAGTTTAGCTGATCTAACAAGTAGTGGGTATTAGAAACCACTGGCTTCTATGACAAGTTTTCTCATATTTTTCTGTATGAGTCCTATCTTAGTACATCTCTAGGCTTTCAAAAGGGATTATAGTCACCCCAAATTGGACTGAAACCCCCTTTCTCCAATTTTTAATGCAATATCAGTACTACGAACATTCAACCTCTCAAGAATAAAGCAAGCCTATTGTTTCCTGTTACTAGATCTGCTTGCCAGTCCAAGAGTAAATTTTATACTTGATATTTACCAGCTTGAAGTTCTCTGAACCATTCTGGTTCTACTATAAACAGAAGTGTGTTTTGTTACAAGTTGTAAATACGCAAACTGGAGTTTGCATTTCTAACAGGTTTGGTTTCATTGAGTCGCTCAAGACTTTTATACCCTCTTAAAATAGTTTTCCACCTGCTGATTGAAATTCTGAGAGGAATATTTCTTTAGAGTATTTAATGGAGTCAGTAAATACTCCAGTGCAAGCCCACTTGGAACCCACTCACTGGCAACAGATGCCAAGAAGCTGGTAGCCCTGGTATCTGGGATATTGCTGTCACAATCTATGTCCTGGGGAAGACATTCCTCTCTCTCCAAGGGGCTTGAACTCTCTTCCTGATCTGAGACTTTTGCCCCTTTCCAACCAAGTGTGAGCTGTAAGGGGATGTGGTCTTCTTCTGTAGATGGGGATGGCCTAGTACTGCCCCTGGCTCCACATCTGGGTTTAAGTAGTGGTGAAAAATTGGTAGAATCTGCCCGCATTTTCACAACATTTCCAGTCTCAACAGACAAAGAAGTCCTAGAGGGTCCCTCAAAGTCTTCGTCACTATTGTCTGAGAGAATAACTGTGGTGTAACTTGGCAATTCCAGCACAGGATACAATTTGTTTCTAAATCTGCAAACTAAAGACACAGAATCAGATGCATAACCCGTACTTTTTTTTTTTTTCCTTTAAAAGCAAATTTGTTTCTCAGTGTATGGCCCTTATCTCCACAGTATCTGAGCATCACAGAATAATTGATGAATTTTATTTTCTTCTCAGCCCTTTGAGACAGTGAAGTAGCTTTCCCAGAGTCACATAGGAAATCTGTGGCTGAGCCAGAAAACTCAGGTTTCCTGAATCTCAGTCTCTTACCCTACCCACTAGGCAATCCTTCTTGTCTCTCTCATAACAATACAGAGATCAGTTGATTTGAAATGATTGGCTTAGAACAGGGGTGACCAACCTGAGCCAGAGAAGGAGCCAGAATTTACCAATGTACATTGCCAAAGAGCCACAATAATATGTCAGCAGCCCCCCAGCAGCTCCGCCACACTCCCAGTGCCTCCCGCCTAACGGCAGCCCCGCCAATCAGCTGTTTTGTGGCATGCAGGAGGCTCTGTGGAGGTGGGAAGCGAGGGCCTGGTAGGCTCAAGGGAGGGGGTGGGAAGGGGTGGAGTGGGGGTGGGGCCTGTGGCAGAGCCAGGGGTTGAGCAGTGAGCACCCCCCGCCACTTTGGAAAGTTGGCACCTATAGCTCCAGCCCCAGAGTCGGTGCCTATACAAGGAGCCGCATATTAACTTCTGAAGAGCCGCATGTGGCTCCGGAGCCACAGGTTGGCCACACCTGGCCTAGAATTAGAGCTGGAAGTCTAGTGAGAACAGACAAGAGATTTCTGCTATTCCCTGACCCCAGCCATATCACACATGTTACAGGAGCTTTCCTTGCAGCATTAAAGTGCTTGCTGGTTTTGACTGGGGCTGGAGGTGGAAGAGCAGAGGCATGAAAGTATGAAGGGAATAAAAATTAACCCCAAACCATCCTGAGCCAGCCTCAATGCTTCATTTCACACTTGAGTTCAGCAGCCCCACAGGCGGGGGCAGCAGGGTCTCATATTTATTTAATTTATTTATTTCAGAATTCTCACTTTTCAATTCAACTATCTTTCTCTGCATTTCTTTCCTCCCCCCGGAGTTCTTTCCTTGTTGGCAGTTGTTGCTCCTGTGCTGACCTGTGAACTGGGAGCCTTCATTGATCTGTGCATGGGCCCTTCAGAATGCCCAGCAATTCAGTCTGTCCTCCCCAGCAGACTCTGCACTGCTGGTGCCAGGAGGCTGCTGGAAGGCTGGCTGAATGGGTGTCATATGTAGCAACCATAGTGATGTGGTGAGAATCTCCCATAGTTTAAGCGGCATTACCACCACCTGTATCTAAAGTCCTCCACATAGCTGAGCCATGCTACGTAAAACACGTGCATATTTCAGCAAGGTCATACAGAGCGTCAGTTGCCTTGTGCCTATGTTGCTCTTGTGCTCTCAAAAGGCTGACAACCTGCTAGAGATGAAACATGGGGATGGGAGGCTTCCTGCAGTCTCTTCCTACACAGCAACCCTGGGGTTCAATGGGGGGAGAACCCTTAAACTTGGGGGTGGGGGAATCAATACACACTTCCTTCCATATCTTTTCTTAAATAGCACTGGACAGATGCAAACCTAACATGTCTTGTGCACCTGCTGGACGGGATGACATCCAACCCTTTCCTGTACTGTCACTGCCAATGATAACTCCCCTACCTCGGTGGCTGCCTCTTGTGATCCCTCTCAGAGAGGCTGCAATGGGTTCCCAGTTTCTTACTCAAGGGCAAAAGTTGTTTTAAAAGTCCCATGACACAAGTTTTACATTTGCACATATTTCAGCCAGGAAACTGAGACTGAATTGCAAGTGCTTCGGAGGACAGGATTAACATTCAAAATGATCTGGACAAATTGGAGAAATGGCCTGAAGTAAATAGGATGAAAGTTGATAAGGACAAATGCAAAGTACTCCATTCAGGAGGGAACAATCAGTTGCACACATACAAAATGGGAAATGACTGCTTAGGAAGGAGTACTGAGGAAAGGGATCGGGGGGTCATAGTGGACCACAAGCTAAATATGAATCAACAGTGTAACGCTGTTACAAAAAAAGCAAACATTATTCTGGGACGTATTAGCAGGAGTGTTGTAAGCAAGACACAAGAAGTAATTATTCCGCTCTACTCCAAGCTGATTAGGCCTCAGCTGGAGTATTGCATCCAGTTCTGGGAGCCACATTTCAGGAAGGATGCGGACAAATGGGAGAGAGTCCAGAGAAGAGCAACAAAAATGATTAAAGGTCTAGAAAACATGACCTATGAGGGAAGATTGAAAAAATTGGGTTTGTTTAGTCTGGAAAAGACAAGACTGATAGGGAACATGATAACATTTTTCAAATATGTAAAAGGTTGTTACAAGGAGGAGGAAGAAAAATTGTTTTTCTTAACCTCTGAGGCTAGGACAAGAAGCAATGGGCTTAAATTGCAGCAAGGGAGGTTTAGGTTGGATATTAGGAAAAACTTCCTAACTGTCAGAGTGGTTAAGCACTAGAATAAATTGCCGAGGAAGGTTGTGGAATCTCCATCATTGGACACTTTTAAGAGCAGGTTAGACAAATACCTGTCAGGAATGGTCTAAATCAGGGATCCCCAATGTGGTGCCCGCAGGTGCAATGACGCCCGCCAGGTCAATTGTGTGCACCCGCAGGACACTGCGCCGCTGAAATGCGTTGCCGTTTCTCAGCAGCATTCCAGCGGTGACGCTTCTTGCCACTGCCGCTTCTCGGCAGCATTTTGGCAGCGGGGTGTCTGGCGCCCGCCACAGTCTTCTGGGAATAGGAATATGCTATTCCCACAGAAAGATTGGGGACCACTGGTCTAGATAATTAGTCTTGCCACAAGTGCAGGGGACTGGACTAGATGACCTTTCGAGGTCCCTTCCAGTTCTATGAATTATAACAGAATTTGTTATGTTTAAAAATACATTTTCCTAAACATATTCCTATGCCATGGTGTGAAGTGATGGGGATGCAGGGAAGTAAGGAGGGTGACATGGAGCAGCATTTTGTGCAGAAATAAAGGTGGAGTGGTGCATCCCAAGCTCTTCAGAACTAACAGCCACAGAAAGGGGAGTGTAGTGTAACTTGGGGTGACCCAAACAGGAATGTGTCATTTACACATCCTCAAACCCCAACTACTAGTTCAAATTAAGGGTCTCATACATAGCGTGGAATGGGAACTTTGCTAGGGTCTCAGAAAAGAGTATTCTTAAAACCATGACTGTAATTATATAACTCAAGTCAATCCCTTTTATATCGGTGAAATTGGGAAAGATTTGAATTCTGATTCACGAACAAGGATCTAGGAACTTCAGCCTTCACCTGTGATCCTGCAGTTGGGCTTGTACAGTACCCCCTACAAGGCAGCAAACTTTATATAGCCCATACCATCTCCCCACCCCACAACATTCGGTGCAGGGGGGAAGGTCAGGGGAAGAAGCTGGCAGAACAAGAGGATAACCCTACCCAGGAAAGAGCCCCAGAAACCTCAGTCCCCAACTTCCTTCCTTATAGACTGCCAGCAGGCATATGACCACCTCACTAGGACAAAAACCCAACCTACCATCACCTGGCGGTACTGCCACCTTCCTCTTGGTGGTGGGCCTCTTAGAAGGCCCTGGCTCTGCTTCCTCCTCTGCAGAGGGCAGTTGGTTGTCTGCATTCCTCTCTGAATCCTCCATCACTGCCTCTGGCTCCTCCACTGCTAGCCAGGGTCTGGGGAACCTGCTTGATCTGACCTCCTGGTGCCTCACTCCCCTGATCAGAGGGAAACAACTTTGAAAAGCTCATGTGTTGCCACACTGTGGCCACAGGGGCAGCCTCAGGATTTGGAACCACCTCAGCATTTGGCTGAGGCCCAGCGTGGGCACACAGAGCAGGAGCAATACTGGCTGTGGTAGCAGTAAGCCCTTTATGAGGGCTACCTCTCCCTCGTGAGGGTGGAGGCCTTGCTCCAGAAGCTGCATGAGAGGCCCCATCCAATCATAGCAAAGGTAACAAATTTCCTCCAGCAGCTGAACTTACTGGGAAGAAAGGAGTTGAAGGCTGCAATGCTAAGGGAGCCCAAAGCTTGGAACGGTGCTTTCTGGGCATTTTAATGATTCACCTTAAGTCCTGCCAGTGAGATAGGGGTGACTAAAAGGTCAATCTCCCTGCAACCCTCCCTTCGTTTTAGGGAAGGATAAAGGGGCTGCCTAGCGCTCTCCGGCAGCTCAGGGCTAGGATGAGCCAGAAGAATGAGATAATCCATCCACAACTACTCCAGCCAGGAGCAGCTGGGCAGGAAAGGAGCTAACGCTGCAGCTGGATCATTGAGTGAGCAATTAACACCAGCAGCATACAATCCGCTAGGCTGCTCTCTAGGGCTGCTGGCAGTCCATGGAGATCAGGAGGGGGATGGCCAGTAAGGGTGAATCACATGGTTGGTTAGAGCAGAGTCAGGTCTTACAGAAGGCACAGTAAAAAAAAAAAAAAAAAAAAAAGGCTGCTTTGTTCTTAAAGAAACAGTGCACCTGAATCGGAATTTTTGTTCCAGGTGAGTTAGGCTTATGTAAGGGGACTGTTGTCCCCTTACTGAAACTCAGTGGGGGTGTTTTGGTTGGCTAGCTCCCAGTACCAAAAGAATGGGGAAGGGTCAATGGGAAATCAGGACCCTGAGACTAACAGCCCCCAGGAACAATGGGGAGAGGCCAATGCTCCAGGTCAGCCTGATTGACAGGGCAGGCAGGCTAATCAGGGAGTCAGGAGGCCAGGCGGGGTCCCATCCTCCCTGTGAGCTGGAATTGCCTGGGTCAGATGGACTGGGGCTGAGCTAAGGAGAAAGCAGGGGTCCAAGCTGAGCTGGGGAGCAGAGCCGTGCCAGAGCCAGAGGGGCCAGAAAAGCAGCCCAGGAAGCAGGTCAGTGCTGGGAGCAGAGTCACAGAAGCAACCCACAGGGCAGACCTGTGCTGGGAGGAGAACTGCAGCAACCAGAGCTAGAGGGGCCAGAGAAGTAGCCCAGGGAGCTGGAGGCAGAGCAGCAGCAGCCGTGCTGAGGCACAATGGAGCTGGAGCGGTCTGGAGCCAGATGCAGTGAGCAGCTGGGGAGAACGAGGGGGACCCTGGGCAGTGGGCCAAGCATAGGGAGATGCCCCTAGCCAAAACTCCTGGCAGGTCAGACTTGGACGGGGATCGTAACCCCGATGAGGCGGGGGCAACCCTGGAAAGAAGGGTCCTGCCATCTAGAGCCTGAGAGCATATGGCCACCGCCCGAGCAAGTGTCTGACCTGCAGCATCCCTGCAACACAGCCAGGGCCTGAGAAGGAGGCCTGGGACTTGTGAGAAACAGACTGAACTTCCCTTCCATTCCAGAGACGCTGGTTGTGATGTCCCCGTGCCACAGAGCAGGGTGACGTGTTTTCCTTTAACCTTTCTCATTTTTTCCTTATGTTTTTCAATTGATTGCTATTTAATAAATTGTATTTGCTTTGAACTATATGTAAGGATCAGTGGGTCAGAGAAGCATCCAGTGCAGAGAAAGCAGAGAAACCCTAGCCCCTGGTGTCACTTATCGTAAGTGACCACGACAAGGTTGGGGGTCGAGACCCCCAGCAATCCTGGGCCCAGCCTCGTTTGGGTTATGAGGACTCTGCTGCACAGGAGAGTGGAAGGGGAGCCCTTGAGGTCAGGCAGGCCTCTGGGTAAAGGAAGTGGGAGCAAGGACTCCGATCCTTTTGCTAACCCACTTCACCAGGGTAGTGTATAAGCCAGGAAAGTTCCCCACAATAGCAGGACCATTCTCCCGCTTACACTTAGTGCCGGAACTCAAGGGGCGGGGACGCACAAATGTGGCTTTAAATCACCTTTGTGCGTCCTCATTTCTCTATGGAAAAAATGTTTTATTATATAATTTTACATTGATCTAATACATTTGTTCAAGACGCTACTACATAGACTGGAGCATTGTTCTCTTCACATCCTCTTAGAATCATAGAATATCAGGGTTGGAAGAGACCTCAGGAGGTCATCTAGTCCAACCCCCTGCTCAAAGCAGGACCAATTCCCAACTAAATCATCCCAGCCAGGGCTTTGTCAAGCCTGACCTTAAAAACCTCGAAGAAAGGAGATTCCACCACCTCCCTAGGTAACCCATTCCAGTGTTTCACCGTCCTCCTAGTGAAAAAGTTTTTCCTAATATCCAACCTAAACCTCCCCCACTGCAACTTGAGACCATTACTCCTCGTTCTGTCATCTGCTACCACTGAGAACAGTCTAGATCCATCCCCTTTGGAACCCCCTTTCAGGTAGTTGAAAGCAGCTATCAAATCCCCCCTCATTCTTCTCTTCCGCAGACTAAACAATCCCAGTTCCCTCAGCTTCTCCTCATAAGTCATGTGCTCCAGCCCCCTAATCATTTTTGTTGCCCTCTGCTGGACTCTTTCCAATTTTTCCACATTCTTCTTGTAGTGTGGGGCCCAAAACTGGACATAGTACTCCAGATGAGGCCTCACCAATGCAGAATAGAGGGGAATGATCACGTCCCTCGATCTGCTGGCAATGCCCCTACTTATACATCCCAAAATGCCGTTAGCCTTCTTGGCAACATGGGCACACTGCTGACTCATATCCAGCTTCTCGTCCACTGTCACCCCTAGGTCCTTTTCTGCAGAACTGCTGCCTAGCCACTCGGTCCCTAATCTGTAGTAGCACATGGGATTCTTCCTTCCTAAGTGCAGGACTCTGCACTTGTCCTTGTTGAACCTCATCAGATTTCTTTTGGCCCAATCCTCTAATTTGTCTAGGTCCCTCTGTATCCTATCCCTGCCCTCCAGCGTATCTACCACTCCTCCCAGTTTAGTGTCGTCTGCAAGAGTGAATGGGAAAGTGTGCATGTGGTTTCCCATAGTGCCCCAATATGCTAGGCACTGTAGAAGCAGAATAAGAAGATGCAGCCCCTGCCTTGATGAAGTTCAAACAAAGGCCAAAACAGAAGAAAGACTTGTGTGTTTTTAAACAAGTATCACTTTGTGTTAGTTAGACGTGTGTTATACACAGACGCACAAGTTGAGAGAAAATCCAAAATGTCTATGGTTTATTTTTTCACACTTACTGGCTCCTGTGGCCAAACTTTTTGGTATAGACTGGTTATTTTGATACATGCACTAATAATCACCAACTAAAAACTTTGAGCTCAAAATGCATCTGTCCTGGCAAATCTTGTGTTTGCTCCTTCTCATGATATTTCACAAGCAGCTAACGGAACGCAGACCTTTTAAATGAATAATGTTAGACCACAGCAAGCTTGCTCGGTTGTTTGACTTCAACTATGTATGTGTTCAGCAGCAAAATGCTTCTTGCACTTTCTGATCTGTGAGAGACTAGAGCATCATACCATGAGTTACTGCTTGAGGAGGAGGAGGAAGTGGGTGGGTCAGGGATAGTGGCCCAGAACTCAGGGTGGGTGAATGTCTGATGATCCTAGGTGTTTCCAACAGTCCCTTACTACATCTCTGTACAACAAGATCAGGAGTTTCTGAGTGCTGCAAAATGCAGCCAGAAATATCCCTGGTGATTTATAGGTGAGTACTTCTTATTAATTATTATTTCATTTATTAATAATATTGGGAGGAAGGGGGGGTGGGGTTGCACCTTATTAAAAACAGTCCCTTATTTTTGAAATACAACGTTGGCAGCCCTCTCCAGCTCCTATAATCTAATATACTGTGTCACTGCCTTTGGGAATTAAGAGCCCCCTTGATACATGCCCTTGGCTGGAAGGTCAGCATAGAAAAGCCTGAAACTGGAGCTCTACAGCTGAGAAAAATAATCCAGCCATGGTTTGGCAAAAAGCTTTTTTCTTCAAATTTTTTTGCCTTGGCATGTTGCTGTTGTGCACTTCACGTCTGATTAAATTAGTCACATTGCATTATACCATATCAAATGTGACATGATGCAATGGAATGTGAACAGTGCATAAAGATGTACTGGCGTCAGATAACTGCTACCTGCTTCTGACTCAATAGCCATGCTACCAGCAGTTAAGGGAGGCAAATGATGTCCAAAACCTTCTTTGCCATTAAACCATGCCTTTGCAGCTGGATGTTCTGTTGTTGTTATATTTTCTTTTTACTTTAAATCAGGGTAGTAACCAGATGCACCGGGTTTAAGTATTTGACTAATCCTCCAAAGCCTCTGCATATCCTCAATGCAGTGAATTATACAATATTAGGTGTCTAATCAGAAATCAACCCATCTTTTTAAAACTTACATGAATAGTAACCAAAAGAAGACTAACAAGATGCTAGACACACACACACACACACACTGCAGCCTATGGAGAGAATGGCGGAGATATAATGTTATTGTCTACACACATAGTGCATATTATTTTTAGGTTTCAGGACTCACACAGCAGTGGATTACAAGTGATTAGAAGAATCAGAGAAGCTCCTTATTACAAGGCACCTGTACAAAATTGCAGTTTATTGCTTCAGCACTTTCATCCATGTCTTCTGCCAGTGGAGTTCCTCTGGTCAGAGGGAAACAGAGAGAGAGAGGACAGTGCCTGCCTTTTCTTTGAGTAAATCCCCATACATCACAGTGGGGCTTTGCTTGCACAGAAGGGTATCATCTACACCTCCATAGGCAAGTTTAACTTAATCTCTTAAAGGACGTGCTATCTAGACTATACTCCAACAAATCTGGCTCACTAACTGGAAACTGATTGGAATTGAGTGAGGTAGGAGAGACAGCCTTAGGGGGAGGTTCATTTTAATCCTCACTATTCTACCTGTCCAGGAAATGAAACCTTTCCCCATTTTCCTAGGGTGGTCTATATTTGAAGTACATAATACTCAGTAAATCACTTTTAACCCTTTCCTCGAGATACTTTAAGCAATTATTAACTATCTATGCTTATGTAATCAGCCATGGAAGACCACAAAGTCTGAGTCAGAGGAAGGGCAACAGATCTTTATTTCTGCTGATCCAGTGGCTTCAAATCTCTTGCACTCCTAGTGTGGAAGGACTTGTGGTACTATTCCTTCTGTAGACTGACATTGAAGCTATGAGAGGAGTAACAGGGGCTGGTCCCATTAATTATTCTGAACCTCACTATAGCTACATGTTTATCTAACCCAAAGTCCTGTGCCTTTGTTTTCAATTATATACTGTATATATTTTTCATATTATGATTGTCTGATTTTAGTAAGCCAGCTCTCCTGTGGGCATAGGTTCTAAGGCTGTGCAATAGCTCAACAAGCAATTATTTGGGATTGTTTATTTCTGATTATGCCACGTATTTCCAAATGTTCCCTGAAATACAGAGGTATAATCCACCTAGAGGCTGATAATCAGCAACCATCTACTTGTTAGTGGTCTGTTCATTTTCATGTTCCCATGAGTAAAGAAAGTACCATACCAGGAAATTTTAGAGGTACTAAATTTCATTTCTCATAGTTAACTCCTTGAGGACAAAGAGGGAAGTGGCAAAGGTGAGAGCAGGGTGTCACCAAAAGAGGAGCTGACAACAGCCAGTGGGAGAAGAGGTGTCTGGTTAGAGTGAAAGAGAAATATTAAGATTGAAAGAGAAGGAGAGGGTCTCATAAAGGAAGCAGCATGCCCCTAGTGGTGCTGGACTGGGCCTCAGGAGTCCTGGGTTCTATTTCCACCTCAGCCATGACAAACCATTTGTATGACCTTGGACAAGTCATTTCACCTGTCAGTGCCTCTTGTCCCTCACGTCTTTCTTGTCTGTTTAGAGTAGACTGTGAGCTCTTTGAGGCAAGGACCGACTCTCAGAATGTTTGTACAGTGCCTAGTGCCATGGAGCTGATCTCACTCGGGGTGTCTTCTAGGCACTGCCATCATAAAAGATAATCAGAATAATAACTGAAGAAAAGACACAATATCGTTGTTGTATTTTTAAAATTAAATATTGTTTTCTAGTCCCTCAGAAACAAGTTCCCTTTGGCTCTTTGGCCTTTATTGGTTGTGATACCACGATGCCAAGAACCAGTTTTGAATCTCCTAATCCAGGGGTTCTCAAACTGGGATTCATGACACCTCAGGGGGATCACGATGTTATTACATGGGGGTCACGAGCTGTCAGACTCCATCCCCAAACTCTGCTTCGCCTCCAGCATTTATAATGGTGATTAATATAAAAAAATAGTGGTTTTAATTTATAACGGGTTGCACTCAGAGACTTGTTGTGTGAAAAGGGTCACCAGTTCAAAAGTTTGAGAACCACTGTCCTAATCACATATTCTGGGATTTTAATTTCTAGTGAGTTTTCATTCTAAGGTGGAGCCTTACAACATAGGGGTAAAATCTCAGCTTCTGAAGACTGATAGGAAATTCATTAGGTTTCATCAAATTCATGCAGTTGAAGTGGTATATCTAAAGGAAAACCAAGGAGGAAGGATTGCAGTCTTGCAGCCCTTATTCAGGCAAAATTCGTATTGAATTCAAGGGGACATTGCCCGAAGAACTGCAGGACTATGCCCCTTTACTCCTTGGAATGCAAAGTGGATATTTTGTTACCATTGCAAGTAAAGCATGGCTCATCCGATGTGTTTCCATCTCCTCCCTGAGCTCTAGTGGTCTGTTTGTTGAATCTTTAGGTAAACTTTATTCCAGTGCGTGGTCCAAAAAGGAATTGATATTCCTTTATGAATTCTCCCGATGGCCCTATTTCCATTTAATCTTTTCATGGAACCTCTTTCTTCTAATCCAAATCCATGCCTAGAAGGATTTTAGCAGCTGAAATGACTAAAGGTTTCATTGCTGTAATTAATGCACATATACAAATTAATAATTGCTGAATCAACTTTTTTCTTTGGCTAAATTTGGCAGGACATAAAACCAGGGTTCTCAAACTGGGGGTCAGGACCCCTTAGGTGCTTGCGAGGTTATTAGGGGCTCGTGAGCTGTCAGCCGCCACTCCAAACCCCTCTTTTCCTCCAGCATTTATAATGGTGTTAAATATATAAAAATGTGTTTTTAATGTATAAGGGGGGGTCGCACTCAGAGGCTTGCTATGTGAAAGGGGTCACCAGTACAAAAGTTTGAGAACCACTGACATAAAAGGAGGTGCCAATACAATTTTCCACTGAAAATGATAAATCTATGACTGTATTGTACTCTGGCTCCTCCCGCTCTCTGATGGTCAAATGGATCCTTGATCTGAACCAAAACCTGCATGGTACTTTTTTCAAAAGTCTGAATCTGTTCCAAGAAAAGTTGTCTTCTCCCAAAATCTCCCTGTGTTTAGCTGTTAGTTTATTAGTACTGGAGGACCAGTAGCCTCTCATTTGGGACCTGAAAACTCTCAATATATGTTGTGTACTCTTCCATACAGTGTATTCAGGACCTGACAGGGAAAGCAAGAAGCAGAAGGGGTGGCCCACTGGAGAAGAGACAGCAAGGAGATAGCTTTATTGCAAGAGGGTGGTCCTAGGAGGAAAGAGGGATGCCATATAAGGATTTTTGTGGTTTATAAAAGTATTGTTATCAACTCTCCCTGAGTGCCAGGGCACAGCAAAGCAGCTGCTGAAAATCTGATAAGGTAAGGGAGCAGTCTGCAGCTCCAGAGTATTGCTCTTGTAATCTGATCCCTAACTCAGCAACAATTTTCCTTCTTGCCCCAGCCACACGCAGCTTGCACTAAAGGCTGCAATCAGACAAAGACAATGCAGCAGACACTGAAAAAGCCCGGGGCTCTGTGCATGTTCATCAAGTCTTTCCTGAGCTATAAACACTACAGCCCTGATCCTGGGCTATGTTCCAGCCCATTTATGCTGTGTGAGCATCATACGGGGGTTATAACTCAGCTAGATGACCCCCAAATGGGAATTCCCCTAATTCATTCACGGGTTTTCCTGGGCAGCATAGGTCCAAAAGAACAGCCTAGCCCTAAACCATGTCCCCTTGCAGCATGCAGCACAGAGGAATGGTTGAGGTGGAACAGGTGTATGGATGGATGACTCTAACCTCTGGCTACTGTGGGATGAAGGATGGTTCCATAAGGAGCTGATGGCAGCAGGTGTATTTAGAGCAGCCCCAGGGCTGCTCTAACTTACATGAAGGGCTATGCCAGTGCCTAGCCCAGCCCAGAATCTAGGGGGTGCATAATGGTGTACAGCCAGCTTTGCTCTCCTGGTTCATGGGCTTCATCTCTACTTACTACAGTGGCAATAAGGATTGGGTATAAGTATAGTTCAACCATTTGATTTGTCAGGAGACCAAACCAGTGTCACTCAGTGCTGGGGAAAATGGAGAAAAAGCTTCCACTTGAGTGGACAAACCTAAGACATCATTGAGCCTCTCTTAAATTTGATTTGGTCTGCTGAGCAGGACATTTATGAAACACTGCAGGAGATTGGGGCAGGGGGCCATGGTGACTAGGACACAACCATGACCATTTGGAGAGAGTACTTCCAGCACAAAAGAAAGGCACATTCAGATGGACAGCCTATGTAGTGGGAGAATCCATATTTGCCTTTGTGGCAAAATTATAGTCTCGGAAAAAAAACGTGTGACTCCAGGACTCTTACTAATGTTATTAAAGCAGATGCTGAAAACAAGCTCTGCAGTGTGAGTGTGTTCAATCATTCCAGAGCTAGAAACACTACTGCAGCAGAGAGGGCTGCTGTGTGTTGGGAGATTGTGTGCGGAGAAGGAATTACAGTAACTAGGAAACTGTTGGAAAATAAATCTCAGTAGATGTTCATCAGAAAAGCATCCCAAATGTTTAGTGTCTGCTGCTAATGCCTAACATCTTCAAAGCATTGCACACTATGCCAACAAACCCTCTCAGTGTCTTTGTGAGACAAGCAGGAGTTAGTATCTGCATTTTACAGATGAGGAAACTGAGGCAGAGATGCTAAGTGACTTGCCCAGAGCCACACCGTGATCAAGTGACAGATCTGGAATTAGAATGCAGGAGTTCCTGATTTGCAGTTCCCTGCTCATTCATCTAGATGAGGCATCTTCAGAATGACATCCTCTTCCTTAACTAATGAGACTATTTTGCATAAAAGACTGCAGAGGAAAAGAAAGCAAGACCAGGCAGTTGATGTGTGAATTAAACAGAGAGAGAAACCGAGGTGTTTCCTTGAGCTACAAGTAGGGCCTTTTTAAGAATAAGCTGTTTAAATACAATGCTGTCTGTTGGTGTTCTCTGAAACTGTGTCCCTTGTCCCAGTTAGGAACCCAATAAAGAGAAATCCAGTTCAGAAGAGATTATCTCACGTGCTTGTCTGAACAAAGTCAGCCATCATTTAAGCTTCATCCAGTAGCTCCCCGCCCCCTTGGTTTTGTACTATCTCCACTACATTGTAGGGGATTCCAATGATTTTGACAGGTGAATTAATTACAAGAAAAACGTGTTGGGAAATCCTTCTCCTTTCCATGATTAATCATCAAAACACAATACAGTCTAGACTTCTGGCCCTGGAATTTGCTTATACATAGATTTTGATGTCAAACAGGATATACTTCATATGAATTCTGTAGCACTTACATAATATTATCAATTAATTTCTGTTTTGTGGTTTTTCAGAGGTTTCTCCTATTACATTCATGAGCCTGCATGGACTCCCTCTGTTAGCTAATTAATACCTCTCCATTTTTTTGACCAAAGGTTTTGCTTGTCTGCTTTGATTCATCTGGCTGTAGATCCCAAGATTTTGGGGGGCCATGTGCCCATTAACAATGTAGATTTTAATATCGTTTTCTCTCATATTAAGGATTCAGGGTAAATAATCTCTCACTATGTCATTTTTTATTTTGAAAATAATCATTTTATTTGTGTTTTGATATTAATGATGCCACTTTCCTTTTATGTGGGAAGAGGAAATAACTACTTGAGCACATTTTGTTAAGTGCTCAGAAAGACCCCTCCTTCAGTACACCGTCTGGTTCTACTCACAGTAAATATGTGGAACCATGGCAAACGAGGCTGTCTTGCCTAATGAGTGAGATTGGAAATGGATGTTGTGTGCTGTGGGATCAAAATGATTTCTGCAATTAACTATTGATAGAGCAAATATAAAATTTTATTGCATGCTTACCTTATTCTGCATGCCCATAGTTACTGAAAGGAGGGCTGAGGCCAATTCTTCAGTGGCTGTTTACAGCTTTTGGAAATTGAAAATCTGACTCTTTAAGAATGATGTCCTTTCACGGGTAGCACTGAAAGATAATGTCCCCTTTCCCCTTTTAATACATAGGAAAAAATGCATCTTGCCACCCAGTCTACTATAGTGACTATAAAGAACACCTTCTGCAATTTATTTGTTTTTTTGGACCAAATCCAGAGCTGGCCTTCACATGTTACGCTGAGCTTGCAAAATAGTTTTCTGGGACCGCCCCAGACTAAACTGACTCCTCGTGGTGTCGCTAACTCCTCTGAGTCTTGCAATATTTGGTGTCTTTCTTAAAGCCCTGCTCCTGGAATTATGTTATTAAGTGAGAATTTCAGTTTTCATTTTTTTTAAAAAAGGAAAAATTTTCCTGTGCACCCCACCCACAGATGAGAATTTGCCTTGAGTTTCTCATACCCCAAATCAAGGAAACCATGCCTGTGGATTTTCTTGGGTGTCCAAGGCGAGATCTAGGCTCTTGTGGGTACTGTTAATAATCCATTATTTTTAGGGGAAATCACACCCACAAGCCTTCAGTCCTAATGACCCGTTTATACTGACAAGGTTCTTGACAACAAAAAGGACTAGACATCTCTTAAAAAAAAAATGTGAAAGCTGAGATCAGTCTTGTTGTTTATAGAGTCTCAAAATCAAGGGAATTTGCAACTACATATTCCAGAGGCCCCATTGATTCGTTCTGACAACACAGGGTTCTTACTACAGCTCTTGAAATGTGCAGACTTGCTCTGATACAGGACCACTAAAGTTCCCTAAAGTGGTATTATAACCAGCAAAAATGAGTGTTGTGTCATTCTGTTGCAAATTTGCTTCCTGATGATGATGTGAGTGAGGTAATATCTTTTATTGGACCACCTTCTGTTGGAGAAAGAAACAAGTTTTCCAGCTACACCGAGCTCTTCTTCAGCTATGGGAAAGGTACTCAGAGTGTCGCAGCTAAATACAAGGGTGGAACAGATATTGTAAGAAAGGTGACATGGCTGTTAACGTCTCTGCTGTCATAGTACAAAAAACGGGGGTTAGTGGGTTACTGATGGCGTTATAAGCCACAAATGAAGTGTCTTTATTAAGACCATGATTTTTAGTGTCCAGCAAAGTTATGAATTTAAGCTCCGAGGCTTGTCTTTTGAAGATGTTGTGCAGGTTTCCTTTGAGGACAAGGACTGAGAGGTCAGATATGGACTGATTGTTTTTGTGAAAGGTGTTTGCCCACAGATGATAGGGTGTTTTTATCTTTTATCATTTTTGTATGTGAGTTCATCTGAGAGCATTGTGATTGTCTGGTTTCACCCACGTAGTTGTTACTGGGCATTTAGTGCACTGGACAAGATACACCGCATGTTGTGATATGCATGTGTAGGACCCTTGTTGTGGGGAATATTGATCATCATAGTAGCAGAGATATGTCTACAGGTTTTGCATCAGTTGTTCTGACAGGGTCTGGTGCTGCTTTGAGTTGGTGTATCCTGGTCTGTGAGGAGCTTGCTTCTGATGCTGAGGTTGGTGATGTTGGTGGATTGTTTGAAGTCCGGAAGAGGGAGTTCAGGAAAGATTTCTTTCAGGATGTAGTTGACATCATAATTGTTTAAAGAAACCTCATATGGGTTCCAGTGTGGAGTGGCAGGTGACAACTAGGGGTGTGCAGTCAAAGGCTTTTTCCCCTCTATATTGAAGCAGGTTTTCTTGGAGTATTTGGGTGGCCCATTCCACGATGAGATCTACTTCTCTGACGAAGTGTCCTTGTTTGGTGAAGGCATTTTAAATGTTAAGATGTGTATCCCTGACTTTCTCCTCAGAGCATATTCTGTGGTTTCTGAGTGCCTGGCTATTGATGACAGATTTCTTGGTGTGTTTGGGGTGATTCCTGGATCTCTGATGGTATGTAGTGATCTATGGGTTTCTTATATGATTCCATTGTTTTCTGTAGGATTCCATTGTTGAAACTGATAGGAAGTTGATGCTGGTGTGGAAGTGTTCTAGAGAACGGTTGATGGTGGTTGTTGAAATTGTGGACTTGAACTTCTGGAGAGGAAGAATATGAGGAAGGGAATATGAGGATGAATCTGAGGTAAGCAGAGATGCTGTCATTGTGAGGAATGATGGTGTATTAGGAAGGTGGCATCTATGGACTGGCAAGAATTGTATTCTTAGAGAGATTGTTAATGTTGCAGAGTTTCTGAAGGAAGTTATTTGTGTCCTGTAGGAAGGTGGCCCTTTGTGTGGTGAGTGGTTGAAGGATAGTTTCTATTCCTCTTTATTCCTTCAATAAAAGTGCCAAGGCCAGATATGATGGGTCTGCCTGGGTTCCCTTGTTTGTGTATTTTGGGAAGCAGGTAGAATGTCCTTAAGTGGGTTCGCGGGGAATGAGGTTGTAGAGGTTCTCATGGAGTTGTTTGGGGAAGGATTTGATGATATCCTTAAATTCCTGGGTGAATAATTCGTATGGGAATCCTCTTTCAGTTCTTTATAGTAGCTGGTGTCAGAGAGTTGTTGGCCTCATTAAGTATACATCTTGGTTGAGAACTACAGTGGCATCCCCTCTGCATATCATGCAGATGTTTCTGAGACAAAGACAAGCTACAATACACTAGATATTAGTGTACACCCACATAAAGATTAAACACACCACCACCACCAACAAAACTATTGGCCTGTGCATTTATATTGTTTTTTACATCCACACATGGAGAAATCCAAAGAAAAAATATGCTTCCCTAAATAAAGTTTAGATAATAGCCTTATTATAGACAGGGCTGGTAGCTCCACCTATTATTAAGGTAGTTTGGAAGATTCCATGATAAGACCCTGTTTTCAGTTACTTATAACTAGGGCCGTCAAGCAATTAAAAAAATGAATTGCGATTAATCATGCAATTAATTGCACTGTTAAAGAATAATAGAATACCATTTATTTAGCTATTTTGTACATTTTCAAATATACTTATTTCAATTACAGAGATTGCACTACAGGACCTGTATGAGGTGAATTGAAAAATACTATTTCATTTTTACAGTGAAAATATTTGTAATAAAAATAATATAAAGTGAGCACTGTACACTTTGTATTCTGTGTTGTAATTGAAATCAATATATTTGAAAATGTAGAAAAACATCCAAAATATTTAATAAATTTCAATTGGTATTCTATTGTTTAACAGTGCGATTAAAAGAGTGATTAATCGCAATTCATTTTTTTAATCGTGATTAACTTTTTTGAGTTAATCACATGAATTAACTGTGATTAATCGACAGCCCTACTTATAACTTTGCCAAACTTTACATGTTTGGGTTGAATTTTTCCATGCTGGATGTCTGCTTTAGACTGAATATTTTTTTGAATTTCAGTTCTGCCATTTTCTAGAATAAGGCTAGGGAAAAATAAATTGTTTTGCCCAAGTAAAAAATTCTTGTGACTTTTTCTATGAAAAACTCAAGAGCCTCCCATGCTTTGGAGCAGGGACTTGAAATATGGCAGAGGGGAGAAGGGGAAACATACCTGACAAGGAGCCGAGTTGCAGGAGTAGAACTAGGCCTGTCTGGAAAAAGAGCCTGAGACAAGGATCCTTGGGAGAGAGATTGGGACTGAGACTAAGTGGGGATGGAGAATGTGGGGGGGCCAGGAAGTGCAAATGGAGGCTGGGTAGGGGAGAGTGACAGATCAGATGAGGAACCAGGAGGGAGACAACTGGGACTGGCTGAGCAAGGAGACTGGAACTAGGATTATGGGGGATACTGGGACTGGGATGGGGGTTCAGAGGGCTACAGACACTGGGATGGAAACCCCAAGGAATGGACACTCGGACTGACTAAGTGAGGAGAACAGGACTGAGACAAAGGGCAAGGAGTGGGGAAGAGACAGGACTGGGACAGGGGAAGGTTGGAGAAGAATGGGCAGAAGGGGTCATGCTTGTAGGAATGGACAGCAGAATCTCTGCCCACTAGCGCCCACACCCCTCCAGAGCCTAGAATGGAGACCAGGATTCCTGAGTCTCACCATTCCTCTTCTATCAACAAATATTTGTGAAACCCACTAGTAAAGTGTCCCATCCGCCGCTAGTGTGTCCACATAAAGTATGATAACCTACTACTGCTATCAGTTACTCAGTTAGCTGTACCAGACATCTGTGTGGTGGATCTAATGGTCCCAAGCCTGTTGATGACCCATGTGGATGTCAATATGATGCCACATGATGGAATTTGTATTTTCTTTTTCTCCACACACACAAACTATGTTAAAAGAATGTTATTAAGGTTGCGAAGTCAAGCGTCCAAAAATTAGGAAACGCTAGAATTAAGGTTGTGTGTGAGCATTATGATAAACTGTTTAATTACATGGTCACATACTATTTTCCCATACGACCCCTTCCTGATTCAGTGCACAGGATGCACCTGCTCTGGGGGTGAAAAAGGGTTGTGTAGTGAAAGAAGACTCTGTAGGACCCCCTACTTTAATGGTTACTGAAATGGGAGAGCATGTAGTGAATGAGGCAAGGGACTGAAGGAAGAGATGGGAGAATCTCATGGTTATGGCAGTTGAATACTGCCCTCAAAAATTAGATTCTATCCCTGCCTCTGCCACAGAGTTCTATGTGACGTTGGGCAAGTCACTTACACCAGACATTTCACAGGTGGTAACTGACTGTGTGTTCCTCATTTTTTGGGAGCGAACTTGAGATCTCAGGCACACACACTTGCATCTGAAGTCAATGGGGAGCTGTGCTCTGAATATATAAAGTGCTATCTTTCTGTGCCTCAGTTGCCCCTCTGTAAAATGGGGATAATACCATCCCCCCCCCCTTTCCCAACCTCACCGGGGTGTTGGGAAGATAAATTAATTACTTATGTGAAGCACTCAGCTACTGTAATGATAAGTACCATAGAAAAGCCCCGGAGTAAATAAATTCTGTCTTCAGAGCAAGATTTAAATAGTGTACAGTAAATAAAATATGGGACCAGAGACTGAACAATAAGGAGAAAACAAAATATGGAATAGCTGCTCAGTAATAGAGCACAGTACATTCTGTGCACTGAATGACCCTAGGGTCCTGTGGAAAAATAAACATGATCACATAATTACAGATTGTTTCATGCTGTGTATACAGAAGTGGGGGCAAGTTCGGGTTGCATAGGTGCTTTAACTGGCATTTTCCTAACTTTTGAGTGCTTGACTCTACATCTTTAATAATGGTCTTTTAATATGTGTATCTGTGTACTTCAGTAATGTGCTGTATGTCTGAGGGATGGGGGGAAGAGAAAGGATCAAGAATGCAAAAGGCAATTTCGGTATCCAAGTGCAGTTCATCAGTCTTGTAAAAGTTGTGCCATCCCTTTTCTACTGAAAACATATTCAATTGCAATGAACATACTTCTAAAGTTATATAAGGCAACCAATATAAGGCAACCTTAACACATGTGAAATCTACAAGCATCACAATGAAAGAAAAATATGGGGAATTTAAGAGTCAAGGGTGGAACAGAAAATGATGAACACAAATCCATGCAACCTGAAAAGGAAAATCATGAAACAGCTTGCAAAAAGTATGCCAATGAAGTACTAATCTAGCCAGGCAGAGGGCTGAGAGATGCTATTGAACAATTTCATTATGTCATCCTTTTCAAAGGGAGAAGAATCCTGCTCTTCTATTTCATGATAATTGGATGAAGAAATGTGGGTGGAAGCCCAATTCATTTCAGAGTTTGATGAATTATTTACTAATTAAGGAGAAGAGCAGAGAATAGTGTGTGCTATATTACTTTGATATGAATGTTCCTTTTATTATATTATTTATATACAAGAAAATGTTGCTTTTATGAACTAAGAGGTTAATCACTGGAATGGGTTGCTTTGCATTCTTTGCAATCACATACACTGGTAAATTGGCTAATTTTATATGAAGAAAATAACCTGGCAATTTTTGGAATACTTATCTGTACGGTGCAGTTTAATATAATTTTGCACTGTATAAAATGAATAAACCAGCTGGCCTGATATTTTGGCAGTCGCTCAGCACATTGTAGGATGGCAGACTCTCAGGTTCAAGAGCTGCTTCAGGGCTTGGATGAATTGCAGAAGTGACAAAACTGAATGGGACAAGGTGAACTGAAGGGATGGTGACTTACTGCAGCTCCAACCAGAGTAGTTAAGGAGCAATCTTGAGGATGACCTCAAAGGAGGCCACCCAGTTGTCCTCCCAACTTATAGTGGAATAGTGCAATGTCACTGCTATATTTTCATCTAGTGGTTTAATTGTCGTAATGAACTAATTACTGCATATTACTGGGTGAAATCAAAATTACTTGACTGTGTGTGTCATAAACCCAAGTAGTGCAGCAGCCAAAGAAAGTTCTTCATGTCCTCAATGAGTAAGGACTTGAACTTCTGGAGAGGAAGAATTTGAGTTCTGTCCCTATTGCTGCTATGAAGTCCTGTGTGGCCTAAGTGCACAGCGTAGTGATAACCATGAAGCTGGCCACAGAATATTAAATGTTAATGACAGATGAATTAAAATGTCAATCCCTTTATATGTTACTCTGCTGTGAGGTTGCTCCAACCAAGCCTATTCAGTTGTTTACACTTTCTTCAGATGTCAACATCTAGTAGAATCAGTGCTGTACAGACAGGATCAGAATAGTGGAATTGTGTGCCAGAAGGATAATGATTTTTCATTTGGACATCTCTGCATATCGAGATCATCTAACCAAATTACAAAAGAGCCTGTACCATAAGAGTGCGTACCATTTAGAAGTGCGTTGGTTTTTCTTTCCATCAGATTGTTAAAAAACATATGTTCCCTAACCAGAAACACCTACCTCTATTATATATGTATACATAAAAAGGAATCCCTTTCTATAAATGACTCTGTTTAGATTCCCCGCATGTGCAAGCCTCCCATTCTCCCCCCATTCATGTGCAGCCATAGCTATATGTAAACTCCTGTCACCAGACATTAAAAAGGAATAAATTCCTTCAGAACAAGGCTTGGGCTGATGATGTAATAAACCATTTAACAATTTGTATAGATTTCATGAAAATGTATCATTGCCCATCAGATTTTTTTGACTTAAATGGTTTTGTTTAGGTAGAATGAATACAGTTTTTGAAATGTTAATGGGATTTTTGCTTTAATCGTAACCACATGGGATTTTATTAGATAGAGACAAGCCCAGCCAGCTAGAATACATCATATCTTCATAACAAAAAGCACAATCCAGCCAAAGGGAGCCCAGTTTCTAGAAGCTCTGGTAACTCTCTGGGCTCCACAGCTCGGGAGACTGTTTCTTGATTTTGAGGAGTAAGTAGCATCTCTCTAGCATAATCATTCCACAGACTTCCCCCTTTCTGAGGCACCATAGCACAGTCCATTACTCTGTCCAGCATGATCATCATCTATGCAAATCCAGCTCTTGAGAATGTTATCAGGGACTCCACAATATCCAAAGGCAGTGGGTGCATTATTCAGGTTCTACAGCCTGAGTTTACTGGCCTTTCCCTTGGGTGGGCAGCTCTATTCCAATGTTCAGCCATGGCAAAGTAGCAAAGGGCTCTACGGTCCAAAGGTTAACATCCAACCTGTCTAAAATGTGCAAATTAGAGGGAAAGAGTAGTAAAGGCTGGGGAGCCCAAGCAAAACCAACATGATGGTAGTGGGAGAGAGATCTTCTCTGCACTTCCCCAGTGATCGTGAGAAGACTTGCTCTATTGCATTTATGGGTTATTGAGCTTTTAATTGTTATGAGAGCTGGTTGGAAGATGAAATTTCCATTCGATGGGACTATGATATTTTGAAGAGAAAAAAAATTCATTCCAAGTCAATTTTTGAAAATTCTCATGTAATTAAAATTCAAAAATACGTTGATTCAGAAACATTGAAGCATTTTGATATTGTGAAGTTATTTTGAGAATGTCAAAATGTCATATTATATAATATGACATTTTGACATTATCAAAATAATGTTAAAATATTATATCAAAGTTGAAACAAAATGAATTGAAGTATTTGTACCTTTCTGAAATGAAGTCTTTCAACATTATCATAACAAAACAAGAAAATCAAAACAATTTGTTTCAACTTTTTCAGGTCAAAAACTTCATTGAAATTAACAGGGTCCTGTGAAATGTTTGGATTTCAACAAAACTTCATTTTCAAATGGAAAACTGTTCTGTCCAAAAAAAAAAAAAAAAAAATTGACCAACCCTAAGCATTATTTTGTTTAAAATCTAACCCAGAAGCCTCCATCCCCTCTACATGGTGTTATATAGGGGAATGATTCCAGGCTGTGTGGGGTATAGAACTCCCAAGAAATGAGCACTATAAAGTGCAGATATCAGGGAGGTCCCCTCCTCTTCAGACACAGCTGCAGATCACTTCCACAAAGCTTTTCTCTGGGTTGATTTGGGGCATCAGTAGCAGCAATTTATTGTTTGAGTCCAGACTCCTGACCCACACATTGAAGATTGCTGGATTTCTTCTACACCACAGTTACACGTAGCTCATCTTTATTTTTACCTTTTTAGCATCTAAAAGAAATAATAATTTGCAATTAAATATCACTCTTCAGAGAAGAAACTCTCAAAGCACTTTACAAAGTATGGCCTATATCCTGCCATAGATTTTTACACAGGCTTTTCCTTTATTTCAGTGGATTTGTTCCACACACAGATTAATACATTTTATATAGCACCTTCCAACTCAAAGTACAGCTTAAGGACTGATCAGAAAAGGTGCTAAGCACCTGCAACTCTCAATGAAGTTAATGAGCAGTGCAAGTGCCTATCTCAGGACCAGGCCCTAAAGCTAATATACAAACTACACAGGTGGCTCACTTCATCCACCTCAGAAAGGCAGCCACCTCTGGGGTGAAACATGCTAATTTTCAACAGTGTTCAAGAGACTTCATGAAAGTTTATGGTAAGAAATTCAACATGCATTATCCAACTGAAACGTAAATTGTCGGTGTCACATTCTGGGGTGCAATCCAGACCAGTGAGGGGTTTTGTCATCACCTGCCTGGGTGCCTTAAAATGCTCCTGTCATAAAAATAAAGGGAAGGGTAACCACCTTTCTGTACACAGTGCTATAAAATCCCTCCTGGCCAGAAGCAAAACCCTTTCGACTGAAAAGGGTTAAGAAGCTAAGATAACCTCGCTGGCACCTGACCAAAATGACCAATGAGGAGACAAGATATTTTCAATCAGGAGCGGGGGGAAACAAAGGGTCTGTCTGTCTGTGTGATGCTTTTGCCGGGAACAGATCAGGAATACGGCTTTGTAACTCCTTAAATTAGTAAATAATCTAGCTAGAAATGCGTTAGATTTCCTTTTGTTTAATGGCTGGTAAAATAAGCTGGGCTGGGTGGAAAGTATATTCCTGTTTTTGTGTCTTTTTGTAACTTAAGGTTTTGCCTAGAGGGATTCTCTATGTTTTTAATCTGATTACCCTGTAAGGTATTTACCATCCTGATTTTACAGAGGTGATTCTCTTACCTTTTCTTTAATTAAAATTCTTCTTTTAAGAACCTGATTGCTTTTTCATTGTTCTTAAGATCCAAGGGTTTGGGTCTGTGTTCACCTGTACAAATTGGTGAGGATTTTTGTCAAGCCTTCCCCAGGAAAGGGGGTGTAGGGCTTGGGGGGATATTTTGGGGGAAGACATCTCCAAGTGGGCTCTTTCCCTGTTCTTTATTTAACATGCCTGGTGGTGGCAGCATAGGGTTCAAGGACAAGGCAAAGTTTGTACCTTGGGGAAGGTTTTAACCTAAACTGGTAAGAATAAGCTTAGGGGGTCTTTCATACAGGTCCCCACATCAGTGCCCTAGAGTTCAGAGTGGGGAAGGAACCTTGACAGCTCCACTGCTATACCTTCCTTGTCTGGGTGCTCCCTGCCAGCATACCAGCATGCACTGAATGTACATGTAATAAGTAGCTCTAGACTAGCAGCCTGCTTGTTACGCTATAGCCATGCTCTGGCCTCCACTAGCCTTCTACATCTCGAACACCCCTCCTGTCCTGAATTTTCCCAAAACCGTGTGCTCCGCAATGCCCATCCCTTTTCAGAGCCCTTCAGAGGAACTGAAATGTTTGTTTTCTCCTCTAAAGAGACACAATGCACAGTTTATCACTTTAACTGGAGTTAACAATCACTTCAGTTCAAGCACAGCACTGGTGTGGTTCACTTTAAAAGAAAAACAAGGTTTATTAACAAAAGGAGTTAGGATTTTAAGTGAATTCAAGTATAAAGGATAGAGATAGAAATGGTTACAAGCAAATAAAAGTGAAGAACAATTTATAGAGACTGAGACTTAACAAAAGGTTCAAGGTCAGATTCTTACCACACTACTTTTCAGCAAGATGGCTGACCACCCCCATGGTCAGGATCTCCCACAAAGTCCAAAGTGCTTGGTTTCTTTGTCTTTATAGGTGAAAGATAACTCCAGGTTCATCGTCTTTCTCTTTTATAGTCCAGTGAACCTTTTAAATGGATTCTTCTGAAGGTTGTCCCGCCCCCAAAGTAAAGCTCATTCAAGCTGTGAGGAAGGATACACGGAGTCTAATGGTGAAGGAAGTTTCATGCTGGTTTCTCCCCCTTCTGTTGTTTACTGAAGTGCAAACTGATTAGTTCCTGCAATCTCCTCCCCCTGCCTTGATGTTCAGTGGTTAGCTTCTCTCCTTTTTATATGGCTAGGTTTAGTTTGCTTTTAATGTAAATGCATTCCCATCATCTCTTAACGTTTCTTGGAAGTACCTTCAAAGTGGAAGAACCACATCCCTTTGGCAAGGGTGGGGTAACATCAGCCCTGCCTGGCACGCACACATTAAGAACATAGTTTCCAACATGTTTGTAATTTTGCATTTGTCCTCCATACATACACCATGCAATAATATTAATGACCAGTATGATCTTAGCTTTCTATTGATATCTTATATGATACCTTTTAGATACAGGTTATGACATCAGTGAGTTGGGGTATACTGAACTGGTCAGCCAGCTGACAATCACTACCAGATACCAGTGAGACCCTTGCCCTCTTGTACTTGGGGGGCTGTTAGGATCACAGTCAGAAAGCATTTCAATGCCAGCATATGGCCCATATTTGTGATGGGTAGAATATAGCCTCATTCAGCAGGACAGGGAGTAAATTAAAACTATTTCTCTGAGATAAGGGAAGAGAACGTGTTCTGCCCCTAGAAACTGCATTAGCTTCCAGACATGGAGGGAATAGCCTTCCCTAAGGAACCAACATAAAAGAAGGTAGAACTAGCTCCTCTCCTTCCCAATGGAAACTGAGCTGAAGGCAAAGGACCAGATGGAGAATTTCTGGATAAAGATAAAAATAAAGGGGAATTCTGTATTATCAAAGGAGCACAAAGACTTTAGAATTCTGATCTGTCCATTTATATTTGTTCTAAGGCAGGGCCAGTCTGTGTCATGATAAAGCCAACACACTGCACGTGAGCACTCAGATGCAGAGTTCATTTAATCCGGCCACATCTGGGGTAGAATGTGGAAACTAGATAGCAGCCCACCACAATATGATGTAAACAGGGTCTGAATGAATGCTTCCCTGACAGTTATCAGGGTGGGGAAGAGACGTTGGGTGTGTGTATGTAAATACAGTTTGCTCCTGCTCTGCTTACATATTCAGCAGATACAGCAGTGTCAAAGTGATCAGCTTTGGCTGGTGTTGGGTACAAATCACCTTAGTACTGAATGCAGGGATAGTGAAATATGGTTACCAATGTTGTAATTATTGTGGGAATACAGGAAAGCAGGACTGTGCTTAACCTGTCCCAGAGGAGCGGGGGCACCCTCAGTTGAAAGAACCCCATTAAGCCAGGGACTCGAATGTCAGTGTCCTGTGAAAGTAAGAGGGGTGGGGACAGATATCTCATTAAGGAGGCTGAATATGCTCATCAAGGGTCCTCCCTAGACTGGTTTAGCCTGTTCCTCCCCACTGTTCAAAGAATAGAGCTAAATAGACTTCCTTAGAAGCTTCTTTGTTATGTTAAATACCCAATCAGAGCTGAAATCAATTGTGGTAGGACTGTGATTCTGCCCTGCCTGATAATAGCTGAAAATTACTAAGAGACTGATGTGCAGAGGTCACAGCAGAGAGGCAGGTGACAGCAGAAGGCAACTGATAGCTAGTGAATGAGTGACTGGTGCATCAGAGAGGTGTGACAAGCAGCCATCAGGGTGGCCGGTGGAGAGGCATGGCAGAAGCAGCGAGCAGGCACCTTGCTGGTAAGCGGCCAGTAGGATGACTGGCAGAGAGGTGCGGCGAGCAAGTGCCCGAGCAGCGGCACAAGTAAGGTACCTTTTCACCCCCACCCATGGGGGAAGGTAAACTCTGCAGATGCACCTACGGACTCTGGGTCTGCACTGACCAAGGACAGCAACTGTGAGTGGGGTGCAGAGAAGGGTCAGGCATGTGAAAGAGACTTTTGGGTTGCTGGACTTAAGAACCTGAGGGGAAAAGGATACTGCCCAACCTACTTGGGGGTGGGTCTTTTTCTCATGGTTTATGTTTATGAACTCTGTTTGTAGTGTTTTCCCAAATTAACTCTAAGTTGCTTCCCTCCTTTTATTAAAAGTTTCTTTTCTACACTCAGACCCTGTGCTTGTGAGTGGGGAAGTATTGCCTCTCAGAGGTGCCCAAGGGAGGTGTATACATTTCCCAGGTTACTAGGTGGGGGCTCGAGCCGGTTCTGTGTTGTATCAATGGAAAGGAACCCTTAGATATTGAACCCAGCCCTGATTGCTGCTGGCTCCACCTGGCAGAAGGGTTACATTATAAACAGGGAAGAGAAGACACATGCTATATCCAGTGTTGAAACTGCAGGATGTGTTTAGGTGGGGGAGAATATAGCTACTCAAACTGTAATTTGGTCATGTGACTAGAGCTAACACTTCTACCCTTATGAAATATGCCATGGGATCCTTAATGACCCCAAGTGGTCAGGCCCTCAGTTTTGTGTCTCTTCTTAGACAGACATAACAGCTATTATAGATCTAGATACAACTAACTGCTAACAAAAGCTGAAACTTTTATATTTAATGAAGCTGAAGATCTAAGAGCAAATAGCAACTATTGAACTTGTTATAGCTAAACCTAGAGTCTGATTAAGTCCATTGGGGTATTCAGTCAAAAAAGAAACCCATTGGGCTTTACAAATCAACTCTCCTTGGCTATTAAAGGAATCACTAAGTTTGTTAAATAAATAAATACATTTGTTAGTCTCTAAGGTGCCACGAGTACTCCTTTTCTTTTTACTAAGTTCTGTGTGGTCCATGGACACAAAAGCACTTGGTCTGTGTACTAAGACCAGGGGAATGAGTGTTTAAATTGAGACAATGCTCTCTTGTCCATGTGCTTCTACCCAGTAAAGATCCCCCAATCCCAGCTTCTGGCAAACAGAGGCTAGGGACACCATTCCTGCCCATCCTGGCTAATAGCCATTTATGGACCTATCTTCCATGAATCTATCTAGCTCCCTTTTGAACCCCATTATAATATTGGCCTTCACAACACCCTCTGGCAAGGAGTTCAGAGGTTGACAGTGTGTTGCATGAAAAAATACTTTCCTGTGTTTGTTTTAAACCTGCTACTTATTAATTTCATTTGGTGGCCCCTTGGTCTTGTATTATGAGAAGGAGTAAATAACACTTCCTTATTTACTTTCTCTATACCACTCATGATTTTATAGACCTCTATCATATCCCCCCTTAGTCGCCTTTTTTCTAAGCTGAAAAGTCCCAGTCTTATTAATCTCTCCTCATACAGAAGCCATTCTATACCCCTAATAATTTTTGTTGCCCTTTTCTGAACCTTTTCCAATAATATATCTTTTTTGAGATGGGGCAACCACATCTGCATGCAGTATTCAAGGTGTGGGTATACCATGGATTTATATAGAGGCAATATGATATTTTCTGTCTTATTATCTATCCCTTTCTTGATGATTCCCAACATTCTGTTTGCTTTTCTGTCTGCCACGGCACATTGAGTGGATGATTTCAGAGAACTATCCACAATGACTCCAAGATCTCTTTCTTGAGTGGTAACAGCTAATCTAGACCCCATCATTGTATATGTATAGTTAGGATTATGTTTTCCAATCATCATCATTCACAATTTGTAGAGTGCTTCGGGATCTTCCCATGAAGGGTATTATGACTTAAATTTTCCAGAGTGACTAGTGATTTTTGGATCCCCAGCTTGGGATACATTAAAAGGGCCTGATTTTCAGAGGATGGTTACACAGCACTTTCTGACAATCAGGCTTCTTTGAGGTGTCTCGTGCTGGGCACCACAAAATCACTAGTCGTTTTGGAAAATGTAGGCCTCTATAAATATCACTTATTGCTATTCCAACATATACATTTCAGTTCAGGGAGGGAGAGAGGTCATTCAATGCAAGTTTTAATGCACATTATGCATGAGTTGGCCATTTTATCTGCCTCGGCTTGAATTTGCTCTTCTGCCAGAGAAATGAGGTGTGTCTTGGTCCACAGTTTGTTTTGCCTTTTCATTGTGGCTTAGGAGCTCCTCTTTCATCATCAAGGAAGCCAGTGCTATGTGCTGTCACTTCCAATGTGTCTTTTGGGACCTACAAATGCAAGTATGGCAAGTCAAACATTATACGTTCCTTTTGTCCAGGGAAATCAGCTTGCAAGGAGTGAGGGTTTCATCTTATGGGCTCATTTCCCATTGTCAGAGCAGTGGGTGTGTTTTCTCTGCACTGGGACTTTGTAGCTCTTTGTTCTGCAAGTCTTTGGGTTTCCCACTGAATAAGGTGGTCTTGTGTTGCATTGAGTTGTTTTCTTCCAAGCAGTGAAGGTGTTTGACAATCCCTGTGTCATGATGTGGTGCCTCTATGTAAAGTTTCTGGTGCCTCTGTGTAAAGTTCCTCAGTTTATTAAAACATACAAACATCCACCATGACAAGGTCAGAAGAACAGTGAGCTATAGGGGACTTGCATAAGCCTCATCTCCTGTGAAGGAGCCTTGCAGGGTGCAGTATCTGAGATATCCTTATGGCTTCTCAAGGAAACCCAATCCAGATGTCTGGGATGCTCAATCCAGACATCTTTTGGCCGGAGTCTGACTGTTTCCACAGTTTATCCTGGCGCTGGAAACCATACCCAAAGGGTGAGTGGTTGCTCACTGGTGGAAACTTGAATCTCGAAGCCAAATTGACAGGATTTCTGGGTGGTCTGACTCACTGATGTAGAAGAGAAAATTACAATATTTTGAATAGTTTTAATCCAAGCTTGGAGTCCTTAACAATTCTCTCCTCCCTTTGGGACTAAAAGGCTGACTATTGGCAATTTCCCCAGGTTTCGGGAGTGTTAACCAGAGGTTGCCTCCAATGTGACGTGCATCTCAGTGATGAGTGTTCCTATAGCAATAGGGAAAGAAAAAAACGACTTGGGTTTTGTTTAATACAATTCAGTTTTGTAGTAATTTTCTATATATGCAAGTGCTTTCTTCTGTATTAGTGTTCCGTTCTGGTTTATCATCTCTATTTCTAGAGCAGACATACTTGTTATGGCTATATAGTATAGATTAATCAATCTCAGTTTAGACCAGTCAGATAACACAAAAGACACTGGGACATATTCTGATCTAAATAAGACCAGTGCAAAGGAGAAATAATATCATGGGGGCTGTGAGTAACAGTTCATAGCAAAGGAGCTGCTGGGTCTCAGCCCCTTTGGCAATCAGGCTACTTACTTCAGTACCTAAATATGGATTTAAGTGCCTTGCTTTAGGCACCCAAGTTTGAAAATGTCGGTCTTAACTTCACTGTGCTTCAGTTTCCCCATCTGAAAACAGGGATATTAATCCTTTCCCACCTTTATAAAGCATGTTCAGATCCAGTCATTGAAAATCACTATGGAAGTGTTAATTATTAATTATTATTGTTATTAATAAGCAATAACAGTGTTGGCCTTGGGAACAGACCCTTGTTCAGTCTTTCTCATTCAGAAAGATGCTCTTTGTGGCAGAGACCCTGGAGAGAGCGAGAACTAAAGCAGTGGTAATAAATGGGGAGAGCCTCAGACCTGTAGTGGGGAGCCGGATGGAGCTTTGTTTATTTCCCTGTTAGTGGTATCCCTTTAGAATAAATAAAAACGTTTTTGCCTAAATAAAAGTTTTATAGATGGGTTCCCTGTCATATAAATACTGCACCATTATACTAGGCACAAAATTTACTCTTCCCCTCATACATATATAGTAGTGCTGGATCTAAACATCTGTAGATAGGCTCATTGTATATGGTAGACAAAGAAGGGCTGCTTCTAGGCAACAGCATGACAGACATCAGGCATTTGTGTGATATTTTATATAGGCCACTTGATCTTTTTAAACCAGTGTGTATTGTTAAATAGACAGCATACATATTTTAATATTATTGTGCTGGTTGTGTTAGCCCCTATAGCAGTTCAGTCTCAGTAGACTAATTCCTTCAGTGTCCTCTGGAGGTAAAAAGTGCGAAGTGGTACCCATATGGATGTATAACATACATCCTTCTAGCGTATACAAATGAATGGCACTGCATTAGCATGGGCTGCTCTTTGGTGCTGATTTCTTCCTGCACTCCAGGGATTAAAGGAGCCTCACACTATCCAGATGTTCAGTGGCTCCTGTAAATGAGAGATTAGCAATTTTTGCTACTGCTGCTCTTTCCTCTGCTCCCTTTTTAAAGCTGATATTTTCCTTAGGAACTTGCTTAGTGTCTGAGTCAGAGGAATCTCTTCCCTGAGGTATATCAATCAATAGGCTGCACAAGAAGAGAATCAAAGTGGAGAGTAGGTAGACCTGGGTTGTATTAATTTGTTTACAGGACTCGCCTTCCAGGGACTGATGCATTTATCCCGTGGTTTCACTTTATCCTGTGAAATACAGATCAAACACAGTGGTATTTTTCAGGGTAATAACAATAAAGAAATCCATGTTCTTGCAAATGTGTCTTTTGTTAGTGCTAAACAAAAAAGTGCCCCCTTTACTTTCAAGCTTGCCTTTCAGTAAGAGGTGCAGGTATCAGAAACAGGACTGTAGCTAACTCACAGATGCCACCAACAATGACTTCCCAGGAGAAAAAGAAGAAGAGTAGCCAAAATGGATTCTGATAAATGAATGCCAGTTTAACATCTACCAGGCCTGTCTTTTGTATACATAGGTGTACTCAAGATCCTGCTGTTCCAAGAGCTGTTCAAGCATAGAATAAGTAGAGTTCCAATGAGACGAAACCTTCTGCCTCAGCTGGCATTTAACAAGGTGTTTTCTTGCTACAACTTAGTCAGGATTTTTCTAGCCCTCACTGAATCACTAGATTCCACACCCTACCCTAATACATACATTTCCAATGCTCTGGTTATCAGACGGGAAGTCAATGATGAACCAACTTCAGCAGAAAGCAATGTCCGGTATCTGTTACTAGTGCCGCTACCATCTTTCATGACAAAGGGGAAACTTGGCTCACAGACTGAAAGTAAGCCAGGCACCATGCTGCTGCTGCATTTCTTATGTTGTCTTTTCTGCAGCATGATCTTTTGCAAATCCTGAAATATACCACACTATAGGCCAAATTCTCCTCGTGTAACTCCAGGTAGATATTTGGCCCTCCATATTTTGTAATATTGATTATATTGGATATGTTGGTGATTGAATCAATCATCAGTAGCCAAACAGGCTACAGACTTAAACCTGAAAAGATCTGATTTTTATTTGTTGTTGATTTTGATGGATAATACTCTCTATTTTATTTGATTTTTATCATTTTAAGTTTTCACACTAATAGGCGATTAAAAACTTTCAGACCAGGTAATCTGCTGGCAGGCTACCTGACTGTTTACATTTGCACGGCTGCTCGCAGCTCCCAGTGGCCGCGGTTTGCCGTTCCCAGCCAATGGGAGCTGTGGGAAGTGGTGCGGGCCACAGGAATGTGCTGACCGCTGCTTCCAGCAGCTCCCATTGGCTGGGAACGGCAAACCGTGGCCACTGGGAGCTGCAGGCGGCCATGCAAATGTAAATAAATGGTCTGGCAGCCTGCCAGCGGATTACCCTGATGGGCCGCGTGTGGCTCGCAGGCCGCAGGTTGCCCACCACTGCTTTGGATGCTCTGTGGACCAGTGCTGTTGAGCTCCAGAATAAGTTGGGGAATATAGATCTCCAGCTTGTCCTTGGAGGATTCTGTCCTTCTGTCTCCCCATACAGGATTAAAGAAGGCTATTGAAGTCCTAGAGCTACAGGTGGGATGAGAGAGAGAGATGCCTGTGAAACAATGCTTTTGGCTGGAGGACTTTAAAAGCATGTGTGATAGCCTCCATCTTGGCTAATACCAAGGATTTAATTTAGGACCACCAGAGCTCAATGCATAAGTCTCTACAGCTTGAGCTAGAGAGCCAGGCTCTGTAGTAGGGGGCTATAGCAAACTCTTATCCTCTGTGGATCAGGCACAGAGAGGGACATGTAACATACACTCAGCAGTGGGTTATACTTCCACCTCTTCTCATCTCCGATTGTCCTGGGGGTGAAATATTATTTACCCTGATGAGCCCATTGTTTCCTGATGACAACTCCATTTTGGACCTGAGGGACTCGAGGCCATGCTTTAGTGAAGAAATATATATCTCAGAGCAAACAGGTAAAATGCTGATGTCCATAAGAAATTCTCAAATCCCTACCAACCTACATGCAATATAATAACATCATCCTCTCTATACTTATAATGGCTGCTATTTCCTTGCTTTCCCCATGACACTGGAACCTGGGGATGGAGTGGGAGCAAGAGAGAGTGCAAAAGGTGCTGCAGATAGGTTCATCAGAGTAAGAATCATTTAGGGCATGTCTGTACTTCAAGATGAGGGTATAATACCCAGCTCAAGGAGACGTACTCATGCTAGTTTTGATCAAAATAGAATGCTAAAAGTACAGTGTGGCCACAGCAGCACAAACAATGAGAGGGACTAGACACTACGGGTATGTACCCATTCAACACACGAGGAAGGAACCTGGGGAAGCTAGCCCCCTCACGCTGACGTGGCTACCCTCTATTTTTAGCATGCTAGGTCAGTCAGAGCTAGAGCAGGTATGTCTCCTTGAGCTGGAAATTATATCTCCAGTTCAAAGTGTAGACATACCCTAAGTGTAGAACAGCTGATCTCTAAGAGCCTCCCCTAGCCTCTGTCCAGCCCAGTATGCTTTCCTTCCATTTTCATGGCAATTTATGCACATTTGTTTTATACTGAGGTATATAGTTCTAAATCTGATATTTTTACACCATTAATTATCTAATATTAATATTGGGAAATCAAGAATCAACAAATCCAAATACTTAGGATTCAAGTGGGTATGTTTTTGCCTACAAACCAATTCTGAATCAGGAAGACATCACATATCTAAGCGAACAAACAAAGGAAAAAGCCCAGAAGGGGGTAGGAACAAATATCAGTGGTGAGCTAGCATGTCCCTTTGTTGCAGCAGCCAATACACTACTACAAATCTCCCAAGCTCTTTTGTAAAACAAGCTCTGTTCAGGTTAGAGGAAGCAGATGAAAAGACTTCTGGTTCTGATCTCAGGAACAGCAGTACATGTGGGGAAGGAGGGCAATAATAAGCCATGGTGAAAAGCACCAAGAACAACAAGGAAAATTAAAGATCAACCCAAGAAATCCCAACCTCCCCACAATTTATTTTTAATTTAATTTCACCTTCCAGTGCTAACAAGGCCTAACAAACATAGGGTGTGGGCTTTGTCACGCATAATTGGAAATTGGGTTATCTGACTGAAGAACCATCCGTGCCTTGATTTCATACAGGCGCTATAAGCCATAGTGACCCGGGACTGGTATTCAGAGGCTGTAGAATCTATAGTTGGACAAAAAAATCACTGTTGTTTCCTGCCACAGCATCAAAAGCATGATGGTCTGTCAAAATGGTATTCTCCCCCACAGCCCTTTGGAAGCTTAGCAGTTCCATTGGATTCTGAGGATACACCATTAAAACAGGTCTTGCCCTGATAGGAAAGATGTACTGTGATCCCCAACTAACAGCGAATGATAAAGGAGTAACGTTTACACCCTCCACAACCTTTACAATCTCCCAACCAGAATACCAGGTTACAGTGTGACCAGCTAGATGTTGGGCCATATGCTTCTTGGGCAGTGCCATGCTTGTCATGACACCCATACAGTCTTGAATTAGCCTGGAAGAATTCTCTTCTACAGGGATACTGAAGTCACTAAGAAACAGCACAACCTCACCTCCGCCCTGATCCTACACTTCATATATATGAAATCGTTCTCCCTCCAAGTCCCTTCTATACCTATCAGCCTTTTCTTCCCACTTCCCAGTCCAGCCCACAATCCCACACTAAACTCCATCTTCCTCCCTCTGTCACCTAAAATATCATTGGACACTCCTCAGGGCTGAAACCATGTCTCCCTCAGTGTCTGGGGAGTGCCTACCAAATCATAGTACCACAATTTAGGTAATAAATAACAGTAAAAATCACCTTGATTCTCATCATCCTCTCCTTGAACTCCAACAGCTCCTTGTTTTTTGAAATACTCTATCACAGAAGGGTGATCTCTGAGGTGTAGCATTTTCTTTGCTCCAGCCAGCTTTTCTGTTCTTCTGCATTTTTCTTCATTGGCAATTTTTTGGCTACCCTATACCTATTTTATTTTTTTCTCTTAAATTCCTCCATATATTAAGAATTGTATCCCCCTCTGGACAAGCCTTATATCTAACTCACCTAACAGTATATTTCTGCTGTACTTCAGCAGGAATAGGTCAATGGATAAGAATCTCTCCATCCCTAAACCTGCTTCATTGTTAACAGCTGTGCCTGTTAATATCAAAATATAATGTTCTTGGGAAATGAAACTGCTTTTCCATTTCAGTGCTGCATCTATAGCTGGCTTATCTGGATCATCTCAGAAGGCTTAGGAGAATGATCTCAAACACTCCTTCCTCCCTACTCACCAATGGCTTCTCCTTGCCCTGTTTCCCTATTACCATCATTATACCTAGCATCTCCTATCAGTATTAATTTCTATGCCTGGCTTTGTAAAGCAGGTTTCATGCACTTTACATTTAAATGAGCAAAGGGGCCAGAATGTTTGGATTATGACTAAAAACAACTGTGTCATAACTAATTTCTTTTGCTTTGAAATTTAGAACTAGATTAAGGAAGGATGGAGCTTCCCCTCTTTTTTTCTCTTCATTCCATCTTTTAGTTAATCCTTGCAGCTAACAGTACAGGAGTAGCTTTATTTGCAGATTGTCCATTCCTAAGACTAATCAAAACTGGCCACAGGATGTCACTATTACTCCACACACATACAGTAAACGAGATGTTTGTTTATAGAAGGGCAGGGTCTGATTTTCTGAACTTTCAGCATGGAATTTCAGGACAGACACCTAGATGTTACTTTCCAAAAGCCATAGCCTTATTCACTAGAGCTGTGCAGAATTCAGAGACATTTGGTTGACAGGGTTAATGTGAGGATTTTTGTCTGGGTTCAAACAACCCTTGGGGATATGACTGAACTCAGCCAAGTATGATGTTGTTTCAGGTTGAAGTTATGTAAAGCCTCTGAGTATCAAATGGTTCCCATATACTATCTCAAATCAGCCCATGTCCCTTCAAACTCAACCCAGATTTATAAACCTTGTGGCAAATTTCAAGTTTGTAGCAAAACCCAAAGGCAAGCTACAGATTCATGTTTTGAATTTACATAAGAACAGCCATAGTGGGTCAGATAAATGGTCCATCTAGCCCAGTATCCTGTCTTCTGGCAGTGACCAATGCCAGATGCTTCAAAAGGAATAAATAGAACAGGGCAATTTCAAGTGATCCATCCTCTGTCATGCAGTCCCACATTGGCAGTCGGAAGCGTGGGGATACTCAGAGCATGTGGTTGCATCCCTGACCATCTTGGCTAATAGCCATTGATGGACTTGTCTTCCAGGAATTTACTTAATTCTTTTTTTAATCCAGTTATACTTTTGGTCTTCATTACATCCCCTGGCACTCAGTTCCCCAGGTTAACTGTGCCTTGTATGAAGAAGTGCTTCCTTTTGTTTGTTCTTAATCTGCTGTCTATTAATTTCACTGGGTAACCCCTGGTTTTTGTATTATGTGAAGGGGCAAATAGCACTTCCTTATTCACTTTCTCCACACCATTCACGATTTTATAGACCTCTATCATATGCCTCCTTAGTCGTCTCTTTTTCCAATCTCTTCTCATACTCAATCATTTTTGTTGCTCTTCTCTGTACCTTTTTAGATTTCTAGTATATCTTTTTGAGGTGAGGTGATCAGAACTGCACACCGTATTCAAGGTGCGGGCATACCATAGATTTATATAGTGGCATTATGATTTTTTTGTCTTATTATCTATTCCTTTCCTAATGGTTCCTAAAATTGTGTTAGCTTTTTTGACTGCTGCTGCACGTTGAGCAGATGTTTTCGGAGAACTATCTACAAAGATTCAAAGATCTTTCTTGAGTGGTAACAGCTAATTTAGACCCCATCATTTTTGTATGTATAGTTGGGATTATGTTTTCCAATGTGCACTGCATTGCATTTGTTAACATTGAATTTAATCTGCATTTTGTTGCCCAGTCACCCAGTTTTATTAGTTTGTAACTCTCTGCGGTCTCCTTTGGATTTAACTATCTTGAGTAAATTTTATCATCCACAAACATTGCATTTATGAATATGTTGAACAGTACTGGTCCCAGTACAGATCCCTACCAGACATCTCTATTTACCTCTCTCCATTCTGAAAACTGACCATTTATTCTCACACTTTGTTTTCTGCCTTTTAACCAGTTACTGATCCATGAGTGGACCTCTTATCCTATGACTGCTTACTTTGCTTAAGAGCCTTTGGTGAGGGACCTTGTCAAAGGCTTTTTGAAAGTCCAAGTACACTGTGTCCACTGGATTACCTTTGTCCACATTTGCTGACCCCTTCAGAGAATCCTAATAGATTGGTGAGGCATCATTTCCCTTTACAAAAGCCATGTTGGCTCTTCCTCAACAAATCCTGTTCATCTGTGTGTCTGAATATTCTGTTCTTAACTATAGTTTCCACCAATTTGTCTGGTACTGAAGTTAGACTTACTGGCCAGTAGTTACCAGGATGACCTCTGGAGCTTTTTTAAAAAATTGGCATCAAATTAGCTGTCCTCCCGTCACCTGGTAGAGAAGCTGATTTAAGCAATAGGTTTAAGTGGTAGATTTATTCTGAATGTTTTGCCTAGTTCTGCTAAATGTCAGGTCACACAAACTGAAAAGAGAAAGTCATTTTTAATTTAATTTTTCCATTTACAATATTGCAGCCTCAGAAAAAAGAGAAAGCATGTGACTGAAAACTGGGGCTGAGCAAAAGCCAAACAGTACAGCAACAGGCGAGAATGTCTGTTTAACAGGGGAGAATCTTCATAAATACAGATCAAAACATAATAAGCAAAAAGAGTAAAAAGCATACTTCTCTGACCTGGGGAATCTACCCTCAGAGTCAGGGTAAGGGAACCTTGCTTTTCCCTGAAAATTCTCCTCTGCTTGTCTCTGCTGAACCCATTCTAGATCCCTTCCTCTCCTTTTTCTGAGGATTTATGGTCTATTATGCCTTAATTCTGAGGTCTTCCAGGATTCTCCATCTTTCTTCCACCCTAGTAAATTTTAAAATTCCCACCATCTCATCTCACTCACTAGATTTCTTAATTCCTCAGACTATGCCTTCCTGAAATCTATTATCCTTGCACTGCTGTCTCCTGTGAATTTATCTTTACTATGCTAAATTCAAAAGGCTCATGGTCACTGGTACCCTATTACCTTTCTCACATGGGTGCTGTGAGGCTTAATGCATTAATGCTTGCCAAGAGACTGGAGAAGCTCTGATGGAAAGCACTACAGAAGTGCAAATATTACTGTGTTTTTAATCAGTGCCTCCGTATGGGTAAGTAGAAGAGCCAGGATGGCTTCCCCACTAGTTGGATTCTCTATTGTCAAGATCACAAAGGGGTTGTCGTCTTTATAATTTAGGAACCTTTTTGATGCGTATTTAGCTTTATCTGTTAACCAGTAGATTAGTAGATGCACTAAAATCCCCGAAGAAAATGGTGTCCTGTGGTTTCAAGTACCTCCGGGGGTAGTGCAGGTGAATTAATTTTTGTTCTCTTTCCTCCAGTGCTGTTGCTGCCATGGCAATAGAAGTAAAGGATCATCTGACCTATAAATGGAAAAGAGACTGTTAAAAGAAGCTTATGGCCTCATGGCCTAAGCTAACCACATCTCAATTACCCACCTGCCTTTGACCATAACTGAGTTTCCTTTTCCTTTCCCCCTTCTTCTGTCTTGTCTGTGTTTGGTCAGGGAAATATACTTGACAAAACTAACAGCTGCAGGCAAGACTTCACAATTTGCCTTAAGAGGCAACCCATAATAGCTGCATTGCCCCAGGAGATGACCAGAGAGGAAATTGTGACCCTAAGGGTATGTCTACTGGAGCAGGAGGTGTAATTCCCAACTCGGATCAACATACCCACACTAGCTCTGATTGAGCTTGCATACTAAAAATAGGCACATAGTCCTGGCAATGCAAGTAACGGGATGGGCTAACTGCCTGAGTAGGTGCGTAGTTTTCTGATGGGATTGTACTCAAGTAAGTAGCCCATCCTGCTGCTCATGCTGGGGTGCGTGCACTTCTATTTTCAGCATGCTGGTTCAATCAGAGCTAGCCTGGGTATGTCTATCTGAGTGGAAATTACACTTCTAGTTCCAGTGTAAACATCCCCTGAATCACAGTTCTCTCCTGAATTGTCCCCTTGCTCTGGGGATGAAGCAATTGGCTAGTCGTCTATCTTGGTTGCAATTAACTTCCCCCTCCATGCCAGTTCCACATACTGGGGAGGAGGGTAAAGTCAAGGCTCACCCACGCCCCACCCACCTGCATGGGAGTAGTAGCAGCAGTCCCATGGAGGCTGCTTCCCCCATTCCATTCCGGAATTTCCCATGCATGTGGGGCAGGGATCATCATGTATGGGACAGGGACAATCTTGCCTTTAGTGAGTAGGCTGAAAATACTTAGTTGCAGTCCGTTAATAGTTCCAATCACTTATAAAGAAAGAAATCCCTGCACAGTTGTATTCCTGCACCATTAATAAAATGGATTTCCATCGCGTGTGTGGTTATGAAGGAGTTAACCTTTGACAATGAACAAAGGACCCTGAAGTTTGTATCCAACTAACCATAGGAAGCACACAAATACCAGCTATTTAATCCTTAAACCATGACAGTTCTCTGAGGCAGATGCCCACTGTCATTTCTCCTTTGTTTTCCATCCCTGTAATGGGCTGGCTTGCCCCTTTAAGGGTTAGAGGCCTGGAGCCAGCCAGCCTAGTTACTAAGCAGGCAAACCTGAATGGGTATCAGGAGATTCCTCTATGAGAGCTGCAGGAAGCTGCAGGGAGGCTTAGTGAGAGATAACTAAAGGAAGCTGTTGCAGAGATTTTAGAAGAGCTGCTGTGAGCAGGAGATTATATGTGTCTCCTGCAAGAACCTGGACTGGGGTGGGCCTGAAACCCAGAGCCAGAGGGCTGCTAAAGGCTGAGGGCCAGGGAGAGCAGATTCCCTGTGAGTATAAAAGACTCCAGCCAGAGAGGCTGAAGAAGGCTAAGGGCTAAGAAGAGCAGGCTGGGGGAGGGCGCGGGGGGTGAAGAGTTGCCCCCCCAGCTGATTGTTTTTTGTTTTATGCCAATAAATTAGACCCTGGCAGAGGGGCATTACTGGACAAAAAAGACTATGTGGACTTTTTAAGAGAGCCTGTGTTAAGAGGGAAACTGAGGCAGGCCTCAGCAGACCCACAATTGGCCAGAAGGGGGCACAATAGGGCAGGCATGCCCTGTCACAATTCCTTTATCCAAGTAACTTTCTGTATCTGGAGTCTCTGTCCAAAGAGTCTCAGTCCAAAGATGTTTATCTTAAAAATTTCATGTTCCTTACCATCATTCTCATTGTTGAATCCCTGGCAATATTAACTCTTTGGACACGGAAGACCACTCCACTTCCTCTTCCATCTGTCCAGTTACAAGAATTATCCCACCAAGTTTCAACTAGGCTCAGAAGTCATCATTTCCATGAATTACTAACACTTCTTGTGCTTCACATTTGCTTCCCATAAACCTTGCCCTTGTAAACACACACACTAGTGTATCAATACACTTCTCAGGCCTCATCCTCCCTGAATCACTTTCAGAAGTGCAAATCAGGGATAACTCCACTGAAACCAATGGAGTTTCACCAGTGTGAAACTGGTGTAAGTAAAATCAGAGTTGGACCCCACACCCTTCTCCTGCTGTATCATAACCATGCCACCTTCCACTTTATTTTATACGTTAAAAGCACTTGCCATATAATCTGAGTAAAGTAAAAAGTAGCCCCTTCTCTTCCTTCCTATTTTATCTACGTATTTAGTACCTATCACTGTAGCATCTAGTGCAAAGCCTGCCTAACAAGCCCTGTGCATTTTGAAGAAAATCGGATGGCTCCCGTCTACTTCAGTAGATTCTGTCTAACCCAAACGGTTCTCTCTCTTTGCAGAAGACAACCCAACGTTCCTTAAAATCCAAGCTCTCCTTTTGTACCAATGCACTGGGGGAGAATCTTCGAAGATACTTCAGTACCTAAGTCTCAGGTTATGGTGATGCCTGAATCCCAGTTTTGGCTTCACTGCGATTCACAAAAAATCCCAACAAACCTGTAGGCACCTATGTTTTTGCAGTAAAAGGTCCTTAGGCAGAGGGCATGCGCACTGCTGCTCCACACTAGGTGTCCAGATGCCTATCTCCCACCTTTGCCCCTGTGCAATTCACGAACTAGGGGAAGACAGGCATTTGGCCGCCTACGTTGCGTGGGGGCCCAATCCGGAAGGCATGCTCGGAAGCTGCCTACCAGATTGGGTCCCATTCAAAATCCATCAGGAGATGATGGTGCCACCCCTTATAACTTTTAGACTGGCAGTTGGAGCCCTCACTTGTGGTGTGGGAGACCCAGGTTCAATTCCCCACTCTCTGGCTGACAAGGAGAAAGAATTCTAACAGGGGTCACCGACCTCTCAGGCGAATGCTTTAACCACTGGGCTTTGAGATATTCCAGTGCTGGGCTCCCTCAGACTCTTCTGTCCAAGTTGTTGTGCAGTGGTGCCGTGGCTCTTGCGGCCCATATGCATTGGTAGCGGCTAAGAGCAGCAGCTCAGGTTTGGCCCTGCCGGCCGTCTGTCATGTCGAGCGGGTGGCAGGTCCAAATTTGAGTGACTGACATTGTAACCCCTTTATATAGGGGGTCAAAGTGCAGCTCAGGTCACAAGAGGGAGGCTGTGAAGCCAAACCTGAGTGGGCAGGGAGCAGCCAGCACTGCTCCTCCTTGCTGCTGCCGCCATGGGGCTGGCTCCTGCACCAGGGCTCTCCAAAGGGGCCTGCTTGGCCTTGCCCCACTTCCAACAGCCTGTGCCCCCTCTCGGGGATGGAGTGTGTTTTTAACATAAGAAATTTCAGAAATTTGGAGAACTTAAAAATTGAAGAACTAATGAAATGATGTGTCACAAAAGCCAAGGATAGGAAAGCTGAACGATTTAGGGGAAGGGATTTCTAAGCATATTGCTTTTAGTAATTGTATTTACTACAATGTCTAATTAACACTTTGGAGAAAGTAGTATTTGTTAAAGAGTCAATTAAGGTGGAAGAGTTAACAACATAAATCCTCTGAGAAATGACCAGAAAACCACAAAAATGAGAGAGGTAAGCAGAACCTCAAACTTCTTTTATACCACAAAGGAACAAAAAAGGTCACACACCCAGTGTTTAAAAAAGTTCTTTGCAGTATACCTTGAAGGGATTATTATATATCAAAACTGCCTTCCTGGCTTTCATTTGTTCTTACATGAACTAGAGCTTACAGGAAATCCCCAGCATTCTTCAGGATATCTGGTAGCCTCTTTGGGGCTTCTGAGAAGCACCATATCTACCTGATTTGGTTTTTCATTGGATCCCAGGTGTCTAATGAAAAATATTATCTTATCATTAAATCAGGATGACTTCCCTCTTCTTTCTTTCTCTTTGCTTCCTTTCAGTGCTTGCTTCTTTGTCACTGGTTCAACTGCTGTTTTTCCTGTAAACTGCTTCCTGCAGGGTCATCCTTCTGTCTTATCAAGGATGGAATACCTATTGTGCATACCAAAATTAAATAGCTCTGTAAACCCTTCCACCTCCTTAATGCTCCTTGGTGTCACATGTCTCCACCTTCCCTCATATTCCACCTCTCTCTCTGAGGCCCCCATTCAGCAAGGTACTTACACAAGTGAGTGATTCCACAGAAGTCAATGGGACTACTCCTGTTATTAAACTTCTGCGGGTACTTATGTACCTTACCGAACTGGGGGCTAAACCAATAGGCGAGTCCTCAACAATAAGAAGCAAAGGGCAGTGGTGGAGAAATAGTGTGTGTGATTATCTGAGTGCTGGAGGAGCACAAGGTTAGGAAAGAAGTAGGAAGACCTGCATAAAGGTATTCATCAATTTTAAATTAAACCTAATCAATCAACAGGCCCAGGTTGATAGGGTGGCAATAGATGATTGACAGCTATCCAAACCAAGGCATTGTACGTATCTCTAACACTTTATTTTTAGCTCCTATATTTACATAGCAATCTGACATCAGGACCCTTCTCTGATTTATAAAAGCAATACAGTTAATGCAGAATTTAGTGTTTAGATGTTAAACACCTTTCAGATATTGATTAATAGCAAGCCACCTGTCTCCTGGTACAGAACCCAGAAAGGAAGAAGAGCACCTGACCAATATATTGTGACCTGCTTAGTCTCCATTAGCTTAAGTACTAACTGAATTGCCTTTAGGTACCAGCAGAAAGCACAGCGAGTATTTTTAGAAATTATTTTTGAATACATAAACATTCAGAATGCTTTCAGCTGACACTTCATCATGTAGTGTCTAAATAATTTTCTTTGGCTTCCTTTACTATTTTTCCACTAGATGGTACCCTATCCTTATCTTTTCCACTTTACCAGTTGCACCAGGGCACTGTCTATTATGATCAATGATCCATTTCAAGAATCCTCTAGCTCACTTTCTTAGTGTCAGATTCTACTGTCAGGGAAATATTTACACTTAATTTACAACATTCAGTGGATGTCAGCATTTAAGCGGGGAGGTGCAACTTCTAAAAATTCCTCCCTATCTAAAACCTGCATGCCCCCTTCTCAGATCCACCTTTGGAAAAGGTTAATAGATCCTTAAGAAATATACAGCCAGTGTAACCAATATGGATCCCTGCTTTTGGAACTACATGAAAGTATCTTCTGCTTGTTCATGATTCCTTGTTCTGGAGGCAAAATACAAAACAGCTTCTTCAATCATATTGGCACTTAAATTAAGATCCTTCTCATTTGGCACAGCATTTTCTGTATCATGTTTAGACTTTAACTGAAAGACCAGATACCAAATAGAAAATCTAACACAACCCTGGACAATATTTTCCCAATATATAATCAAAAGTAGGACAAATATTATATAATGCCTTCATTGGGCTCCCCTGTGACTCTTCTAACAGGGATCAGGATGACCATGAACTTGAGCACCTTCTGAGCAAAACCCATTTCCTTGACCTAGCTTTCCCACAAATACATAGAAAAGAGAAAGAAAGAAATATATATTTTTATATATACATCATAATCTTGGTAAGTGCTCAAGTACCATAGTGATGGGGAGCATATACCAGTATAGATAAATACCATCACCAAGATTTTAGAAAGTAGGAAACCTTAATGACTGCAATATTTTGTGGTGTATGGCATGCACTCAGTTGAAGTAAAAGCATGTCACACACCTGCTTTTTATTTTGTGTGTATGTTTGCGCGCGCTCCAATCTCTGCCCTATTACTGCCACCTGGTAGGAGGGGCACAGACAGCAGCAGGTGTCTGCCAGACCTTTCCCTTTAATGATATGCACTTGATGTACCACAAATGCTGCAGCTCTCTCCAATTAGCTTCATAAGCATTTTCTATTTTTATATCTATCCCTTTCCATAAAATCCACTCCAAGACCGATCTACCATTCCCTGCTAGGGACTGCAGATGTCTCCCCAAAAGCCTCATGATCAAGAAACATAAAGGCACCTCACAGATACTGAAGACAAAGGAACTCAGGCACCACACTGATAGGCATAGTATGAAAACCTAGATAGAGAAGATCTCAGAGAGTCAGCATGGACAACTGATTTTTCACCCTGCATCAGGAGGAAATCTTCAACAATGCAACTAGCACAGTTAGCTATACTCAGGCTTGAAACCAGATTGAATGGGGTCAAGAATATTTCCAGAGCTGTCTCACCACAAACTTCTCACCCCATTTTCCTAGAAAAAAGGAGATTGAACAGAATCCTAACTAGAAAGATTCTTTGTGTAGATCTGATAGTACTTGTACACTTCAGATTATTTTTACACGACAACTGAAAATGCTTCCGAAGTGTCTACATTCCTTTTGTGTGATACACAGTTGTTAAGAGAACACTTAGAGTTATTACAGTGCTCATTCCAAACTGCCTTTGCCATTTTTATATTTTACAAAGGGGAATGAAGCTCACTTATGCAACACAAAAGCCCTTCAGAGTTCTAACTAGTGTATTTTTCTTTGGCTCATGTAATATGGTTACATAGAATGTGCTTTGAGTGAATATGTGTAATATATGTTTAAATTCTATGATGAATTTATTTACATCTGATTGCGTCAATTTACACAGATCTAGGACAGATAGAAAGGAAATGTATTGGAAGGTTATGTATGTCTTTCTGTATTCACCAGCAGCAAAGCATGGCTAAATATTGCAGACTTATTCTAATAGTGTTTAAGTGCTATCTAGATTTGTATCACAGCAAATTAAACTCTAACTATGACTTTTCTGTGCTTAGGGAAATTGATGCTTGGCGTTACATCAGCTAGCCTTTGAAGGATCCCGAGCTGCTTTTCTGCTTATGTGTCCCTGACCCATTCAGTCCTTGTTGCTACCCTGGGCTAAATCACAAGCACTGTCCCCCTGCATTCCTACATGCTGTCATGATGACTAGGATGAGAGGGGGTAATGCACTCAGTTACAAAAAGCCTTCGTCAATTGTCAGAATTCAAATACTAATATGTATCAGCAGAGAATGCATGATGTTATGGTGTGGTGTACTTTTTTTATTGGCGTGTATTTGCGGTGGCTGTATTATTCGCAAGTGTTGATGCAACTAAATTAACTGTAACTGCTTAGGAAAAATATCCAGGTATTATTGCTGATCATTCAGTGCAAAACTCAGCTCAGTGTCTAGTGGCAATCAAACCCCCTCCCTGCAAACTCTTAGGGTTTTTAAAGAATGGAATAGAAAATACTGAACATGTAATGCCATTATAGAAATCAATGATATGTTTTCATGTGGACTACTGTGTTCAGTTCAAAAAGGATATAGCAGAGGCAGGAAGCAACATGAGTGAAGGTACGAGAGGGAATCAGAAGATGTTTTGGAACCAAAGGAAATGAAGACTGGACATGATAGATGTACTAAAAAGAATATAATGATATAAAATAATAGAATATATAATTGGGTGCTCATATTTATCCTTTGTGATGAAACAAGAACAAGAGATAATTCAATCATTTTAAAGGCAATACATTTTAATACTGATAAGAGGAAATACTTTTTTTAAAGATATATAATTAACCTTATGGTAACAAAATATAAGTGAGACTAAATTCTTAGTACAATTCAAAAGAGGATATTTTAGCATGTTTAGAATGTGAATCTGGATCTAAATCTTTTGGTTTGAACTCCATATATCTATCATATCTATAGCTGACAATCTAGTAGGCTAGTTGAAAATGACTTTAACATAGTAAAAAGATTACGATGTAAACACCATTTTCAGCTAGTCTATTAGATTGTGAGTAACCTTGATTTGATGTAATATGTTTGAAATCATATGCTATGGCAAATCTTTAAACTCTTGATGGTGAAATTGAGGTCCATCGTCACTCATGACTGTATTGGGAATGCCATGCCTTGCAAACATTGATTTACTTTTATTCATGACTTGTTTGGCACATGTGTTTTCTAGTATAGATATTTCAGGAATAATGCAAAAAATAATCAAGAACTATAATGTATGTAATCTACCAAAGTCTTCCATTTTAAAAACAGATATTTATTACATGGAAATATGCTCTCTTTTTATTATGTGTTAATATTTGTTTCACATTCATCCACTTTGCTGTATTGTGCACCAGGTACATGCTTACAAATTACACACCTAATGTGTTGTCACATAATAGCTAAGACTGAGAAAACAGTGGCATTTTTTTTAAAAAAACCTGTCACATGGGGCAGCAGCAGCTAAGGGTCAAGGGCTCATCTATGCATAGAGTTATTCAGGAATAGCAGTTCTAGTTTAAATTCACACCCTAGCTTAATCCTAATTAACTTTGCAGTGTAGACAAGCCCTAAGAGCTAGTCCACACTGGGGATTTTGCACCAGTGTAGCAGCTAGTCTGATGTGACTTCACCAGCCCAACCCCTATTATAGATGTGCTGTAGCAGTGTAAAAAGTGACTCATGCTGGCACAATGTATCAACACTAGTAGGTCACATCAGTATAGCTATACTGGGGCAAAACTCCTTATTTAAGACAAGCCAACATGAGTTCTGTAAGGCAATTTAAATATTCCAGGATATTTTATTGTCAAGGCAGGTCAATCATATTGTAATTTATTCTAATTAGCACCGTTAAATTCTTCGCATGCAGCCAGCTGCTAGATTCTTCCCCTGAAGCTGTGTTGCATTTAAAAAAAAAGTACAAAAATCTTTTCTGCTTTATGAAAATTTAAAATAAAATTATTTCTAATCTGGTCTTTATAATCAGAAGCGCCAGTCACTGATCATTAGAATGAAGGACAAATACTTTAGCACGGTGGTGGGCAACCTGCGGCCCATCAGGGTAATCCGCTGGCGGGCCGCGAGACAGTTTGTTTACGTTGACGGTATGCAGGCATGGCTGCCCGCAGCTCCCAGTGGCCACAGTTCGCCATTCCCGGCCAATGGGGGCTGAGGCAAGCGGCACGGGCCACAGGGACGAGCTGGCTATTGCTTCCCGCAGCTCCCATTGACCGGGAATGGTGAACCATGGCCACTGGAAGCTGCGGGCAGCCGTGCCTGGGGACAGTCAATGTAAACAAACTGTCTTGCAGCCCACCAGCGAATTACCCTGATGGACAGCGTGTGGCCTGCAGGTTGCCCACCACTGCTCTAGCATCTACGGCAGCTGGATTTTGGAAAGTAAATCTGATCCCTGGAACCTAAGATAATTAAATAAAGCCAACGCCACTGTGGTGAATAATCCCCCTGCAACCAGATTGCAGCAATGTTCACATCACACCATGATGTGACTATTGGATTCTTTGCAGTCTGAGTGCTCTTCCACCCATTTTAGGTACTTACATGCCACCACCCTCCCACCAGAGTATCTGAGCACCTCACATATTTTTCCTCACAACACCTCCCATGTGGTAAGAAGTGTTGTTATCCTCATTTCACTGATGGGTGGAATGAAGCACTCAGGCACAGATCCTCAAAGTTATTTAGGATTGAAATCTCTGGAAGTTAGGAGCCTAAATACCTTTGAGGATCTGGCCCAAAGTGACTAAGGGACTTAGGCCAGGTCTACACTAAAAAGTTAGGTTGACCCAGCTAAGCTCGGGTGTAGACCTAGCTACCTTCTCTCTGGGAGGGGGATTAACTTTAGCGACAGAAGAACCTACCCATCGCTGTAGTGAGTCTACACGGAAATACTACAGCAGCATAGCTAGGCACTTTTAGCCCAGTGATGTGAGCTCTCTGCCGATATGGAGAAGGGATTTGAACTTGGGTTTCCTCCCAGAGGAGGGCCTGAACCACTGGATTATAGAGTCATTCTTGCTCTCTCTCTGGCCCTATGCATTTTTTATAATTTATACACAATAGAATATCTTCAACAGGAAAGCTTTAGAGAAATCTACACCAGACTAGCCCATAGTCCAGTGACAATGGCACCCAGGTCTCCCACATATAAGGAGTGCCCTGACCACTGGGCTAAAGATTATAAGGGAGACCTCACTCCAGCCATTTTGTGCGAGTTACATGTACTCAGGCCCCAAAGGTGAAATAGGTTGGGGAACACCTAGTTTGAGCACCCCCTGGGGAATGTAAGGCTGAAACAGACACTTAGGCACCTACACTGAGGTAGCTATACACATGCTCACTAGGAGAAACTTGGATGCCTAGGGAACATTAATGGTAAAAACTCGGTGCCTAAAGATGTTAGGCAGCTCCAGCTTGGCAGCAGCTGAGGAGAGATTTTAAGGATCTCAGTGGCACCTAAATTGGCAGTCAGGTGCTGACATCCTTTTGAGAATCTAGCCCTAAATGACTTTCCCAAAGTCACATAGGAAGTCTGTGGTACAACAGGAATTTGAACCTGGATCTCCCAAGTCCCAGACTAGCACCCTAATCCTGGGCCACCCTTCCTTCCAACTCACCACTGGGAACCCAAGAGGGAAATGATAATATTCTAATCGAGAACTTGGTACTGGGCCAGCTTCTAAACTTTCATAGATTCGGTTCCGATCCCACCGTTTGCAGGTTAACATGAATCAAATTCCTGAAGCTATTGAGTAGAGCTAGTTGAAATTTTGCCATCAAAACTTTTTAAAAAACCCTAAAAATGGCTTTTTATCAAAATGAAAAATGCTCCCTGAAAATGTTTGGGTTTTTTTATTGAAATTTTACAATTTTGGGACAAACCCCCCAAAACTGGAAAAGAGTTTTCATTTTGGGGGAGTTATTTTTTATGGGACAGGTAAAAGGATATATTCATGCCAAGGGTGCCACGTCAATTCTGCACTCTACTGGTTCCCTGCGTAAAGGAGTTCTAGCTCCAGGGCTCTAAATCTGGAACATTTCACAACCACTGAATTTAAAATACATAAATAATTTTCCCGTACACCTCCAAACTTTGGTATCATTAACTGAACTTAACCTGCAGATTTCTCTCATCATTATCGCATCTCCTGGGGCTGGTGGAAGAGGAAGAGAGGTGTGGGAATGGTTGGAAAGGTCTCCTTTACACTTTTGATACTAGTCTTTGCTGTGACAGGACCCAAGAGAGTTCCTTTGCGGTACCAGCATGGCATGAAATGTTGGCTTTTCAAAGGTGACACACTTGTTACTTGGTTCCCCCTGCAGAGCTTCTGCAAGACCATCACCTGCATCCTGCAAGAGTTCTCTGAGAAGGCCCTGGAGACGAGGGTCTATGAGGAGATCCCTGAGACCCTTGTGGCTGCAGGGGAGGCCAGGCCTGCTGGGCAAGCTGACGGGGAGCAACAAGATGCCCTCTGAGGATATTTTGCCCATTGCGCATGGACCAGCAGAGAAGCAATTTAACTGATCAGGTCCTAAAGCTTAAAAGAAGGTGTTCACAATCCAGATCAGTTCAGAAAAAGAGATGAGGTTCAAACGTACTTCTATACTATTAGAGCTACTTTGTCCCTTTCACTATTTACTAACCATCCGCTACATAGTGACTTGCTAACTCTCCTTTGGGATAACAGCCATATAGATTTTTCTGACAAAACAATGAAATGAAAAAAATATTGATTTGACAGGAACTCCAAGATATCAAATCCAGATACAGATGCAAAATTTTGCTGGCAAAAACCACAGTTTGACAGAAACTCAGACAACTCCATCAATAGTGAGTGACATGATTGTACATCCAGAGGGAGTGTACAAAGTAATAAATAGCTTTGGTGGGGGTTTTGAGGGAGTTCCCCATGAGAAACACAGGTAATAAAATTGTACTGGATTTTCAAACTAGACTCTAAACTTGAATGTGCATGGAAATCAATTAATTGTGAATCAATTTTATTTGCAAGCATAAATATTCGCTTGTCTGTTCAAATGAGTGTGCATGCAAAATTTGCCTGTGGAAATTTGAGAGCCAGTTTGAAAATGTGGCATAATGTCAATAAGGATTTCTATGTAATTTATTAATAAATAGTTGATTCTGGACTGTGATTGGATGAAGTCCTTATCTTGTTGAAAACTTGTAAAACATGTACATGATAGATCCATGATTATTAATAATAGTTACAATTTACTGTTTACCCTCTACCAGAACTCATATGCCCCAATCAAGATCAGGCCCAGTGAACAGGCAATGTACAAGCATAATATAGAAAACAGTCCCTGTCCCAAACAGCTTACAATCCAGGGGCTCAGTTATGAGCAGCCTTACACACCTATGAAAGATAGTTTGGGGAAATAAAATCCCCCTCTTCGTCTCCTGTGTGGTCTATCTGCATCACCAGCCAATGCCAGGAAGGGAGAGCAGCCTCCATTGGGTCACGACTCTCCATCCTGAGCAGGTGGGTGTGCAGTGGCTGAGCAGGAGCTCCATCCCATCAACACTCCAGTCAGTGCAACTGAGCTAGAGCATAGGGACATACGATGTGAGTCAGGTGTAAGGCTGGTTTAGATTATTTCCCTCTTGGAACAAGAAGGGAACCAAGGGCCAGTTTTGAGCTCTGTGTCCTAATCTGTTCCAGGCTCCTCCTGGGGCAGTGCCAATATGTGCTGTTAGCACAGAACACAGCTGAGGAAGGGTGGCAGCCATAGGCACACAAGATTACCGATATCTGGGAAGTACAGGCATTGTATTTTTATTTTATTTTTAAATACCTTAGGTGAACAAGACATTAATGAATCACTGATAGAACACTTGTCTAGCAATTAATATTGCTAGAGGTTAACAGGTCAGAAATCTGCCTTTCAAAAATGGTCCTTAAATATGGATTTAACACAAGCCCCTAACAATTCTAAACTAAGCTATAACTGCTGGAAAAACAAACATATCTGCAAAATTGCCTGACTGTTTACATAGTTGTCTGTAGTGGCTTGAAAGTGGAGATTCTTCAAATAAGGTGACACTGGTTATGGGTTACTCATCGTGAAGATATGACATAGAGTCAACACAGAGTAGAAAATCGTACTGGAACAATGCTGATTTTTCTTGTACTGAATAAATGGTTTTCACAGCTAAAACATGTTTTGTGTATAAATATGAATACCTATTTTAAAATGTACTGTTATTCATAAGCATTTATAAACACCTGTATATTATTATGTACCTGGCACTTTCCTAAAAAGAGAGTAAAACATGGCTCCCACCCCAGAGAGCTCAAAATCTAGCACTTACAAGAGACAACATGGAACAACAATTCCATAAGGGAGGGTGTGGAGAGATCAGTGGGAAGGAAACTAATATTAGTGCCCTGGTTTCTGAGCATCTGAGGTTGGACTTCTGGAATGGGCTAATTCCTCTCTGAGACAGAAATGTGTGGACTTGAACCTAGTATCTTGTATTCTAATCCATTAATAAGCTTTTAGGCCCAGATGCTCAAAGAGGTTTAGGTGCCTAACTTCCATTGTTTTCAATAGACGTTAGGCACCCAAATGCCTTTGAGGATCTGGGCCTTAGACCCCGATTCTGCAAAGCACTTAAGCATATAGTTACGTCCCATTGACTTCAATGGAACTTCACATCATTCCTTGATGGTCTGCCGAACATATAATACAGTGGGTAAACAGTTGAATCTCCAGACTTCTTTTGATCTGGTGTTTGTTGCAGACCTGTCTGCTTTGGGTAATGTGTTTGTTCAACAGAAGTTTTGAGCACAGGCAGCTATTAATTGTTGTTTCAGTTGTCTGACTTGTTTATTTAGATGGTAAGTGCTTGGGGCAGGTATTCGTTCTCCCTGTGTGTTTGTACGCTGGCTAGCACCTGATTTTTGTTTGTGGCCCCCAGAGGACTAAAGTAACACAAAGCAACTAGAAAACTAAACAACAGATTATAAGTAACTAGATCGGAGATAGACTACGCAGAAGGTAATTAAAGTAAACTAGAGGTAAAATTGTGTACAAGATCACTCATAATAGGAATTCTCCTGACCCCAGTATATTCCTAGACTTAGGGTTAAAATGTGTCATTTAGCGTTAGCCTGTGCTGGGGCTGACCCCATGCACACTTTCACAATTCCTCCCACGTGGGAAGGAGAATGTCCTGCCTTCCCCGCTCCTTAGCAATGTACAACATGCCCCCTCCCCAGTGTGGCCAACCCACTCTCTCTTTTTTTATAGAGAAAAAGGTGAGTAAGATGTTGAAAAATAGTTTGATCTATAGAATTCCCTCCCAACAATTTTCTGAATTAGTAGAAGTCAGTCATGGTCCTTGGGTCTAGCCCGTAACAAGTGAATCTGAAAGGTGTCATTAGATTGATGGCAACAAGCAAATAAACGCCTTTATATGTCGAACACTTTCCTATTGCTACTGTTGTGCAGTGTAACATTTATATATAGTAAATGGAAGATTAGCAATTGAGTGTTGTTCTCTACCCTGGAGAGTGGAAATACGACAATTCCTGAAGCACGCAGATGGCTTTTCATCTGTAGGGAAAAATCAAGCAACTCTCTTTGCACCAGCCTCTGATGCTGCTAATGCTCATAATTACTGTATGTTTTCATAACATATTAAGTTTTTGCCCATTTGAGTGTTTCCATTAGCTTTTGCTTACACCCTAAAAAAAACCTTAGTCCGTGGCCACACTTTCTGAAGTTTCCTTTACATTTTTAGTTACAACTGGACTGATTGATTTTCAAGCTAACTGTTTTTCTTCTACTGAATAGCATCTAATTGCTGTACAACCAGAGGACCCAAATCTTTAAATTTATACACCAGGTGTAGTGCTTACTGTGATCAGACAGCAGTAGGACACCTGACAACAGAAAGCATGTCCCCGCCCTGGTAGTAAGTGGGCCCAGAGGTTGTGTTTGTATGAAAAAGTCTTTGTTCTCTGAAATTCCACTTGTTGGTGTCTCGGCTAATTTATTTAGAAAAAGAAATTAAAGATTGAAAATAATTTCTCCTTTCTGGGGACCTCCAAACAGAGGATGAATTCAGGTCCTTTTCCTTAGACTGTCAAGAAACAGCCAATAGAATAACAGACTTACTGTGCGCACAAATAAGCAAAGCCTCAAGGGAAATGCAAACCCAGGAGCTTACATATGAAAGTGGCAGGAATGCACAGAAAGACAATGTTTCAACCCATCAGTCCTGATAAAGGCCCAGATGAGTAGAAATGTCAGCTTTATGTGTGTTCCAGCCACTCTCAATCAATCTACTTTCCTATGTAGGTTACTTGAGTGCGTCTTCCCCAAAGCCTTTAAGGCTCTAAATCTCGTGCCCAGAGTGATGCCATTATTTTCATGATAGAATTGATCCAGGCAGCCATCAACATTCATTTTCATGGTACCAGACTGGTGGGATTGTACTTTTCAGCTCAGTGGTTCTGGAAATACTCATTGTAGTTGAGATGTATTAAATAGTGCAGTGGGCTTGATTCTCTTTTACTTCATATCACCAAATCTATATTCCTAGGTTGTTGTAGGGTTTTTACCCATTATTGGTTTGATATACTGTAATTTATTGTTCAAAAGCAGAAGACAACATATAACTATAAATAATTATAAGTCTTAAATAGGTTTTTTACGATGATGTGGATTGGGCAGACAGACTCTATTGATCATTACATACATTTAGTTATTAAAAGTGATATAGCACTTGGGCAAGGTTCACTGCTATGCTACTTCAATTTTGCATCAGCATAACTCCACAACTGGAATAACACTGAAGTTATTCACAGTGGTGAACCAGGTCCCTTTCTAAGGCCCATGGGATGCCTTAACATCCAGATCCAAACCCAAACTTTCCCAGAGTTCATAGGAGTTCAGATCTGGGCCTATCACTAGTTAACATGACATTTCTTTTCCCAGCATTTTCTCAGTCAGCAATATACTAGATGGCACTTTAAAGTTTTGGTATTATTTGATTGGGAAGCCACCATTTTAGATGGCAGGGAAGTATCATCAGGTGTCTACTTCAAACACCCGTTGGTATTCAAGATGATTTGTAGACCATATTGTATCTGAGATAAGTGATATAGAATAGGACAGGAAGATTCTAGTAAGAGTAAAAGGTAGAGTCTATAACGCAATGATCCATCTATATATGCTCAGAGTAACACTCATGAACAAAAAAAAAAAATGAGGGGGCAGACTCAGATGACTTGGGTATGTAAAGTGCAGTCCTGAGACCTATGAGGGTAAGAGAGCCCAACAGTTTTAGACTGAAGGGAAAAGACAGAGAGACCAACTAAAGAAGAAATGGTGGGATGTTATAAAGGAAGACACATTACCATTTGGTGTGATAGAGGATAAGGCATTGAACAGAGTGCTGTGGAAGGAAAGGACCCATCTGATGGGATTACACCAAGGAAGAAGATGGTATCCAAGAGCCCAAAATCTTAGGTACTGTATACATGTAGCAGGGTGGACACCCGCTCGGGCCCAGGGGGATTTATGATAGCCCTGGCAGAGGGCTGGGGCAGGGGAAGAGCTGAGCTGATTGGCAGAGCAGCCGCAGCTGGGGGCCACGCCCCAAACAGACCCAATGGGCCTTATAAAAGCCAGGGAGGGAGCTGGCTGCAGGGACCTAAGCAGAGTACCTAGATCAGAGCAGGCCTGGGGAGCTCCAGCCAGGAAAGCCCCAGGCTACAGCCTAGCATTAGGCCCAACAGGTACTGGGGTTGCAGCAAACAGACCAAGGTTAGACAGAGACAGCAGGTCCAAACCCAACCTTGCCTGTCATGAGTGGCTCATACTGCAGTCTGCCCCAGGGCGCGGGGACTAGCTGGTGACTGGCGGGAGCCTATGACTGAGGCAAGGTAGAGATAGTGGTTAGGGGGTTCCCCTAGGAAGGGGAGACCTAGAACTGTGGGGTACTGCCAGGGGGCAGCACCCAGTGAAAGGGCACCGGGGTCCTGGGAGGGACACAAGAGCCAGCAGCAAGGTGAGACACTGGCCTGAAGAGGGGGCTCTGGAGGCTGGAACGCTAATTCCCTGAGACGACCAGCAGGAGGCGCTGCTGGTGAGTCTAGGCCCAGTTACAAAGTGGTGGAGAATGAAGGCATGAGTGATCCGCCCCTGATACAAAGGACAAGGGCATGGACTGTGGGACGATTGCCCGAATCGGAAAGGAGAACTTGAAGGTGGAGAAATGGGGATGCTGGATCCCAGGTACACCGGGGTCTTCTACGGGGAATCCCCGGATGTTGTCCCTGGGTGGGGCCTGGTGTCAGCGGCCCAGTGGAAGGGGGCTGATGGCCTGAAGGGGGACCGTGAGACCCAAGATGGATTATGGGAGGCGCAGGGGGCCCTCCAAGGACAGATGGCCCGGCTGGTGGGTGAACAGCGGGCCTTGCGGAAGTTCCTCCAGCACGTGTTCAGGAGGAACCGCTCAGGCCAGAGGGAGGAGCCCAGTGCTAGGGCCAGGAGGCCCGGCGCTGAAACAAGGACTTGTTATGCCTGTGCCAGGTGGGGGCACATAAGACAGGACTGTCCCTACGGGGCTGGGGGCGGGATGCCTCAACCTGGGACAGGACGGCTGCAGGTCCCTCAAGCCGTCCGCTGAGTAAAGGAACCCAGGCGGCTTTGGGCATGTTGGGACTGTGGGCGGTCGGGGCACCTTTAGTGAGAATGCCCTGGCCCAAGGAACAAGACCCAGGGCAACCCAGGAAGGGCTGGCCCAGCGAGGCACAGCGGGAAGAAGCAGGAGGCCTGGACAACACAGAGGTAGGGAGCCTGTTGGCGTTGCTGGGAGCTGGGCCACCTATGGAAAGACTGCCCCCTAGGGGAAGGGCAAATGCAGCTGGAGGCGGCCGAGAAGGGGGTTGACTGGCCACTGGGCCAACCAGGGGGTTGGCGAAGACCGCAACCGGGATTGCGGGGATCCTGTGACCGGATGGGACCCAGACCATCGCCGGGGAGGTCTGTGATAGGGAAACCCCAAGGGACTGGGCCCAGCAGGAGGCCGGGACCCAGCTTGGGGCAGGACAGGGAATAGCGGGGACCCAGACAGAGAGAGAAGAGGCTCTGGGGGACCCGGACCTAAGGGCGTGACTTGAGGCTGCAGAACGGGCCTGCCAGAGGTTGGAGACCCAGGTCCGGGATATGGCCTGGGAGGCCTCAGAGAAGGTGTGGGAGCCCGGAGGAGCGACCCTGCAGGTCTACTTCTGGGGAGCCCTGGCCGAGAGACCCCCTTCCCCCAGGTGTGGGGGTTTTGGGGGGAGTAGTGGGGTGGATACCTGCTTGGGCCCAGAAGGGTTTAAGATAGCCCTAGGAGAGGGGCAAGGGAAGAGCTGGGCTGATTGGCAGAGCAGCTGCAGCTGGGGGCCACACCCCAAACAGACCCAGTGGGCCTTATAAAAGCCAGGGAAGCCAGGAGCAGAAGAGACTCTCTCTCTTCTGAGAGGGAGGGACCTAAGCAGAGTACCTAGACTGGAACAGGCCTGGGGAAGGGAGTGGGGAGCTCCAGCCAGGGAAGCCCCAGGCTACAGCCTAGCATTAGGCCCAACAGGTACTGCGGTTGCAGGGAACAGCCCAAGGTTAAACAGAGGCAGCAGGTCCAAACCCAACCTTGCCTGTCACGAGTGGCTCATGCTGCAGTCTGCCCCAGGGCATGGGGACTAGCTGGTGACTGGCAGGAGCCTATGACTGAGGCAAGGTAGGGATAGTGGGTAGGGGGTTCCCTTGGGAGGGGGAGACCCAGAACTGTGGGGTACTGCCAGGGGGCAGCACCCAGTGAAAGGGCACCAGGGTCCTGGGAGGGACACAGGAGCCAGCAACAAGGAGAGACACTGGCCTGAAGAGGGGGCTCTAGAGGCTGGAATGCTAATTCCCTGAGACGACCAGCAGGAGGCGCCACTGGTGAGTCTGCTCCCCATGACAATACAGTAGATTTATTAATAGGGAAACTGCATGTTCCAACTATGGATGAATGTACAAGTTTAGATAAAATTAAAATTTGTTCTAACTTTTCTGTGACTCACCCTGAACTTAATCATGGAGGCCTCAATTCCGGAAAGCACTTAAGCATGTGCTTAACTCCCATTTACGTTAATGGGACTTTAGCATATTTTTAATTGCTCAGCTCACTCTCGGCCTTAGTTACCTAGTGTTCATTTTTCCCACATCTCTGTTTTGGTTGAGAAGAGAAAACTACCTGAATACTCAAAGACAAGTGGTTCTGGAGGTATTTTTGCCTAACCAGAAACAGGAAATATTAGAGATCTCATGAAAGAACCTGTTCTTGTAAAGGCCTTGATCCAAAGTCCACTGAAGTAAGTGGAGGGACTCACATTGACATGAATGTGCTTTTAGACCAGATCCAAAAAGTACAGGTCAATTTTGCAGACACAGGAGATTCAGATCCAGCAGTACTCAAACTGTGGGTCAGGACCCCAAAGAGGGGCTTAGACTTGCTGGGGCCTAAGGCCAAATCTGAAGCCCAAGCCCCACTGCCCAAGGCTGAAGCCTGAGGGTTCCACCCTGGGTGGTGGGGCTTAGGTTACAGGCCCCCCGGCCTGGGCTGAAGCCGTTGGACTTTGGCTTTGCTCTCCCCACCCCTTTTTCCCCCAGGGCAGTGGGGCTGGGGGTTTGGCTTTGCCCCCTCCCTCCCTCCCCCCACCTGGGATGGTGGGGCTTGGGTGGGCTCAGGCTTCCACCCTCCTGGGGTCATGTAGTAATTTTTCTTGTCAGAAGGGGCTCAAGACGCAATTAAGTTTGAGAACCCCTGAGATAATCCAGAGTAAGAATTTGAAGATTTGCGGGAGAATAAAGTGGGACCTAATGCAAATTGAACAAAACCGTTTGAAGGTGACTATCACTACATCCAGCCCTGTACCAGTGGCGTTTACCAGTAGTGTCACAGATTTCCCAAAGTACCCTCTTTCTCTGCATAAAAATGTAAAGAAGCAAATACTGAATCAGCTTGTATAATGAGGGTGGGGGGGGAAATGTGCAGCTACCACTGTGACTAGATATTCCTTTATTTCCTTTCCATTTAACATTCAGAGAGGGTGGTTTTCAAACAGAAAGCCGTTTTCTTAAGGGATAGCAACATTGCAGGGTTTGGAATTAGACAATTGTGTAAGAACATTGAAAAGGCTGCATATGTTTCCCAGTCAAATAGTCTTTCAAGTAACCATAATGGGTAACTCAACACAGTCCCCTAACCCAACTTGATGTGAATGTAGTATTCAGAATGCATTATTGTCTGCAGCACTGTTGCAATAAAAACATTTATTTATAAAGATTTAACACTTTCTCGACAACGCTCTCAAATTCTGACTTCGTGCATCAGTAGGGCAGCATTTTCACACAGATGAAGTACAGAAGCATGCTAGCTATTTAAATACTAGCAAAAAAATGGTTGGTTGCACCACTTCATCTGTTACACTTCAGAATGCTATGAAGTATATCCTTAAGAATCAAACCACATTTCCTCAATTTTTCCCTTAAAGTTCCAGGGTTTGAATTGGGTCAGTAAGTACTGACATTTCCCCTCAACCAGAGCCACTGCCCAGCAGTGTGAGAGTACTGTTTAAGATGCTCCTAGGTCTGCTAAGGAAGTGATCTGATTGGCACTTTGTTCAGTTTACCCATATCTATCTGAAACAGGATTTACAGTACTGTTCTCTGCTATATCAGGCACTGAGGAAACAGGCATGGTGGCAGGGGAGAGCACGAGATAAAGATTCCAGGAACATACATACCAAGACCTCATTCAGCAATGCACCCCAACACCTAAGAACCACAAACACAGGCTAGAGAGAGCCACAGGGAACATGTGAGGAGGGGAGAAAAAACAGCAAGAGAGGTGGTGGTCCTCCCACTTGAAAATGAAGAGTGACTCTCTTTCAACCCAGCAGCTGAGAGGGAATGAAGTGTTCTAGTTGTGCTGGTTATGAGGTGAGCACCATCTTCCTTCTTGTCCCCATGTATTGAGGGGACACATCTCAAGGTGGTGAATAATGTTAAGAAACTTGGGGTCACTTGGCATTCCAAAGAAAAAAGTATGTTGAAGGAAAGGTTTTGCTCCATTTACAAAGGCTGTGCTCTTTATTCTGTGCTGACTTTGCACAAGCAACATACACAGGGCTCAGTTATTGCAATTCCCTTTTCTCAGGGTATGTCTACACTACAAAATTAGGTCGAATTTATAGAAGTCGGTTTTGTAGAAAGCATTTTTATACAGTTGATTGTGTGTGTCCCCACACAAATGCTCTAAGTGCATGTAGTCAGAGGTGTGTGTGTCGGCAGTGTGTGTCCACAGTACCGAGGCAACCGTCGACTTCCAGAGCATTGCAGTGTGGGTGGCTATCCCACAGTTCCCACAGTCTCCGCTGCCCATTTGAATTCTGGGTAGAAATCCCAGTGCCTGATGGGGCTAAAACATTGTTGCGGGTGGTTCTGGGTACATATCGTCAGGCCCCCCTTCCCTCCCTCCTTCCATGAAAGCAAGGGCGACAATCGTTTTGCGCCTTTTTTCTTGAGTTACCTGTGCAGACGCCATACCACAGCAAGCATGGAGCCCGCTCAGCTAACCGTCACCGTACGTCTCCTGGGTGCTGGCAGACGTGGTACTGCATTGCTACACAGCAGCAGTTTATTGCCTTTTGGCAGCAGACGGTGCAGTATGACTGGTAGCCATCATCGACGTAGTCCTGGGTGCTCTTTTAACTGGGCGCCTGGACAAATATGGGAGTGATTCACAAGGGAAATGACCTGGCTTTTGTCTCGTGGCGATTCAGTCCCGCACTGTCTTTTAATCTGCAGCTAGCAGATGATGATGGCTAGTCGTCATACTGCACCGTCTTCTGCCGAGCACCCAGGTGTTGACGATGGCTAGTGGTCATACTGCACAGTATGCTGCCAGCAAGATGTATAAAGATAGATGAAGTGGCTCAAAACAAGAAATAGACAAGATTTGTTTTGTATTCATTTTCTCCTCCCTCCTTCCCCCTGTGAAATCAACAGCCTGCTAAACCCAGTTTTGAGTTCTATCCTTGAGGGGGCCATTCAGTGTCTCGCAAAGCCACCCCCTTTGTTGATTGTAATTCCCTGTAAGCTAACCCTGTAAGCCATGTCATCAGTCGCCCCTCCCTCCCTCAGGGCAACAGCAGACAATCGTTCCGCACGTTTTTTCTGTGCAGACGCCATACCATGGCAAGCATGGAGCCTGCTCAGATCACTTTGGCAATTAGGAGCACATTAAACACCATACGCATTATCCAGCAGTATATGCATCACCAGAACCTAGCAAAGTGATACTGGGCGAGTAGGTGACGTCAGCGCGGTGACGTGAGTGATGAGGACATGGACACAGACTTCTCTCAAGCACGGTCCCTGGCAATGTGGGCATCATGGTGCTAATGGGGCAGGTTCATGCTGTGGAACACCGATTCTGAGCTCAGGAAACAAGCACAGACTGGTGGGACCGCATAGTGTTGCAGGTCTGGGACAATTCCCTGTGGTTGCGAAACTTTGGCATGTGTAAGGGCACTTTCATGGAACTTTGACTTGCTTTCTCTTGCCCTGAGGTGCAAGAATACCAAGATGAGAGCAGCCCTCAAAGTTGAGAAGCGAGTGGCAATAGCCCTGTGGAAGCTTGCAATGCCAGACAGCTACCAGTCAGTCAGGAATCAATTTGGAGTGGGCAAATCTACTGTGGGGGCTGCTGTGATGCAAGTAGCCAACGCAATCAAAGATCTGCTGATATCAAGGGTAGTGACCCTGGGAAATGTGCAGGTCATAGTGGATTGTTTTGCTGCAATGGGATTCCCTAACTGTGATGGGGCCATAGATGGAACCCATATCCCTATCTTGGCACCAGAGCACCAAGCCGGCGAGTACATAAACCACAAGGGGTACTTTTCAGTAGTGCTTCAAGCACTGGTGGATCACAAGGGACGTTTCACCAACTTCAACATGGGATGGCTGGGAAAGGTACATGACGCTCGCATCTTCAGGAACTCTGGTCTGTTTCAAAAGCTGCAGGAAGGGACTTTATTCCCAGACCAGAAAATAACCTTTGGGGATGTTGAAATGCCTACAGTTATCCTTGGGGACCCAGCCTACCCCTTAATGCCATGCCTCATGAAGCCATACACAGGCAGCCTGGACAGTAGTCAAGAGCTGTTCAACTACAGGCTGAGCAAGTGCAGAATGGTGGTAGAATGTGCATTTGGACCTTTAAAAGCACGCTGGCGCAGTTTACTGACTCGCTTAGAACCTCAGTGAAACCAATATTCCCATTGTTATTACTGCTTGCTGTGAGCTCCACAATATCTGTGAGAGTAGGGGGAAGACGTTTATGGCGGGGTGGGAGGTTGAGGCAAATCTCCTGGCTTCTGGTTACGCACAGCAGTTAGAAGAGCACAGGAGGGCGCGGTGCGCATCAGAGAAGCTTTGAAAACCATTTTCATGCCTGGCCAGGCTACGGTGTGAAAGTTCTGTTTGTTTCTCCTTGATGAAACCTCCCGCCTCTTGGTTCACTCTACTTCCGTGTAAGCTAACCACCCTCCCCTCCTCCCTTCGATCACCACTTGCAGAGGCAATAAAGTCATTGTTGCTTCACATTCATGCATTCTTTATTCATTCATCACACAAATAGGGGGATAACTACCAAGGTAGCCCAGGAGGGGTGGTGGAGGAGAGAAGCACCAGAAGGGGTGGTGGAGGAGGGAAGGATAAGGCCACACAGCACTTTAAAACTTATTGAATGCCAGCCTTCTGTTGCTTGGGCAATCCTCTGAGGTGGAGTGGCTGTGTGGCTGGAGGGGTCTGTTCCCCCCTCCCCCCCACCGTGTTCTTGGGCATCTGGCTGAGGAGGCTATGGAACTTGGGGAGGAGGGCGGTTGGTTACACAGAGGCTGTAGCGGCAGTCTGTGCTCCTGCTGCCTTTCCTGCAGCTCAACCATATGCTGGAGTATATTGGTTTGATCCTCCAGCAGTCTGAGCATTGAATCCTGCCTCGTCTCATCATGCTGCCGCCACCTTTCAGCTTCAGCCCTCTCTTCAGCCTGCCACCTCTCCTCCCAGTCATTTTGTGCTTTCCTGCACTCTGACATTGTCTGCCTCCATGCATTCGTCTGTGCTCTGTCAGTGTGGGAGGACAGCATGAGCTCAGAGAACACTTCATCACAAGTGCGTTTTTTTTTCGCCTTCTAATCTTCGCTAGCCTCTGGGAAGGAGAAGCTCCTGTGATCCTTGAAACACATACAGCTGGTGGAGAGAGGGAAAAAAGGGACAGTGGTATTTAAAAAGACACATTTTCTAGAACAATGGGTACACTCTTTCACGGTAAACCTTGCTGTTAACATTACATACATAGCACATGTGCTTTCGTTATAAGGTCGCATTTAGCCTCTCCCCAGCACGCGGCTAGCCCTTCCCCCCTCCCTGTGGCTAACAGCGGGGAACATTTCTGTTCAGCCACAGGCAAACAACCCAGCAGGAACGGGCACCTCTGAGTGTCCCCTTAAGAAAAGCACCCTATTTCAACCAGGTGACCATGAATGATATCCCTCTCCTGAGGATAACACAGAGATAAAGAATGGATGTTGTTTGAACGCCAGCAAACATACACTGCAATGCTTTGTTCTACAACGATTCCCAAGTACATGCTACTGGCCTGGAGTGGTAAAGTGTCCTACCATGGTGGATGGAATAAGGCTGCCCTCCCCAGAAACCTTTTGCAAAGGCTTTGGGAGTACATCCAGGAAAGCCACGAATGCCAGGGCAAATTAATCATTAAACATGCTTGCTTTTAAACCATGTATAGTATTTTAAAAGGTATATACACCAGAGGTCCCTTCTCCACCTGGCGGGTCCGGGAGGCAGCCTTGGGTGGGTTCGGGGGGTACTGGCTCCAGGTCCAGGGTGAGAAACAGTTCCTGGCTGTTGGGAAAAATGGTTTCTCCGCTTGCTTGCTGTGATCTATCTACAACCTCATCATCATCTTCCTTGTCCCCAAAACCTGCTTCCGTGTTGCCTCCGTCTCCATTGAAGGAGTCAAACAACACGGCTGGGGTAGTGGTGGCTGAACCCCCTAAAATAGTATTCAGCTCATCATAGAAGCGGCATGTTTGGGGCTCAGACCTGGAGCGGCTGTTCGCCTCTCTGGTTTTCTGGTAGTCTTGCCTCAGCTCCTTAAGTTTCACGTGGCACTGCTTCGGGTCCTTGTTATGGCCTCTGTCCTTCATGCCCTGGGAGATTTTGACAAATTTTCTGGCATTTCGAAAACTGGAACGGAGTTCTGATAGCACGGATTCCTCTCCCCATACAGCAATCAGATCCCGTACCTCTCGTTCGGTCCATGCTGGCGCTCTTTTGTGATTCTGGGACTCCATCATGGTCACCTCTGCTGATGAGCTCTGCATGGTCACCTGCAGCTTGCCATGCTGGCCAAACAGGAAATTGAAATTCAAAAGTTCGCAGGCCTTTTCCTGTCTACCTGGCCAGTGCATCCGAGTTGAGAGTCCTGTCCAGAGCGGTCACAATGGAGCACTGTGGGATAGCTCCCGGAGGCCAATACCATCTAGTTGCATTCACAGTACCCCAAATTTGACCCGGCAAGGCCGATTTCAGCGCTAATCCCCTTGTCGGGGGTGGAGTAAGGAAATCGATTTTAAGAGCCCTTTAAGTCGGGGAAAAAAAGGGCTTCGTCGTGTGGACGGGTGCAGGGTTAAATTGATTTAACGCTGCTAAATTCGACCTCAACTCCTAGTGTAGACCAGGGCTCAGGCCTCAGAGTGACTTCTCTGTTGCTCACTGTTTGTTCAGAATGCAACAGTGCATGTACACACTGGCTTGAGCTTCCACAATCCTATTAAGCCCACTCTGTTCTCTGCATTGCCTGCATATAGAGTGGCAGACTGCTTTTGTTGTTAACTATTTCTTATATTGTGCTAGCACATAAGGGCTCCAGTGGAAATCAGGACCCTACTCTGATATGCACTGTTATTGTTCAAAGCCCTGCATGGTAAAACAGGTCAAGAAACACTAACTTTTTCTGAGAAAACATTCCACCTGCTCTGTTAAGTGGAGTTTGGCCTGGATGCATTCAAACTCTCCTGCTGAAGTTCATGCTAAGGACTACTTGTGTTCTGACACTGCCCACCATTTACAGGTTTCACCACTGAGCCTCAGGTTATCTGGCAATTATGACCTTGCTCTAGTGGGACTCAGAGTATGGAACTTGCTCTCCTCTTAATATTCATCACAGCCCATTCTTCCCCACCTTTGAAGAGTACTTCGGGTGGGATTTTCTAAAGCACTCAGCACTGCCCTATCTCTCCTCCCCGCTGAAGTCAGTAGCAGTTTTGGCGACAGCAGAGATGGCTCAGTGTCGGGCTATCATTTTTGCTTACTCATTCTCTGTCGCAAATCTTTTCTCCTTCTGCTAAATCGGCACCGCAGTCTCCATATTTATTAACTTCCCTTATTTCTTTTTTCTCCATTTTAATGAGAGAGTTTTATTATAGTCCTATTTTATGTTGTTCAGCACCCTGACTGCCTCAACAGGAGAGTGGGGGATACTGTGCACTTTATAAATTCATTCTGGTTATTAAATTCAGTTCTTGGAAGGCTTTATTAATACAAATATAGTCAAAGTCCACATAATCTCTGGGGTTTGTCTGCAGTATGATTAGACCTCATGTTTATACAAAGCTATTGATTTTTCTTACGTCCTCTGTTCTCAAGTAGCATAATCTGTTGCACATAGGTGCTATTTTAACATGTTCCTCTTCATTATGCTCAAGTTTTGAATAAAATTTTATCGAGGGAGAGAAGAATCCTGCATATTTTCTCAATCATCAATAGAAACTTGTTTCCTGGAAAACCCTCGTCCTTTTGGGAAGCAGTAAAATTACACTTACACTTGGTTTTTGTTACTCACTCTACATTGCCATTTCACTTCCACCCAAGGTGATGATGACCTAAATGAACCTTGCAAGCAAGGAAGAGATTTTTATCCCTAGATGAATTCATAAGAACACTGTGTGTATTTTTAAACAAGGTCTGTTCTACCCATTGTTATCACTTCAACAATAGCCTTGGGAGTTGGGAGTTTATGCTCTGATTTATTAGAAAGGTACTCATGAACCCTTCATTTTTGTGGCTTCTACTCCCTGCCCCCTTCCAAATTTTAAAAGTAGTTCTTGGGCACCTGAGGATCAGAGTATTTCTCCTAGAATAATGGGTTTAAGCAACTATGAACAAATCACTTCCCTTTCTCTGCTGGACGGGGCTTGAACCTCAAAAGGTTCTGCTGCATCCAGATAATTCTCACACAGCCTTCAAAGAGGTTTTGCAATTCCTCAAATCCATGTTCATAGGGAGTAAAACTATTAAAGGGAGGGTTACCTAAGACCCAAAAGGGGCCTGGTGTACTGAGCCACCCTGCAAAACACAGGAGGCATAGTGGCCATATCCCCTCTGCACCAGTTATACAATATGCTGGGACAACTGGATAGGTGTAAAGGTGGATTTGCAGCCCTTGCACTGCTCCAGGCCCCCGCTTTTGAACTTTTACTCTGGATTACGTGGAGCTGGCATGTACTTTCCACAGTACATAAGGGGCGTAGGGTCCCTGTGCAGCTGCTCTGCTTGCACAGTCCCAGAACAACTCTCATGTGGAGAAACGACTGCAGTGGTTCTCTGCGCTGTGGGTTGACTTCACCATATCACCATTTTTTGTTTCAAATGATTTCCCATTCGAATGGTTTGCTGCATCTCAGATGGTGGTGGAAGAACCGCTTATGGTTCAGCTGATCAATTTGGTGAAGCAGTTCACACAAACAAGTTTATCCAAATCTCATTGCTCCGCTTATTTAAACTTTGATTTTACAATCCAAAACTACATCAGACTGTATAGACACTGGAGAGAGGGATGTTTTGATTTGCAGTTTCACAACTGTAGAAATACATTAGAAAAGGCAAGGATTGGCACTGATTCCTAGGAAAAATGATCCAACATGATAACATCCAAGGAGGGAATCTTCTCCTTATACAAGGGCATGAGTGCCATTAACCTTACTGACAATTATGCATGCACTTTGAGAGGAGAATTAATCGGATCATCTCTATCTCCTCAGAAACCCTGGAGAGCTCTAAGGTTGGCTAAACAAAATAGTGACCCCATTTACCATTTGTAACACATCTTGTGATTCTCAGTGTATTTTAGGACTTATCTTTCTCTCTGTCTGCTGCTGGCTGGCAATTACCAATGACCGAATATGACCTGCCAATTGTGGGGAATGTGTCAGCCCTCTTAGTATCAGACAAAGAAATTATAATAAATATTTGCTCAGTGATTTTATTTTTTCTAGGTAGTCCGTTTTGATTGTTTAGCACACTATCTCTGACCTAACATCATGACTGTACAGTAAAGTAAATGCCATAGATTCAAATAGGTTTTGATCATTATTTCAAAAGAAATCTTGCAGCTAATCACACTTTGTTACCTTTGTGTTTGGACTGAGGATTACATTATAAAGCATGGTATAGCAAGGCTAATAGTGTACATTATGTTCTCACCTTCATATATGCTCTGAATACCTTCACACTCCAATGCAAATTCATGCCTGAATTGTCCTGATTACCAGAGCACAGGCTTATATCTGAACATACTTTTACTTTAAACCATACAAAATCTAATATTGTCACTTGAGGCCATATCTGCTTTCCTTATTATACTGCAGTACTTCGTTTTCTTTGCCAACTCTACAACCACACTGAGACAAGAAAAACACACTGTTTGATGTCTCACTAGGTCAGAAAAGCTAAATGTTGCAGCATCGGCTAGTGTTGAAATGTGGGCAGGGAGAGTAGTAGATCTTCGCTTCCCTTTTTATAAAAAGGAGTCACCCAGTGCCAGGAGCCTTCATATCTTAGAGATCCTACTTTTTGGTGTACGGAACGGATTGGCAAATGAGGGGAAGCCTGATAATTCACAATTTAGGCACCACAGACAAAGAAAACAAAGGCATAGACAGGTGATAATGTCTTCTGAGTAAGTGTTCCGGACTCCAGGCCTGGACCACAGGGCTACAGTCAAACCCTATAAATTCCTTCCAAGCAGTGGAAGATCAAGCATAGATCCATTCCTGAGACCTGCTGGCAGGAAACCTAGGGCTGAAGAGAATTTAGATCGACAGATCAATCTGAGGAGGGGGTCGATTGCTGGCGAAGAGTCAACCCAGGAGACCCAGAAATTGGAGATTCGGGGGTTGGCTGGCTTCTCTTTGCTGTCTCTTGCGTTTGAATTTAGTACACCACCATGTTATGCATTACGAGGTATGATCTGAGAAGCCCCATAATGCATTATGTAGGAACATGCTAAAGCCAGTCACAAGGGGCAGCCAATGGGAGGAGGGCAGCAGTAGCACTGAAACAGCTGGGTCCACCAGAGAATCATAAGAAGTGACCACATCAGTGTTTCCAGTTCCCTTATCTGAGGGAGGAAGGACTGTCCCCATCCCACTGAACTCATCCCTCTGAGTAGTGAGTAAGCACAGCATGAACCACCGCTGCACAGGCCATTCTGTTCCAGCATCCTTTTGTTTCCTAGTCCAACTCTGCTGCAGTGCCTATTTATCAGCCAAGCAGCAGCATGGATCATGAGGAATTTGCAGCTGCAACTCCGCTTGCAGCTGTGGAGCAGGGGAAGCTCCTGGCTTGCAGTGACCACTTTTGCTACATTTTCATGAACTGCTGCAGTAAATGATAAGTAGCTGGTTGTAAAGTGGGGATGTTCAGAGGCTCAAACTTTAAGTTCATTCCCTAAAATGAATTGGAAGCATCTGGTTGTTTTGCTGTCAGTGGGTAATGATGCAGCCATGTCACAAACCCAGATGTGATTCTACATTTCTGCAGCTGTTCTGATGGGAGTTCCAACACTTGAAACATCTGCTATTGGGAATCGGAGGCACGATATTCACACAGTGGTTTAGGGCTGTTATTGTTTTGTTTGGGTTTTTTCCCTTAGAAAATGTGTTTTGTCTCTCTAATGTATCTTCCTATTTTTTACTAAAAGTGTTAATATCCTCAACAAGAGGTTCGCTCTCTCTCTATCTTTGTTTCAGTAGCAGATGACACAAAGGTCAGGAAATTCAGAGTGAAGGCTGCATGTGTGTCACAAATGAGGTTTATGGAGATTGACATGATAGCACATTATGGTCTGTCATGTAAATATATATATGGGGAGCTGTTAAAATGAAGCTATTATTGTCTGTTGCATAAATATGTATTTACACCATTTTAATAATGCAGAGATTGCAGATTTAGAACATGGGTGGGAAAAGCGTTTTGAAAATGAGTCATTGCATAAGGGCTTTTTCGGGTGGGAATTCAGATGATCTAATTTATCAAAACAAAAGTGATTTGACTATCATACCACGAACTAACTAACCAAATCTAAGGATAATTCAGATGGGATGAAAGTGTCTTGAAAATCAGTAAGCCTCAGGGAGTGGGGGGGTGGTATATGACTTTATAATGCTTACATTGATTTATTAAAATATGGTGGGGGGGGTTGCACTCTGGCTGAGACTTTTGAATGCCAAACTTAATCCTGAAGTGGAAGTTTGATTGCATTGTATAAACTCATTAAACCCAGAATTTCTTATGGAAATGCTGATTTAGCACAGTAGCATGAACAGAAAATGTTATAATTCTTTGATTTCCTGTCACTGTGGACAGTTAATAAACTCCAAGTAAATAGGACATGGAAAATCAATATGAGGGACTGTATTATTCCAGCTGCTACCGTTCTGTTAATTACACTTTATTTTTTATTGAGCAATTCAGCACAGACTTTCTGGTGTCCTGGAGGCCATCTCCTGCTTTGGAAAGTTAATCTCATATTTTAGCAGCAGCAAAGGACATGCTATCCCACTAAGGTTTCTGCATGCTGATGGACTCCCAGACATGCACCACAGTGATAATAATTGCGTCTCAGCTGTGACTTTTCTCTTACATTATCATAGACACCGAAGGTGCTGTGAGATAGCAGTGGTGGCTGGTAAGGCTGGGAAGGGAGGGTCAGTCAATATGAAGGGTATGAACCTTAAGAACATGAAAGTGTGCTCTCTGCTGTTGCCTCTAAGGCTGAGAGGGTTACTGAAATGAGTGAGAGGCATCAAGGAGAATGGAGAGACTAAAGCAAAATGGGGAGAAGACAGACAATGAGAATGAAAAGATACAAGGTGGTAGTGGGTGTTGAACAGAGAAAGTTTGGAAGACGGGAGAGAAACAGCAGGAAGAGGAGGATAAGACAATTTGGAGAAGGAAGAGATAAAAGCTTAAAAGAAGGAGAAGGAAATGGAAGACCGGAAACTGAGATAAGAGAAGAGGAGCAGGAAAAGAAAGAGGAGAGAGGCAGAAGAATTTCTTACCCTGGGAACAGGAGCTCGACTCATTTACTGAGAGCTTATGCTGCCTTGAGAAGAGCCATTTCAAGCTGTGGCGAGACTCATAGGAGGAATTAGGGAGCTCTGAGTTAACCATAAGAAAGCAAAGGAGGAAATGGAATTCAAGTGCAAATATAAGAGGGGAAGAAAAGGGGAAATGGAGAGAAACGGGAGATGTCATTCTCTTTTTGAGAAGACAGGATGTCCCAGTTTAACTTTACTATGTATTTTTGGACTGTTTCAGGAGAGGAGCCCCACTTCCATGCTAGATTTCAGCAAAGCAAACTCAGCTCCTTGCTTTGGCATCTCAGTCAGCAGTAATTTATATTGCTGTTCCTCCTTAATAAAATCCATCGTGCACTCCAAAAGAGTAACTAGGACACTTAGTTTTTATTCCACATGCATCTCATTTGTCTTCAGCAGGTTCTTCCATAATCTCATCATTATTGCTATCACCCTCTGAGGACAGCTGACTTGCATTAATCAGCTAGGCCTCTCTCATCCCTCACTAGATTCTTTACAGTTTTACTGTGCCCTTGGGCATCCTAACTTTACTTGAAAAATTAATAAACCTCCCCTCTCTTATCTTACCTTATTAATGTCTGTCTTTGTAACCCATTATCTGTGCATCTCATCAGTGACCATTTGAGGATGTGGTGAGCACCAAAGGATTGCACCCTGGTGATGTAGCACATAAGAGTGCCCTACATAAATACCAAAAAAAAAAAAAAGTTCAAAGACCAGCATAGTTGTTTACTAGTTTGGATGGCTGATGGAATGAAGACATGGGAATTGTTAGGAACCAAATAAAGGCCATTAAGGCCCATCAAATAGTTCCCTCTTGCCTTATCCCTCTTCCCATTTAGCCCCCCTCCCCCTCCAGTCCTCTTCCTGCACCTCTTTCTCTCTTGTACACTGTTAAATCTGACTCGTTAGTTTTAAATGTTTTGAAATACTGGTACATTAATCACTTGTGTTTGCACACTGTTTATGTGGGTTGTTGGTCATGGTCTGTAGTTATACTGGCTGTCTCCCTTGCTTACTTAAAAGTACAATCCAATTGAAAATAAAGATTTTGCAGGTTTGCTCATTTCACACAGTGATAGCAGCTGGTAAGTGTCTTTTGCAATTCATCAGAGGCTTCCCAGACCACCTGCTCTTGGCATCCTGCAAACAGCTGGCTCTGTGTAAGTACCATAAGCTATTATCTTACTCAATAAATAATGAAATAAAGAAAGCAGGACAAAGCCATTTCTTTGTAAATAAAATAAGTCCATTGCCATCCATCCCTCCTCTTCCAGCAAAGAAGCCTTCAAGTTAAGATACTTTGCAACACCGTATATCAAAACATTGAGATAAATCAACACCAAAATCGAATGCACTTTATTTTCTTTATACAAAATCTGCTGCATTTCTGAAAAGGCCATAGGGAGCTTTTGTGAAAATTTCAGCTAATGTCACCAGATGTCCCACTTTTCAGAGGTGACTGTTTTCTAAGGACTACCTCACTTAACTTTTTAACTATGAACTTTTGTCCTCTATTTGTGATCCCAGCAGTAGACTCCAGTTCACTTCCCCCTCCTAGTGCTGTGCTATACTGCAGCAGTGTCTTCTAGCAGCATGGGGTGTGCTGCTGATCCACCAGAGAGGAGATGGGCCATGCACTGCCACTGGGAGCAGAAGAGTCAGGGGCAGCTTGAGCTCAGAGCTGGTAATGGATTGCTGATTGGATAGAAATCCCAGAGCTATGAAGGAGAACCAGACAGCAATGTCCCAAAATCTCCCCAAGGATGTGTCTAGAGTCTAACAAGAAAATACTGCATTTTGGAACAAAACCCATGTCTAAAAGACTTTTTAAAACTGGGAATTCCACAGGGTGCATCTAACAAATAAATGCAATCTGTTGCATGAATGATTTATACCACCCTATTTTAAGTTTAGGGACTATTTTGTTAATGGCCTCCTGTTTTGTGCTTGCTATAGCTTGAGGTTGCAAGTGATGGCGGTTAGCTATCGAACGACCTGAACTGGGAAGACAACTACGCAGTTCAGTGTCTTGCCACGCTTTGCAAACACAGAGCCACCCTTCCTCATCCACAGGGAGACCTGATGATGCAAGCAGTCCCTTTTTCTTTAATGGCAGTGTTCACGGAGAATGATACTACTCAATGTCAGCAAGAGTGACAGAATGTGAATCACAGTATGTGGGTTCAGGATGAGAGGTGAGGCTTAAAAAATAGATTTTTAGTGTCTTTTAAAAAAAATACTCCGGTTCTGATTTCCGTAACATTTTGTTTACACCATGACAGCACCCATGGGGTGAGTTGTGAATAATATTTAACACATACTGGCTCATGGATGCTGGAACAATTTGTATAGTGGGGATGCTGAGAGCCATTGAACCAAACTGTAAACCTTGTGTATGATGTAAACCACTTCAAGTTAGCGGGTGCTGCAGCACCTCTAGTTCCAGCACCTGTGTACTGACTTGACTGACTAGAACAACCCCCTGTACAGGCTACCTGGACACAGAGCCAGGCACCAGCCCCAGCAGTAGGTAGGTGTGGATGGACTGGATGGGATGGGAAATGGGTGGAGCCTTGGCTTTGACCACAGTGCACCAGCCTGCACATCTGAACTGAGGTAGAGTGCTGTATTTGCTCCTGGTATAGGTCACTACCCAAGCAAAGAGGAGGAAGGAGAATATTGTGCCTCAGGAGCAAAGTGCCTCCTGGGGCTACTTTTGGGGTGGTGCTGCTGCTTATGCACTGTCCCTTACTCGGAGCAGGCTCAAAAAGCACAATCTACCCCATACCATTTTATAGACAAAAAGTTAGTTTTACTCACACCCCCTACTGAGTTATGGAGAGGGTGTATTATCCCCATCCTGAAGATGGGGAAACGGAGGTTAGAGAGGCTGAGTGACTTGTCCAGATCACAGAGAAAGTCAATGACAGAGAGCTGGGATCACAATTCAAGACTTGCTCCCAGTTCCCCATCCTGTGCTCAGAATTCTAGTGCATTTCTAGAATGGGTCGGTTTGCTGTAAGAGTGAGGGCCATTCATAAGAGGAACAAGAGAGGGAATGGGGGAAGGGAATGACCTGTTAGGTTATCCACCTAGATGCTCCCATTCTTCCGCCCCTCCCCCCATTTGTTGCCCCTTGCTCTCTAGGCTTCCTCAGACCAAGTCTGTCTGGATGCATTTCCCTTTAGCATTTTTAATTGCTGTGTAGATGTAAGCTCACTGCACTTCTCTCTATGCCTCTCCTGTTCTGCTGTCTTGGACAGCAGGTGCTCAACATGATGGAGGAGCTGGATGTGGAGCACTGAGCTGCAGGTCAGGAACAGAAGCTCTCCACCAGCCCAGGTGGTGAAAGAGCACTACGGTGGTATCCCATCCCCTTACATAGTAGAGGAGCTTGAAGAGATACAGAAGGGGAAGGACAGAAACGAGTGGGGGCAGACACACCTCACTGAGGAGAGGAAGAGAGAAAAGGGGATAGCAAAGGGAAGAGAGGAGAATCAGAGAGACAGGCAGAAGAAATTCAGAGGGATCAGGGAGACATGGGCAAGCTCAGAAAAGGAGAAATGATGACCACCACCACCACCTCCCCCCCGAAGACACCAGAGGGGGATGGTCCTGTCATTGCCTCCCCCCCCCAGTGTCTTCTGATGAAATGATGACAAAGTGGTAACTGTATGGATAAGCATCAAATAGCTAGGTGCTTTTATGAACCTACAGAGACCCCCCCTCCCCATCCACCCCATAGAGACTCTGCCTCCCCAGAAAACAAAGCACAGGAGAGCCAGGGTCTCTTTGGGTTGGCTGTGGGGCCTCTTTAGGTTCATAGAAGCAGCTGAGCTGTTTGATCTTTACCCAAGTCAGTCGCGAATACCAAACACTTTGAGGTTCCCCAGTCATGGTATTTTATGGGTAATTTTGCCATTAGGGCAATGAGCATTGCGAATGGGCTGCTATGTATTTTGGCAGTGTTAGCACTAGGTTCCTGTGTTAATATTAAAAATGGGCCTGTACCAGAACCCCAGTCCCAAGTGTCCCTCTGCTTTGGACATCAGCTTCCCCCACCTCTCTCTTGAATTTTCACCTTTTTTCTCTTTTTGACACTTAGCATTTTCTGAAGTGCATGGCTGGAAGCTATGGTTTTATGATATTTTTAATATGCTGCATGCTTATTGAAAGAGCACCTTATAAAACCTCAATCTTCAGTGAGCCCCCTATAAACTGGTTCTGTTTTACATCAACAGGCTTCAAATTTTTCCTGGCCATCATCCCCACCCCTTTTAATAAAACAAGGCAATCTCCAGTAAGGATTTCTCTTGTGTATGCTGGTGCAGCCTACTCAAAATTCTAGACAGAAGGCCTTTATTTTATTATTTCACCGAGACTAAAATCCTCAAGATACTATTTTCAGTTTTAAGAGCAGCCCGGGTAAACAGTGAAATTGGAATTAAGAATGTCACTCTTGACTCAAAGAAACTTGAATAAAATTAACATGGGACATAGTATAACCTAGCCAGGAGCACAGAAAATAAGCAAATAAAAGCAAGAAATTTATTACCAGCAGGCCCCAACTAAAACTCTGGATCCATACACCCCAAAACTGTGACAAAGTTCAAATCTGAATTTTGTTCTACCCTTATCAGTATAATGGGTTGAACCAAACCTCTGGATCTGAATATTGAGGAGTATGGATTTACACTGAATCTTTGACACACAGTAGTAAATAGTGAAGGATGACCTTCAAAGGATTTGAACGTTTGGTTTAAACCATCCTCCAACAGTCTGGATGCCTCTCTGAAACATAACTGAACTACCCAAAGCTCTGCAAAACTGGGTTGGAATTATTATAACTAGCTTTTTTTGTGAGATTTCCAGTCCTTCCTACTTCCAGTCAGGCCAGAAATACTGTAAGAGTACCCCTTTTGTGCATTATTTCAGCCCTTCTATTTATAGCTGGATAATATCCTGTATTTACAATATGATAGTGCCCAAAAGCACTAACCAAGATTGGGATCCCATTGTGCCAGGCACTACACACACAAACAGTAAGAGAGTCTTTGCCTTGAAGAACTTACCTTCAGTGTCCCCTATTCAGCAAGGTTTGAGGCATGTGACCATTCCCATTCAGTCAATGGGACTATTCACCTGCTTAGAGTAGGCAGGTGCTTGCTAAACCAGGGCCCAAATAGACAAGGCAGACAAAGGATGTAAGAAAGGAAGTATTATCTCCTACAATTATTGTCTGTTGTTTTTATTTTTATTATTATTATAATTAGTAAGATGTTAAGTATCATTCTCACTTGTGTAGGCCTTTTAAAGTATCTCCTAAGCTGTATGTTCCATGCGAGGGGCTACAGTACTTATCTCCCTTTTCTCAAGTGTTATCATTAACAAGGAAATGTGGCATAGCTGTCTGCAACTGCAGTTGAAGCCCACATACTTTAGTTAAAAACTGAAAGTAAATGGAGGCTCTGGAATATCAATGGGAGGTAGCACTCCAGCTGCTGGTGCAGCACTGTTAATTACACAATACTTTTTATTGAGCAATTCAGTGGTAATTCTTACTGCTACTCCTCCTTAATAAGATCCATTGTGCACCATAAAATAGTAACTAGGACACAGTTTGTATTCCACATGCATCTCATATCTCTTTAGCAGGTTCTTCCATATCCATAATCTCATCATTATTACTATTACCCTCAGAAGACAGCTGACTTGCATTAATCAGACAGGCTGCCATTCCCTTGCCAGATTTTCTGCAGTTTTATTGTGCTTTTGGACATTTTAATTAACTTGAAAAATTAATTAAAACTCTTACCTTATTAATACCCCCTTCTCACCACCCCCCTTTGTAACCTATTATCCCTGTTTATCACTGACCATTTATTCTAGGGTCACCAAAAATAGTGCTGAAATGGGTGAGCACACAAGAATATCTAAATTAATGGTAAAATGATAAGCTGGTTTGAGAAATGCTAAAAAGGGTTTCTTAGTATTGATCTAAATTATATAAGACCAGGAGAGAAGTTGAAGACACGACTATAGATCAGTAAAGTTTATTCTGGTTCTCTCTCACTGACTGTACGGCTATATACTCAGGTCTTTACTGGAGTTGCCTGTGTAAGGACTGAATAAACTGAAGGCCAAATTACTCAGCACGAGTAAGAGTGGACTAGGCTACATCTACACTCGGAGCTGGGGCGAGGGGTGATTCCCAGCTCACATAGACACACTTGCCCTAGCTCTCATTGAGCTAGCATGCTAAAAATGGTAGCGTAGCAGGCATAGCACAGGCAGAGGAACAGACTAGGCATGCCAAGTATGTACCCATGGGGTTGAGGCGGCTAGCCTGTGCTGTTGCTACCCCAACTACACGGCTGTTTTAAGTGCGCTAGCTAGTGCTAGTATATTTATGTGAGTTGGGAATCGCATCCCCAGCTCCAAGTATTGACGTACTCAAAATCAGACCCTGAGACTTGGCTATCAGTAACATAGACTAGAGTTTTAGGACTTTCCTTATGGAAAAGAAAAATGAAAGAGAGAGTCTATAGAAATTACTCTATAAAACCCTACAGTGAAGTTTAATATAGTGCAATCCTTCCTATGGAATTTTTAAATCTACAGAATTTAATCAAGAATGCTACACAATTCAAGAAGGTGATTTAAAAATTCTAAAGAAGCAATATCATTCTCTATAAAATGCATAATACTATTCCATAACTGGATTTTTCATGCCTGTCTGTATTACCTGACACATTTTTATTAGAAACTCACACTATTCTTATGAGATAGTCAGTCAGATTAGACTACCCTTACATGGGTTGAATAGTATCACACTACAAGAGCAGTTCCATTGAAAGCAATAGGATTGCTTTCAGAGTAAGGTACTATTCACCATGAATAAGGGTGGATCAATCTTGTCCTTATGATTTACATTATGATAGCAGTCAGATGCACCAATCAGGATCTGGGCCCCACTGTGTTAGCTACTGTCCATAGGCATATGAAGACATAGTGCTTGGTTGGCAATCGAAGGGCCAGATTTAGTGTTAAAACATGGTTGTTTTGAGTGATTTTTTTTAAACATTCTGCAGATTCTGTGGCACACTGTTCACACTGACACCCAGTTCAGTAATAAACCTTCCTACCTGAAATACTTACTAAAGGCTAAATCTCGGCCTGTTAAGCACAAGTAGGGGACACACAAACCAGCTCCTCAACTTGCAACAGGTCCACCACTGCTCATTAAAAGGGCAGAAAGGCATAAAGCTGCTCAAGGGGGTGAGGAGCTTATTTGCTCTCCTTGCAGCCTGCAGAGGGAGCACTAGGAGGTGTAGTAACCTCTGTGGTTTCCATAAGGAAAGTGAGAGGGGCAAGAGCAAATCCCATAACAGCTCCCTTCAATCATACTTAGTATCTTCTGGGAGGCGGAGGAGGATGGAGATTGGAGGGTCGGGGGATTCTTTATCCTCCCCATTCTTGACTGCCTAGGGCAGTGGTTCTCAATCAGGGATATGCAGAGGTCTTCCAGGAGGTACATCAACTCATCTGGAAATTTGCCTACTTTTACAACAGGCTATATAAAAAGCACTAGTGAAGTCAGTACAAATTAACATTTCATAAAGAAAATGACTTGTTTATACTGCTCTATATACTATACACTGAAATGTAAGTACAGTATTTATATTCCGATTGATTTATTTTATAAATTATATGGTAAAAATGTGAAAGTCAGCAATGTTTCAGTAATAGTCTGCTGTGACACTTCTGTATTTTTATCTCTGATTTTGTAAGCAAGTAGTTTTTAAGTGAGGTGAAACTTGGGGTACTAAGACAAATCAGACTCCTGAAAGGGTACAATACTTCTGGAAAGGTTGAGAGCCACTGGCTTAGGGATAGGGTTGTTAACAACCAGGAAGGATGATCCAGGGACTAGTAAACTAGCCTAGGACTTGAAAGACCTGAGTTCAAATCCCTGCTTTTTCAACCTTCTTCCTGTGTGACCTTAGATTTAATTACTGAGTCTCTTGGGGTATGTTTACACTGCAATTAGACACCCATGGCTGGCCTGTGCCAGCTGACTCAAGCTCACGGGGCTTGGGCTGCAAGGCTGTTTAATTGCAGTGTAGACTTCCAGGCTTGGGCTGAAGCCTGGGCTCTAAGAACCTGAGGGTATATCTACACAGCCAAAAAAAAAAACCTTGCAGCTGGCCTGTACCAACTGACTTGGGCTTATGGGGATCAGGCTGTGGGGCTATTTCATTGCTGTGTAGGCTTCCGGGTTCAGGGACTCTAGGACACTGCGGGGTGGGAGGATCCCAGAATTCAGGCTCCAGCCCATGTCCAGAAGTCTAGATAGCAATGAAACAGCCCCGCAGCCCACGTTCCATGAGCCCACGTCAGCAGACATGGGCCAGCTGCAGGTATTTAATTACAGTGTAGACATATCCCCTGACTCAGTTTCCCATCAGTAAAATGAAGACACGAGCACGTTCTGATCTCACCAGGGTGAAGAGAGGAAAAAGATATTAGACTGTGAAGTGCTCGGATATTATGTTAAAGGAGGTCTTATAACTACCTTAGATAGAACTGTCAGGGCTGCGCAGGGAAGAGGGCCAGGAGTCAGTGCAAAGTGATTTAATATTAAACCTAAAAGACAAAGGCTACCCAGAAAACAAAAGATATTTACTAAAGTAGCCACAAAATAATTCTAACTCCAGTCGCACAATGGAAGATTCACAGAACTCCCAGCAAATGGAAGAACACGGGTGAGAAACGTCAAAATAGCCTGTGTTTTTAATCATTTTAATAGGAGAGACTTGCATTTTAATAGATGTTGGCATTTCATGCATCACAGTCCCCGCCCACCTTTAGATAAGGTTAAACATCCAGATTTCCAGAAGACAGACGCACAAGAGTGACCATCTTAGCTTCATAAGGAACAAAAAGCTCTTTGAGGTAGTTAAAAGCTATACATCCTATCACAGCCAAGAGAGAAGGTATTGAATTATTTAGTAATCTCGGACGGCTCCAAAGGAGAAGAAACTCATTGCAGGTCTCCATGGAACTTGGATGAAGTTATGTGGGTAGAAGTATTATATATTTATTCACCATGGACTTTGATAAATTATTTACCTGTTCTACTGCCACTGACAAGATCTCTGAATGGTGAGGTCTCTGCAATAACTAAATATAAATATTCCTTTCATTATTTACACAGGTGAGATCCTAACCTTTTAATACCGAAATCTAGTGCTATGTTCCCTAAAGTCACCTGAATAATGAGAGAGCCTCATGTTCTATGGACATAACTTAATGTATTTTCTAGCCACCTTTCTGGGCCTAATCCTACTTGCCTTACATTAAAATAATGGGATTAATCATCTGACCCTCTCTTTGTGTAATGCAGTTAGGCCTTTCACAGGACAATGAGAGATGTGGGGGAAATGCACAGTTTCTGTAATACTGTGACAGGTTTCAGAGTAGCAGCCGTGTTAGTCTGTATTCGCAAAAAGAAAAGGAGTACTTGTGGCACCTTAGAGACTAACCAGTTTATTTGAGCATAAGCTTTCATGAGCTATAGCTCACTTCATCGGATGCATTCAGTGGAAAATACAGTGAGGAGATTTATATACACACAGAACATGAAAAAATGGGTGTTTATCATGCACACTGTAAGGAGAGTGATCACTTAAGATGAGCTATTACCGGCGGGGGGGGGGGGAAGAAAACCTTTTGTAGTGATAATCAAGGTGGGCCATTTCCAGCAGTTAACAAGAACGTCTGAGGAACAGTGGGGGGGGGGAATAAACAAGGGGAATAGTTTTACTTTGTGTAATGACTCAACCACTCCCAGTCTCTATTCAAGCCTAAGTTAATTGTATCTAATTTGCAAATTAATTCCAATTCAGCAGTCTCTCGTTGGAGTCTGTTTTTGAAGTTTTTTTGTTGAAGAATAGCCACTTTTAGGTCAGAAATCGAGTGACCAGAGAGATTGAAGTGTTCTCCGACTGGTTTATGAACGTTAAAATTCTTGACATCTGATTTGTGTCCATTTATTCTTTTACGTAGAGACTGTCCAGTTTGACCAATGTACATGGCAGAGGGGTATTGCTGGCACATATATCACATTGGTAGATGTGCAGGTGAACAAGCTTCTGATAATGTGGCTGATGTGATTAGGCCTTATGATGGTGTCCCCTGAATAGATATATGGACACAGTTGGCAACGGGCTTTGTTGCAAGGATAGGTTCCTGGGTTAGTGGTTGTGTTGTATGGTGTGTGGTTGCTGGTGAGTATTTGCTTCAGGTTGGGGGGCTGTCTGTAGGCAAGGACTGGCCTGTCTCCCAAGATTTGTGAGAGCGATGGGTCATCCTTCAGGATAGGTTGTAGATCCTTAATGATGCGTTGGAGAGGTTTTAGTTGGGGGCTGAAGGTGACGGCTAGTGGTGTTCTGTTATTTTCTTTGTTGGGCCTGTCCTGTAGTAAGTGACTTCTGGGTACTCTTCTGGCTCTGTCAATCTGTTTCTTCACTTCAGCAGGTGGGTACTGTAGTTGTAAGAATGCTTGATAGAGATCTTGTAGGCGTTTGTCTCTGTCTGAGGGGTTGGAGCAAATGCAGTTGGCTGTAGACAATGGATCGTGTGGTGTGGTCTGGGTGAAAGCTGGAGGCATGTAGGTAGGAATAGCGGTCAGTAGGTTTCCGGTATAGGGTGGTGTTTATGTGACCATCACTTATTAGCACCGTAGTGTCCAGGAAGTGGATCTCTTGTGTGGACTGGTCCAGGCTGAGGTTGACGGTGGGATGGAAATTGTTGAAATCATGGTGGAATTCCTCAAGGGCTTCTTTTCCGTGGGTCCAGATGATAAAGATGTCATCAATGTAGCGCAAGTAGAGTAGGGGCATTAGGGGACGAGAGCTGAGGAAGCGTTGTTCTAAGTCAGCCATAAAAATGTTGGCATACTATGGGGCCATGCGGGTACCCATAGCAGTACCGCTGATTTGAAGGTATGCATTGTCCCCAAATGTGAAATAGTTATGGGTGAGGACAAAGTCACAAAGTTCAGCCACCAGGTTAGCCGTGACATTATCAGGGATAGTGTTCCTGACGACTTGTAGTCCATCTTTGTGTGAAATGTTGGTGTAGAGGGCTTCTACATCCATAGTGGCCAGGATGGTGTTTTCAGGAAGATCACCCATGGATTGTAGTTTCCTCAGGAAGTCAGTGGTGTCTCGAAGATAGCTGGGAGTGCTGGTAGCGTAGGGCCTGAGGAGGGAGTCTACATAGCCAGACAATCTTGCTGTCAGGGTGCCAATGCCTGAGATGATGGGGCACCCAGGATTTCTAGGTTTATGGATCTTGGGTAGCAGATAGAATACCCCCAGTAGGGGTTCCAGGATGTGTCTGTGCGGATTTGTTCTTGTGCTTTTTCAGGGAGTTTCTTGAGCAAATGCTGTAGTTTCTTTTGGTAACCCTCAGTGGGATCAGAGAGTAATGGCTTGTAGAAAGTGGTGTTGGAGAGCTGCTGAGCAGCCTCTTGTTCATATTCCGACCTATTCATGATGACAACAGCACCTCCTTTGTCAGCCTTTTTGATTATGATGTCAGAGTTGTTTCTGAGGCTGTGGATGGCATTGTGTTCTGCACGGCTGAGGTTATGGGGCAAGTGATGCTGCTTTTCCACAATTTCAGCCTGTGCACGTCGGCGGAAGCACTCTATGTAGAAGTCCAGTCTGTTGTTTCGATCTTCAGGAGGAGTCCACCTAGAATCCTTCTTTTTGTAGTGTTGGTAGGAAGGTCTCTGTGGATTAGTATGTTGTTCAGAGGTGTGTTGGAAATATTCCTTGAGTCAGAGATGACGAAAATAGGATTCTAGGTCACCACAGAACTGTATCATTATTTCACTTTCAACTGTGAGTACAAAAGGCAACAGTGCTACCCACTCCCCAGCAGCATTCACTGCATGGAAGCAGAAGTTGTGTGCGTCCCTAACCAGTGTATTCTTCTCATTCCATTTAAATGAAAAGGCCAGATGCCATCTCTAAACCTTTTATAAGATTCTTCTTTTGTAAAACTCCCTGCCATAGTCTTCCCCTTGCATTTGTACATTATCAAGCAATAGTGACCTCAAGTGGCCTACGTAGCTGCTCATTGTTATCTTTTCCACTGTGTATTCCCAGAGGAAGTTATCCGTTGTCACCCGTCCATTTTGTAAACAGGAATCTGAAATAAATCCAATATTGATCATTTGTCTGGTTAGGTCATATCTAATCAGTGTCTCCATGTCATGATTTAGATTATGTTTATAGATTATAATCTGATTGCCAGTAGATCCTCTAATTTTTCACTGTTTTAAAGTTCTCTAGCAAAAATGTGCCTGCATAATCCTATTGTCTGGAATACTGGAATACTCCCATTCAATCTGTAACACAGGGAAGAGCAAAAGGGTCAAGTATTATTTATTATCTTTTATTGTGGTAGTGCCTAGCAGCGCCAACTAGGGATCAGGGCCCCATTGTGCAAGACACAGCAAACACATCACAAAGAGATTGTTCATGCCTCCAAGAGCTTGCAGTCTAGATATAAAATTAAAACCAACAGGTAGATATAACAAACAGAGCACCAGGTAACAATGGGATGATAACAGCATGATAAGAAGTGGTCATAACCCACCAGCTGCCCAAATGGTAAGTGAATATAAATCCCTAAATAATAAAGGCACATAATCCCTAAGTCTGTGGAAAGCAGTCACACTGACACTACTAAAGATTCTTGGTGAAGGGCATTTGGCTGCACAGTGGACTTTCAGAAGACGGATTTGATGAATCCAGATTCTGACCGTCATTAAGAAATTCTGAAAAACCACCTTCTTTGCCTTTCCACCATAAAAAAATACGCTACTGACACCTCTTTTACTGCTAAACCCTAGCAGCTAAATAAATCTTCAAAAAAGTCAAAACAAAAAATCCTACCTCAAGAAAAGTTTTGACTCCAAGGAGGGAGAGGTGTTAGAGACTCCATGAAACTTACTGAGGACTTTACTGTTTCTATAGATGGTACGTGGAAGGCATTCAGATACTATGGTAATGGGCTGCAGTATAAGGCCCAAGACATAATACAGCAAGTTTCCTTTTTCTGAGCCTGCAAGCACATAGGAAGGGCTTAGAAAGATTTCAAGGACGTTTATGGTAGAGCTAGTTGAGTAATACAAAATTTGGCTTGTGGACATTTTCACAAATCAACATGGTGTGTTCGCTCCCCTGTTATGTGTCATGTGATTCGTTGCCCACAAATACTTGGGCAACTGGTGTGTTAGTTTATGCAAATGTTTGTGAACCCTAAAAGTTTCAGAGATTTTAGCATGGGCCAGCCATGGGTTTTTAATTGCAGTGTACACATACCCTCAGCATATGTTATTTCAATACTACCATCTTCTGGAAAGTTAGAAAAAAGCAGCAAAAAAGCTGGAGCTGTTTGTCTAATGGAAGGCACTCCGATACTATGGGAATGGGCAGCAGTATAACACCCTAAGCAGAAATAATGGGGACAAAAACCTGCTTGTTGGAACGCTAGCAAATAGGAATAAAAAGAGACACAAACATAGCTGACCTGGACAATTATTTGGCAGTCACATAAATGTCCATGAACCCCATTTTTACTGTATTTGACTAGCTCTAGTGCAGAGGAGCTAATTGACACATTGTTGAAACCTGACTGCATTCATGAAAGAGCTGCAAAGTCCTCCAGTTTTAGTGATTGATGAACAAGGCAGACTAGAAGTAGTTTTCACTTAAAAAAACATCTAAATACATTGGGCAATGTTGACAGATGCAAAAAAACTTTCCTGGCAGTGCCCTAAATTGTGCTCCTCACACACTTGTACAAAACCCCTTTCTCCAAGGGATGGAGCATATATTAATATGGCAAAGAGATCAGGTATTCTGTGATTTTTTTTTTTTTTGGACAGAAGCATGCCATATAGAGAGGCTGCTCACTGCCCCCTTTAATCCCCATCATTTAAAACTGGTCAAATTACTCATGGAAAACGAGTAATCTCAGTACTTTAGCCCTTTTCATCTGTTTGTGAATTGTTAGTGAACTCATTCTGATTCCTACCGGTTATTCATATGGATTTGCCAAATAGTTTGTGTGCAAAAATACTAGCGTATGTGCTGCTCAACTGTTCACTATGACTACTAGCTATTTGTTATTCATTTTGTGTGACTGGTCACCTAAGTCACATGGTATTATTTCTGCTTCCTGATTGGATGACTGAAACTTTTTAAATGGAAAAATAAGGAGCTGGATTGACTTCTGACAGACAATTATTAACACTTCCAGAATGAATTTTTGTATGAATAGTCATTTGTGCTGACAGCATATATTAGAAGGAAGCAAAGTGAAAAAGTAGAACCAAGACCCAGATATAAAGAGATTCATAATCTCAGGCTTCAGGGGAAACAGTGTTCTTTCCAGCAGTGTGTGCCTTAAAAAGGGTGGGTTGGCCATACAAGATGAATGGCAATGCCCATGCAGATACCATCTATGATGTTGGCTTATCAGGCTCTGACATATATTCTGGCTCTCTCATGTTAGACTGTCATGTTCTGTTGAATTCAATATTCAAACTAAACCCAGAGATGGCATGATCTGAGTGGTGATGTCACTAACAATAAAGATCACATAAGCCAAACATGACCATTTTTAAAGTTTTGGATATTGGTATAGCACCTCCTCCCCTTTAGCACACCCCCTCCTGCCTGGACTGGCATTGCAGGGAGCTTTACCTCTTGCACCCACTACTGACTATTTCCTTGCCTTGCAATGGCCTGTCTCTGTCTGAGCCTTCACCAGTCTGGCCCTCCTGAGTTTAGCCCCCTTCCAGGGGAATAAAAGGTCTAACTAGAAGTCAAAAATAAACACAGATTAATTATTCTTCTGCCCCTCTCAGGCTCCACTCAAATTCTCAGTTCCTTTTCCTGACCCCTGCAAAGCTTCTCTTACACAGTTTCCAACCAACAGTGTCTCCCCTCCCCAATGACTCTAGCAGCTTCTGTGCTCTTTGCAGAGCCTATCTCAGCCCCGCCCACCCCACCTCCCTTGGTCTTTCAGCCTAAATGTCTCCAGGCCCTTCCTATGAAAGACCTCTAGCCCCTCCTGTGTCTTTTTCCACTAAGTGCTCTGTTTATATAGTCTTTCCCTGACCCTTTCATAGCTGGGGTCAGTAATTATTATGGTTGCCATCAGATGGGGGCTAGCTAGTAGGTTACAGGCAAAGCTGAGCCCACCTTGCCTTAAAGGGCCAGCCAGCCTGTGACAGATATATTTTCAGCTCTTTGGATATTATAACAACAATTAGGCCAACCATGTGTACGAGGAATATGCATGAGTAGATATGATGGAATTTCAGAAAATGTCTCCAAAAGGTCTAGGGACCTGCTTAGAAACCTCATGTGAGACCTGCAGAATGATCAGAATCTAAAACCGTTGGGTTGTATCACAGGGCACTGGGAGCCTTCAGTTAATTTGCAGAAACTCTGGTTTAAGGTAAAGAACTATAGCTGCAGTTTTGCTAATAGTAATAATAATGAAAAGCTTACATCAACTTTACCATACGGATCCCAAAGTGCTTTACAAACAATTTTTTAGACAGACGTCATGTGATCCATACTTGTAACATTTTGGGGGGACAATTATATAGTCCATTTAATTTCCTAACAGAAGCAGAAGTAGGTGGACCTGGGATGTTGAAAACTTTTCCACCTCCCAATCATTGGTCAAGCTTTGTGTTTAATACCAGTTCAATCAAGCTCAACACTTGGCTCATTTGATTTGATTTTGATTTTGCACGGGAGCCACAGTTAGTGCTGCAGATAAAGAGAAAATCCCAGGGTTGTGTTTAAAAAATTCCAGATGTAAAGCAAAAATGAATATACTTTTCTACAAAGTAGGGAAATAAAACCCCATCTGATGTTCTTCCATGCAATTTGCCCCAGGCAGAGAGCATTCCACTTAAAAAAAAATACTTTTGATCAGAGAAAATTAAATGTTCCCATGGAGGAATAGCTAGAGGTCAAAGGTAAATTCACTTTGCTGGCACATGTGTTTCCAATCTGTTTGACCCTGTGATCAGCAAGATGCAGACATGCAAAGGGAAAGAGGATAAAAAGGGATTGGGAAGAATAAAAAAAATCAAAACAAAAATACTTAGATCTGCAAACTACAGGTATAAATTTCCTTTAAGGTAGGGAGGTGGAAAGCATTGAAGAAGTTTTCTGCTTTGAAAGAAAAAGGAGGAGGATGTGGACTGTGACAGAAAACAGGGGTTTTCTCAGCAGAAGAGAGAGGGAAGAATTAGCCTAGAGCTGCTGTGACAGGGGTTTGTTTCTGATGTAGTGCCGGATGATGGGCATACCTGAAAAGAATCAGTGAGGAGGGGATCAGCACAATGACAAATACAAATAATGAGAAAAAACTTTTTCCACTAAACTGCTGAGTCTGCATGCTCCTTGTCCTACTTTGCTCAGCGAGCACATTCCAGCTAGCTAACTTTAAACTAGGCTCTTCAGACATGTCCGCTCCTAAGGGAAGTCCTAGGGGGTAGAGTCTACAAATAAAAGCTGCCTCATGTCATACATGTCCTTGAGGATGTATTGCCTCCTTCCATAGTAAGTATGGGAGAGGTTCTCAACCTTTTTTCTTTCTGAACCCCCCCCCCCCCCCAACGTGTTATAAAAACTCCATGGCCCACCTGTGCCACAATAACTGTTTTTCTTCACATAAAAGCCAAGGCCCGTGTTAGGGGGTAGCAAGCAGGGCAGTTACCTGGGTCCCTAAGACACAGGGGCCTCCACGAAGCTACATTGCTCAGGGCCCTGGGCTTCAGCCCCAGACAGTGGGGCTTCAACTTTCTACCCTGGGCCCCAGTGAGTCTAATGCTGCCCCTGCCTGGCAGCCCCCCTGAAACCTGCTCAAGGCCTCCCAGGGGGCCCTGGACTCCTTGTTGAGAACCACTGATCTATGGGGCTACAGAGCCTTCTATTGCAAGACTCCATTAGTCTTTTGTAGTTCCTGCTACCGTTCCCAATTTCTGTGCTCTGGAGTCCAGAACAGGCTTGCTAAAGAGTCATTCCTTCTCCTATTACCTCTACACCAGAGGTGGGCAAACTACAGCCCGTGGGCCACTTCTGGTCTGCGGGACCATCCTGCCCAGTCCAGGGAGGCTAGTCCCCGGCCCCTCCTCTGCTGTTCCCCCTCCCCCGCAGCCTCAGCACGCTGTGCTGCCAGCGCTCTGGCCACCGCTCCTGCGGGGCAGCGTGGTGGCGGGGCTGCTCCGGCATGGTAAGGGGGTGGGGAGCAGGGGGTCTTAGGGGGCAGTCAGGGAGCAGGGGGCGGTTGGATGGGGCAGAGGTTCTGGGGGGGCGGTCAGGGAATGGGGAGCAGGGGAGGTTGGACGGGGGGTGGGGTCCTGGGGGGTGGTCAGGGGACAAGGAGCAGGGGGCGTTGGATGTGTTGGGGGTTCTGAGGGAGCAGTCAGGGGGCAGGAAGTGGGAGGGGGCAGATAGGGGGTGGGCGCCAGGCTGTTTGGGGAGACACAGCCTTCCCTACCTGGCCCTCCATATCGTTTTGCAACCCCGATGTGGCTCTCTGGCCAAAAAGTTTGCCCACCCCTGCTCTACACTGTGTATTCTCTCAGCAGTCAATTGCCCCTTGCAGTCCAGTTTTCCTTTTGAGCTAACCAGGTTAACATTAACGGATTCCAGTTTAAATGAGTTATAAAGATTGTTGCATGAATACGGTATAAATGCCTGGATGTCATGGACAAATGGATATGTTTGGTCTTGTTTCTGTTTCAAAGTTGATCAGTTTACCATGAGGTAACAAAGTCATCCCTTACCCTCGTACTTCAGCCATATTATTGTCATGAATGATTGAACCGACGGGGGGAGGGGGAATGAATGCTGCTATAATCGTTTTTGTTCCAGGTTGTTGCAGAATGACCCATCTGATGACTTTTTCTGCATTTTGTGTTCCTGGCTGCACATTCCTCCTCCCTGTGAAGTCACAACTGTTGTTTGTGCATAACCTGCTCTTCTAGGCACACCCTCAGTTTGGCTATATGTGTTTGATTTGTCTGTGCTGTTTATGGGTTGGGGATATTTGAGTGGAACTTTCTTGAGTGCTTTGCAGGTCTGACTGCTTATATAACATCTAATAATGTCTGAGTGGTGTGCAGTTGTGACTGACTGTTTCAGGGTCAGATCTGATTTTGCAGGCAGTGTTTGTGCTAAATCCTTACCAGAAATAACAATTATAAATGTCTCTCAAATGCTCACTCCTACTACTCCTAAAGTCACAGAGAGTCATATCCTCAGCTGGTGTAAATTAGAATAGCTGTATGGATTTCAATAGCATTATGTGGATTTACACAAGCTGAGAATCCAGGCCACAGTGTTCTGCCAATACAGGCTTCCAACAAGTGTTTCAATTACAGCTGGACCCAATCAAAAACCCTTGCCCCTAACACACCCAAGCTGTGAGACAATTTAGAAATTGGCCCCTCTTTCTAATGGGATTGACCAAACCCTTAGATCTGAACAGCCTCAAATTTTGGGGGAAGTTTGCATCAGGAGGGAAGTTAGACTAAAGTCATTCATGAGGGGTAATGAGATTTACCCTACAAACATATCTAACTAGAAAAGGTAGCTCTTCCCTTTCCAAGGAGTAATTCAGAGTGGAAGGGTAGGCAGAGGTTGTACTAAAAGCAATGGAAGTTACACTTCCTTGTTTGCAGCTTGCCATTCTTAAACCAAATGTATGTTCCAGAAGCTCTGTGGCTTCATCGATTATAACAGGGTCTCAGTAATAAACCTGGGAAGAGATTTCAGAAAACAGGAGCAAATACAGCAAAAGTGTGTGGAGGGAATACACAAACAGGAGTGTCAATGTGGAATCCAGAAACATATTTTGCTAATATCTGCTTCATTTACTTGGAATTTACACCACCGTTACTCCCCTGAAGTGACTGGATTTACACTGAGGGAGAGGGAGCCTTTGTCACACTCTTAAAAGATACACTCCTCTCTGTAATTAGATGTTGTGATCAGAATCCGTTTTACATGCCTCTGGAGTTCTCCTTTCAGCACAATGTTGCGAGTTTGCTCTTTATATTTTTGCACGCGAGATCGAGGATTGATGAGCCCATTCATTTCTCTTTTATCTGTCTGTAAGCTATATCACTAAAGTCTCTGCTTTGCTTGTCTTCTATTCAGTGTGCAGTGCAACTCATCTGCAAGCACAAATTACCTTGCTCAAGTATTCTTCAGAGAAATAATTAGCCACAAGCACCTCCTCTGCAGGCTCTTGCATATGCCTCAGGGGACTAGGGCGCTTGACATAAATCATTTAGTCCTGAGCCCTAGCACGTACCTTTCCCAAAGGACTCCATAATTGGCAAAGCAGTTGCCAACTGGGTTTAAAGTGATTTGAAATTGTTTTCCGTACAGCCTTGCTGACAGCAAAAGGTTTTCCCTTTACCTCAAGCTTGAGTTACAGTAACATGATTGAATGTAACCAGTTATTCAGTTCAAGCTGTGATTCTGATACAGTATAGACAATATAAATTCCCCGGAGCTCTGTGAGGCCACCTCAATGGTCCATTTAAGTCCAATTCAATTAGGCTCACTATAGTTCTTAGGATTTCTTAGGTATGTTTGCAGCAGCCTTGGGGTTTGAATGTGAGAACAGTATTCATCCAGGACTTTTAAATTAGGTCTCAGGTGTCATCATTCTAAATGAATTATTACAGTGGTGTGTTCATGCACTACAGTTAAGGTTATGTTAGCATCTGCACTCAGCCATTTTAATGCGCTGAGGGCTGAGGTTTGGCATGGAAGGTCCTTGCCTAACAGTGACTATTTTAACCCAATTTTTCACTAATTGGTCTGTCAGGTAAATACTGAGGTGTATATATTTATGTGTAAATAGGTTTTGTACTTTTGGATTTGCAGTCGTATGAATTAAGGAAAGCATATTGTGCACTTGGCACTAACATTGTGCTACTGTAAACATCTACACAGACAGCAAGAAGACAAGGTCCCTGTCTCAAATAACTTGCAATCAAAATACACTATGAATAGATGCGGGGGGGTGGAGGGGAACAAGAACATGCAAAGTTACTGAGCAATGAACTTTAGCGTGTGTCTTGCAGGGGCCGTGATATTTGTGTTCAGACATATTGACTTTAAAAAAAGGCTAGAGCTGAGGGGATAAGATCAGCCTTTATTTTGCATTTCTTCACACTTGCTCATTGGTGTCTCAATTTAATCCTGACAGTATTTATCTAAATTTTCAAAGTACTCTCAATTTGGGCTCTTAACCATGCGTGCCCAAATCTGCAGATCCAAGATTTTCGGTGAAAAAAAATCATATTTTCTGCACACAAATGTCACTTGCACACTCCAGTTAGGTATTACAAATGTCACATGTGTGGTTAAATCTGAGTTTTTATGGATTAAAAAGATGCACAATTTTGAGCATGTAAATTTGGAGACGGTTTTGAACATATGGCCCTTAGACTCGTATTTAAAGAGAAAGTATATTTTTCTAGCCTTTCATTGTTATTGTTATTATGGTCCCACTTATAGGCTCCAACTAAGAAAGGGACCCCAGTGGACTAACCACTGTAAAGCGGAGTAAGACACATTCCCAAAGAGTTTACATTCTAAATAGACAAGGGAGGGGAAAACTTTACATGTGGGGAACTGAGACACAAAGACCCACATCCACAAAGGTATTTAGGTGCCTAAACCCCAGATTTAGGTACCTGGATCTGAAGTTTAGGCACCTAAGTCCCAGTTTTGGCTCCACTTCGACACCCAAAATTCCCACTAGACCCTGTAGGTACCTAATCTCATTCACCCCATACATTTTCAGAATAAAAGTTCCCTAGGTGCCTATGTTTCAGCCTCAATGGTGGGTGCCCTAACCACTGGGCTACAGAATCATTTTCTCTGTCTCTCTCCCAATGACTGTTTAAGTATTTATCCACAGTGGAAAAGTCATTGGCCCAGAGACAGTGGTACATTGGGAAGGGATTCATAGACTATAATGTCAGAAAGAACCATTAGATTATCAGTCTGACCTCCTGTATATTGCAGGCAGTAGCTGGTGTCATTTGAGCAGCCGTGCCTGGACACATCATGCTTGTGAAAACCGTGGTACCTTCAGGGGTGCGAGGAGGAGCATCTGGAGGAGTGGCACTTGCTGTACCTTTTTATAAGATGTTGCCTGTGCAGTTCCAGCACCATCTTGCCAGTGTGCAGTGGCCTACTCTCACCCAGACCTGCTTCTTGTGCGGATGGCACCATGAGCCAGCCAGGCAAGACCCACTCGTCCGAGTGCTCCCCCAGCACCCCTGAAGGTACCAGCCAGCATTCTAAATCTTGATACTGTAAAAATTAATTTCTGATATCACAAATTAATTTTCTTTTAGCCAGTTTCATCCATTTATTCCTATTTTTGACTCCTCACACTACCATGGCCCCCTCTTCTCCCTCCTTAATATAGCTACCGTACAAGTACAATCAAGGTAATTTCAAAGTATTACTGACATTCAGGGGAAGTCTCTCTTCTCTTTTGCAAGAACTCAAAGGAATTTCATTCAGTTTGCTTAAAATTAACAATGTATTTAAGTACCTTGCTGAATCAGAGCCATAATACAGGAGAAAAGGGAAGTGTAGGACTATACACAGAAGGTAGAATGACTATCTCCTGAGAATAAGATAACTTTTAGCCACTTTCCTAGACAAGCTGACATTATTTTGATCAATGTTTGTTTGTTTGTTTTTCAGATGTGGAATAATTCTGTGATTTTCCTGAAGAGTCAGTTTTAGTTCTGCTTTTATGAAAATGTTTGTCAGTATTTTAACTATCCTCTTTTTTGCTATGCAACACTTCTGGAAGTTTCTGCATCAACTGGATAATTAAGTTTAGTGGATATACAACAGACACCCCTTTTATGCATTGTGAAGGGCATGAAAATCCATGTGAGGCCAAATCTTGCAGTCCCTATAGCATTAGCATAAAAACATATTGGTAACTAGAAGTGAAAAAACTTTCACTAAAGCTACACAGTCCTAAAGCCTGAAAACATTTTTTGGGATTCTCAGAGTTAGAAATTGATCCTCATTTGCACAAAACTCATGTGAAGCACAGGTGATGTGGGTGGTGGTAAAAGAGACCAAGATGGGTCTAAGCCATCTTTCCGCTTCCTCCATCCTGGGGCTGGTTGCGGCCCAGAGGAAATTAGAATAGCCACTGGGCTGCTTGAACTTGAACCAGCTGATGACCTTCTCCACTGGTCCAGCATTACTGGAGCTCATTGTGCTATGGGCAGAGTCCCTTTTCGTCCCCAGCACCCAGCAGGGAGGAATTAAGTGATGTGAAGTTGGCTACATAGTGAGAGTACCCAGCTGTCCCTTTAGGGAAGCTTTACACGTCCTTAGAGTGCCACAGATGGGACTCAGTTTGGGCCAAAGGTCTGGACCCTAGATCCTATTTTTGTCGGTTTAAATTGTGCAGGTTGGATGCCAAATACCTGCATGGCTCAGCTGAACCAATTCCCAGCACAAATTTACCTTCCCATACACAGGCAAAACTTTGTCTTCCTTTCTCTCAAGGTCCCTTCCAACCATACATATCTATGATTCTGTGTTTTTAAAAAAAGTTCTCAGAAAATAGAGAAACAGCCGTGCCCTCAATATTGCAGCGTTGTGGGCACAATATCAAAAGATGTCTTTCACTTGTAAAATATGCAGTGTAGTAGTAGTCATGTTGGTCCCAGTATATTAGAGAGACAAAGGTGGGTGAGGTAATGTCTTTTATTGGACCAACTTCTGTTGGTGAGAGAGACACGCTTTCAAGCCACACAGAGCTCTTCTTCAGCAACCCACAGATTACCACGCCTACCTTCATAGATCCAGTAACCCCATCACCCCAAACACACCAAGAAATCTGTTATCTACAGCCAGGCACTCGGATACCACAGAATGTGCTCTGAGAAGAATTACCTGCTCTGGAATATACACCTTAAAACACATAGAACTGCCTTCACCAAACAAGGACACTCCACCAGAGAAGTAGATCACGTCATGGAATGGACCACCCAAATACCCCAAGAGATCAATACAGAAATAAAGCCCTCTCTGACTGCACATCCCTATTGTTACCTACCTCCCCACGCTGGAACCCATATGGGGTATCATCTAACTACAATCCATACTCAATGGGGACCCCATCATGAAGGAAATCTTTCCTGAACCCCCACTTCTGGCCTTCAAACAATCCCCCAAGCTCATCATCAGAAGTAAGTTCCCCACAGACTAGGACACACCAACCAGACCCTGGCAGAGCAACTGCAGACATATGCCCACTGCTACAATGATCAACATCCCCCACAACACCCCTTTCTAGATCCATGGATCCTACACATGCCTATGACAACATGTGGTATATCTTATCCAGTGTGCTATGTGTGTGAAACCAGACAATAATTTGTTAGTTTCTAAGGTGCCTCAAGTCCTCCTTTTCTTCTAACAGGAAAATTATAAAAGACAAAAACACCCTATCACCTGTGGGTGAACACTTTTCACAAAGTGATCACTGTATATCTGACCTATCAGTCCTCATCCTCAAAGGAAACCTGCACAACACTTTCAAAAGACAAGCCTGGGAGCTTAAATTAATTACTCTGCTATGTGCCAAAAATCATGAACTGAACAGAGACACTGGATTAATGGCTTATTACAACAATCTGTAACCTATCAGCCCCCTCTTTTTGTCCTGTGACTGCAAAGGTGTTAGGCCACTCTACCTTGAGTGGTCCCTTATAATATGTGTTAACTGCTTATGCTAAGCAATCTGTTCCACCTTGCATTTTGCTGTGATGCTGGGAGATCCTTTCCCAGACCTGAAGAAGAGCTCTGTCTGGCTTAAAAGCTTGTCTCTCTCACCAACGGAAATTGGTCCAATAAAAGATATTACCTCACCCACTCTTGTAAAATATGACACTCACAACATCTACATGGAGCTTTTTCATGTACTTGACTTTTCAGGCCTACTTAATGCAATAGCATCCTGTAAAGTATGCTAATGCTATACTGCACATAGGCCATGGGTTGCTATAATAAAACCCTGCATGTCTAATATAATTTACAGCTATAGTTCTGTGGAACAACAGTGACACCCAGTGGTCAGTTAGGACAAGTCAAAATGTGCATTTCATGTAACATGAATTTCCCAGGGGAAAGTGAAGGAGTACTTGTGGCACCTTAGAGACTAACCAGTTTATTTGAGCATGAGCTTTCGTGAGCTACAGTGAGCTGTAGCTCACGAAAGCTCATGCTCAAATAAACTGGTTAGTCTCTAAGGTGCCACAAGTACTCCTTTTCTTTTTGCGAATACAGACTAACACGGCTGTTACTCTGAAACCAGGGGAAAGTGCATCTCCTACTTTATCTTTCCTGTGTAAAGACAACAGTTAAAATACTAATAAGTATGTGACACATCAAAAATCACTTGTCACTTCTGAAAAATTGGGCCTCTCTTTTTAACTGGAAAACCTCAATATAATACAGTAAACTAAGTCTATATATGAGAAATTCAGTAATTGAGTAAGGCCAAGAATGAGAAGCTTTGGAAGTAGTACAAATTGAAAATATTTCAAGGGGATGGATAAGCCACATCTTCTGAGGAGGTATGGTCTCATTGTAAATCCCAAGCCTAAGTATTGCCAACCCCAAGTGCTCCAAAATCATGTCAGCCCTTCCCCGCTGCCCCACCAAATGAGCTTTTTAAAAAAAGAATAAATGTTGAGTTCTTTTTCTTTGCCTTGTATTTTCTGAGCCTTAAGATTATAGTCAGGTCACATTTTCAAGCTTTTCTCCACGATCACAAGGGCTGTAAGATAATTTTTTTTTAAAAATGAAAGCCAAGATACTCATATTATCAGATAATTCCAGGAGCTGGGCTTTAAGGAAAACCCTAAATATTGTGAGACTCACTAAAAAATCATGAGAGTCAGCAACACAGAAACCTCTTTTTCTTTTATTTTTTCCCTGAAGGCCCAGTCTTTCTATGTGCATGGATTAAAAGACATTAACAACTGTAAAAAGAGGGCATTCCTGGCAAAAACAGACTTGAGGCCGAGTATACAAGAGAAATTTTTGTCAGTATAGCAATATCAGTTAGAGGACTGGGGAGTTTTTAATTACATGTTTTACCAGCAAAAGCCTTAGTGTAGATGAAGTCATACCAGCATAAAAATGCTTATTTTATTCAGGGAATTGGTATAATCTATACTGGCAAAAACATTCTTTTGCCAGTGTAAACTGTATCTATACTAGGAGGATTTGCTTATATTGCTATGCCAGCAAAACTTTTCTAGTGTAGAATAGGCCTAAACCAGCCTTAACTTACCATTCCCACACATTCAAACTACCAAAAATTGCTAGGATTCCCCAGAAAAGGGAACATTTTTCCAATGGAAGGTTATGGTCCTTGGCCTCTGCTTTGGCCAAAGGCTTTTTACCATGGCTGTTAGACCAGTCGTTCTTTTCCTAAAATCTGAGAGTAAAAAGGCTTATCTACTTAAAGGACAATTTCACTGCAGCAGAGTCAGAAGGGCACCCAAGGCTATGTATCGAGCCACAGTACATTTGTTAAAGCTCTTGAGGATTGTGGTAAATACATAATAATCAAGTTTCTCAGTTTAAGCTTTCTGGGCTTTGCTCTGGATGTCATAGCTCTAAAATTAACCAAAAAAATGTAAATGGGCACAAAGGGAATCCATAACAAACAAGTGTCAAGAGACGATGTCTTAACTCCTGACAGAAAAGGAAATTAGCAAGTTTATTGGGGTCACTAGTAGCTCTACTCCTTGCTTTTCCAGTGGCCATAGGGACATCCAGAGTTATCCACTGGTAGAAAGAAAATTAATAACTAATTGAGAAGCAAGCATTACAAGTGTCACAAGCCACTTGGCTAGACCTCCTACAGTAGAGGTTAAAACCTAATACTGTGAGAATCCTATTCCTTCCTAGACTTATCCCTTTCAGAAATCCTGGAAAGAGATTCCTCATAGTCAGTCTTCTTCAGTTGCTAACAGTAAGTGGGATATGGGACATATCAGAAACCCTACCAAAGCATAAGCAATCAGGGTTGCATTGAGTGTGGAAAGCTCTTAGCGGGCTACTGATAACTCAGGAGATTCTGCACACATGGCATTTTTTTAAACATTTCAAGTGGAAACTTTTAAAGATGAATGTGTAGAAAAAATTCAATGTAATACGTTCCATTGATGTCATGAAGAGAGGACTAAAATTGCTTTTTGCTGCTGCTGCTTTTGTAGTTACAGTTGCTGTCTCCCCTAGCTGATCTATGGAGATATATACATCCTGTGTCTTAATCAGCAAAATCCTGCTGCTGCAGTGTGTTTGTGAGTGGCCTGTGCCTGGAAGGAGAAGAGGAGGAGGATGTCAGCTATTCCATGAGTCATTCAGAAGCAGGGTAGAATATGGCTCACAACAGTACCAGTTTTGCTGTATAGCAATAGACTTCCAGTAAGTTTGAGTATGTCGGTAGATACTGACTTCTTTCCTTCCCATGCTTGACTGAACAAAAGCCATGAAGAAGCAGCTACTGGTAAGTGCACAACAGCTATAATTACAATTAGGTCCCTCAGTCAGTGTCAACAACAGTGTGATTCTAATCTAGCAATGTTCCTGCAGCAGTTCTGTAGCTGTCAGCATGACAGGTGTGTGCCAAAGTTATGCCAATGCATCATCAGCCCAGAAGGACAGCTGTGGACAGAAGAAGAGCCAAAGACTGCAGGGCAGGGGGAAACCACTGGGGTACCAGTGTTGAAGTACATGCCATAAGTGACAGCGCCATATTGTCACATAGGCACTGAGGAGAAATGTCCTCCCACCAGCAGAAAGGAACAGCAGTTTTCTAACAACCTCTCTCCAGCTTTGCCTGCCTTTTCATGTGCACCATCAGAAGCAGCATCTCCCGTCAATTGCTGACAATAAATCCTACGGGGACAGTGCAGATGCTGTGTAACGAAGGAACAGCACAACAGGCTAGCAGTAGAGTCGTGTGGAGTGTGTCAGCTTTAAAGGAAACAAGTTCTTTTGCTGAAAGAAAAAAAGTGGGTGGTGAGAACAAAGAAGATGGGAGGTGGGACAAGGCAGAAAAAAGAGGGGAAACCTGATCTGAGGAAATAAGGGAGATGAAGAAACAGCAAAGGGGGGAGAGCTAGTGATATTGGTGGGGTAAACAGTAGTTCCTTTACCCATTACTGCCCCTGTCCCTGGTTTTGGCTCTGCACTGATGCTGCTGATTATTCTCAGGGATCAAAGTGGGGAGGGAGGGAAATGTGATGGAATGCTACTGAAGCTTCATCGCCAAATCCCTCGTTATGTCCAACATCCCATAATTCCCCCCACTCATCACGCTCACAGTCCTGTAATTCCTCATAGAGCCGCCCTCAACAAGGAATTTAGATTATTGTGTTAACAGGCTTGCTTGTGATTTTGAAACACAGGTTATCCGGATTCATACTAGCCTGAGCAAGTCTATATATGGCCCAGGATCAAAATATAGAGATGCTGTCTTTTTTCTTACATGCTCAAAAATCTGCTCATAGTCATCCTCCTTCATCTCTTTTCAGCCCGCTCAGGATCTTCTGTCATGACCACTGCTCTTCTAGATGGAGTCCTAAATTCCCATAGCTGTTTCTTATAACTCTTTCTACCTCCCACAGCCTGTCTAACTCCCAAGCACCTCTTATTCTTACTTCCCTATATACCACCCTTTTCTCTCATCAGTTTACTCCACAAGTGCAAACTTTGAACTCCTCCATCAGCTTCTATCTCCTGCTTACTGCCACTACTCTGTAATCTTGGGCACAAATCTTTGCTACACCTCGGATTTTAGCCAGCTTTGTTTCATATAGGCATGGCTCCTGTTGTTCACCTGGAAAATTGAGCCATTTGACACTGCATTTCCACTTTCCCAGAAGCCAGCAGGCTCCAACTAGTGAACAATCATCATTTAGGCTCCCTCTGTAGAGATATTGTGCTAATTTATGCCCAAAAATCAAACGTCTCCATTACCATGTATGCTGCAGATAGCATGAAGGGATTTGAGAGACATTCTGATTTTGCATTAACTGGGAAAAATCTGATTTATTCCCCTCTCACTGCAGTAATTATCAAAGTGAGTGTGGTTGGATTCCCCTTTTCACTGGGTCTTGGCCGCATACTAAGAGTTTGGAGGCTAGGTGGCACATTTGGTGGAGAAAATGTTCTCACTTAGTTATTATCTTATTCAGCCTACTTTTCCAGTGTTCTTTTCCCCACTACCCACAACGCACGGGTGCACAGACAGACTCTTGAGCTGAAGAAGTATGTCATTTATTTGCTGCTTCAGTGAGTGATCAGTCCATTGAAACAGGGCATGGCATAGGGTTAAATGCAAGTGCACCCCCACATTCAGAGAAGTGCCAGAGATTCCCTGAGTCCCTCAGGGACTTGTTATTGTGATTGATTTTACATGGAAAATGTTTAAGTACTATGGTGAAGGGTGGCATTATAAAAGCCTAACATAGATATGTAAGATAGATCTGAGCCACTACCCTTACCTCTTTCTAATCTTGCCACAAAACACAGCTCTTCCATGATGCCTACAAGATGGGATAGGTTGAAGGGGAGTCAGGAACAACTGAGGTGTTTTCTTTTATTCATTATTTTCACAAAGTATGCCATGTCAGTATTTAAAACATCAGTGTTGTAAACTTTTTTGTTCTGTGTTTGTACAGCACCTAGCACCACAGGGCCCTGGTCCATGACTGGGAGTCCTAGGCTAACTGCCATATAAATAATAGTTTTCAGAGTAACAGCCGTGTTAGTCTGTATTCGCAAAAAGAAAAGGAGTACTTGTGGCACCTTAGCGACTAACCAATTTATTTGAGCGTAAGCAGCTGTAGCTCACGAAAGCTTATGCTCAAATAAATTGGTTAGTCTCTAAGGTGCCACAAGTACTTCTTTTCTTTTTATAAATAATAGTAATATTTGATTTTCCCCCTCACCTCATCCTCTTATCTTCTTAGATTGTCAGTGCCTTCAGGCTGGGACCGTGTCTTCCTATGTGTTAGTACATTGCCTAGCACAATGGCCCCAGATCCTGATTGGGATGGCTGAGCACTACTGCAGTACTAATCAAACCTAATAATATATTACAAAGCATGTCTCAGACCACTTTTTTCTATTCACTCTTGCCACAGGAAGTGTTAGAAAGATCAGAGGTAATCATGATGATGTTAGGCTTAATGCTGCACATATCTGAGGGCAGTTAGTGAACACAATAAGGTGAAACAGCCCTTGTTCCTGCTGTGGACTATTTGCTCTGAGTCGTTATTTACCCCAGCTCTTCGCAATCCTGCTGTGTTAATACTGTTTCAACAGAGAGTTTTAACATTTGATGAAGCAGCCATGTTAGCATTTACCCAACTGATTGTTAAGTTCCATGTAGCTAAATCTAATTTCGCCCTCTCCAATTTCTTCTTGAAGCTAAACATCACATTTTATTTCAACCAAATCACTCCCTTAATAGGCCAAATTTTGAGCCTGATGGAGCTTTTTGATGACTTCTTCACCAGTGGAACATAAAACAGTGTCTAGCATATATATGATTTTGCAATTTAATTCCAAATGATAAATTAGGAACCAAATTGAAAAGAGGGTTGACTCAGATCAGGGTCTCTGTCTTAAGAAGCATTACATCCTTTAAAAAAGGTTGAGACCAATTGATCTATAGGATGGGCCAGAATGTGAATGGCCTGTGCACAGGACTCCAGGGGACTCCCCCATCTTCCACAGCCCATGGAAATGTTTAGCTACAATTACAGACCTTATGATCAGGGGAACACGTGGGCCACGCCCTGCATAAATCCTAATGTGGGTGGAGGGATGGGGAAGAGGCATGTCCAGTGTACCCCTCTGTGAGCACCAGTAAGCTCAGGGAGGGATTATACATCTATGTTTGTTTACCCTTGGGCGCTGCAGCGTTGCATTGCCTCACATAGGTACAACCTAGCCCAATGTGATTGTCAGTTCTTCCTACCATGTGGATAAACAAGATACAATGCTAACTTTTCTGGCGTATATTTCAACTGCTTCTCCATTCTGCAACTTTAATTATCCCCAGGTAGTGTCCAAGTGCAGTTTCTGGACGACCTTGATTTGGCACATTTGCTTATAAAATAGTCTGGTTGGTGGGTTCTTTCTGTTAAGAAAGTTGTACTTTCCTGGCCACTCCTTAGGGAAATCATTTCTCTCCAAAGATCTCCCCATGTCCTTAAACTGAGTGATGGCTAATCAAAGTAATAAACAAAGCCAGCTCTGAGAACTGACAATGTTGTCTTAGACTATCATACAATATGTTCAGCTTCACTAATCTTTCTAAACCATACAGGGAACTGATAAGATTTTTTCTTATGCTGAATATACTTACCCTCTTTATTTTTCTCTGACAACGGATTTTCCCCTTGAAGTTTAGAAGGATCAACTGAACTTTGCAGGTAGTTCTAACACCACCTACACCAACCAGTGCTTCTCTCAGAAGATGATTGCTATGATTTTACACAAAGCACATGCCCTGCGTTCACTTTGCACTCAAACTATTCAAATAGGTAAATTTAAATGAAAAAAATCAACAACTCTGATACAACACAAAACTAGCATCACTGTTCCTTTTATGAAATAGCAAGAACAATCAAGCGTTCCCACAAACCAGTGTAATTCTATTACATCATGAGTTGTGTCAATTATTACATCATTCATAGTCAAAAAAAGTCCTAGATTTTGATATCAACAAATATTATCATGAAAATAATAGTAATGTGTCTAAATGAACAATATTGTGAAAGGGAAAATAGCCTGGTGGCAAAGACCCAGGAATGGAACTCAAGAGGCTTGGCTGGCATCCCTGGATTTGCCAGACTTCCTATGGTGACTGGAACAAGTTACATAGGGTCTGATTCAGTTCTCATCTAAAGCAATGGGAGTAGGAGTCAGCCTTAATCCCTCCTTGCCTCAGTTTCCCCAGCTGTCAACCAAGGATAGCAATATTTACCTACATCATAGGGTGTTGTTTGACTATATTAACTAATGTTTGTAAAGTTCTTTGGATTCCTGGGTTGGAAGGTACAAAGAACTATTATACATTACATAACATGTATAATTATTATACCTATATAGGCTCAATAATAAAAGAATGTTGGAGCAATAATGTAAAATGCTGGAATTATTTTATGTGTGGAGGGAAAGCATATCCATAGCAATGGGATTTTAGGCAAAGGGATAATTGAGTGTTTATTGATTTAACTGAAGGAAAGTGTAAGCTTTTTTTTCTTTGTAATTATAGGATCATTAGGACTAGTCCATTGTTGTTATTGTGTATTAAACACTGACATAGTTAATGCTTAGATACTACAGGGGTGCGTGCTACTGAAAATTCCTCAGAATACATAGATGTTTTTGGCACTGTGTGAGACTCTGAATGAAGGAAATCTCAGCCCTGAAGTGCTTACAATCTGTTGGATGGAAATGGAGAGAACAGGACACACAGGGAAACCCAGAGGTAGTGATATTATTTTTGTGTGGATTTTGTTTTGTAATACAAATAAATCTCCCTTTTAATGTCCAGTTACCAGGTAACTACCATTATGTCAGAGCTGACAATCATGCAAGAGGAAAAACAAGATGTTGATTTAATGAACTTAAATAAAAAGTGATCTCACAAGAACCTTTTCTTTAATTAGCATTTTGCTTTACTTTTTAGCAGAATAAACCTTATAATCACTGAAAGAATGTAAAGATGGAAAAGGACAATGAGAGTATCTGGTCCCACTCATATATTTTTGAGGATTTTTTCCAGTTGAGTTGCAGAAGTCACACGTGATGGGGTTCCCACCCCTTCCTAAATCATCTCACTGTCACTGAGAAGTAAAATGCCAAACATAGTTAGGACAGTAGTAGTGCATTGTGGAAATATTTCTGTGCCCTTTAGTTACTACTATTCATTGGCTCAGTTATAACTGAACTATAGTAGACAGAGGAGTAGAAGAGAGGATGTAACACAGAATACACACTCACACACATATAAATATGCACTTTAGGCTTTTGATACTTTGATACCTTAAAAATTAAAAGCTCTAGTTGACCCACATCTGAATCAACTTTAGAAGTAGTTGGAAGACCCTTGCCTAGAAATTATACAGCTGGTATTTGAAAGGTTACCACCTAACCATGAAATTAAGGATTTATGTGCATTCAACTGCAAATGTGAAAACTTAGAATTAGTGTCTGTACAGATGAAAGATATTTTACATGTATGTGAGAAAAAATTTTTACATCAACTTTGGATCCTATTCCTGTAAACACTGACTCACATGCTTAAGCATATCCACATGAGAGGATCCATTGAATTCAATGAGCCTATTCATACATATAAAGTTAAGCAAATGCATGTTTGCAGAATTGGGCCTATCTGTCCCAGCCATTATACACATAACGTACAGTATCATCTGGGGCAAGTTTTCATGCTTATAACTGCACAGCGATCAGTGTCCCATTGCTCATGAGCATACAGAACATCTCCAATTTGGGTCTCCTTTTGGACTATGTTTTTCCCCCTCTAAATTCCCTTTACATGGTATTCTTACATCAGTCACAGTAATGAGCTATGTTGAATTCTGGCATCCACTCTGAGTGGCCACTTCAGTTGCTCTTAACTTTCTCAGACAAATTCCTTTATATTGTCCAGTCTTAGTCCCACCCCAAAGATGATTTATTTTTTGAGGACTAGTGGCTCAAAATTACTTCAGTTGTATTTAAGTTATGCATATGCAGGGAAAACTGCTCTCTTTCCATATGATCTGACTGAAATTTTTGTGGTCACCAACCTCGAGCATTGCTAAAGTTTGGCTTCCATGTTGGCTTCCTCGCTGAGGAAGAAAATACAAACCAGAACCCTGATCCTGCAGTCCAATCCCTGTGGGCAGATTCTTGCTCCTATGCAGAATCCCACTGAAGTTGGGAAGAAAGGCTCCAGAAAAAACACAGGTAGGGGCTGCTTCCAGGGATGAGATTCTGGGATCAGGGTCCTAGTTTGATAAACATTGATTAAAATATCCCTACATATATATATATTGTTAAACAAAAATCAAATTTTGGCACACATGGACTACACCCTTTCTCATTTCTTAGTTCATTTTGAGGATAAATCAATTTAGAACTCTAGAGATGCTGTGAACCAGTTTAGATTTGAGGCAACCTATATAGCTTACGTGTGCCATAAATCTTTAAGATATCTTATTAGTGGCCATCAAGACTGCTACTAAATTGCATTAAGGGCTTATGACCGTTCATGATCTATTGCTTTAAATCCTTAAAGCACCTTAAATTCTTATACTCACCTAAAATCTCAGGATGAATTAAGGAAATTCCCAAAATATTTAGTGAAACAAGATATGTAAATAAAAGTCAAAACTGAATTTTATTAAAGAGATGCTGATATAAGCAATACTGCTATGAGAGTGGATGGCTTTGACGTGACTTCATGGAAGCAGCCAACTTCCCTGTGAATGGGCAAACTTGAGGGATGTCAGTCATTTTAGTTCCAAAGTTATGTACATTCCATGTATACTGGGTTACCACACACTTTCATTGCTTAAAAATTATTTACACAGTAAAAAGGACTAATAAAAGGAAGCTGTAGATATATTTATACTGAATGAATCCCACAGCACTTTAAGATTCCTTAAACTTACACTCAGCATTGCTGTGAGAGGGAGAAAAGGCTTTACGTGACCCTTGCAGCTTCCTGGTCCCCAATATAACTTAGAGCAACTTCAAGATGGCTCTAGGTGATGCATGGCTACCCCCGGGACCAAGGAAATCACTGTGGCATGTGTGTGCTAGAGCTGGAAGGTGTAAATTCCAGCTCAAGAAGACATACTGTGCTAGCTCTAATAGAGCTAGTATGTTAAAAATGGAAGTATAGCCACAGTGGCATGAGCAGCAGGCGGGGCTAGTCACCCTGAGTAGTACCCATGGTCTTGGACAGGATCTCAGACAACTGGCCACTCATGCACCTGTGGCTGCAGTCTATTTTTGGCTCCCTAACTCCATCAGAGCTAATGTGGATACGTCTAACTAAGCTTGGAATTACATTCCAGTTTCAATGTAGACATACCCCCACAGGCACTCCACCTACCTCTGTCGTGGGAAAGCCCCCTCTACTGGAGTGGGAGAGGTGATCTAGAGCCAGCTGAGCTCTGCCACCTCTAAACTACCTGAGGGTTCCCCACTACCAGGGGACTCCTTAGCTGGGACAGTCTGACAGGCTTCTGGCTGCTTTATGCCACTGCAGTGGTGCAAAGGTGGTAGGACTGGGCTAAGGAGCTGGCTCTCTGTTTGGAAAAAGGTTTTCTATTTTTTTGTCTTCCCTCTGCCTTAAGACCACTTGAACACAGTTGCTCCCAGCCAGCCAGTGGACAGTTTATGGCCTGAAAAATCTCATGAGATAGCAGTTCAGGCATTATTCCCAAAGCATTAAAGAGGAGGAAGTGCCTTAGTTTACACTGTGAACCAGGAAGTAAATGTGAGTTTTTAGCCAATAAGGAAACACCTGTTTTGATAAACCTAGAATGGATGTGATACTGAAAAAAATAAATGAGTCCACCACTCAGCTTTGAACTTGTGAGGCTCAAGAGCGTTGTAAATTAAGCAAAACATGCTCTCAATCCCTAGTTTTACATACAACAATGATTGAGCTTTAGAATACCTGAAGGCCTGGGATGCAAATTTCCTTAATTCACCGTGGACCCAAACTGCATCATGGACTTTATTTCATGTGACCTGCTTCAGATCTCTCCCCTTCCTCCTTTGGGCTTGATTACTGCTTTCAAAATCACTTCATGGCCACTCAGCAGTTTTCAACTATTAGAAAAGCTAAATTGGATGCTAAGTGGCCCGACTGCCTGCAAAGCGCTGATAATGACCATGTTACTCTGAAACATGGGCAAGGGGACAGTTTGAAATGCAGCCTTTCTCTTTGTGGGCTGCTTGTCTGGACAGAAGGCTAACCACAGCTCCTTAGGTGTCTGGAGCATCTTGGAAGGTTTCCTTTCACTTAAATAAATCTAAACCGGGAGCAGTTATGGAAGAGGAAGAATTATTCATCGTGGTCAAAGGGGACAAGACAAAGGCTAATGGCCTGAAGCTAGGAATAAAGACAATCCAAGGTAAAAGGAATCCTAACAGAAGGTCAACTGAGCAATACCATAATCCCCAAGGGAAGTCATCAAGGCACCATCATTGGATGTATTCCAGGCAAGACTGGATTTAACACTTGCCATAGGGCAGAGTAACTCCTGCACTAGTGGCTCTGAGGAGCAAAGAGAATGGACATGACCTAGATGGACCCTTCCTGCCTCTAATTGTATGATATAAACAGAACCAGGCTAGAATTAAAAAACCACTCTAGGCATTAAGACACTCCATTCTTGGTGAGGAAGTGCATAGCCTTCTACATTTGTAAAACTGCATTACTGTACAACAATAAGCAATGGGAGGTTTTATTACCTGTTTTTTTCTCTGGACAGCTTATTTACATATCCAATGTATTGAAACCCAAAGAAACCATCTTTTGAGCCTAATGTTCTCATAAGCCACTGTCCGGTTTCTAATCTCCCTTTTCGAAGCAAGCCAACTGAGAAGCTGGTAAAGAAAAATCAGTTTCCAATTACCCCTGTTAGCTGCCAATATCCTGGATCCCTCCTAGCCAGGTTTCAGGCCAGGGTACAGTATTGAAATTGCACTTTTGCTCACCTCTTCCTGGCTGTAGACAACGGAAGTATAGCCATACTAAATTAGTGGGATTTAGGCTTAAGTAACTTAGAAGACCTGGGTCTCAGATACTATGGTTTTGGGACAACATGTAGGTAGCGAGGTAAATAGGTCTGTTTGTAAAGAGCTGAGCTGGTGGTTAACTCTGGTGCTATCATACTTGTCAAGGTTCCTCCCCCACTCTGAACTCTAGGGTACAGATGTGGGGACCTGCATGAAAAACCTCCTAAGCTTATCTTTACCAGCTTAGGTCAAAACTTCCCCAAGGTACAAAGTATTCCACCCGTGGTCCTTGGAATGGCCGCTACCACCACCAAACTAATACTGGTTACTGGGGAAGAGCTGTTTGGACGCGTCTTTCCCCCCAAAATACTTCCCAAAACCCTGCACCCCACTTCCTGGACAAGGTTTGGTAAAAAGCCTCACCAATTTACCTAGGTGACTACAGACCCAGACCCTTGGATCTTAAGAACAATGAACAATCCTCCCAACACTTGCACCCCCCCTTTCCTGGGAAATGTTGGATAAAAAGCCTCACCAATTTGCATAGGTGACCACAGACCCAAACCCTTGGATCTGAGAACAATGAAAAAGCATTCAGTTTTTTACAAGAAAACTTTTAATAGAAAATAGAAGTAAATAGAAATAAAGAAATCCCCCCTGTAAAATCAGGATGGTAGATATCTTACAGGGTAATTAGATTAAAAAACATAGAGAACCCCTCTAGGCAAAACCTTAAGTTACAAAAAAGATACACAGACAGAAATAGTTATTCTATTCAGCACAATTCTTTTCTCAGCCATTTAAAGAAATCATAATCTAACACATACCTAGCTAGATTACTTACTAAAAGTTCTAAGACTCCATTCCTGTTCTGTCCCTGGCAAAAGCAGCATACAGACAGACACAGACCCTTTGTTTCTCTCCCTCCTCCCAGCTTTTGAAAGTATCTTGTCTCCTCATTGGTCATTTTGGTCAGGTGCCAGCGAGGTTACCTTTAGCTTCTTAACCCTTTACAGGTGAGAGGAGCTTTCCCCTGGCCAGGAGGAATTTCAAAGGGGTTTACCCTTCCCCTTATATTTATGACACGCCCCCCAAATCTCAGCTAGGGTGAAACACTGGCTGGGATTTCTTCCTGGAGCTCTAGGAAAAACAGAGTTAATAAGACACATGCATCTCTAAATATACTACCAAGTACATAAAGACTAACAATATTTTCCACATCTTAAGGACGATTTTAACCAGTTGATTCTGGGAAACTTTCACGGGAGAGTGCATCAGCCACTTTGTTAGAAGCTCCTGAGATGTGTTGGATGTCGAAATCAAAATCTTGGAGAGCTAAACTCCACCGAAGAAGTTTTTTGTTAGTTTCTTTGACGGTGTGAAGCCACTTCAGTGCAGCATGGTCGGTTTGCAGGTGGAAACGCCGTCCCCAAACATATGGGCGTAGCTTTTCCAGAGCGTAGACAATGGCATAACATTCTTTTTCAGTGACTGACCAGTTGCTTTCCCTCTCAGACAGTTTTTTGCTGAGAAACACTACAGGGTGGAATTCTTGATCAGGTCCTTTCTGCATTAAAACTGCTCCCACACCACGCTCGGATGCATCTGTGGTTACTAGGAACGGTTTGTCAAAGTCTGGGGCCCTTAGTACAGGGTCAGACATGAGTGTCGCTTTAAGCTTGTTAAAGGCCTTCTGACACTTTCCGGTCCACTGAACAGCATTTGGCTGTTTCTTTTTGGTTAGGTCTGTCAGTGGGGCAGCGATTTGGCTGTAGTGCGGTACAAATCGTCTGTAATAACCAGCCAAGCCTAAGAAGGATTGAACCTGTTTCTTTGACTTTGGGACAGGCCACTTTTGGATAGCATCCACTTTGGCCTGTAGGGGGCTGATAGTTCCTTGACCCACCTGGTGTCCAAGGTAAGTCACTCTGTTTAGGCCTATTTGACACTTCTTAGCCTTAACAGTTAGTCCTGCCTCCCTTATGCGCTCAAGGACTTTTTGTAGATGTTCCAGGTGGTCTGCCCAGGAATCCGAAAATATGGCCACATCATCAAGGTAGGCGACTGCATATTCTCCTAATCCCGCTAGGAGACCATCTACAAGTCTTTGGAAAGTGGCGGGTGCATTTCGCAGCCCGAAAGGGAGTACATTAAATTCATACAGCCCGAGATGTGTGATGAAGGCTGACCTTTCCTTGGCAGATTCATCTAGCGGTACCTGCCAGTACCCCTTTGTTAAGTCCAAGGTAGAGATGAACTGGGCCCGTCCCAGTTTCTCTAACAGTTCATCTGTGCGTGGCATTGGATAGTTGTCTGGGCGAGTTACAGCATTTAGCTTACGGTAGTCCACGCAAAAACGTATTTCCCCATCTGGTTTGGGAACTAGAACCACTGGAGATGCCCATGCACTTTCAGAGGGGCGGATTACACCCATCTGTAACATATCCTGGATCTCCCGTTCTATAGCAGTTTTAGCCTGAGGAGACACCCGGTAAGGTTGGACCCTAATTGGGTGAGCATTACCTGTGTCAATGGAGTGGTATGCCCGTTCAGTCAGTCCTGGGGTGGCTGAGAACGTTGGCGCGTAGCTAGTGCACAGCTCCTGGATCTGCTGTCGCTGCATACGCCCAAGGGTCATGGAGAGGTTCACCTCTTCCACACCACCAGCACATTTCCCTTCGTAGTAGACACCTTCAGGCCACTCAGCATCATCTTCTCCCTGGGCTGTAAACTGACAGACCTTTAATTCTCTGGAATAAAAGGGCTTTAGAGAATTAATATGGTACACCTTAGGCTTCCGGTTGGAGGTGGGGAATGCTATGAGATAATTAACAGCTCCCAGGCGCTCCTGGACCGTGAATGGCCCTTCCCACGATGCTTCCATTTTATGGGCCTGGAGCGCCCTTAAGACCATGACCTGGTCTCCTACTTTGAAGGAACGCTCTCTGGCATGTTTATCATACCAGGCTTTTTGCTCTTTTTGAGCATCCTGTAAGTTTTCTTTAGCAAGGGCTAAAGAGGTTCGGAGGGTGTTTTGTAGGTTGGTTACAAAGTCCAGAATGTTAGTTCCTGGAGAAGGTGTAAATCCCTCCCATTGCTGCTTCACCAACTGCAATGGCCCCTTAACCTCACGGCCATATACAAGTTCGAATGGGGAAAACCCTAAACTGGGATGTGGTACAGCTCTGTAGGCAAAGAGCAACTGCTGCAACACTAGGTCCCAATCATTGGAGTGCTCATTTACGAATTTACGTATCATGGCCCCCAAAGTTCCATTAAACTTCTCCACCATGCCATTTGTTTGATGGTGGTAAGGAGTGGCAACCAAGTGATTTACCCCATGAGCTTCCCAAAGGTTTTTCATAGTTCCTGCCAGGAAATTAGTCCCTGCATCTGTGAGGATGTCGGAGGGCCAACCTACCCTGGCAAAAATGTCTGCTAGTGCCTGGCACACACTTTTAGCCCTGGTGTTGCTTAGAGCTACTGCTTCCGGCCATCGGGTGGCAAAATCCATGAAAGTCAGTATGTACTGCTTTCCTCTGGCTGTCTTTTTCGGAAAAGGACCCAGAATATCCACAGCTACTCGCTGAAATGGAACTTCAATGATGGGGAGTGGTTGTAGAGGGGCTTTGACCTGGTCTTGGGGTTTTCCCACTCTTTGGCACACCTCACAAGACTGGACATAGGTAGAAACATCCTTGCCCATTCCCTCCCAGTGGAATGACCCCCCCAAACGGTCTTTGGTCCTGTTCACCCCAGCATGGCCACTAGGGTGATCGTGGGCTAAGCTCAAGAGCTTGGCCCGGTATTTAGTTGGAACTACCAACTGTCTCTGAGGATGCCAGTCTTCCTGGTGTCCACCAGAAAGAGTTTCCTTGTATAAAAGTCCTCTTTCTACAACAAACCTGGATCGATTAGAAGAGCTGAGAGGCGGTGGGTTGCTCCGTGCCGCTGTCCAAGCTCTCTGGAGGCTTTCATCTGCTTCCTGTTCGGTCTGGAACTGTTCCCTTGATGCTGGAGACATCAGTCCCTCATTGGATTGTGGACCTAGGCTTGGTCCCTCTGGAAGCAATATAGGGGATGGAGCTGTTTCTGTTGACTGTGAACCGCTCTCCGCTGGTGCACTATGTTGGGATTCAGGCTCCGGTTGAGCCTCTTGTGTAGGGTTATCGGCTGCTGCCAGTTCAGGTTCAGTGGGGCCCTCTGGTGTTGAGGTTGCAAGTACTGGATTCAGTGCTGACACAGGGTCTGGTGTTGGTTGTTCGGCTGGTTCCGGTTCTGGGACTGGTTCCGTCTGGGTCTCTGGGACTGGATCCACTACTGCTGTTGCAGACATTGGCCTAAGGTCCAGGTCCATCACCTCTGACTGGGTCCTGATAGCAGTTTCCGGAACAGAGCTAGGCCTCACGGCTTGTTTAGCCTGGCTGCGGGTGACCGTTCCCACCCTCTTGGCCTGCTTCACATGATTGGCCAAGTCTTCCCCCAACAGCATGGGGATGGGATAATCATCATAGACTGCAAAAGTCCACATTCCTGACCAGCCCTTGTACTGGACAGGCAACTTGGCTGTAGGCAAATTGAAAGAGTTGGACTTGAAGGGTTGAATCGTCACTTGGATCTCTGGGTTGATTAAATTGGGGTCCACTAAGGAAGCATGGATAGCTGACACTTGTGCTCCGGTGTCCCTCCACGCGGTGACCTTCTTCCCGCCCACACTCACAGTTTCCCTCCGCTCTAAGGGTATCTGGGAAGTATCTGGGCCTGTGGACCTCTGGTGTGATTCCGGTGCAATGAACTGTAATCTGTTGGGGTTCTTGGGGCAGTTGGCCTTTACATGCCCCAGCTCGTTACATTTAAAACATCGTCCAGCTGACGGGTCACTGGGGCGAGGAGGGTTGCTGGAGAACGGGGTGGCAGGACGATAAGGGGTCTGGAGGGTTCTTTGGGAGGTAGGTGGGGCCTTGGGCGGCCCCCGGTAATAGGGTGTGGTCTGGGGTGGTCCCTTCTGGTCTCCGCTCCAACTGCGACCAGTTTTCTTCTTCTCTGCCACCTCCACCCATCTGGCTCCAATCTCTCCTGCCTCGATTACAGTTTTGGGTTTCCCATCTAGGATGTATCTTTCTATTTCCTCAGGAACACCCTCTAAGAACTGTTCCATTTGCATTAGGAAGGGCAAATTTACTGGAGATTCAACACTTGCTCCTGATATCCAGGCATCCCAATGTTTCACAATGTGGTAGGCATGTCGGGTAAATGACATGTCTGGTTTCCACCTTAGGGCTCTGAACCTCCGACGAGACTGCTCGGGTGTTATCCCCATTCTGACTCTCGCCTTGGATTTAAACAGTTCATACTTGTTCATGTGTTCTTTAGGCATTTCAGCTGCCACCTCAGCTAAGGGTCCACTGAGCTGCGGCCTCAGCTCTACCATGTACTGGTCAGTAGAGAGGTTGTATCCAAGGCAGGCCCTTTCGAAGTTTTCTAGGAAGGCCTCAGTATCATCGCCTGCCTTGTAGGTGGGGAACTTTCTGGGATGGGAAGTGGTACTTGGAGAAGGATTACTAGGGTTTGTTGGGATATTCTGCTGAGCCTTTATCTTCTCCATCTCCTCCACATACTTCCTCTCTTTTTCCTTCTCCTCCAGTTCTTTGTCCCTCGCTTCCATAGCTCTCCTGTGAGCAGCCGCTTGGTGTTGTTCTGCCTCCCTTTCTTGTTCCTTCTTCAGCCGCATGAGTTCTATCTGTCTTTCATGTTCCCTTTGTCTTTCCTCAGCCTGAAATTTGGCTAATTCCAGCTGTAGTCGAGCTGAGGATTTGGTCATTCTAACCTCTCTGTTTTTAACTAACTTTACACCCGAGGTTTAGAAATAAACAAACAAAACTTGGCTGTAAAATTTTGCTGTGCTGGAATAGAATACCTATTCTCTGATAGTGATTGTCAGCCTACAGAAAAAGACAATTCCCTTGTCTCTGTTCTGGGCCCAACTTAAAGCAAAAAACCTCCAAACTACTTGGAAACCTGCTTACCCAGCCCAAAGAAAAAGCAAATGGGTAGAACACACACCCCCTATTTACTTTTAGGAAGAAAAGAAAAAAAAAAACCTCTGGGTTGGAAGACTGTGAATTTCCCTGCAGGAGTTAAGTACCCTGCCTCCAGGCAAAGAAAACCTGCAATTCACAAGATAATCCCCTTTTGTCTCTGCTTGGCCACAAAGCAGGGAAAACCCAAGATGCTTTCAGTTTCAAAGCTGCTTCAAAGCCACAGGAAAAAAAAATTCCTTTTTAAAATCTGTATTTCTAGTTCAAAAAATCTCAACTGGATCTCAAAATGATTTCAGGTTAATCCCACCACTATGCCACCATGTCAAGGTTCCTCCCCCACTCTGAACTCTAGGGTACAGATGTGGGGACCTGCATGAAAAACCTCCTAAGCTTATCTTTACCAGCTTAGGTCAAAACTTCCCCAAGGTACAAAGTATTCCACCCGTGGTCCTTGGAATGGCCGCTACCACCACCAAACTAATACTGGTTACTGGGGAAGAGCTATTTGGACGCGTCTTTCCCCCCAAAATACTTCCCAAAACCCTGCACCCCACTTCCTGGACAAGGTTTGGTAAAAAGCCTCACCAATTTACCTAGGTGACTACAGACCCAGACCCTTGGATCTTAAGAACAATGAACAATCCTCCCAACACTTGCACCCCCCCTTTCCTGGGAAATGTTGGATAAAAAGCCTCACCAATTTGCATAGGTGACCACAGACCCAAACCCTTGGATCTGAGAACAATGAAAAAGCATTCAGTTTTTTACAAGAAAACTTTTAATAGAAAATAGAAGTAAATAGAAATAAAGAAATCCCCCCTGTAAAATCAGGATGGTAGATATCTTACAGGGTAATTAGATTAAAAAACATAGAGAACCCCTCTAGGCAAAACCTTAAGTTACAAAAAAGATACACAGACAGAAATAGTTATTCTATTCAGCACAATTCTTTTCTCAGCCATTTAAAGAAATCATAATCTAACACATACCTAGCTAGATTACTTACTAAAAGTTCTAAGACTCCATTCCTGTTCTGTCCCTGGCAAAAGCAGCATACAGACAGACACAGACCCTTTGTTTCTCTCCCTCCTCCCAGCTTTTGAAAGTATCTTGTCTCCTCATTGGTCATTTTGGTCAGGTGCCAGCGAGGTTACCTTTAGCTTCTTAACCCTTTACAGGTGAGAGGAGCTTTCCCCTGGCCAGGAGGAATTTCAAAGGGGTTTACCCTTCCCCTTATATTTATGACAATACTAAAATGTGGATGGTGCTTTTAGAGTCTGCTGTGACGATCAAAAATATAGGTGCCCAATCAGAATTTGACACTGGACATTCGTGGCATAATCAGAATAAGATTATCTAATGTGTAATATGATCAACTAGTTCGAATTAGTCATTTGTAGAAAATGGAAAGGAAGAACTGTGCATGTAAAAATTAAACTATAAAAGCAATGCAATAAATTTATCTGAAATAGCAGCAGTAAAACAGATTGAAAAAATGTGTTGATCTGAATACACCAGAAATAAGGGGTAAAATATAACCCAGCATTTGATTAAACATAAAAGACAACATTCATCCCATGATTTCAATGGCATTGTTCTAGGGATGAATTTGGCCCCTGTAGTGTAATTATGATATTTTAGCTGACATATTTTGTTTCCATTTGTTGGAGCTTTGAATCTACTGGCAAATTTCAGAAGCCAAATCAGCATTTGGGGGTGAGTGTATCTGCAGGGCTTCTTTGTCAATATTAGGATATGGCTACACTGGGAGCTAGGGGAGTGTAATTTCCAGTTCGAGGAGACATACCCACACTAGTGCACTAAAAATAAAGTGCAGTCACAGTGGCACAAGCAGCAGGAGGGGCTAGCCACACTGATTATGCACCTATTTGTGGCAGTTAGCCCCTCCTGCTGCTCGTGCCCCCATGGCTGCACTCTATTTTTAGCACCCTAGCTCCATTAGAGCTAGAGCAGGTACGTCTCCACATGCTGAAAATTACAAATGGCTTCAAGTGGAGACCTAACTTCAATGTCTAACTATAGTTCTTTCCTAACAAATGGCCTGACGCCAAGTGCCTTCTGAGTGAAATTAGTGGAATTCAGAATGGTTCTGAACTTCTCAGGAGCTGCCCAGCTTTTTGCAGGATCAATCCCCCAATGCCTAGCTGTGAGTATCCCTTCACAATGGCAAATCACACGCACAGGTCCAGATCCTCATCTGGTATAAGCTGGTATAGCTCTATTGATTTCTCTGCCAAAGGAGCTGCCCTGCAAAATCTACTCTGGGAGGTGTATACTTGTCATAAGAGGAAAATAATACATTTTTTCCAAGCTCAAGTTCCAAACTTCTGTATTCAGCCACATATGGCTCAAAACCCAATGCTGAGAGGTGGCCTTGGGGTTCAAATGCAGAATGCAAGGCAGCTTCCACACTGGAGAACACAAGAAGAAGTTCCATATCAGGATATGATCACCTGTATGATTAAATGCTTCCTTTCTTTACCAGGATAATGTATCCTCCCATTAACTTTTTTCTTCACCAGACCAATTATAAAACAAAATGTAAAGGATTTGGTGGCTTTTTTGGCATAATTATATCAGTCTCATATTATATGGCATTGTGCAGGTGTTGTCTGTTGAAAGACCAGTGGATCTGCAAGGTTTAAAAATATCATGTAGCGCTAGTGACATCTACTGGGGGTAGCCTACTGAAACAGTGATAGAAAACACTACTCAAACTCAAGGCTCTTGCAAAAGCCTCACTTGTCTACACAGCCCTGCAATTTGGACTAGGGAAATGTGAATGGCTGTGCTGGAATTCCCCCATGATGCTGCTGGTTTGAACTAAAAGTTCAAACCTAGTTCGCATTAATGTAGTCCTGTTTGAAGAGGACTTTGTTAACACAAACCAGAGACCTTTCAGTTTGCATGACCAGCATCCACACAGGGGAATTACAGCACAGCACTTTGGTGCATGCTGCAATTTACACACCCCATAGCCTGCACTGGGGCACAGTATTAAACATAGCCTAAAATCCAACTTTGAACCAGATTTTGTGAGCTTGAGTCTATTAATATGTACCATAGTTCAGGCAGTCAGTGGAAGCAGCCTTGCAAGAACTATCTCTAATTTTATTCTAGATCTATTTGTGAGAAGTAGTAGAATCATCTTCAGCAGGTGTTTGTGTTGCTTCCTCCGTCAGTCCCAGAGAGAGTGAATAACAATAGACTAATGTGACGAATACATGAATCAACCTGGCCAGATCCTTGTTCAAGAAGAAAGGACAAAAAAATTTAGCCTAAATTTGTTTTCCCAAGGTTCAAGGGAAAAGAGGCCAGTAGAATATCAACCAGCTAAAGTATATTAAATGTAGACTTTATTTCCATACTAAGGAGGAGGATGGATAGCAGTGCAGTGTTGTGCGGTGTGATGGGGTATTCACCCCACACTGATCCGGGAAGGGTTAAGGCAGACTGCGAAGGGGGCTAATTAAACAGCAACTAATTTTAAAAAGTAAGGAAAAATGGGAAAGCTTAAAGGAAAACACGTAACCCCACTCTGTGGGCACAGGGGAACCACAAACAGCCATCTCTGGAATATAAAGTTCACAGTCTGTTCCTCACATGTCCCAGGCCTCCTGCCCAGGCCCTGGCTGTGCTGCAGGGAAGCTGCGGGTTGGATACTTGCTCAGGGGGTGGCCACACACCTTCAGGGTTTAGATGGTAGGACCCTTCTTCCCAGCATCGCCTCCCCACCCCGTCGGGGTCACAATCCCCGTCCCAGTCCGGCCTGCAAGACCTCTTGGCTGGTGGCATCTCCCTGCACAGTGCTCTGCCCAGGGCCCCCCCTCACTCTTTCCAGCTGCTCACCGCACTTGGCTCCAGACTGCTCCAGCCTCAGCTCCAGCCCCAGCTCCACTCTGTCTCCAGCACAGCTCCCTGGGCTGCTCCTCTGGCTCTGGCTGGCATAGCTCTCTGCTCCCCAGCTCAGCTCAGGCTGATGCTCTCGCCTTAGCTCGTCCTGCCTGCTCTGGAGGCAGTTCCAGCTCACATGGAGGACGGGACCCGGGGCCTCCTTACTCCCTCATTGGCGTGCCTGCCCTGTCAATCAGGCTGACCTGGAGCATTGGCGTCTCTCCATTGACCCTCGGGACGGTCAGTCTCAGGGTCCTGATTTCTCACCAGCCCTTCCTCTGTCTTTTTATACTGGGAGATGGCGAACCAAAAAACCCCACTAAGTTTCAGTAAGGGGCCAACAGCCCAACAAAGGTGGATGATGGATAGCAGTGCAGTGTTGTGCCGTGTGATGGGATGTTCACCTCACAATGGCTCTGAAAGGGTTAAGGCAGACTGAGAAGGGAATTAATTAACCTAACAGGCCACAGCTGAGGGGAGTCAGGTGACTAAGCAATCCCCTGATTGAATGAGGAAGCCCAGCTGAGGAGAAAGGAGCTGGGCTGGGACTACAAAGACAGGGAAATGGAAGCAGATGGGGCTGCAGGGAGAGTCTACAGTCATGCCCTGGCAGAAGGGAGGCATGTTTGGTGGCTGCAGTGACAGGTTGCCTGCAGTTGATGCCTGGGAAGAGGGAGTAGTGAAGCTGGCAGACCCAGGGCTTGTCTACACTACCGCGCTGGGTCGATCTAAGATACACAACTTTAGCTACATGAATAGCATAGCTGAAGTTGACATACTTAGATCTACTTACTGCGATGTCTTCACTGCGGTAAGTCAACAGTGCACACTCTCCCGTTGACTCTGCTTGCGCTTCTCGTTCTGGTGAAGTACTGGAGTCGATGGGAGAGCGCTCAGCGGTCGATTTATGCAATAAATCGACCCCCATTGGATTGATCGCTGCCCGCCATAGACAAGCCTCCCGAGAAGAAAGGGAGAGCCAGAAGGTTAGGAAAGAGATCAGGGAAATGCAGCACCGTCCGGGGTGGCACAAACCTTGACTGCTGACTAGAGGGTCCCTGAGCTGGAACCTGAAGTAGAGAGCGGGCCTAAGTTCCCTAACCAGCCATTGGGGAAGTGGTACTGGTGGGGCAGTGAATGGGAAGGCTGCATAGTACTGCTGGTGAGGAAAGACTTTCCAATCCTGAGAGGGGAAACACGTATAGTTACCTGGCCAGAGGGCTAAGTCATAAAGGTGAAGCAGCACCAGCTCATGCAGTGGGGCTGCAGACCCAGAGAGAGGGGCAGCGGATGGCGTGCAACTGCGGAAAGGTTGTTGACCTTGTGAGCTATTCCCCAGAACAATTAGGAGATGCTATCCTAGCAGTGAGTGGAGCACCCCATCACACGGGGGTAGAAAAACTGTGATCTAATCAATGTAATTACACATGACTGGTAGGGCATACTGCAGTCAGCATTGTGAGTGCTGAACAGTGCACTGGACAATTGAACATCTGTAAATTCACGTTATTCCTTTATCTGATTGCTAAACTAATGAACTCCACCTTCCCCCATGATACTGTGCTGCTCCAGCATTGCAAAGTGCATACCCAGTCACTCTCAACCCAGTCAATAATCACATGCACCATTTTACAATAAAAGAACTGGACAAGCTTTATTCAACCATTACTAACAATTCAGTTAGACCAGAACTTTTGAAGGTATAGTTCCAGAAAATCAGAAAGACCTCTGAGAGTAACTGAGTGCTTTCTCAGTTTGGACACATTTATTGTGTTTCTTTGCTTAAAATGCCAGCTTTCTGCTCTTTTTGAAGAAAGGGCAGATTTTTGTTTAATAAACAATATTTTTGCACATGTATAGTGCTTTTCATCCACGGCTCTCTTAGAACTTTACAGATATTACACCTGATCCTTAGTGAGTGTAAATTGGCAATAGCTGTATTTGAAATAAATAGTGCGAGGACAATTTACACCAGCAAAGAATGTGGCACACTAAGTCAAAACATACCTTCCCTGTGAGGCAGAGAGGTATTATCACCATTTTATAGCTATATTAAAGCACAGAGAGAATGATTTGTTAAAGATCACACAGCAAGTCAGTATGAAAACTGGGAATAACACCCAGAAAATCTGAGTCCTCCTGTTTGCCCCCTTTCTTCATGAGCCATGGGGAGAACAGGATTGCCTATATTGTCTTCAACATGCTCACGACACTTGCTGCTTTGAATTAAGATAATGACAATTGACTAGATGTGTTTTAGGGTGAAGGTTTACCTTCCTCTGCAACTTCCGAGATTGTCTGCGACTGGAGCTGGCATGCCAGATTGGGTGGACCGGTGCTCTGAGGTGGGACAAAGAGTCTTCTTTCTAGATACCTGGCTGATGTGTCCCGCCCACATGCTCAGATTTCCATACAGATAACCAGATTTAAAATCAGAAAGGAATTCCCTCCCCCGGGAGATTGGCAGGGGCTTCAGGGTTTTTCCACATCCCTCCGCAATATGGGGTGTGGTTTGCCTGCTGGGATTATGTGGGCATAACTCACATAATTAATTCTCTGCAATTGCAGGGCCATCAAGCATTGGTGCCACCTCAGTCTCTCCTGTTCTCTCCCTGTAGTACATAGTTTACAGCATTTCAGTCCTCAGAAAACTAATCTATCCTTATTTTTACACAATCCAACATGATAAGCACTTTACAGAACAAATTGAAAGATGTGGTCCCTGCCCTGTAAAGATTAGTCTAGTTTTAGACAAAGGAGACAAGAGGGGGGTGACAAACAGTAGGGAGAGTGAGGAAGGATGACTGAACAACCATATGATCCCACCGTTACTAAACCTAGGCATGTGAAAATCATTATTTCAGAGATTCACAGATTTTAAGGTCAGACAGGACCATTAGATCATCTGTCTGACCTGTATAACACAGGCCATAGAATTTCACCCAGTTATCCCTATATTGAGCTCAGTATGTTGTTTGACTAAAGCATGTCCTCCAGAAAGGTATCCAGTCTTGATCTGAAGACATCAAGAGACGGAGAATCCACCACTTCCCTTGGTAGTTTGTTCCAGTAACTAATCATCCTCACAGTTAAAAAAAAATGTGTGCTTTGTTTCTAATTTGAATTTATCTAGCTTTAACTTCTAGCCATTGTGTCTTGTTATGCCTTTCTCCACTAAATCAAAGAGCCCTTTAATACCTGGTATTTCTCCCTGTGAAGGTAGTTATAACAGGTTCAAGTCACCTCTTGATTTTCTTTCTGCCAAGCTAAACCAATTGAGCTCATTAAGTCCCCCACTGTAACCTTCCCAAAAGCATTGCTTACTGAGTGAACAGCACTTGCTCATGCTTGGGGCAAAAGCAAAAAGAATTCTTTGTGCAAGCAAGGCATCCTTTTGCACCCTTCCTGAATTTAAGAAATTGTCTTAAAATTAATAAGAGCCAATCTCTGTCAAGAACAGAACTGACAAAGACAGCACTTTAAAGAAGACAGCTGGTTACATTGGGCACTTGTTTCAGTTTCTGCCTTGCTTTAGATATTTTCTGCAACTATTAGTGAATATATTTTTTAAATCTGGTATTTATTATTGTGTAGGTATGATGCTTTAGATCATAATACCGTAGAATTCTCTTGATTGGGACAAATCAATGGATGGCCAATAACCATGATTAAATGGAAATTCTAGTCAAAAGGAGACCCTTAAACAAAGGAATTTGCAATGATGTCAAATGACAGAATACTCTTCTAAATAACAATGAAAGAATAAAATGGATATTCACTATAATTTACATTTAATATTTCTTATTTTCCACTTTTAATATTTATTTGGCAACTTCTGCCTTAATGCCGGTGTAACGGGATGCAGCTACTGTACACTGAATTCTAGACAGCTAGGTCTGCTTATGCCTGTAGCGAGTTTGGCCTTAAATCTCAGAATTTACTCCATTAATACTTTGGAAACTGGTCCATTATGAGGAATTTAGGCTCATATTATCCTAGTTAAACAGCAGTCATTACTATCCTATATCATTAGGCTACATTGGTTCTCTGAGGATATGTCTACACTATGAAATTAGGTCGAATTTACACAAGTTGTTTTTTTAGAAATCGTTTTTATATAGTTGATTGTGTGTGTCCCCACACAAAATGCTCTAAGTGCATTAAGTGCATTAACTCGGCAGAGTGCTTCCACAGTACCGAGGCTAGCGTCGACTTCCAGAGCATTGCACTGTGGGTAGCTATCCCACAGTTCCCGCAGTCTCCGCCACCCATTGGAATTCTGGTTTGAGATCCCAATGCCTAATGGGGCAAAAACATTGTCGCGGGTGGTTCTGGGTATGTGTCATCAGGCCTGCCCTCCCTCCGTCTGTGAAAGCAACAGCAGACAATCGTTTCACACCTTTTTTCCTGAGTTACCTGTGCAGACGCCATACCATGGCAAGCATGGAGCCTGCGCGGCACACTGTCACCATACGTCTCCTGGGTGCTGGCAGACGCGGTACTGCATTGTTACACAGCAGCAGCTCATTGCCTTGTGGCAACAGACGGTGCAATAGGCCTGATAACCATTGTCATCATGTCTGAGGTGCTCTTGGCCGCCTCGGTAAGGTCGGTCAGGAGCGTCTGGGCAGACATGGGCGCAGGGACTGAAATAGGAGTGACTCGACCAGGTCATTCTCTTTAGTCCTGCCGGAAGTTGTATTGCACCATCTTCTGGCCAGCAGCCAGGAGATGAGGATGGCTAGTAGTCCTATTGTACTGTCTTCTGCCGAGCAGCCAGGAGATGAGGATGGTTAGCAGTCCTACTGCACCGTCTGCTGCCAGCCAAAGATGTAAAAGACAGATGGAGTGGATCAAAAAAAGAAATAGACCAGATTTCTTTTGTATTCATTTGCTCCCCCCTCCCTCCGGGAAATCAATGGCCGACAATAGTTTCGGTGAGGTCTGTCAGGGGCACCTTGAAAAGTTTAATGGAGATTCAGCCCTGCCTGGAATACCAGAGGGAGAGATAGCTCAGTGGGTTGAGCATTGGCCTGCTAAACCCAGGGTTTTCAGTTCAATCCTTGAGAGGGCCATTCTGTGTGACAGTTGTTTTTGTTTCTCCTTGATGTAAAGCCACCCCCTTTGTTGATTTTAATTCCCTGTAAGCCAACCCTATAAGCCATTTCATCAGTTGCCCCTCCCTCCATCAGAGCAACGGCAGACAATGAGGAAGGCCCCACCCCCACTTGGTTCACTCTACTTCCCTGTAAGCTAACCACCCTCCCCTCCCCCCTTCGATCACCGCTTGCAGAGGAAATAAAGTCATTGTTGCTTCACATTCATGCATTCTTTATTAATTCATCACACAAATAGGGGGATAACTACCAAGGTAACCCAGGAGGGGTGGTGGAGAAGAGAAGCACCAAGAGGGGTGGTGGAGGAGGGAAGGACAAGGCCACACAGCACTTTAAAAGTTTAAAACTTATTGAATACCAGCCTTCTGTTGCTTGGGCAATCCTCTGGGGTGTAGTGGCTGGGTGGCTGGAGGCCCCCCCCACCGCATTCTTGGGCGTCTGGGTGAGGAGGCTATGGAACTTGGGGAGGAGGGTGGTTGGTGGGAAGAGGGCTGTAGTGGTGGTCTGTGCTCCAGCTGCCTTTCCTGCAGCTCAACCATACGCTGGAGCATATTCGTTTGATCCTCCAGCAGCCTCAGCATTGAATCCTGCCTCTTCTCATCACACTGCCGCCACCTATCATCTTCAGCTCACCACTTACTCTCTTCAGCCCGCCACCTCTTCTCGCACTCATTTTGTGCTTTCCTGCACTCTGACATTGTCTGCCTCCACGCATTCGTCTGTGCTCTGTCAGTGTGGGAGGACAGCATGAGGTCAGAGAACATTTCATTGCGAGTGCGTTTTTTTTCACCTTCTAATCTTCGCTAGCCTCTGGGAAGGAGAAGATCCTGTGATCCTTGAAACACATGCAGCTGGTGGAGGAAAAAAAAGGGACAGTGGTATTTAAAAAGACACATTTTATAGAACAATGGGTACACTCTTTCAGGGTAAACCTTGCTGTTAACATTACACACATAGCACATGTGCTTTCGTTACAAGGTCGCATTTTGCCTCCCCCCACCACGTGGCTACCCCCTTCTCCCTTCCTCCTCCCCATGGCTAACAGCGGGGAACATTTCTGTTCAGCCACGGGCAAACACCCCAGCAGGAACGGGCACCTCTGAATGTCCCCTTAAGAAAAGCTCCCTATTTCAACCAGGTGATCATGAATGATATCACTCGCCTGAGGATAACACAGAGAGATAAAGAACGGATGTTGTTTGAACACCAGCAAACTTACGCTGCAATGCTTTGATCTGCAATGATTCCCGACTACGTGCTACTGGCCTGGCGTGGTAAAGTGTCCTACCATGGTGAACGGAATAAGGCTGCCCTCCCCAGAAACCTTTTGCAAAGTCTTTGGGAGTACATCCAGGAGAGCTTTATGGAGATGTCTCTGGAGGATTTCTGCTCCATCCCCAGACATGTTAACAGACTTTTCCAGTAGCTGTACTGGCCATGAATGGCAGGGCAAATTAATCATTAAACACGCTTGCTTTTAAACCATGTATACTATTTAAAAAGGTACACTCACCAGAGGTCCCTTCTCCACCTGGTGGGTCCAGGAGGCAGCCTTGGGTGGGTTCGGGGAGTATTGGGTCCAGGTCCAGGTTGAGAAACAGTTCCTGGCTGTTGGGAAAACCGGTTTCTCCGCTTGCTTGCTGTGAGCTATCTACAACCTCATCATCATCATCTTCCTCGTTCCCAAAACCTGCTTCCGTGTTGCCTCCCTCTCCACTGAAGGAGTCAAAGCACATGGTTGGGGTAGTGGTGGCTGAACCCCCTAAAATGGCATGCAGCTCATCATAGAAGCGGCATGTTTGGGGCTCTCACCCGGAGCGGCTGTTTACCTCTCTGGTTTTCTGGTTGGCTTGCCTCAGCTCCTTAAGTTTCACGCGGGACTGCTTTGGGTCCCTGTTATGGCCTCTGTCCTTCATGCCCTGGGAGATTTTGACAAATGTTTTGGCATTTCGAAAACTGTAAGGGAGTTCTGATAGCATGGATTCCTCTTCCCATACAGCGATCAGATCCCGTACCTGCTGTTTGGTCCATGCTGGAGCTCTTTTGCGATTCTGAGGCCCCATCATGGTCACCTCTGCTGATGAGCTCTGCACTCACCTGCAGCTTGCCACACTGGCCAAACAGGAAATGAGATTCAAAAGTTCACGGGCCTTTTCCTGTCTACCTGGCCAGTGCATCTGAGTTGAGAGTGCAGTCCAGAGCAGTCACAATGAAGGCTGGGGTCTCATAGGACATGTGACCATGTCACCTGGTACTGAAATCCATCTTAAACCTGGTGCTTTTCCATTTAGAAGGAGGGGTGGGAACCCAGAGAGGGACAGAGGATTCCTGCCTTGTGCAAAAGATATATAAGGAGGTGGAACAGAACAAAGGGCTGCAATCATGAGAAATCCCCTAGCTACCACCTGAGCTGGAACAAGGGCTGTACCAGGGGAAAGGACGCCCAGACGAGGAAGACATCTAGTCTGTGATAGAAGCTTATTGAAACATCTGAGGGTAAGATTTTATCTGTAATCACTTTCTTTTACTATATTAGGCATAGACTTGCATGTTTTATTTTATTTTGTTTGGTAATTTACTTTGTTCTGTCTGTTACTACTTGGAACCACTTAAATCCTACTTTTTGTATTTAATAAAATCACTTTTTAATTATTAATTAACCCAGAGTATGCATTAATACCTGTGGGGCGGGGGTGGCAAACAGCTGTGCATATCTCTCTATCAGTGTTATAGAGGGCGAACAATTTATGAGTTTATCCCGTATAAGCTTTAAATAGGGTAAAATGGATTTATTTGGGGTTTGGACTCCATTGGGAACTGGGCATCTGGGTGTTGGAGACATGATCATTTCTTAAGCTATTTTCAGGTAAGCCTGCAGTTTGTGGGACGTTGTTCAGACCTGGGTCTGTGTTTGCAGCCGGCAAGAGTGTCTGGCTCAAACAGGCCAGGTACTGGAGTCCCAAGCTAGCAGGGAAAACGGGTTAGAAGTAGTCTCAGCACATCAGCTGGCAGTTCCCAAGGGTTTTCTGTGATCCAGCCCATCACAAGTATACAAACAGAGGAGGGGGGGAAGAGAGAGAACTGGAGACATTTTGCTTTATTCTCCTAAGTATTTTAAATGCTGCCTACTGACACATTGAACTCAATGGGATTTTGCATGCACATAGAACGCACTTGACCTAAGTGGAGTATATTTTAATTAGAAATGGAAAAGGCTTGTTAGATTATGTTAGCCTGCTTAGTCTCTCTCTCATACACACACACTCTAATACGGGGAGCATGTAATGCCCTGAAGGTCTTACCTGGCATCTATAACATTCTTGCAAAGAAAATATTACTGCTCCCAAAGGATTCTGTGACATTTCAAATATATATTTGTTGAACTTCTGTTCCTTTAAATGACAGTTATGGATGCATGAATCTGCTCTATTCTTTAAACACTTGGCAACTACATCGAAATGTGTGATGCAGACTGATGTCTCTTTCCCAGGAACACTTTTGTAGCGGCCTTTGAAAATATATGCCTTGTGTTGTCCCAATTTTAAATAAACAGTATTAATAAAAGAAAGGGATCATGTTCTGTGCCTGAGAACAAAATTCATAAATTAAAGGGATAGTGCACAATTAGGCAAAAGTTGTTGTTGAATTTAACATGGTACTTTCAAGAGAAAAGGAAACTAATGCATTGAAAATTATCAAACTATTGGTAAGTTCACATATTGCATCCTTGACTAATGCCATCTATGAAACAAGCATATCTACTATATTATTGAAGATGAGATCATAACAAGCTTAACTGAAATGAGATGGTGGAGCTTCTGTTGTAAGTCTTTTAGTTTGGCTCTCTAAGAAGAGACTGACAGGGCTGGTGGCAATACCAAAAACCTTTTTGGGCACAATATTTTCATGAAAGCCTTCCGAAACCTAACATGGCAGAGAGGGTAGAGGAAGGGATTCACAGAGGAATTGAACCACAAAAGCCAAAATGTTATTTCATACAAGAATTTGTTGACACACTTTTCATAGCAGGCTGCGCGAATTATCATAAGTAATGAATATGGTGCCCAGCAAATGGCAAAGACACAGACAATTATGGCTAGTGACTTTGCAATATTTTTGTCCCTGTTCAATTTTGACCTGGTCTTCACCCTGAGGGTTACTGACTGATCACTATCAGGGGTTATGGAATAGCCTCTGGACTGAGGTGAACAGTCAGTCTCCAGTGACTGCGTCTGTGACCTGGAAGTAGTAGAAAGACTGTCCTCTGTTTCTAAAACAGTAGAACGAACTTCTTCCTTCAAAGAGCAATGGTCAGCCATCAAGACATTGTTTCCTGTTGGAGGTACAGACACCTGTTTACTGATACTGACTGTGCTCTGGAGCCTTTTTCTCTTGCGTTTTTGTATATCCCAGTAGATGTGCATGTTGAAATAGCCCACAGAGATACAAGGTGTGAAGAACTCAAAGGTTGAAGCACATAGGAGAAAGTACCAGTTGTAGTAGAATTCAGCATAGCATTCTCCATCAGGTACGTTGCTGCAGCCGACCACAGCTTCCCAAATGAGGATTGCGGGGCCATAGAGTAAGAATGCAAAGACCCAGACTGCCACCATCTTAGCAATAGTCTTTGACATCGTTCCCTGTTGAATCCTATATGTCACCTAGAAGTAAAATTAAAAGACCCCCATGTCAGTCATACAGTGCGTTCTTTTAATATCTAGTGCAAGTACTTTGTAAAAACTTCTGGGAAATTAAGAATAATATTTGTACTTTGGGTCTCCAGATGTCCAGAACATTTGTGTTTATATAAAGCCCTGAAAAACTTTATTAATCTTGGGCTCAAGCACTATAGCCTACTGTATGCTTAAGATTTGGGGGGAAAACATTTGAGATGGATATACCTTCCATTGGAATGAATGAATGAGTAATAGGAAATGGTTTGATGGCATCACCATTACAATAAGGAAATAACAAGGAGTCAGCTTCTGACTCATGAAAACATTGAATCTCTGAGGTGAACTAAGAATGGGGGGGTTACTCCCACTGTAATAGAAAAGTAACCATGACTGCTTCCAAGTATCTAAATGTGAATATTTGTTTTTCTTTGTCACAGAATAAAATGTATCCCCACCCCAGATCCCCTTATAGTTCTTAAAGGAAGGAAATTCAATCATTTAGATGTTGTGTTATGGTTCTTTCTTTATCATGTAAATGGCCGCTCAGATTCCTTTAGTGGTTGAGGTTTTTATGCCTTATCAGACTTTTTTTTTAAGTATCCAGCAACAAAAAAAGTTGCCAATGCAACCTTAATTCAGATCCCTTGTGTGTAAGCATTATGACAGAGTCTTTAATTACATGATCACATACAATTTTTTCCACAGGACCCCAGCTCATTCAGTGCACAGAGTGTATGATACTTCCTGACTGAGCAGCTTTCAATACTTTGGGGTTTTTTCCTCACTTTTCAGTGATTGGCCCCAGGCCATACTTACTGCACACTATTCAAACCCGGCTCGGAAGACAGAATTAGTAATTTCCTTAGGGGCTTGTCTGGGGTGCTAATCACTATAGTATCTGAGCGCTTCACCTGGGAAGTGTGATGGTATGACTATTCCTATCTTACAGATGGGGAGCTGAGGCAAAGAGACAATAGCAAAAGTATCCAATTTTGGGTGCTCAATCCAAAAAGCCTATGGACTGATTTTTTTTTTCCAGAGGACCGTCCATTTTATAATATTTTATTTGTTCAAAGCACAGCTCCCATTGACTTCAGCTATAGCTGTGAGTGCTCAGGACTCTGCAAATCAGACCCCAGATGTTTCAGTCTGGGACACAGACAGCGAAGAATAGTTAAGTGACCACCTGTGAAAAGTCTGGTGTAAGTGACTTGCCTAGTATCACATACAAGCTCTGTGGCAGAGGCAGGGATAGAAGCCACATTCCCAGGACAGCATTCAACTACCTTAACCAGGAGACCTTCCTTTCTATTCCTGCCATCACCTGCCCCATTCAGTACACACCTTCCAATCCTCCCTCTTAGCAGAGGTTGTGGGCCTTTGGTTTTGGGCAGGCCTACACCCGCCTGTCCCAGATCTGAAAATAGTACACATCTTCCAACTTCTGCAACAAATGAGACAGAGGTCCTGTAGAAAGCCTCCTTCACTACCCAACCCTGCTTCCTTTTCTGAGCAACAGCCATACTGTGCATTGAATGAGGCACAGATCCAGCAGAAAAAAATAGCCTGTGATCATATAATTAAAGGTTGTATCATAATGCATATGCACACATGCATTTCTCCTAACTTTGAGGGCTAGATTCTGCAACTTTAATGCTCCTTAAATATAGGGTTTTTGTGTGCAATTTCATAGGTTTTTATAAAAGCAAACTGAAAAAAAAACAGAATTCCATCATGTGGCATCATATCGACACCCACATGGGTCATCAAAAGGGTTGGAACCTTTAGATCCAAAGCACAGAGCCCCTTGAGCTAACACAGTAAGTGATATCAGTATTAGGCTCTCATCCTTCATATGGACCAGACACTAAGGGGAGGTGAGATCCACTTTGCCAGTGGATTTCACGGACATTTGCTGTCCGCAGAGAAATGTTGAGACTCAGGAAATATGGGTTTTATTCCAGGTGGTAGATGTACTAAGGTGGTTACAGACCCTTCTGTCCTTGGCCCCTCCATTCTGTCCTTGGTCCAGTCCTCCGGCCCTCCCTTAGATCCTCATCCAACATTTCCACTCACTCCAACCTCCTGGTTGGCTCCATTTCCCAAATTCCAATCTCACCTGACCCTCCATTTAGCTCCTTGTCTCAATCTCCCCATTCCTCCACTCATCTCAGGCCCTGCCTCCCCATCACCACCCTCTTTCAGGTCTTCGTTCCCCAAGCTCCTCATTCTGGCCCAATCTCCCATCCCCACCTTCTCCCTGGCCCTTGTCCCAGCCTCCCCACTTTCCACTGCTCCAGGCTTGATTTTCCACAAATCTGCCTGCTAGGCAAGCAGCTTCCTCCTCCTCACTGACAGCACAGGAGAGACAGTCTCCCCGCTCTCAGCTCCAGTGCCAGAGCAGCCCCCAGCATCCATATGCAGCAACTGCTGTAGAAGACCTGCTCCACTCCTGCAAGATGTTCAGCGTAGACGGAATTGTCAGAGAATTTAGTTGCCTAACTAACAACTCTCTACCGAGCCTGTGCAAACAGATTTTCAGAGGCTTTTAAGTTGGACAAATATTCACAGGAATAGCAAAAAACACGCTCCTGAAAGCGGGGCAACCCTCATACCAAATTTCAAGTCTCTGCTCCAATGAATGGAGGAGCTAGAGCTTCTCAACAAAACACTCAAGAATTTTTTATCATTGTCATAACAAAGTATTATCCCTAACCTTATTCTGAGAAATGGCTGAACTGTTAGTTGAAACTTTCAACAACAGCAAAAAAAGTTCACCCTGAGGAAGACAGCGAACACAGAAAACTTCAGCCTGGATGGTAAAAGTTTGGCAAAGTCATAAGTTACATGAAAATAAGATCTTATAATGTCAGGCAATCTTTATAATATAGGCATTATTACATGTGCTACCTATAATTTAGATTAGCCAAAGTTACTGGTCTGGGAGTCTGGAAATCTATTTCCAATTCTGCCATGGACTCAGTGTGTGACTTTGGACAAGTCACTTAAATTCTTTGTTGGATAATGCTTATCCACCTTTGTAAAGTGCCTCCCAAGCTATGGATGAAAAGTGTTATATAAGTGTTAAGTATTATCATAAACACACAATTACATCTAAACATCATGAGACATGCAAAGCTAACTATAAATGTTCTACTCACAGCTTTAGTAACTGACAGGAACCGATCATAGCTGATGAGGACGATGCTAAATGCTGAAGCTGTGCACATAAGATAGTCTACAACTAGCCAGAGTTTGCAGAGAATTCTTCCAAATATCCACTTCCCTGTCAGGATGTAAGGGATATACAGGGGGATACAGAATACACCTATAGAGAAAAATCATAAATAAACAATCAGGTTGTTATAGTCAGGACTGCAGATGGTACTAATAGGAACCCAGAACAATTTTTGTGATACCCAATTACAAATATGTCAGATTGGAATTTACAGATTGAAGTTCTTGTGTTCTCATTAAATTAGTTAATGGGTTCCTTACACTTGATCTCAACCATGTTTTTATGCACTGTTAATTCTCTGGCAGGTATAATATAGTGCTTATTATTAGTATTTTCCAGACTTGTATCACAACCTAAAGGAAAGAGTAGCTAGCCAGTGGTGGGCAACCTGCAGCCCGCATGCCGCCCATCAGGGTAATCTGATTGCAGGCCGTGAAACATTTTGCTGACGTTGATTATCAGCGCCTCCCCCCCCAGCTCTCAGTGGCCGTGGTTTGCCGTTCCCGGCCAATGGGAGCTGCAGGAAGCAGCGGCCAGCATGTCCCTGCGGACCACCGCTTCCCGCAGCTCCCATTGGCTGGAAACAGCAAACCATGGCCAACAACAAAAGTTAAAAAGATTCTATAGTTTCCTATACATACTCAGCCCAGCATTTTCCACTGATCTTAATCCCCTTTTTGGCACTGAGCTGATAAAGTATTAGTCTGGAACACACATGAAGCAGTCTCAACACCCATGCTGAACCTAAATTTAGGTTCCTAAAACCACATATAGGCACTTAAATCGGCTTTCAAAGATGATGAACACCTATACTTCTCATCATCTTCAATGGGATTAGATGATGCTTAGGACCTCTGAAAAATCAGGTTACTTTTGTTTAGATGCCTCGATATGGATTTAAGAACCTATCTTTATACATGTAAGTTTGAAAATGGTGGCCTCACTTGCAATCTCTCATCCTTAGTTAGCAAACAGGATGCACAAGAGGTGAGTTGTCTGTTTCTAACACATCTTACTGACTCTGAAGATTTCAGGCCCACAGGAAATTTGAAAGAAAAGTGGGAAACATTAAGGCAGTCTGAGGGGACTTGAAGCTCTCTGCTTAGACCTAGAAACAAAAGTCTCTGAAAAAACTGTCAACCATTGAGAAGAACAGTTCTGTGCAGAAGGCCTGAGCTATGGAACAGCAACTACAGATGGGAAGATGGTCAATGTGGAGCACAATGCCCTGGATATCAACACGGACACTCTTGTTTTCACCTCTATGCCAGTCCAAGAATTAGATAGAAGGCCATCAGTCAAGGTATGCAGGATTGATGCCCAAGGTTTTAAAAGCTAAAGTGGAATGACTTAAATATTCTGATGAAAAAGAGGCGATACATATTCGGAACATGCATTGGGCACTGCTTGAAGTGGAAGAGATGGCTCAGTAGGAGGTTCTCCTTCTCCTGGTTCAGTGAACTAATGGCTCTGCATTGCTCTGGAAAATGGAAAGCACTAGTCTACAGAAAGTGCTATCTTGTGAACCGGCTGAAAATCAAGGTGCCCCCATCAGGACATTTATGACACCTCAAAATATGGTGCCCTCTCTAAACTCCTAAACCAAACATTTCAAAAATGAGAGCGACAGCTAAGCTGCTATATCATATTTAGGCATGATAATAAATGGTCTGAGTTTCGAAAGAGCTGAATGGCCAAGTGAATCCCATTGAGATCACCCTACACATACATACACTACTCATCTAAAATAACATTGACCTCAGTAGGAGCTGCTGGGTGCTCAGCACTTTTGAAAACTAGGCCAATTATTTAGGTGGCTGTATGGATTTAGGAACCTAAAGTTAGGTTCCTACTTTTTTAAAACTCAGGGGATTTTCTAATTAATTCAAAAAGAAATATTTTGACTCTGCCTCCTATCCTAAGGATACTTCAGTGCTTGTGGTGATCGCACTAGACAATGCTTGCAAAGTCTTTTATTAATATGGTTCCTCTAAAACTCATATTAATTTGCTGCAATACCTGTTGGTGTGTCACATTCCTGAAGGATAACATAGTAAATTAAATAAGTTACCTGGAAATAGCACATGCTACTGTACAAAAACATGGTAATACTGTAGGAAAAGGTGAGCTGCACACAACTCACAATAAGGTCCTTACAGTCTCTCTTAATAAATATCCAGCTGGTAAGTGTCAACTTCTATAATTTGCATACAGAAGCATTTGATTAATTTACATTAATAATGACTGTCTGTTAGCATCAATCTCTATTCGGTGCATGGATAATGTTGGCAACACATTTTGACATACATAGTTCATGTAATTTGTATACTGTTTGTAATACGTAGTTCAAATATTAGCACTGTCAAATTGTAAGGCATGAACTGATCCTATATTATTCTTTGGGGGATGAAATTCACTCCTGGAGGAGGCTCAGCATAAAGCCTCATTAAATCCCTCTGAAATACTTATGAGCAACTTATTCCTGTTGGAGCACTTAGCATGCTCCCATTCTGATCTCTGAAACCTCCCATCTCAGCCACCATTCCTGTGGAGTCCACAAACACTGCTTCTTATATGGCCAGTGCGGTTACTGTTAAAAGCTGAGAAGTGTTCCCTTCTCTTCAGTCTGGGTGGGACCAGAAACAGAACCCCATTAATGGGAGCTCTTCAGCTAATTCCCAGCACTGAAAATGCACACCTTCCCAAATAGTGCATATTACAGGAGTATATATTGTGTATGTCATAAATCTAACATTTAAATTATCCCCATTAATGGTGTTATGTTCTGAGCACGTTTTCAAACCCTTTGCTGAGAGAAGCAAAGACTAGTTCCTTTTAAAATGTATTACAGCGATATGATACTGTTCATTCCTAGGGCTCCTTTACTTATCAGTACAGTACACTAGAGCACTAGAGTCTAGATCAGGGGTGGGCAAACTTTGGCCCAGAGGCCACATCCGGCCCTCCAGCCGGTTTAATCTGGCCCTCAACCTCCTGCTAGGGAACTGGGTCTGGGGCTTGCCCTGCTCCCGAGCTCCAGCTGGGGACCAGGGTCTGAGGCTGCTCCGAGCATGTGTGCCGAGGCTCCCAGAAGCAGCAGCATGTCCCCCCTCCAGGTCCTACGTATAGGAGCAGCCAGGGGCCTCTGCGCTCTGCCCCCACTCCAAGCACCACACCTGCAGCTCCCATTGGCTGGGAACTGCGACTAATGTGAGCTGCAGGGGCAGCACCTGCGGACGGGGCAACGCACAGAGCTGCCTGGCCGCACCTCCACATAGGAGCCGGAGCTGGTACAGGCTGCTGCTTCAGGAGCTGCTTGAGGTAAGCCTGGAGCCTGCACCCCCTCCTGTGCCCTAACCCTCTGCCCCATCCCTGATCCCTCTCCCATACCGCAGCCCCTACCCCAGCCCAGAGCCCCCTCCCGCACCGTGAACTCTTGCACTATAAGGTGGGTAGAAAGCTGGCTAGATTGTCGGGCTCAACGGGTAGTGATCAATGGCTCCATGTCTTGTTGGCAGCCGGTGTCAAGTGGAGTGCCCCAGGGGTCGGTCCTGGGGCCGGTTTTGTTCAATATCTTCATAAATGATCTGGAGGATGTTGTAGATTGCACTCTCAGCAAATTTGCGGATGATACTAAACTGGGAGGAGTGGTAGATACGCTGGAGGAGAGGGATAGGATACAGAAGGATCTAGACAAATTGGAGGATTGGGCCAAAAGAAATCTGATGAGGTTCAATAAGGATAAGTGTAGGGTCCTGCACTTAGGACGGAAGAATCCAATGCACCGCTACAGACTAGGGGCCGAATGGCTAGGCAGCAGTTCTGCGGAAAAGGACCTAGGGGTGACAGTGGATGAGAAGCTGGATATGAGTCAGCAGTGTGCCCTTGTTGCTAAGAAGGCCAATGGCATTTTGGGATGTATAAGTAGGGGTATAGCGAGCAGATCGAGGGACGTGATCGTTCCCCTCTATTCGACATTGGTGAGGCCTCATCTGGAGTACTGTGTCCAGTTTTGGGCCCCACACTACAAGAAGGATGTGGATAAATTGGAGAGAGTCCAGCGAAGGGCAACAAAAATTATTAGGGGTCTAGAACACATGACTTATGAGGAGAGGCTGAGGGAGCTGGGATTGTTTAGTCTGCAGAAGAAAAGAATGAGGGGGGATTTGATAGCTGCTTTCAACTACCTGAAAGGGGGTTCCAAAGAGGATGGCTCTAGACTTTTCTCAATGGTAGCAGATGACAGAACGAGGAGTAATGGTCTCAAGTTGCAGTGGGGGAGGTTTAGATTGGATATTAGGAAAAACTTTTTCACTAGGAGGGTGGTGAAACACTGGAATGCGTTACCTAGGGAGCTGGTAGAATCTCCTTCCTTAGAGGTTTTTAAGGTCAGGCTTGACAAAGCCCTGGCTGGGATGATTTAACTGGGAATTGGTCCTGCTTCGAGCAGGGGGTTGGACTAGATGACCTTCTGGGGTCCCTTCCAACCCTGATATTCTATGATTCTATGATTTCTGACCCCACCCCAGAGCCTGCACCCTTAGCCAGATCCCATACCCCAACTCGTGCCCCAACCCTCTGCCCCAGCCCTGATCCCCCGTCTGCCCTCTGAACCCCTTGGTCCCAGCCTGGAGCACCCTCATACATCCCAAATCCCTCATCCCCAACCCCACCCCAGAGCCCGCACCTTCAGCTGAAGCCATTCCCCTCTCCCCTGCACCCTAACCCTCTGCCCCAGCCCAGAGCCCCCTCCCTCACCCTGAACTCCTCCTTTCTGGCCTCACCCCAGAGCCTGCACCGCCAGCTAGAGCCCTCACCCCCTCCTGCACCCCAACCCCAATTTTGTGAGCATTCATGGCCCGCCATACAATTTCCATACCCAGATGTGGCTCTCGAGCCAAAAAGTTTGCCAACCCCTGGTCTAGATCCACAAAGGGATTTAAGGTGCCTAACTGCCACTTTAGGTGCCTAAATTCCTGAGGTGCCTAAGTTTCCATGAACAAAGTCCCCATGGCACCTACATTTCTACTGGTATGCCTGTGCAAAGCTTCCTAAGTTCTGATGCCCAGCTCACACCTAAGCCACGTTGGGACCCTGAAACTGCATTCCCCTGCCTACCTCATCTGTGGGGCCTGATCCAGTAGGCATTGTGAGAGGCTGCCTACAAGCAAGCCTACTGCACCAGGTCCTGTCCAAAACAGAGGAGGAACTATCACCCCCAATTATACACAATAGGCCAGTGGTTAGAGCACTCATGGGATATGGGAGACTGCAACTCAGATCCTTACTCTGCCTGGTTCAGGGCAAGGACTTGAACCTCAGTTTCCTACCTCCATGCCCTAACCACTGGGCTACATAGCATTCTGAGATAGGTTTCTCTCAATCTCTGACCTGGTTTAGGTGCCTAACTCCAGGAGGGGTTCACAGCTGTGACTCTCAAGTGGAGTTAGGTGCTTCCTTCTGATCCAGATTTAGGTGCCTAATTCCCTTTGAGGGATGGAATTTAAATCACACACCTCTCTTCAGCATTTCATTCCTCGTTAGCTTAAGTGGTTTCTTGCTCAGCCTGCTAGTTCTGAGAATCCCATTCCTCGGCACGCATCTCACCCCATGCATTGTATAGGGAGCCTAGACACCTAACTCAGGGCTGAGGAGCCAGGGGGCAGCAGGACACCTAAAGACAGGCATTGCAGCAAGGAGCTTATATCCTTCTTGTGGATGTAGCCCTAGGTCTTCAGCCTCATACCTCTGAATACCACATGAAGCATACAGTAATCACCCAGAACTTTATTGCTGATCTTGTCTTATTGCTTAAGTAAAATAAGCAGGATGTAAATATGTTAATTACAGAAAATTCAGTTGTGTCTTCGAAAAATATTTAACATTCTTGAAATATTAATTCATTAAAAACTATTGTTCTGCATTTACAATGATTTAATTCTCTTCTTCCAGTGATAACTCTTCTACATATTTGTTTAAATGCTATAGTGGTATAATTTTGGATTCCACCAATCAATTTTAATTTATTTCAAGCATAGTTTTTTAAAAGGTGTGTGTGTGTGTATAGCATCAACCCACTGAAATGATTAATAATTGATTATTTATTCTTTTCATATGTCCTTAAGCCTACAGCCAGATACAGAGATGAACAGTAGAATATTTGCAAAAACTGCCTAGTGCTAGTCAGTTGGCTGACTTAGTAAATGGAACAATGTAGCGTATGTACTCCTGGAAAGAATAACTAGTAATTCTTAAACTTTTGGCTACTAGTTAATTTCAACCGAATACAGAAAACCTGAAAGGAATTTGCAATATATACAAGATCTACTGGTTAACATATACTATGCTCCATCTGACAATCTATGATGAAAAGCAAAATTCCAGAGTGGAGGTTAATTAAAACCAGTTACAAACAATAACCCCTAAGCAGCAATGGTTTCACATCCATTCTACATAGAATAGTTGCTTTCTTTTCTGAAGAAAACATCTTTCACATTGCTAAAAGATTGGTTTCTCTTTCTAGTACATTTTGGAGAACTAACAGCCTGCTAAAGTACTCCATGCAGCTTCCACCCCATTATCTGATCTTAGGTATATGTTCAGGAAATTTGCTTGTTAAGAGAAACAACATAATGAAATAAATCTTTCTTTGAAGTAAACTATAAAATGAGTATTACATTTGCTTCATTATCATAACTTACCCACTAAGAAGTCTGAAATAGCAAGATTAAGAAAGAAATAATTACTCCGATGCCGAAGATTTTTGTTCACCAAAAACGCCAGGATGACCAAGGCATTTCCAAGCACTGTAATAAGAGCTAACAAAACCATAAGAACTGCCAGTAATACCAAAACAACCAATGTAAATTTTCGTTCCAAGTTCGATGTGGATGAAGTTGTCCTTCCATTACATGTTGCAGTCATGTGTAGATCTTCAGTACTGTTGTTATACATATTGTGTATCCACTTCAGGCTCTTTTCTGAAGAAACAGTACAGTAACTGTTTCTGTTAATGAAGATAAAGAATTTTAATAAGATACTGTGTATTTAAAAGCAGATATTGAGCATCCAAAATGATTTGATAAAGTAAAAAAAAAAATGATTGCAAGATTCTGATGCTTGGTAAATATAGATTTTGCACAGCTTCCTTGTTTTCAAAAGCATGGTCCATTTAGCTGTAATGTCCTGAAAACTGAATCTGCAGAAGTATCACCAATAAACAGGATGCGGAGTTTTCAAATGCTAGTTTTAAAATGCAGTGACTGTGTGTGAGGTTCCCCTCTGGTGTTATGTGGACCGGTGATCTGCTAGGTCACTCCAATCCTTGACTCTGGGAGCCAGCCTTACCCTGCTCTGCTGTGAGAACTCCCACTCCTGGGCTATTCATGCACAGCCTCTGGCATGTAAGCTGCTTGGAATGTGCAATGACACAAGCCAATATCTCCAGTCCCAGACACAATCCTAGGATCCTCTGTCTTGCAGTGTCCAGTTATGTCTTGCAGTGTCCAGTTATGCCTGCTGGACATTGCAAGCTTATATGAGTTAATCAATTTAACAAAGAAATTGATGTGTACCAGGCTTGTTATCCCAAGGGGAGTCTCTGACATGCTTCAAACCAAACACTTCAGGTAGAATAAACAAACAGATTTATTAACTACAAAGATAGATTTTAAGTGATTATAAGTCAAAGCATAACAAGTCAAATTTAGTCAAATGAAATAAAAGCAAAATGCATCCTAAGCTGATCTTAACACTTTCAGTGCTCTTACAAACTTAGATGATTCTCACCACAAGCTGGCTGGTTGCCCTTCAGCCAGGCTCTCCCCTTTGATCAGCACTTCAATTGCTTGGTGGTGATGTCTGTAGATGGAGGTGGAAGAGAGAGGAAGAGCATGGCAAACATGTCTCCCTTTTATCATGTTCTTTCTTCCCTCTTGGCTTTGCACCCCCCCCCTTCAGAGTCAGGTGGAGCATTACTTCATCATAGTCCCAAACTGACCAAAGGAAGGGGAGTGACTCACTCGAGAGTCCAACAGATCCTTTGTTGCTGCCTAGGTCAGTGTCCTTTGTTCCTGTGAGCTGGGATGGGTTTGTCCCATACCTGCCCTGATGAGGTGTGAATTGCCCCTCTGCTCTTGGAGAGTTTTTGTCTGGGCTTGTTTTAAACCATGAGGACACATTTTTAGCCTCATAACTATATACATGAAATTACAACCTATAACATTACTGTAACAACAATCACTATAACATTACTATAACAATGCTCAGTGCATCATGAGCCTTCCGAAGACACCCAGCATGACAAACTTTGTATTGAATACTACACAATAATTTTATAAGGATGAACGTGGGGGTGCTGGGTGTTCCCTCGAGTTAGAGAACATCACATTGTGTTTCCTTCAGGCTGATCCTTGTCGATGGAGGTCAGAAAAGCTGGCTTGAAAAATTGCTTTCTTGCTCACTCTTTCTTATTATAGACAAGAATTTTTTATTTTTAGCATAGTGTGCACACCAGATTTTCTCTTGAATTTGTTTCCCATTTACATGTATTTGCAGGGACTTAATTCTAGGGAAGAAAAATAGGTTTAATTTCTAATTTCTTCGGTATTTATCTAGCAACAACAAATTATTATTTATATTGCTGTAGGATTGCGTTCCAATTTGCTTGATGATGTACAACCATATAAAATGATGTTGTCCATGTCATGGAGATCAGAATTTTTTTTTAATATTTTCCTGTCTATGCAGTCTCTATAGTTCAAAGCTTATATACAGCAAAATTATATCTGATATTTCTTGGACTGATGTTAACCAATAAGGGCATGCATTGACTTTAGTGAACCAGGATCAGAAGCTAACTTCCGAAAAACAGGGGAGAAATCCTGGCCCTGTTGAAGTGAGTGGGAGCTTTGCTTTTGGCTTCAATGGGGCCATGACTTCATAGGGCTGGTGATAGAAATGGAGTGCCAATTGTGTGCACACATTAGATTGTTATTTGTTCATAAGCCACTCATTGGAAACTGTGAAACAACTCTGACAATCAAGCCACTTTTATTCAGAAACTTAAAAACGGTTTTTAGGGTCTAACTTTAAGTATCCAAGTTTGCAAATGCTGGTTTCAACCTTTGACTCTGGTTACCCATCTTCAAAATGGGAATACAAATATTTACTCTATAGGGTGTTGGAGTAAATTCATTATTGCTTGCGAAATGCTTTCAGATAAACATTGGATAGAAGGCACTACAGACATGCAGAACATTATTTTTCATACAAAAATCTGCACACTATGTAAGTGATATCAGAATTTAAACTATATAAGAAGATACTCACTTCTACTTTGAGCATTATCTCATTTCCAGGCATCATTGTACAAACCACAGATCTTAACAACAGCTAAGCAGTGCTACAAACTGTTTTATTCCCCGTTACCACAGCCTGAAGTTTGATCTAAACTAAGTTAGCTGGATCTAATTCAACATGGGATTATCTGGTTGAAAATGAAAAGGACCAGCATCCCACTATTTCCATATATAGTAATAGAAATGACAGCTTTCATTTAGACATGTGAAAATTTAAGAGACCTGCTTACCACTAGAGTTTTTCTTCCTATTATACATACATTAGCAAAGAAATCCATTAACTTAGACACTCAGTTTAACCTTGTCAGGAGTTTGGAAACATCTTTTTGTTGGACATTTGCTGATTATAAGACTCAAGCAATGCTTGATAGGACAGAAAAGTACCAAATACAGAGCAAGTTCTGCCTTCTAACTGCTCCCTTTTAAGATCAGTCTTTAAAGGCAAAAACACTACAGTAACTCCTCACTTAATGTTGTAGTTATGTCCTGAAAAATTCTACTTTAAGTGAAATCTAATTTCCCCATAAGAATTAATGTAAGTGTGTGGGGGGGGTTAGTTCCAGGGAAATATTTTCGTCCAAACAAAAGACTATACACACACACACACACACATATACACAGTATAAGTTTTAAACAAACAATTTAATACTGTACACAGCAATGATGATTGTGCAACTTGGTTGAGGTGGTGAAGTCAGAGGGTGGAAGAAGGTGGGATATTTCCCAGGGAATGCCTTACTGCTAAATGATCAACTAGCACTTGGCTGAGCCCTCAAGGGTTAACACATTGCTGTTAATGTAGCCTCACACTCTACAAGGCAGCAGGAATGGAGGGAGGGGAGATAGCATGGCAGAGAGAGACAGAGACACACACCGTGTGTGTGTGTGTGTGTGTGTGTGTGAGAGAGAGAGACGCGCATTGCTCCTTTAAGTACGCTGACCCCACTCTTAAGTACACTGCCTTTTTAAGTAGATCAGCAAGTTGAGACAGCAGCTGCGGCCAGCAAGCTCCCTCTGTCTTGAGCACCCCTCTTCTTTCCCCCCCCCCAACCCGCACAGCAAGCAGGGCTCCCGGGAGCAGCCCCAAAGCAGAGGGCAGCAGCAGCACAGGGCAGTGAGGGGAGGGACAGCTGAACTGCCCGGCAATTGATAGCCTGCTGAGCGGCTGCTGCACAGGGAACTTAGGAGAGCTGATGGGGGGACTTCCAGTCCACCCTGGCTCCAAGCCCCCACCAGCTAGCTCCAACAGCTGCTCTTTCTGCAAGCGGTGGACAACCAGGCAACTGACAAACAACATTATAAGGAAGCATTGCAGAACTTTAAACGAGCATGTTCCCTAATTGATCAGCAACAGAACAACGTTAACTGGGATGACTTTGAGTGAGGAGTTACTGTATTAGCTTTATAGCTATTATTTATATTATTGTGGAGCCTCGCAGTCATGGCCCAACACCCCATTGCACTAGGCGCTATACAAACTGTGACGGGGCAAGGCCAGATGGCTATAGAAAAGTAGTGGGAGATAGATATATTAGCTCCAGGCTAAACAAATCCCTGGTACCAGGATAAGCGAAATGGCAGCTGCTCCAGGTCAATTAAGACACCTGGGGCCAATTAAGAACTTTCCAGAAGGCAGGGAGAATGCTAGGTTGATTGGGACACCTGAAGCCAATCAGGGGCTGGCTGAAACTAGTTAAAAGCCTCCCAGTCAGGTGGGGGTGCATGTCAGGAGCTGTGGGAGGAAGTTGCATTGTTGGAGAGACTGAGTAGTACACACCATATCACGCACAAGGAAGGAGGCCCTGAGGTAAGGGTGAAGTGGAGCTTGAGGAAGTAAGGGCTGCTGTGGGGGGGAAGTAGCCCAGGGAATTGTACATATCATGTTTCTAAAAGGTTAGCTACCATAGCTGATACTAATAGGGTCCCTGGGCTGGAGCCCGGAGTAGAGGGTGGGCCCAGGTCCCCCCCCCCCCGATCTTTGCCCCCTGATTAATCACTGAGACTGGGAGACAACAGAGACTGTACAAGGAAGGATAACTTCTCCTCACCTCCCTCACTGGCTTATGATGAAAAAGGCTCAGTAGACTGTGACCCTTCTCTCTAGAGAGAAGGGTTACGTGGAGGGTCACAATGAGCCTCTGAGGCTAGCAAAATCCGCCAGGAAACGCGGGACCCATAGAGGCAAGGACAGAGTATTGTCACAAAACACAGATGGTTTCTGCCCCAAGAGAGTTTACAATCTAAAACTATGAGACAATAACTTCTTTTCTAGTAATGTACTTATGGAAAAGTCTGCTGAGGGTTGAAAGGAAATTGTATAAAGACCCCAATCTTGCAACAAGGCCTATCAATGGAACACCATACTAACCAGTTTACACAATATGAGAATCTGAACTTATTAATTTGAATATCTCTAGTATTGTTAGAAATGAAGCAGGGTCTAGGATCCTGAATACCAATTTTAGGAGGGAGAATGTAGTAGAGTGTGTATGGTACCTCCAATCCGGGGCTATAAGGAAGCTAGCTAGTGCCAATTATCGTACAGGTTCTAGTGGTATGATAAATAGACCAAGCTCATAAACTTATTTCACATAGGCCAGTAAGCAGCCATCAGATGGATCAGCAGAATGTTTAAAAAAAAAAGGTGTTGGGAGCCAACAGGCTGCCTATATTAAGGCTCCCAACACTGTTAGCAACACTGAGAAATGTTTCAAAAATATTCCTAATGTAGTCAAAGTTTAACCAGGGATCTATTCCATTAGTTCTTAGCAGAGTTCTGCAGCAGCACTGTAACTATAATGAAACTGGGAGAGAGAATTATTAGCTAGGCTATTACTAACTATACTTGAAAGCTTAGAATTAAATAAAATTGTAAATAACTAGGAGAATTTCTACAGCAGATAACTGGTACTAATAGATTGCTGAACATGTGCCTCCAGCAGGATATTGTGTAAAAAGTTTAGTGGCAATTCTATAAAAAGAGCAAATTTCATTCAAATCAACGTGCTAGATAGTCGGTGTGAAAATCAAATATGCTCAAGTGAGCACAGTCGGTTTTGTGGATTTTTTCCTTGCAGGCATTCATAATGAAATTATTCCTGGGGGAATTCTGCACCACTGCACACGCACAAAATTCAGGTCCCCTGCAGAATTTTTTTCTGCGGAAAATACGTTCTGCCAGAGAGGTGCTGCAGTTAGGCTTTTCACCCACCCAGGCTACTATGGTGCCAGAATAGAGCACAGCTGCTCCTACTCGGGAGCAGCCAGCTGCAGAGGGGGAAGTGAGAGGAGAAGAGGCAGCTTTCCTCAAAGTGCCCTGCCAAGGGGGGCAGGTGAGGAGGCACAGCATATGGTGGGGACAGACAGCATGGGTCACTTTGGGCTGCTGCAGGGGTTTGCAGATTGGGGTTCAGAATGGCTATAGCAGTGACAGACAGTGGTGGGGGCTGAATATGGCTTATGGCAGGGCCACATGGGAACAGGGCAAATGTGCCTGACTGAATGATAGGCTAGGGTCAGCATGGGAGAGGCTCCACAACTCCCTCCCTTCCTCCTCCCCCAAAAAACTATTCCATACTTCTCCCACCCACATCCAACAACCCTGCAGGTTCGTTCCAAGGCTTCTTTCCAGCAATTACTTCCCTCTTCCTCAGCGCCTATATTAGCCCTGATTCCCCCAAGCCTTTGCAGTGCGGGAAATACATTTCTATATTGTAGTTTAAATGAATTATAACTCAAAGTTCTGTATTAATATGCCTACTAAGAAATTTATTGGTCAAAAAACATTTCCTGAAACTTTTTTGTTGTCTGTATTATTACAGACATACTTGCTGACATTTATTTTGAAATAAATTACCAAAATAATTGAAACTGGTATGATTATACTGTGGTGTTTTGACATATAAAATATGCAGAATTTTACAGAATTTTAAAATAATGTGCAGAATTTTTAATTTTTTGGTGCAGAATTCCCCCAGAAGTATGAACTTCAAACATAAAACTGTACAGTAATAGGTAACAGAACTGCACTGAACGCCTTTTCAAAGTATTAAGACACTACAAGACCAAACTATTATTACAATTCAAAATTTTAAATTGCTATGTTGGGCTAACAAAATGATTTTATTTCCTGTAAAAAATAAAAATGGTTTAAGAACAAACTAATCCTTTTTAGATTTATGTACTGAAAAATTCCAAGTACATGGTAGGAGTGTTGGATTAAATGTTTTATGTTATCTTTTTTCAACCTAAATAACTTTGCACTGAACGTAATCAAAAACCGTTCTGAAAACCATCTGGCCCCAGGACCTTGCAGTTTATAAGACCAGCAGGAACTAACTCTCAGTATTCTGTTATTCCTTTTGAATTCACCTTGGCTCATGGAGAACCCAGCACCTTGATAGAAAAGACTTTTCTAACAACGTTGCGTGTGTGTGTGTTTGAAAAATCCTTATCAGAGACCAGATTATAAACGTCAAAGGGCTGTTGGCAGAATGACAGCCACTTCAATTTAACCACCAAGAAAAAGGAATGCAGATACTGTTTCTAGGCACCTAAGGGTCCTAGAGTCATCAATTCAGTTTCAGGGGCAGTCTGTTTTGCTTCCAATATAGCAAAATCATTGCAATCAAAATAATTTAAAAAATTTAAAGCACCCTTCTCCCCCTCTGTTCTCCAACTGCTATTTTCACCTTTTTGTGGGCATATTTATATGGAGGAGGAGGCTGTATTTAATGACTTGAGTAGGGATTGATGCCATATTGATTTCTCTCTCTGAATTTTCATCTGATAAACAGATCACTCTATTTTTCCAGCCTACTGGAAAATCCTTTCACATTTATTGGATTAAATATGTATACAGTCCATAATTTGGTATCTGAATTACAGTGGTAGGGGACATTTAACAGCATTTAGTTTCTTTGCTTGTTTAAAAGCACCATTATATTTTATACTTCTAATAAAATATATTTGGATAATGGGTTTTAATCTAAAGGAATTAGAATGACTTTTGCACATTTCTTCTTTGTTTGATTCTATTTGCCAGTTAATGTCCTACAAGATTTGTTTAAATCTAGCTGATCCCATAGTAAATGTAGCATTGTTGTGTTCAGAGAGGGAGCATTGCACTGTATTTAAGTTTTGATTTAATTTTTAAATGCATCCATCCAAATCCTTATGAAAATACTATAATATTTTGCAGCAAAGTTCCAAAGCACTACAGCTTGCAATAGTAAGTAATACTACTGCAATGTTTGGGGCTATTCCTTTAGGATACTGAAATTCACCTAATTAAGATAACATGTTTCACTCCTAAAGTGAAATATAGGAACGTCCATTTATTTTGGACTAGATTGTGTCTTTGCCAAAAGCCCTGATGAGTTAAGGGGCAGACCAGGGACCATATTTTGACTCTGTCTCAACATACTGCCTCTTTCATCCCTCACTCCAACCCTATCCCCAACCCAGATTGTTTCCCCCATATGCTGGCTGGCACAGCTAAACTGGAAACAGTAAAGTGAAATCTCCATCCAATTCCCTGCCAATCTGCATGTGATTGGGGGGGGGGGGTGGAATCAGCCTTGCAGAGGCTGCTGTTCCCTGAGATATCCTTATCTCACACAGAAGAGAGAGGGTGTCTTACTCCCCCCATACTCCTCTGAATGGGCACATACTAGAGATCACAACTGTGCCTTTTATTGCCCATAGCCATATCTCAAAATCACCAAGAAGGTGGATTACATCAGAGCCGTAATACCTAACAGACTATCACGGCTAGAGAGATTAAAGCTAGAAAGGTTCCCTGTAATGTACTGATCAGAACAATACCAACATCCATCTAGAATTTACAAGCACATTAAACTTGAATTAAATAACACATTCTCAGAGTTACACAAGTTGTACTCCAGCACAGTATCCTTGAACACCATGCACATCCTCATTGTCAGATTTCAATAAACATCTCACTTGTCTTTATCTACATCAAACCTAAACCTTTTGACATCTGACGTAGACTGCCCTTCTATACTTTAAAGGACAATGAACAGAGAGGTGTATGCAATCAAACGATTGAGCCCAACCCCTTGGAACAAAAATCTATTCTCATGCTTTGTTGAAAAACAAGCATTTTGTGGAAAGCTACAAGTAAAACTTTGTTCTCAGTCAAGGAAGTTTTAAATTAGAAAAATACCTTTTTTTTAAAAAAAAAGAGGATATAACTTCTTATCATATCAGTCCAGAAGAGGTAGTTTGCCAGCAGCTAACATTCTTGCAGAAGAAACAAATGCAAGCATGATGGCCACCTTCCTGGAGGTGACACAAAGGGGACTGAACTGGGAATGTCCAGAGCTAAAACCAGGAGCTGCATGAGCTAAAGAGAGACAGCTCAGTAGCTGGCTGCTGTAATAAGTCATCTATTCTCTGGACTGGCACAGAGGGGGATTTAAACACCAGTGGTTACACAAACACATACATACTGTCATTTTGACTATTTGCTCTCAGAGATGTTGTTTGCTACCTGAATGAAATGGGATTGTTTTTGCTCACTGATTCGTTGACAATCTTTTGTAATGGGAAAATAAATGGCAACCAACGCTTTATCTGAATTTTCAGCTGAATAATTATTTGGGCTAAAATTCATGGAACTTTTGGGATTCTCTAACATCTTCATAAATAAATTGGCATTGGTCAAGGTATTCAAACAACAAACCATATGACACCATGAATAACATCTTAGCAAAGTTACCACATTTATTCACTAAAATATCTGCAAATCATTTTTAGTATTATCTGAACAGCTCTAACGTAGAGACTTCCATGTCAATCTTTCCTAAGGATTCTCAAGTCTCTTAGCTTTGCTAGTCTGCTTTCCAATTTCCTTCAACTTAAGCACTGATTTGCTATAGTTTATTTTAGGAGAAATATAGACCTAAATTTTTAGAAGTGACCAAGGATTATGAGTTCCTCGATTTTAGGGTGCTTGACTTGACACTCCAGAAAGGGATTGCTTTTTAGGGGGTAGGGACTCAGCATTTTCTGAAAATCAGACCCTTTTAAGATATCTCAACTTGGACATCTAAAAACTTTAGACACTTAAAATCACTAGTCACTTTTGAAAACATGAGCTAACGTGTGCATTCTGGAAGGAACGAATGAAACATTCATATCATCATGGGACTAGAATCGGTAGTGTCTAAAATATCTGAAGCCCCACCTATTTTTACATAATGGCAATTTCTACCTCTGAGAAAAACACTGGAATATTGGGTATATTTGTCAACAGTTTACTAGAAGTAAAGGACAGTACTTTGGCTTTAAATGAATCCATCTGTAAGATAACTAAACAGCTGCAAAGGGATCTGTGGGTGTTCCGTTCTTTTGGAAGTCAGGCCATTAAATAACTTATCCATAACTTTGGTATGACTAAACTTGTTATGAGATTTCTCCATTGCTGTGTGACACTCTGGTGTAACTAGTTTAATCAGCCCAGTTCTATAGTAGAAAATGTTTGTGGGTATAACTGTACCAGCAACTCAAGGGCAGATTCAAGTTATACTAGCAAAAACGTGCTTTTGCTAGTATATTTTATACCAGTTTGGTGAACAAAATAAACGATACTGTCAAAGCACTTTTTTGCTGGTACAACTACATCTACACTAAGGCTTTTGCTGATATATAAATGTAATTAAAAAATGCATACCTCCCACTGATAGTGCTATACCACTAAAATTTTCTAATGTGGGCCAAGCCTATGAAAGTGGCTTTATTGTTAGAACTCAAATAGAAATTATCAACCCTAGCAATTAAAGATCATAAAAGTTAGAGATGAAAAAGACCCTCAGCTAATTGAGTACATCCCTTCAAGTGAGAGATACAGGGGGAAAAACCTCAGGATCCACATGGCAGGTCCTTAATGCATAAGAGAAATCCAATTGACTCCCTTTGCAGAATCAAGACCTAAATTTGTAGAACAGTAGAGAGAAATCTGGAAGTTCTATGAGAGGGGAAAATTATTGGCATGAAAGATTCTACACAATTAACAAAACAGAACCACTTGTACAGATACTTGATATTTAATATTCATTATTAGGTGAAATACATGATTTCAAAATTCCTGTTTCAAAAACATTGGCCCTTTCAATTTTAGGGCACCTCACCTACACAAATTTCAGCCTGACACACATGCAACAAAATTCTCAATGGATTGACAAAGTGAGTTTTATATTCTGTGGATTGCCACCTTTTTCTTTTTTTTTCTTCGTGATAGCTCTTGAGACTTCATCAAGCAGACTCCAAATTGTATGCTCAAGGACTAGATACACAAGAGAGCTCTCCAAGTCAATCTAGCAATAGGCTATCTGCTTTTTTTCTTTGGTACAGAAAGCTTTAAAAGACAATATTCCAAAGTTTTTGTGTCTTCATCCCAATGTTGAAGAACCCTGCTGACTGAGTCCCAGGCCAAGACAGGCACTTGACTAGTGACCTGATGGTATGGAGGCCAGTTAATCCATGTTGTGCTTGAATCAACTGTAGTTGACAAAAAAAAAAATGGTTCTGGGTATGCACAGGACTCAGTTTAAAAGTATGAGAGTAGGAAAAACTCCTTTATTTAAGCTCTCCATTCCAGAAGGCTGAGGCCATCATTGAACAGAAAGAAAATGTTTCTAAGCCCTTGTTGTTTTTTCTGTGGAATAAAACATATGAGGATCTTTTCTGCAGAAAAAAGATTCATATTTAATTTTATATAAATATGTGGAAACTGAACTTTTTAATGTTTTTAAATGAATTAATGTTCAGTTCTCTTCTTGTCCTTTCTTACTCTTTTGTTCTTTCCCAATTGCTTAGATGATTCTTCCTGGAAAAAAAAAAATCACACAAATATGATTTCAGTAATCTCTTGCCTTCTAGTAAAGACCACTTTGTTTTTCTGTGCACTAACATTCTTTTGAGGTGACTCACTACACTTAATAGTGTAATCAGTTTAAAATATTCATAGTTCAGAGATTGTGATTATTCAGACTTGTATATTTAACAACCTAACTTTCTTATTTAGTAAATTTTTGTCTTGAGCAACTCTAAAACCTTTATTCATAGTTACAAAAGGAATTATCGCCCTGACTCTGACCTCGCTTACAACAGTTAAGCTCTTCAGGGCAAGGATCTTGTCTTCCTCTCTACATCACCTAACAGAATGGACCTCTGAACCTAACTGGGGGCTCTGGGCACTGCCCCAATAAGCACTCAGATAATAAGGAAGAGAGCTGAATGAATAGATAAGATAAACATAATAACTTCACATTGGTGTGACTTCACTGAAGTAACACCATGTTAATTGGGAGTGGACCAACATGTGTGCTTCACTCACTATCTTGCACTTTAGGACCAAAAAATGAATTAAAGTGCTCACCCCAATAGCCAGCTGGAGTTTTGGTGGAGGCAGGAGCAGTGGAGACATATCTCAACCAGAAGCAGCTAATGCATTGTTCCACATGCCCCCTTGCTTCCCACACTCCCCCTTCACTTCTGGTGGGTATGGGATGAGGCTCACTCCTGCTGCCACTGGGTAGGTGGACAGAGGAGGGGGTGCAGGGCTGGATGATTGGCTCCCATCTGGTGCAGTGAGGAAAAGGCAGTGATAAGGTTTGCTTCTCAGGTGGGGAAGCCTTGCAGGCTCTCTGTTTCAGCCCTACTTTTAAGCAACTAATGCTGGATCTCCTCTGATGCCAGGGGCTAACTTGACAGCCAGTTCTGCAGTTTCCTTACCTGGTGAAATTAGCAAGTTGCTGTGTGAGTTTTTTCACCTTCCACATGGCATCCAAGAGGTTTGAGAAATTTAATTACAATTGTTATAACTTTGGTATGATCTGGTGGATTAGGAAGGGTACAATTAAAGGCCCTAAACCCAGCAGGCTGCCTGGGCATTGTCCCAAGCACTTTCATGGAATAGCAATGGAGTATGCCTATATGTCTCATGGAGCTTGTGACTTACCTCATCTCGTGTCTCCTACCTCCAGCATGGAGGAAAGAAGTGGGTCAGGACTCTAGCTTCCAGTCTGGGGTGCCTGGCAGACCTAAGGATGACCTTCACTCTCACATTGAGGTTTATAATACATTGGGGTGTGGGGTGGCTTATCCTAGTATGGTATGACTTGTTAATAAAAATACAGCCTCCATATTTAATCACATTATGATGTCTGTGTCTCACTGTTTCCGTGTTCAAATCAACACACAGTGTTTACGAGCTGACGACAATGCAGGGCCTCCAGTTTCTCATGTCTGGTGTAAGTATCAAACACATCTGAACCTGCTGTAAAAACCTGTTTCCTTCCTACTAGCATGCAATTCTCACATTTCATGTATAATTTACAAAATGCCTTTGATCCTTTACTGGAAACTAGCATTTAAAATGAAACAGAAAAGTCCATTACTGGAACACATTAAAGAGCATGTTTGCATCCTGATTGCTATGCTGAAGACAATTAGCAAAAAAGAACACTTTTCCAAGAACCACAGACACAATTGCTATCTACAGCACTAGTATCTTTAGCATTCATTTGATAAACATTTCACTGAATGATGTTAACCTCTACAAAGGAGATCAAATTACACAAACCTTAAAAGGAACTGAATCAATCTGAAATAAAGTCATTAAAAAAAAAACACACCAAAAGTAAATCCTGACTCCCTGAGGACAATTTTGTTTTACAAACACATTTTCCTATTTTGAAAGAATATTTTTTCTTTCCCCTGCTGCTGTATGAACAATCCACAACCCACACAAAAGAGAGGAAATGGACTGACTATATAAGGAAACAGTGAAACTCAATATACACAAAGTGCTGTGAAATGCACAAAGTAAACAAACAGAAAAGGGGGAAAGAAAATTCTTCTCTCTTTCAGTTATAACCATCTTAGATGCACTTTGTATCAGAAGTAGGAGGACTTTTTCATGCAAAAGTGTGATTTTTGAAGTATCCCTTAAACTATTGGTTCCAGGTGCCTGGATCCTTTTAGAGTTGGCAATTACATATTATACACATACATGCATATCTACAAACATGATTTATATCTTCTAGAGTGAAGAGCAGGAAGGGAACAGAAACATTAAGAGGCAGGAGAAGCTGGCATGGATGGTAAGGTGCAGGAGGTAGGGAACTTGAAGTTTCAAAATTTGAACTGTTTGGGAAAATTAGAGGAAAATATAATTTTGATACTTAGTACTTATACCCATAGGCACTGACTCCATGGTTGCTCAAAAATGGTGGATGCAGCCAGATTCCCCCCTCCGGCTCAGTGCCTCCTGCCTGCTGGCAGCTCCGCCAATCAACTCCTCCCCCTTCCTCCCTGCGCCTCACACCCACCACGATCAGCTGTTCTGTGGCATGCAGGAGGCGCTGGGAGGGAGGAAGGGAGAGGAGTGAGGGCGGTATGTGCTCAGGGGCAGGGGCTGAACAGGGCAGGAAAAGGCAGGATGGGATGGAGCAGGGGCGGGGTAGGAAGGGGCAGGGTGGAATGGGGGCTTGAGGGAAAGGGTGGAGGTGAGGTGGGGGGGGAGGATTGGGGGAAGGGGTGGAGTGGAGCACACACACACACCCCCCGGCACATTAGAAAGTCAGCGCCTCTGTTTATACATAACTTCTATTTCAGTACTTTGCAAATATTATTTCATCCTGTATGAGCAAATACTATTGCTAACACCAGGGGTGGGCAAACTTTTTGGCCTGAGGGCCACCTTGGGGTTCCAAAACTGTATGGAGGGCTGGGTAGGGAAGGCTGTGTCTCCCCAAACAGCCTGGCCCCTGCCCCCTATCTGCACCCTCCCACTTCCCACCCCCCGACCACCCCCTCAGAACTCCCGACCAATCCAGCCTCCCCTGCTCCTTGTCCCCTGACCACCCTCTCCCAGAACCCCCTCCCCTTAACCTCCCCCCCCCCCCGGACCCTACCCCCTATCCAAGCCTCCTGCTCCCCATTCCCTGACTGCCCCAACCCCTATCCACACCCCCAACCCCTGACAGGCCCCCCGGGACTCCCATGCTTATTCAACCACCCCCTCCTCCCTGACGGCCCCCCAGAACCCCTACCCCTTATCTACCCCCCCGCTCTCTGCCCCCTTACCATGCTGCTCAGAGCACCAGGACTGGCAGCCGCACTGCCTGGCCAAAGCCAGCCTCGCCACCTCACAGTCTAGAGCACCGGGGCAGGCCAGCGGCTCTCGCAGCTGCGCTGCCCGGAAGGAGTTCGCAGCCCTGCCGCCCAGAGCGCTGGCGGCACAGGGAGCTGAGGCTGCTGGGGAGGAGGGAAAGCAGGGGAGAGGCCGGGGGCGAGCCTCCCCGGCTAGGAGCTCAAGGGCTGGGCAGGAGGGTCCCACGGGCCACAGTTTGCCCACCTCTGGCTTACACAATATATTACATAAGAAAGAATTATTATCTGTACTTTACAGATCAGGAAACAAAACCCAGAAAAGTTTAAGAGACTTTCCTGTGGTCACACAGGGAGTCTGCAGCAGAGCTAGGACCAGAACACAGATCACTAGACCTCAAATTAGTAGAGCCCTGCAAATCCACAGGTATCTGCTTTATATACATGGACGATTTTTGCGGATAGCAGTGCAGATGCGGATACAAGTTTTGTATCCGTGCAGGGCTCTGACGGTAAGAGATGGACAGGCAGCTGTGAGGTACTGCAGAACAGATCCTCCACCTGCCCTGGGTGGGGATCATGGGGGGCAGGGACACGGGGTCGGGGGCTGCTCAGGCCCCACGTCCAGGCCAGGAGGAGGGTCCACGGTGGCTCCGCACAGCGGCCTGCCTGGCTCTTATCATGTCAGGGCTATGGCTCCAAGCCATCCCCCAGCCGAAGCCAGGTCGGGGAGAGCCACGCTGGCAGCTTAGGAGAGCCGCAGCAGACCCTCCACCTGCCCTGGGTTGGGGGGCTGGGACACGGGTCGGAGGCTGCTCAGGCTCCCTGCACAGGGCAGGTGGAGGGTCTGCCGCAGCTCCCCACAGCTGCCAGTGCAGCTCTTCCTGACTCAACTCCAGCTGGGGAGAGGGGTGCCTCAAAGCTGTTGCCTGGCAACGGAAAGAGCCTCCCCTGGGCGGGGGGCCCGAGCAGCCCCTGGGCAGCTTCACAGGTCTCCCCCATTCTCCCGGCTACCCCAGAGTGGAGCCCAGCCAGGGAGCCGTGGGGAGTTGCGACCGACCCTCCACCTGCCCACAGTGCGGGGTTGAGGGGCTGAGAGCAGCCCACGGCCATGTCCTAGCCCCCCAGGCTTCCTGCCTGGCTGTGGGCAGGTAGAGGGTCCGCAACTCCACACGAGCTCCCCACAGCTGCCCACACGGCTCTGCCCAACCAGCCTGCAGTGGTGGAGATGCCTCAGAGCCTCAGCCCAGCCCCCACTGTAAAGCCCTGCTTATCCGTGGATATCTGCAGATATCCGCAACGTGCGGATTGGATGCGGATACACATTTGTGTATCCGCGCAGGGCTCTACAAATTAGATACTTTAACCATGAGCCCACCTTACTCTCTCTTGTGGGCCTGTTAGGAGTAATGCCCAAATTGAATATTACTCTGGAAGACTACTTAAAACCATATACATTTGATTGCTGGGATTCTGTGCTAAGCAGGAGTGTGGGCAGTTAAGGGAAGACATAGGAGAGGGAATATAGTTTCACCCTGGACTTGAGCAACACCACCAGGTGGTTTGTTATCAAGCTGTAAAATGTTTATATCAGCACTGTATAGTGTGGTAAAGTAAACATTCTCAAAGGCAACTAAGTGATGTAGGAGGCTAAGTCCCACTCAAAGTCAATCCACTTAGGTGCTTTTCAAACATTGTACCCTTAGTCTTTTCTTTGTTCTTGATTTCCACTCTTCTAATCTAGTTTTTAAATGGGGAAAGTCTGGTGTTTTATTGTTTATGAATTGTTTACATGTTTTTCTGTACATATAAATTTTTTCTGAGAGCGGCTTTCTCTTTGATAAAGCATCAAAAATGTTGAATTGTACAATCAGTGTACAGTGAACTGTATCATTTCTGAAAAACAGCTCACTGTAGTTAAATAACCTGAGATTCATACAGTGTATCAGAACAAATGAGGTGTTTAAGAAAAAAGAAAAAAAAAAGATATAAGTATCAGACCAAATCCTGACTTCTTTGAAGTTAACGTCAAAGCTTCCATTGATTTCAATGGGACTAGAACTTGGCCTCACTCAATCTCAGGGTCATTTGAGATGGTGAGACCATGATGCTGCCTATCATGAATTTGGTTATCAGGCACGTATTCTAACTTGGGATCTCTAACGCCATAGTCTTTACCCATGTAAGGCAGTCAAACTAACCTTTTTTCTTTTTTTACTTTTACGTTTAACAAGCAACAAAACCAAAATTACACAACACAAGGAAAAATTCCAAAGAAGTAAAAAAACAAAGGGGAGTCTATGGAATCTTAATAAGGAGAAAAGTAGTGAAGGAATCTTTTTAACTGAGCTCTTAGGTTTAGCTTAAGCACTCAAAGGTTACCATGAGGCAGATCCTCAGCTGGTGTAAACTGTCATAGCTCCATTGACTTCAGTTGAGCGATGACAATTTATACAAATTGAGTACATGGCCCTATATGTTCAGATATTGACATTGTCAATCTTCCAGTAATAACTTACAGCTGAACTTGTGTAACTGTATTCCACTAGTATATTTCTGGCACAATTGTTGATGTGTTTAAAGCGATCTGGTCCTAGCCGGATACCTCCATACCAGCGGGATACCACAACCAAAACATTACGGACATTCAAAATCTGTTTTAAAAAACAAACAAACCCAGAACTTTATTTTAAATAGATAAACACATAAGTCAATAGTTTCTTTTGTATAATGAAAGCTTTTTCTTTCCCAAAGGAACTTGCAAAGGATATTATTAAAGGGATACTTGTTGATTCACATTTATTATTTTTAAATATTGTGCATTTTTAGTTACTATTTGTATTGAGGCCTGAATCCCTGCCCCATGAACAGAGCTTCTATCTGCATTTTTAACTTTATCCTGAAACACTGTGGGGGTTAGGGTAGGTAATTGTCTTGGGCTGGTTCTCTGAAGACTTTTGTAAGCTGCAGCTTCAGAACATGCACGTGGAGCTTCTCAGAAATGCTCCAGGCCTGGGCTGCTGCCACTTGCAGGGCAGCAACAGTAGCATATGGAGAAGACATGAAAGGTAAGGAGAACTTCGCATCTGAACTAGGTTCTCTTCCCACCCTGAAAAAATAATTCTGGTGAGGAGGACTTGACCCTCATCTCTCCACTCAAACAGAAAGGTAAGGCAAATATTGGCCATTTGCCTTTTGTCCCTCAAAAATACCCTTTTCTAGTCCCTGTGTTTTTCAGTTAAGTTAAATGTATCTTTCCGCTTTACTCCCCCCACCCTCCAATTCTCTTTTTATAAGTGCACTGGAGCCAGAGAATTTTGCCTAGCAGTACTTGTAGGAGGCAGTGCTTGTGCCTCCGGCTCATAGCCCCTCCCCTGGCTTTATGAGGCTGTGCCGCCTCGACCCCCCTCAGTTCCTTAGCTCCGAAAGCCCAGATATTAGACTCCGATGAAGAAGGGATGGAGGATGGGTTGTGGAATACATGTCTGCATCACATCTTGAAGAACCACAGTGTCAGTAAGTAACCGTTTCTTCTTCCAGTAGATGCAGCCATGTACTCCACTTAGATGACTCACAGGCAGTACCCAGAGGAGGCGGAGTCTATCTAAACAAGGATTCCAGGATTGCCCTTCCAAAGTTTACATCAGCTCTGGAAGTTGCAGTAATGGCATAATGGTTCATAAATGTATTTATGGATGACTATGTCGCAGCCCTGCAAATGTCCAATATTGAAACGTCATCAAGGAACGCTAGTGACATTGCTTGCGCTCTCATAGAATTAGCTCACATCCACTCAAGGGGTGTAGTTGAAGCTATTTCATACGAAGACTTGATATAGGATGTTATCCATCTGAAGATCGTTTGTGAAGAGACTGCTCGATCCTTCATACAATCCCCATACAACACAAACAGGTGAGGCAAAGCACGAAATGCTTTAGTCCTGTCAAGATAGAAGGCTAGACATCCCCTGACATCTAATGTATGGAGATGCTGCTCCTCTAAGAGATGGATGCTGCTTAGGAAAGAACACAGGTAAATATACTGCCTGGTTCAAATGAAAGCCAAGAGACCACTTTCAGTAAAAATTTTGGGTGCGGCTCCAATTTGTCCTTGGAGAACTGTGTATAAGGTGGTATTGTAATCAGAGCCTGCAACCTGCAGACTCTACTTGCAGATTTTATCACAACCAGTAAACAGTTTTCTGGCACAAAAGTGGAAAGGAACAAGATGCCAGAGGCTCACAGAGGTCCCACTAAGGCTGCCAGTACTGTGTGACAGTCCTACAGAGGAACCAGCTCTCAGACTGGAGAATGGAGATGAAGAAGCCCTTTTAAGACTCTTACTACCATGGCACTGGAAAAGACTGATCTTCCAGGAATGGGGGGATGAAATGCTGAAATTGCCACCAGATGCACCCTCAATGAGCTAAGCACAAGGCCCCAAAACCAATGATGCAGCAAGTACTGGTTAGAAGCCAGCATCAGTTGAACTCTGCTGGCTGACAACCACACAGAAAACCATTTCTATTTCACCAAATAGGCAATTCTGGCAGAGGGACTTTCCACTGTTGAATAGAACCTGTTGAAAGCCACTGAACAATGCTCTTCCTCCTTATTCAACCATGAAGCAGCCACGCAGTGAGATGGAAAGGAGCTGACTAAGGGGTGCAAGCTGTGACCATGATTATGCATCAGGAGATCAGGATGGAGAGGAAGGGATATGGGAGGCTGAATCGGGAAGGTCATACAACCAAACACTGCTCAGCCATGCTGGGGCAATGAGGATGAACTTGACCTGATCCACTTTCAGCTTGAAGATGACCTACGGAACGATCGGGATCAGAGGAAACGTGTACAGAAGAGCCAATTACCAGCTGAGATAGAAAGCGTCAGTCAGGGAGCCTGGACCAAATTGCTCGTAATGATAAATATAATAAACCCAATTCATCCCTCGTGTAACTCCATGAACTTCAGTAGTTACAGTATTGCAACTCAGGCATAAAATTGGAAGTTGTCCAATGGAAAACGTATATGGATACACAAGATCCAACACAAATTCACCTGCAACAGCTCAACTATCGCTACCTAGCCCAGACAGACATGTTTTATATGGCAATTTGTATAGAGAAACCTTATTTATGTAACTGTAAAAATATTGTCAAATTGTTCTGCCTTTGTATGTGAAAACAAGAATTCAATAAAAATTACAGCATAAGAAAGAATAAAGGGACTATCTAGAAAAGAAGTGTTGAGACAATTTCAATACAGTTCATGTTTCACAATATACTTATACAACAATTGTGAGCTCAGTGAATTAACTCTAGCAAAGCAACTCTGTATATCAATTGTTCATAGTAAGCAGGATGCCAAATGGCATTAGGAAATTGTTGAGCTCTCTATCATTTTAAATCTAAAAAGTAAGTCTTAAATATTGTTTCTTCTAACCGGAAAGTACTATCTTGATTGAAGTGGTTTTAGTTTATCTTAGACAAGATAAGAGTCCTACAGAAGAGGAGACCATATCTTCACAGATCATATCACTAGAACCTCAGTGATAAAGAAATATGCCCAAGTTGGGGCAAGAGCTGGGGTGGTTGTTTTTTAAAAAATGGTGCAATACAAAAGTTCCCCAAACACTACACTTTCCTCAAAACTGTTTTTATTCATTCTTCATGAAAATGGGGAAGGAAGAGCCATAGTATAGTTACTGCATAGAATCTAATCCTCTTCCCCAGGCATGAAGTATAATACTTTGTTCATTTCTATTAGCGGCAGAGGTTAATTTAGTCTACCTTGTAATTTTGTATCCTATAGAGCAGATATAAGAAAACGGAAGAGTTAAAAAAAGAAAAGACAGGTAGAATTTATGGTTTAACTTCTTGCCTCATCAAGTTTCAGTAGAATAGAGACTGCTGTGACTGCAAATGATATACTAACCTGCAAAAACTGCAAACCCCCAAATGAAAATGAAAACAGAAAGAGCAGATTTACAATTATCAGTCATAAGTGTGTTTAAGCAGGAAGTCAAGAGATCTCACTGAAGAGCTACAAATGAACTTATGAACTGCTTCTACTCAAGCGCTCATACACTTTTCTTTCCCCTGGGAACTATGCTTTCCTGATCCATACAGAATAAATCTCTCAAATATCTAATTGATGTGGTGGTAAGCAAAGTGATGGTCCTAAGTAGAATCTTACAAGCTGGTGTGTACTGTTCCTTTGGGAACAGCAAGCCTGGTAATTCAATGAGTATTCAGTGAATAAGGGGCTGGACACTGCAGGAAACGCTCTGAGAACCTGGGAGTTGGTGTGTACCTATCATTACCTAATAGAACTACTTTTTTTAAAGCCACGTAATATATAGAATACTAAATCTATAGGGCTATTTGCAGAGCAAAAATTAGAATCATCTTAAGTGCGTAAAGCTGTAAGCCTTATTTATGATCTATGATTTTAAAACACATTTAAAACTATCTAAAGACAAAGTTTGTTTCCTTTAACCTGCATAAGATGGAGGAGGCGTCCACCTGCTGCTGTCTCCCCATCATCTTCACAATCCTGTAAGTACGTCTGTTTGTCCTCACAGTATATTCTGAAAACAAGCAACAGTATTAGAACCTAACCCAAAAATATCAATCACTTAATATTTTTACAGTGTGACACCCTGGCACACCCCAACATTCACCACTGTCGTAATTAAGATATGTTTTGTATAAATTATGCCTTGTGAGGTATCATTCTAAAAGTCTTGATGTGCTAGACAGTAATATCTCATTGGATTGTACATGCTATCATCGTATGTGAAGTTATGAAGTTTGGCTATGTATGTGTTATTAAAACATGTTGTGAGGTTGAAAATACCCACAAACAGCCTTTCAGGTTCAACAGTAAAAAGGCCAAACAATGTTAATGGCTTGTTGAGGAAATGCACACAAGCACAAGGATTACCCCAGGAATTGTGTACAATAGAAACCCTTTCAGAGATAGCACTACACAGTGGGAACTATTTGACCCAGATCACAGCAAAAGATCTTTCAAGCAAGTAGGAAGAAGATATAAAAGGGGGACAATGACATCATGATGGTACCTCACTTTCCCTACAACACACCTGGAAACACATGAGGGGCAAGGACTGAACTATGGAAAGCGATGATCCCAGGCTCGAGGGATTTTTAGCCTGTGTATGAAAACCTAGGAAAGCCAAGGCAGCTTGTGCCTTAAGAATCTACCAGCCTGTTTATCACTCAGGGTGAGAATCTGCTAATTCATATCCTACCTATCTAGTGTGTTAAGCTCAGTTTGCAGTTTTGTTTATTTACTAAGATAATTTGCTTTGATATGTTTGCTATCACTTATAATCACTTAAAATCTATCCTTTTGTAGTTAATAAATTTGTTTTTGTTTTGTCTAAAGCCAGTGTGTGGAAATTATAACTTGGGGCAGAAAACTGTTGCATATCTCTCTCCACATTGAGGGAGGGTGTGAATTTTATGAGCTTATGCTGTACAGTTCCCAGGTCAGTAGTGAGTTATTAGCATTTGATGAATGTTCTGTCTGATAGGACTAGGACTTACACATGGACAGAAACTCATCTGAAGTCCCAAGCTAAGCAAAGAAAACCCTCACCAGAGTTCTGAATTTATTTACAAGTTTTTTAATGTGACCAAAATAAAACAAACTAATAAAATCTGTGGCCACATTCTCTACATGCAGCTCAACAGACTTTAAACACTAAATCAAATAATACGAACAAAGCGACTGAGCAGCTGTGGGGTCCTCTCACCGCCTGCCGTGGCTGGGCTGCTGTGGGGTCCACTCATTGCCCACCACAGCTGGGCAGCTGTGGGAAGCCCCACTGCCTGCAGCAAGTGGGAGCTTCAGGTTCCCTGTGCCACCCGTGGCGGCTGGAAGCTCTGGGAGACCCCCACCACCCACAGGGGCTGGGAGCTCTGGGGGGGACCCCCACAGCCTGCAGGGGCTGGTAGCTCCGGGGGTCCCCCTGCTGCCCAGCGGCTAGGATCTGCTGGGGGGCCAGCCACCAGCGACGGCTGAGAGCTGCGGAGCTGCCTGCTGACAACTCCAGCCTCAGGGCAGAAATGTCACAGAGGTCTCTGAAAGTCATGGATTCCGTGACTTCCATGACATAGCCTTAGTCATGCATGAGAGACTTACACATCAGGCACTTTCGGAGCTGAACACCCTGGAACAGGTGATTTATATTGAAAGGACTGTGTCCTCAGTCTAGTTCCAAACAATTATCCACACAATTGGCATCATGTCACTTGTTACCCAAACTGATTTAATGACCTTTGTTTGTAACATCACACTCAGTTATTATAGAAGCAATGTAATCATGAAAAGAGAATTGTGTAATCAGGTGAAGAATATGAAGCAAAAATAAGATATTTTTGGTTTTGTTTAAAGTGTATGTTGCTAGTGATGGAGAGAGGTGTCATACTGGCAATAGTAAAAACTAACATCTTCTGTTCACAGACAGGTTTCAGAGTAGCAGCGGTGTTAGTCTCTATTCGCAAAAAGAAAAGGAGTACTTGTGGAACCTTAGAAACTAACAAATTTATTTGAGCATAAGCTTCCGATGAAGTGAGCTGTAGCTCACAAAAGCTTATGCTCAAATAAATTTGTTAGTCTCTAAGGTGCCACAAGTACTCCTTTTCTTTTTGTTCACAGACAGATACAGCATGCATGGTATTCAAGCCTCCTCTTGCTACCATTTTGCTCTTTGCTAGTACCACCACTAAAAGTAACTGTCTAGGTCAGTTTCCATGCATGCTGTTTCAGATCATTGGCTTCTCTGCTAAGACTGCCAACAAGGGATAACCGTTAGTATCAGTTATAGTGATGGTGGTTTTTGTGATATGGATCTGGACTGAGATCAAGTCATATATGAAGCCGATGTGAAATTAGTTTAGGATAAGGAGCGCTACCAGCAGCCCTACCTATTATTAAGGTTGCCCACAACTTCCCATTTATAAGACCTCATTTTCAGTTATTTATAACTTTGCCAAACTTTTACCATTTGGGTGGAAGTTTTCCATGGCAGGTGTCTGCCTCTAGCTGATTTTTTGGGAAAATTTCAGCCAAAATGCTTCATCCGCTTCCAAGAATGAGGCTATATTCAAAAATTCTAGCAACCCTTTTTTTTTTTTTTTTTGAGACGCTCTAGTGTCCTCATGTTTTGGAGAATGGACTTGAAATTTGGCAGAAGACTGACTTTTACATCAAGGACACACTTTTTGTCATCCTTATTAAAATATGCTCAAACCTGGCCAAGATATAAGCCTTTTAAAAATCACAATTTGCACATGTTCAGCCTTAGATCTTCACAGCACAAACCTCTGAAGATTCACACTAGGCATGCTCCAGGCATGATCCATTCACATTAGGCATGCTCCAGCCCAGGAATGAGCAGGAATTTAATGTGCAACCTTAATTCATCCCTCTGGTGCATATGAATTATGATATAGTTCACATACTATCATTCCCACAGGACCCCTGTTTTATTCAGTGCACAGGATGGACAGTACTCAATGACTAGCTGTACAATATTTTGTTTCATCCTCACTGTTTAGTGTGTGACGCTAGCCTTATTTACTGCACACTATTCAGACCCTGCTATGAACACAGGCAACCTTAATTCTGGTATTTCCTAACTTTTCAGTGCCTGACTTTGCAACATTAAAAATGGTTCTTTCAATATGATTTTTGTGCAAGTAGTATACATAAAATGTATGTTTGTTTGTATGTGTTTCTCTTTCACACACACAAACACACAGTTTAACAAACACACATAAATCCACTGAAGTGTCTTTTTGGAAAACTGGAAATAATTAAATAACCTTCCAAAGCCAAAACCCTGCATGCAAATATTCAGCCCAGAATATTTTATTATCAAAATAAAGTAAATGGAAATGAGGACATTTAAATGTAGGCCAGGAAAACAGTTTATGGGATGTTTTACTTTATATTTATATGTACAATACAGTAATTGTACATTATCTTCAAAGCAGGGGGTCTCTAACGGATTTTGACCATGGAAACATGGATGAGATAAAACATTGTTGTACGAATACCATCCACACACAAACTGATTTTAGACATTTCCTGAGTAACTTTTAAATATACTGTCCTCTATGTCCATCTTCACCATGCTTTGTGCACATGTATGTGGTGTGAGAGAGTGTGCATATATTTATTTCTCTTCCCATTCCAATCCCCAGTACCATACTTATTTATTATTTGTATTGCAATAGTGCCCTGGGACTTCAGTCAGGGATGGGGGTCTCATACAGATACATAAAACAAAAAAGAGGTTCTTGTCCCAAAATGTTTACTATCTATTTTTCTTTCTATTTTCATTATGAATTAGTGGACTCTGCTGGAAGGACTGTTTTCATCCAATAGCATTTCAAAGGGGTATGAGTAGATTCAGAATGATCAATAATTTTCAGACCATATGCAATCAATATGTACACTTTTGACTTGTAGTTGCAGATCACTCTTAGGCATTGTTTGAATACAAATGCAGCGTAAGAAGATTATGCGACCCTATAGCACAGTTTCTGATTTTTATTTTATATCTGTGATCTTCATGGTTGCTATGAGTATGTGTACTCATAACCAGACTTAATACTCTTAATGTATAGTTAGGGTCAAAGTTACTGAGGCTGAAAATTCTCTACTCTTCACTCACCTGTATGCATATATGTTGTGGGTAGCATTCGCTATTTTCTTATTCTCATGCAATTTGGCAAGAACCATTTTCACCTTGAAAAACAACAACAGGGTTTGTAGGCATCATTTGTAAAGGATCTGTATTCAGATGTTAAAATAAACAATTATCTAACATTAATCTTGAATTGTTTTAATGTATCAAAAGAAATTGGTGTTTTAAAAAAACAGGTAACGTATCCAACATAGAAGAACAGACACTGCTATCCCTATATCCTCTCGATTGCCCTGATTCAGCAAGGTACTTAACTTTAAGCACAAGATGGAACTATTCAGATGTTTATGTAACTTGCAAAATCAGGGCCTATAAGCATTGCTAGAGCCCTCATCATTCTAGAATTTAAACACTATACAGTCTACAGCACACTCCCTTGACATGCAGGTGTAACTACCTAATGTAAGCAGTGGTGATTATACAGAGCACGATACAAAGAAGATATAGAAATTATTGTAACATCAAAGGTGTTTACTTCTGGAAGGAAACATGAATTTTCTGATATGTCTCTCCTATATAAATATGCAATGCATCTGTTGTTCACGTGAAACACCCACAGAACACATGGGATGGTCTCTAGAGCTGCACATTACACAAGTTTCACAAGCATACATTTTGCAAACTCAGCAGATTACTAGAATTCTATGATGTATTCTGGGGACAACGTGAGGAACAGTACTAATCTTTTCTTAAAAGGTGATGACCAGTTCATTCAGTAGAGCTTCATTTATTCATAGAGCTTCACTCTATGAGTTGAAACCATTTTAAAATTGCTTTTGTAAATGTGGAGGAAGCCGATTTCTCTCATTTAACACATATACACAGTATGTGAATAGCAGAACCAAGCCATCTCTTATTGACTATTGTTCCAATTCAGCATACTCTTGACACTGTAAGAAACTGATAGGCTGGAAAGAATAGAGCTATTTAAATATATAGTATTGATGACTTTGTAATGTTCTTATTTTACTATGCAGAAAAATAATCTCTTAACAAGTTGCTATCTCTGTTTTTAAACAAATAGCACTTTTAAAAACATCATTTAGTAAATCAATATTAGTTCCTCTTCTGTGTCTAAATAAACAAACTTGCAATTGTTCTGCCCTTATCAACTGGGTCTAGCAAAGAAAAGAGCTTTGCTAAAGACACTGTTTTAGTAAACAATGCATAATTAATACTACTTTAAGCAAAATATTATTAAAGTTGTGAGAGCTTAAGAAAGCATGCCTGGCAAGCAAATTGTTTTTAATTCAAAAGAAAAAATGTCTCTCTGGAGTAATCAATATACATCTCAATATTAATCTTTGCAGTATGGTGCTATTCCCATTTTTTTCCCCACAGTGAAATCAGTAAATGCGCTGCAAAAATATATCTAATAACAGACCTCAACAAACCATTTACAACATCTCAGAAGAAAACGCTGCTTCAAAAACCTATTTTCCTGCAACAATTTTGTTCCTTTTTAAAATATATATATTGAAGTACTATTTATATCACTTTACACACTTTCAGAGCTTTGTCTGAATGGATGCAATTAAATTATATAATGCACACAATCATTAGTTTTGAGACTGCTTACCTAAAATAGTGCATTATTTATTATCAGTCAGGTTCCCAAAAGCATGTAATAAAGGTTCATTCTAAAGAACCTCAAGACACACACATAAATCTAAGCAATCACATTATTTTGTTTTGGTAACCCATGTCCTCTCTCTATTTCCCCTCCCTACTATCCTACTTGTTGCATTTTTTTGTATATTTAAAACCGTAAGCTACGAGAAGCAGAGAACGTGACTCTTTATAAGTGCATCAGGCACCTGGCAGAGTTTTAGAGAACTTGCTAAAGAGTAAATGATAACAAGGTGAGGGTAAAAAAGAGGGGAAATAGGAGCACTCAGTTATCACAAATTCAAGACGTTGAAAACAAAATTAATCAAAGAACCAAAGGACATGAAGAGAAATTATTTTTAATTGCTCAGACTCCAATGCTAGGAGCCCGAATAATAAATCAGAGGAATTGGAATTGCTAATTTATAAGCATAAATTCAATCCCATTGATATTACTGAAACCAGGTGGGATGATCTGCACAACTGGAATGCTAAGATCAACGGTTATAAGCTATTTAAGAAGGACCGAGTGAGCAAAAGAGGAGGGAGAGTGGCACTCTGTCAAAAAATAGCATTACCTGTTTCCAAGTCACTGATCACTCAGAGGAAAATGATCTTGAATGCATTTGGATCAATGTCCTAACAGATAAAGCACAAGATAGGGTACTATTTAGTGTCTGCTACAGATCACCAAATCATACTAGAGACAGAATGACTGACTCCTTATGTGGCTATCTACAACGTGTAGGAGAAAAAAGCAGCATGATCATGAGGGACTTCGATGTGAATGACGTATGTTGGAGGTCTTATGCTGCCAATACTAAAATATCCTTGGAATTTCTAAACATTAAGATGAGACTTTCCTAACCCAAGAAGTGTTTCAACCAACACAGGGGAATTCTATATTAGACCTTGCCCTAACAAATAAACAGGAACTGATCACAGAACTAAAAATTAATGGTAGCTTAGGTATAAATGATCATGACTTCATCACATTTACAACGTGCAAGCAGAATAAAGCCCAGAATAGTAATATATCTACCTGTACCTTATTAGATCTCCCAAAAAACCAGAATCCCACAATCAAAGAAGGCTGTTCTGGTTTAAAAAACAGCCTTGGTTAGAGGGGAGGTGATGGCAGCTGTAAAAAACAAAAAAAAAATACTATATAACAAATGGAAGAAAGGTGAAGAGAAAGGTGAGTTCTGAAAGAACTCAAATGTGAAATTGTGGAACTATGGTTTGTAACCTGTCCTTTAAATCAGCTTCTGTACCCAATGACTGGAAGACAGCTAATATAACGCCAATATTTAAATAGGGGTCTAGAAGTGATCCCAGCAATTACAGACCGGTAAGTCTAACGTCAGTACTGGGCAAATTAGTTGAAACAATAGTAAAAAGAATAAAATTGTCAGACACATAGAACATAAATTGTTGAGAAAAAGTCAACATGGTTTCTGTAAAGGGAAATCATATCTTACTAATCTATTAGAGTTCTTTGAAGTGGTCAACAAACATGTGGACAAGGGGGAGCCAATGGACATAGCGTACTTAGATTTCCAGAATGCCTTTGACAAGGTCCCTCACCAAAGGCTCTTACGAAAAATAAGTTGTCATGGGATAAGAGGGAAGATCCTTTCATGGACTGAGAACTGGTTAAAAGACAGGGAACAAAGGGTAGGAATAAATGGTAAATTTAAAGAATGGAGAGGGGTAACTAGTGGTGTTCCCCAAGGGTCAGTCCTAAGACCAGTGCTATTCAACTTATTCATAAATGATCTGGAGAAGGGTAAACAATGAGGTGGCAAAGTTTGCAGATGATACTAAACTGCTCAACATAGTTAAGACCAAAGCAGACTGTGAAGAACTTCAAAAAGATCTCACAAAACTAAGTGACTGGGCAACAAAATGGCAAATGAAATTTAATCTGGATAAATGTAAAGTAATGCACATTGGAAAAAATAATCCCAAGTATACATACAATATAATGGGGCTAATTTAGCTATGACTAATCAGGAAAAAGATCTTGAAGTTATCATGGATAGTTCTCTGAAGATGTCCACGCAGTGTGCAGCGGCAGTCAAAAAAGCAAACGGGATGTTAGGAATCATTAAAAAAGGGATAGAAAATAAGACGGACAATATCTTATTGCCCTTATATAAACCCATGGTACACCCACATCTTGAATACTGCGTACAGATGTGGTCCCCTCATCTCAAAAAGATATACTGGCATTAGAAAAGGTTCACAAAAGGGCAACTAAAATGATCAGGGGTTTGGAACGGGTCCCATATGAGGAGAGTTTAAAGAGGCTAGGACTTTTCATCTTGGAAAAGAGGAGACTAAGGGGGGATATGATAGAGGTATATAAAATCATGAGTAGTGTGGACAAAGTGAATAAGGAAAAGTTATTTACTTGTTCCCATAATATTAGAACCAGGGGCCACCAAATGAAATTAATGGGCAGCAGATTTAAAACGAATAAAAGGAAGTTCTTCTTCACTCAGCGCAGAGTCAACCTGTGGAACTCCTTGCCTGAGGAGGTTGCAAAGGCTAGGACTAAAACAGGGTTTAAAAGAGAACTGGATAAATTCATGGAGGTTAAGTCCATTAATGTCTATTAGCCAGGATGGATAAGGAAAGGTGTCCCTAGCCTCTGTTTGTCAGAGGGTGGAGATAGATGGCAAGAGAGAGATCACTTGATCATTATCTGTTAGGTTCACTCTCTCTGGGGCACCTGGCACTGGCTATTGTCGGTAGACAGGATACTGGGCTGGATGGACCTTTGGTCTGACCCAGTAATCAGAAGTTAGGAATTGTAGAACACTGATAAGAGAAGCCAAGGGACACGAGAAATATATGATCAGCAGAGTAAGAATCATAGAATATTAGGGTTGGAAGAGACCTCAGGAGGTCATCTAGTCCAATTCCCTGCTCAAAGCAGGGCCAACACCAACTAAATCATCCCAGCCAAGGCTTTGTCAAGCCGGGCCTTAAAAACCTCTAAGGATGGAGATTCCACCACCTCCCTAGGTAACCCATTCCAGTGCTTCACCACCCTCCTAGTGAAATAGTGTTTCCTAATATCCAGCCTAGACCTCCCCCACTGCAACTTGAGACCATTGCTTCTTGTTCTGTCATCTGCCACCAATGAGAACAGCCTAGCTCTATCCTCTTTGAACCCCCCTTCAGGTAATTGAAGGCTGCTATCAAATCCCTCCTCACTCTTCTCTTCTGCAGACTAAATAACCCCAGTTCCCTCAGCGTCTCCTCATAAGTTATGTGCCCCAGCCCCCTAATCATTTCCGTCGCCCTCCGCTGGACTCTTTCCAATTTGTCCACATCCCTGCTGTAGTGGGGGGGACCAAAACTGGATGCAATACTCCAGGTGTGGCCTCACCAGTGCCGAATAGAGGGGAATAATCACTTCCCTCAATCTGCTGGCAATGCTCCTACTAATACAGCTCAATATGCCATTGACCTTCTTGGCAACAAGGGAACACTGCTGACTCATATCCAGCTTCTCATCCACTGTAATCCCCAGGTCCTTTTCTGCAGAATTGCTGCTTAGCCAGTTGGTCCCCAGCCTGTAGCAGTGCATGGAATTCTTCCTTCCTAAGTGCAGAACTCTGCACTTGTCCTTGATGAACCTCATCAGATTTCTTTTGGACCAATCCGTCACTCTAGACCCTGTCCCTACCCTCCATTGTATCTACCTCTCCCCCCTGGCTTAGTGTCATCTGCGAACCTGCTGAGGGTGCAATTAATCAGTTCATCCAGATCATTAATAAGGATGTTGAACAAAACCGGCCAAAGGACCAACCCCGGGACACTCCACTTGATACCGATTGCCAACTAGACATCGAGCCGTTGATCACTACCCACTGAGCCTGACAATCTAGCCAGCTTTCTATCCACCTTATAGTCCATTCATCCAATCCATACTTTTTTAACTTGCTGGCAAGAATACTGTGGGAGACCATATCAAAAGCTTTGCTAAAGTCAAGATATATCACATCCACTGCTTTCCCCATATCCACAGAGCCAGTTATCTCATCATAGAAGGCAATCAGGTTGGTCAGGCATGACCTGCCCTTGGTGAATCTATGCTGACTGTTCCTGATCACCTTCCTCTCCTCCAAGTGCTTCAAAATGGATTCCTTGAGGACCTGCTCCATAATTTCACCGGGGATTGAAGTGAGAATGACTGGTCTGTAGTTCCCTGGGTTCTCTTTTTTCCCTTTTTTAAATATGGGCACTATATTTGACTTCTTCCGATCGTGCGGGACCTCCCCCCGATCGCCAAGGATAATGGCCAATGGCTCTGCAATCACATCAGCCAAATCCTCAGCATCCTTGGATGCATTAGATCTGGACCTATGGACTTGTGCACATCCATTTTCTAAGTAGTCCTTAACCTGTTCTTTCACTACTGAGGGTTGATCACCTACTCCCCATGCTGTGTTACCCAGTGCAGCAGTCTGGGAGCTACCCTTGGTCTGTGAAGATCGAGGCAAAAAATGCATTGAGTACTTCAGCTTTTTCCACATCATCTCTCACTACGTTGCCTCCCCCATTCAGTAAGGATCCCACATTTTCCATGATCATCTTCTTGTTGCTAACACACCTGTAGAAACCCTTCTTGTTACCCTTCACATCCCTTGCTAGCTGCAATTCCAATTGTGCCTTGGCCTTGGCCTACAAGTTTGGTTAATAAAGGCAACAGTGTTGATGTAATATATTCATACTTCTGTGGGGCTTTTGACTTGTTACCATACAACATTTTTATTAAAAACTGGAATAATATATAATTCACATAGCACACTGTAAATGGCTTAAAAACTGGCTAATTGTAAATGGGGAATTGTCATCAAGAGGGTCCATTTCCAGTGGGGTCCTGTGGGGATTGGTTCTTAGTCCTACACCACTTAACAATTTTATTAATAACCAGGAAGAAAACAAAATTATTACTGATAAAGTTTGCAGAGGACACAAAACCTGGGGGAGTGGTAAATAACGAAGAAGATAGGTCACGGATTCAGAACAATCTGGATTGCTTGGTAAACAGGGCACAAGCAAACAATATGCATTTTAATAGGGCTAAATGTAAACGTATACATCTATAAACAAAGAATGTAGGCTATTCTTACAGGATGGGAGATTCTATCCTGGGAAGCAGCGACTGAAAAAGATTTGAGGGTCATGGTGGATAGTCTGCTGGACATAATCTCCCAATGTGATGCTCTGGCCAAAAGAGCTAATGAGATACTGGGATGCACAAAAAGGGGAATCTCAAGAAGTAGAGAGGTTATTTTACCTCTATATTTGGCACTGGTGTGACTGGGCTGGAACAGTGTGTCCAGTTCAGATGCTCACAATTCAAGACAAATGTTGATAAATTGGAGAGGGTTCATGAAGAGCCATGAGAATGACTGAAGAATTAGAAAGCGTGCCTTCTAGCGATAGGTTCCAGGAGCTCAATTTATTTAGCTTTATAAAGAGAAGGTTAAGGGTAACTTGATTACAGTCCAAACGTATTCACACGGGGAACAATATTTAATAATGGGCTCTTCAATCTCGCAGAGAAAGGTATAACATGATCCAATCGTTGAAGCTAGACAAATTCAGACTGGAAATGAGGCATAACTTTTTAATGGAAAGAGTAACCATTGGAACAATTTACCAAAGATTGTGGTAGATACTCCATCTCTGATAATTTTTAAATCAAAATTGGATGCTTTTCTAAATAGTATGCTCTAGGAATTATTTTAGGGAAGTTCTATGGCCTGTGTTATACAGAAAGTCAGACTAGATGATCATAATGGTCCCTTCTCCCCTTAGAATCTATAATGTACTATTTTAGGTGATATTACACATAACAGAGTATCATTCCCTCCATTCAGATGAATCTTTGCAAACCTGCTATGGCACAGATTTAAACTGTGATCCAACATATACAGACTGATAGTGAGTGCAGTTATGTCTAGTACAAGTTTTCCAGGATGCTCCATGAATTTTATTTGCAGCAGATTGTGAAAAAAAGCATGGGGGATTTTTTATTTTTAATCCCTATACCATTATTTGGGCAGATCTCATCTGTTATTTCAAACAGATGTATCTGGAATGTTGTGTATTTCTAAATGATTTAATTTTCCATACTTCTTACTAAGATACAAGATTAGATGCCTGAATTTCTGTTTATTTCAAATTTTGTGTGCTCCTCTCATAATGAATTCTAAAGAATTTCCATTAAAAATGTTGGTTTTTCTTCGCACATATTTCCTCCTGTGCTTTTTCAATTTTTTAACTCTGCAATAAAGTTAAATACATACACATCTTTTCCATAACAGATTTAAATAAAATTCAATAGTATACAATGGATCTGAAGATTTTTCAATGTGATTTTACTAAATCAGCTTAATCTGATTTCACACTAATGGCTAGATTGCCCATAGAAGTGTGGGGAACAAAGGAATGGAACCCAGTAGCTCTTGCAGTTGGGACATACAGGGAGATAAGTAGCCACTACTTGGCATTTTTTTACCTGGCATCACCCTAGAATCCCACAAAAACTCTAGTGGAGCTCTGAAGGATCCTTCTTCTATATTATTTTGGAGGTGGAGCCAAAGGAGGTGAAACAGCACCAGTCTTCTGCCTAGCTGACCATGCAGATATCTAAGTGGATAGCCAACTGAGAGTTAATACAGCATTAACTCCTTAAGAGCTTGGCTCCTCTGTAACTGCTACTGCACTTCAGAGGGACTCAACCAATGGATGCACAGGACCTGAAGGAGACATACTGCCAGGGCTGGGATGGAAGCCAATGGAGAACCTTGGGGAGAAGCCAGCCCTCCAAGTGGACACCTCTGAAACCACAGCAAGAGGGTTCTTTTTCACTGTGAGCCATCAGAATCTGCGAGATTAGGAGCCCAAACACTAACCCCAAGCCTTTCTCCCTAAACTCCTCCCAGTAGAAGGGACAGTCATCTGACAATCTGGAGGTTAAGCATATATTTTCCTGGTCTTTTGCCCTTCTCCTGTGGGTAAGCACAAACTAGCTTAGGGCATTCATTATTGCTTTTCATCTCACCAGTAAGAATTTATGAAGGATTTTTTCAGTGTATCTTGTATGAATTAATTTGTTTGGTGGAGGAAACGAGGATACTCAAAGGGAGATAACACTTTCAAATTGGATTAGTATTTTATACTTTCAAGTATATACATAGAAAAGATGCCAAGTAAAGATACATTCCAAAATGATCAAACAATCCAGTTCCATAGACTATATATGCAATGTGCATGTTTTTGTTTTTTAAATATCAAAAGAATAAGTTAACACAAAATATTAAGTCAGAATAATAAATAATGCCCAATGAATGTAGACCCAGGGCGGGTAAAGAAGCCCCTTTGCAAGCTCAAAACATAAAATACCAAAAGTTATCTTCCAAGCACCAGGTCAACTCTTTGTAGCATCTTTCAAAAATGTAAATGCCAACCATGGAAGCTGTTGCATTTTAAACACCTAAACCCTTCAGCCAAAGAAGAGTAGAAAAAGTAATGCTAGAAAACATGCTAAATTGCCTGTATTTTACCATTACCCATTACCTTTGTTTTCAGTTTTAAAATAATAATTACTATACCAATTAAAAGTAATATTATTTAAAACCATATTAAAGGTTAATTGAAACTGTTAAAAAAATAAATGTAAAATACTGAACAATATTTAGACATTACAAAGCACCTTACATTTTTATAGTGCTTTACAAGTATTAATTAATATTGTGAAGTAGACAAAGTGTTATGAATAGATGCTATTCCCTCCATAGTTACTGATGAAGCTAGTTTTTGTTATGAACCCAGTTTTGACCACACATACCATCACTTTAACTTTGCCCAATCAAAACCCTGTCTGTCTGAAATTTCCTAATTATTTTGAGAGGAGGGATGAAGAGAGGAAAGGAGAAGAATTATTTAGTTTTCTGCATAGGTAGCTTTAAAAACCTGTTCAGATGAGTACCTCTCTGCGGAGATCCTACTGTGTCCATGTCACAAATATATACTTTAGGAAGCGCACACCCACTGGTTATGGGCTTCCTCCTATCGGTATCTGTGCTATGCGTAGTTTAAGAACTGTGACCAATAGGTGCAAGTAACCCAAAGCAAGAAGAGGAAATAACATTGGTGGTACTGATTCCCTCCTTTCCTGAAGCCATATTATCCAGAGGAACTGAATTTTAGTGCCCGTCTAGCCACCGTAGTCAAAATAATATGTATATGTCAAGTGATAAAGATTCTGCAGGTCACATTACACCCTCCATGACAACCATGCAACTCTATTACCTCCAACAGGTTTGTTCTATATATCTTAAGTACTCATATGGCCCCTGTTGTCACAGAATCTGAGCACTTCACAATCTTTAATGCATTTTATGCTCAACATGCCTGAGAGGTAGAGAAGTACTATTAGCCCCATTTTACAGGTGGGAAACAGAAACATTGACTAAGTGATTTGCCCAAGGTCACACAAACTTCTTGTGGTGGAGCAGGGATTTGAACTCCCAAGTCCTTGGCTAATGCCCTAACCATCATTCCCCTCTTTGTAGCAGCTGTCAAAAATGTAAATGCCAACCACAAAAGCATGCATTTTAAACAACTAATCCCCTTATGATCAGCCAAAGAAGAGCAGAAAAGATTATGCTATAGAACAGGCTAAATTGCACCCATTACTCTTGTTTTCTGTTTTTGTTCAGGTATAATAGACACAGAATTTTGTTAATGATCCACTAGACTCCAGATCACTTTTCCATAGCTGTATTGGCTATATAGTATCAAAGAGACTGAAAAATAATTATTATTTGTATCACTAAAATGAGAACATGTGACTAAGAATACAAAAAAGATTACAGATGTTGAGCTAGAAATTTAATGTGCATTCAGTCCCTTTTCAGAGTAGAAAGGCACTTTAACTATTTGCCCAAGATTACACAATTTGTCAGTGTCACAACTAGGACTAGAAAACAAATCTCCTCACTCCCAATCCCATGCCTAGTCCACTTGAAAGCAAGTGATAATAATACTTACCTTCTTCAACAGTGAGGTGGGACAACTGCATTAATGGGAAGTATCACAGGGAATAGATTCAGCAAATAGTGAATGACAACGACTGGTTCTTATCACAACAGTATTAATATACTTTTCACAAAATAGAGATGCATTCAGATAGTTCCAAGTACATCAGTGGTATTTAATCAGGTACAAAACTGTAGGATACAAATCTGTCTTACAAGCTTTACTAACCTGTTTGGGGCTCACTACAGGAGCAAGATGTGCTTGAAAAGTGCTCCTTCGGTCCGAGATTGGGTTTCCATGATTAATTGGTGGCAGTTCTTCATCTACCGATTTAAAATTAAGACCTCTTTATTTATATTTTTATTTTGGGGAGAAATATGTTTACAACTTCCTAACAATGTATTTAGCTAGCTAGGAAATAAAAATAAATTCTAAATAACAACTCAGAAAAAGCTGAAATGACAATATCTCACACAACACAAAAAAAGGATGTTTTATAGTTACTATACAGTACTATAGGCTAGGGAAACAAAATACTTTTTAAAAACAAACATTGCATTATTATTTGATAAAATACAAAGGATGGTGATAAAAGTAGAAATATAAAGATTTTCTCTTCTAAATTTTTATATCAAAATTAGTAGAGATTCTTTTACCTTCTTGGCTTTCAGATATAACAAAATTCAATGTTTTAACTGTATCTTCTTGAACTGGTTGATACTCCAGGGAATAATCATCTTCATCATCTTCATCAATCTCTTCAGTAATTTTCTCAACGTTTGGTCCTGCTGGTGTAGAACGATAGAATTTGTAACAAATTTTAACAGGGTTGTCCAGCGCAAAGTATAATCTCCGATCACTTTCCTCAAAAGTCTCTAAAACCAAAAGAATAAATCAGTTTTATGACTGATTAAACTATTAAATGTATTTGAAAATAACATTAATTGCAACTGTCATTTTTTGTGCAATATTTGTGATTGCAATCTTGCTAAAAAGTATTATTGTAATACTGGCAGTATGGTAGCCATATGCAATAGACTATAAAACATATTCTGTTTTAATATTGGTTTTTAAAACTGAAGAAAATCATTGTCTACTATTTAGATCAAAAGATTAAAATGTTGTTTTTGTTAAATAAATAGTAAGATCAGAATGAAAACTGAAGTTTAGTCATCCAAGTGTGATCCACATTAAACAGAGTTCCATACCACAAAAACAGTCCACATAATTTGGCAAAAATTATATGCTTTGGTCAAGGAAGTGTGAAGACTGACCTACTCACAGAATCAGAAATGAGATGAAAATGGCCTGGTAGGTTATCAAACCTATCCCCCCTGCTAAAGTAGGATTGTTCCCTACGGTGCACTTTTAGTATTTTGTCTACTCTATTTTTAAATATAAAGACTAAGCTTTTTAGCCTAGTGACAGTTAGTGTTAGTGACTGTTCCCTCCAGCTCAGGTCATTTGTTCAGCCCTGTAGGAAAGATCTGAACCTAATGCCCAACTATAACTAGTATGAGGTAATAAAATCCTTCAGTTTTTACTATTCCCAATTTCTTTCTGGTCACGTTTAAGTTCTATGGTGGTGAAAGATGCTACACTGACAGTGCTGGAGACTGAAGTCTTTTATTCACTGGAAATTAGACAGTCTTATGGTTGGTGGCGGTGGCAGTGGCAGTTTCCTCAGTAGCATAGCTACAATGGCGTGAGAGGTGCTGTCATATCAAGGCCCATAAGGTTATGGGAGCCTACCCAGCAGAGGCCGTTCTACCTTAGGGATCATTGTACTTTCATCACAGTCTACCTACAGGCTGGCTAGGCAGCAGCCAACCAGCTGGGGCTCCAAAGAGCAGGAAACAGCCCCTAGCTGGACTTCCGAGAAAAATGCTCCCAGGGGCTCTGAGGACCAGGAAGCAGCACCCAGGCTATCTGACAGGGAAGCACTCCTGCCCTCTCCACAGCCACTTCCTGCTCCCAGCATGGTACGATCATGGCTGTGGTTCAGGCACCAAGCAGCTCAGAGCTGCCAATGGAAGCACCACGAATGCTGCTGGGCCTTCACGTTGGCATCCCAATGCACATGCCACTCCGAAGCCAGACCCCATGGGCCCTGATGCTTGGCAGCCCGCAGCCCCTGCCCTGGTTGCAGCCTTGGATTTGCACTATAGTCACCATGTCACCAGCGAGAAGCTCATCTGGAAAGTTGTGTAGGGAGGACTGGTGGTGCAGGGAACCAGACAGGGAGTATGAGCTAGAAGAGGCTGGGGGTGTGAAGTGCAGGGGGACAGGCAGAAGGTGCATGCTGGGATAACCTGTGGGAGTGGAGTGTGGGGAGGCGAGTGGGGGGTACATGGTGCAAGTATGAAGAGCCAGGCAGAGGGTGGGGGCTGGGATGGGCTTCGGGTGCAGGGGGCCAGATTATGGGCTCAGGGGGTCAGAAAGGGGATATAGAATGGGAGCCAGGCTGGTGGTGTCCAGGTCCCATTGTGGTTGAGCTGAGTGGCTGCAGGGGCACAGATGGGAAGCAGCCCCTGATTAGAATTAATCTCTTAGTTCTGTTAGAATGTGTTTCTCCTAAGTAAGCTATTTTCACTATTGCACTCTAGCTCCTATGCAACATTTTGACAATGGAAAACTATCGTCAACCTCATCTGATGAGACAGTTAAATTGGGCTTATTGAGTAGCTGGAGCATTCCACTGAATCTTGCCCTATGGGGTGGGAACAAACCCTATCTCAATAGAGTGTGTATCTTAGAGGTACTTAGAAGATGTTACAGATGTTGGTGAAGGCTGGCTTTTTATCTAGGCCAGAAAATATTTCTATGACATGGAAGCAACATAAGTGCCTGACTTAGATAGTAATGGGAAATGGACTAGGTATCATGATCTTGGAAAAGTGCTACAAATGTAGTTGTTTTAATAGATGTTTTTGTTTGATTGATTGATTGATTGATTGCCTGGCAGTATGGATTCTTGTGTTTGCTTTTTGTGACTAGTGACTGCACTTTCAAGAGCAGTCTGTATATCTGTGACATTTGCTTGCATTTGGTGCCCAGCCACATGATGTGAATGTAAAGCAAATGCTGTTTGTGGTCAAACTGCAAGTTCTTTCACAGGAAAAATTGTGGGTTCAGGTATAAAGGTTCCACATTGCATCACAGGCAGTCCTTGGACTTTCGACACAATTGGTTCCCGAAAATTGAGTCATAAGTTGAAATGTCGTAACTCAGAACCGCAATCCAGTCCATTGCGGGACTGAGCATCGTAAAGTCAAAACCAATTTTCCTAAGTTGAATCAGGGTGTCAATTCAGAAGTGCTGTGCCATTTGTCATAAGTCGAACAACAAAGTCAAGGACTGCCTGTGCTCCCCTTTTACAGCAGTGTAACTCCATCTGTTTAATTCTAATACAGGTGCACCAACTTGAAACTGTAGTAACACAACAGTGACTCAAGCCCTTGGGATTTTTGACTAACTACATATGTGCTTTCAATGTACCTTGCTTCTTAGTTTAATATTTGGCATATAAAATCTGAGTTGTGTGTGTTCTATGTTTATATGATATGTATTACTAATGTGTGAAGTCTCATAACTGCTGTTGCAATAGATTGTCAAGTAGTTAAAATGTATTCGTAAAATGTTTGTTAGGTTTTGAATATGGGTGTTTTATCTTATGATGACATCACACACAAGACACACATGACAGAATTATCAACTTGAGATAATGTACCCTCCACTACAAAATTTACATCACTGCCTCTGATCATTTTGTATAAATGTGTGAACAGAACTTTTTTGTGTGTAAATATCTTGCAAAAATGTACAGACCATAGCCTGTATATGGTGTTTGTGTATTTATGGATAACATAAATATGTTCTGATTTTCCAAGATGGTAAAGATAAGCAAAATTTTAGATATTGGAATCAGAAAGGGAGCCCCTAACCTATTCTTGCACCAGGCCTTCTAGGGCCTTGCTACGCCCCAGAATTTCCTCACATTTCCCTTCCAAGATCCATCCATATGGACCTGGATGAAATCACTCCCGGGGATGAGTTAGTTCCATCTCTATGCAGATGAGTGCCAGTTATGATGTTAGGTTTTATAACATGGTAACCTGTTGAGAGGAAAATTGACTGAGCCAACTAACATTTTTTAAAAAGCCAAGAAAATTTTGTCATCTGAGAGTAAGTTATGACCAGAGGTTGTTGCCAACACTCTTGGAGTCATTAAAGCCTTAATATCTCATTACTTATTCCTACATTATTTATTCCTACACTATTTGGAGTCATTAAAGCCTTTATATCTCATTATTTAGTCTTCCATTATTTATTCCTACAGACATCTAGTTGCCTTTTTAGTTCTTACACCCAAATATTCAAAAATTTCACTTTTCAGTTCATTGTGGGCTATTGAAAACTAACATTAGATTTTATAATGAAAAAAACAGTGGCGCTATATACAATCAGGAAATGAAGCACAGAAGAGAACCACTATTGTACTTGCAGACATAAGACGCAGACGCAAGAGGACAGGCGCTCTGAACAACCGTCACGGGCGGTAAGAAGGAACAGAGGGCACAGGGCCAGCAGCGCCTCATATACCGGCATGACGCAGGACTCGAGGGCATCAGAGCCAGCCCTACGGATATCATGAAGGCAAAAAATTCCAATGGTGCACATGGACACGCACACCATCTCGAATAGAATCAACATGAGCAAGCGCTGGAAGCATCTTACTTTAAAATTAAAACAAAAGTAAACAGAAAACACCACATATTTTCTACATTACCTGTATCAGATGACTGAGATTTTTCTATCAGAACTTCTCGTATCTTTTCCACCCAGAGGTAAAGGATGCTTTCACCAAGATTCTTCCTGGAAGTTATACAAAATTCACAGTAAGTAAAAGGGCCTTTTCAGAGGCTTCACTTGGGAAATTATTTACATTCAATAAATAATATGAACAAATTTTAGAAGTACATTATAGAAACATTATATATTGAAATGCTGAAGGATTGAGACATGCATGTGGGAGTAGAGTTCTTTTCTGAGTGGTGGTTTACTGTTTGAAATTCTTGATCACTTCCATTACAAGGTGCTGTAATTTAGGCTTTCTTCAGCTCCAAGGGTACCACTCAGATTTCCCTTAGCATCCTAGAGATTTATGTACGTTCACGAGTCCCATTACCACACTGAACATGAAGCCTCTTTAAATGTCTCAAAATATTGTTCAATACTATAGTATAAAACCTCAGTAGAATATTGTCCCCTACTCAGAAGGTGATGGTCCTATTTTTGACTCCCATGTTTTTTCCTAAGCCTCATGATCTTTAAGGTAAAGCAAGGTTGCACAGACTGCAGTCTATAAGAACACTCAAACCCTGATCCTGCAAACACTCTGCATATGCTTAACTATAAATCAGTAGTTCATATTGACTCCAGTGGAATTATTCATGTGCTTACAGTTAAGTCTGTGCATAACTGTCTGCAGGATTGGACAGTTAATAGTTACTATTTGGAAAGAACAAAACCTTTCCCAACTCTTTACAGATTAAGGGGAGAAATCCCAGGGAAAAGCCCTTCAACATAAACTTTTATTAAATGGATCATTGACAGTGTACCTGTACTGGATGGGTTAAAATTAAATTCTAGGAGATTTATTATTATAATCAGCTACTACTTCTATGAAAAATCTCTACATTCTTGAAATACAGCTGCCCTGTAGTTGAGACTTGGAGTTCAATTCCTACCTTAATGAAATATTACTCCCAATTCTACAGCTAGATCAAATTCTTGGTTTCTGAAGCTAATCCTTTACTATCTGTTTTAATTAAGCATTCCTCAACCCACCTCCTGGACTGTGATACCTCTAGATAATCTCCTATAGTGTGGATCTGCAGAGGCAATTCAGGATGAAGAAAGATAGATTACCCATCAGTACATGGAGTTCTGGCTGTATTGCTTCTGCAGATCCACACTGATAATTCTTCCTTACTCTTTTTTTGAAGGCCTTTGGTGAATATTTGAAGGTAGAGAGGAACTAAGAACTGCTATAAAGACTGCCTTTACTATTTCCTGGTCTTTGCACTTTCAGATCTTAGACAGACACAAATAGCTTCAAACAATTTTATAACTATAAGTGGTTCCACTGCTCACAAGACATGGCACAAAACTTCTATGGTGTGGATCTGCAGAGGCAATAAATTTGGAAAATTCCAATTATTGGTTATGAATCATGTTACTAAAGTTTGTTTTAATTACAGGTGAACAGATTTGCTGACAGTACAGTTATTCTTTCATAAGCAATAAAGGAGAGCATGACATATGTACAAAAAAGCAGATTGAGTGCTACAGCAAATATAAATACTATTATAAAAAGTTAAATCAATTATTTGTTTTTAATTATTTTGTAACAGTTGATCCATCTTTCCTCCAAACAATTCAGGAGATCCAACACAGGGAATAAGTCTCTCAATTTCTATCAGTTTTTTCTTGTGAGCCACAATTCTATAGTGTACATTTATTTTCATAATAATTTTGATTAAATATGGAGTTATTTCAAGGATTCATACCGCAAATGCTTTTTATTATGTATGACAATGTCCTAATTTATTAAAATTATACAAAGTCAGACACAGAAATCAAGAAAGTGTACTGATAAGGGTGAAACTTTCTTCCAATAATGAAAGTTAAATAATTAATTAGAAAGAAGTTTATAAATGTACTTCAATGCCTCTCGGTGTTACAGTCATGGTACTGCATGTTTACCTCTACCTGTATGTATTCTTGCTTTTCCTTCACGTAATCATATTTTTCCTTGAAGTAATCTAACCACATGTAAAATTGTACATGTAATTTGCACAGAAATGGAAAATACTTATTAGGAACATTTTTATACTTTGCACAGAATTCGGAATCTATTACAAGCTGAAACTGCATGTACTAGAAAATGAAAATTTAGAACACTGGCCAAAATTTTTCCAATTATGATTTTTTTTTAAAGATGCTTAAAATTTGTATGTTTGCCAGGGTCACAAGACCAAAATGCATCAAATGTGCAAACTCAGGCTTCACTTTCAATAATTTTTTTCAAGTTACAGCCATCTTCTGGAATAATAATGCGTAAGTACAATTCTGGGGTAGAAAAATAGGTTTAAAAATGTAAACTTTCAGTAAATATGTATATTACTACTGAACATAATCAAAATATTTAGGCACTAATATTATTAAGAAAAGACTCAAACAAAGAATCAGGAAAGTATAGACTTGTAGCTGTGACCTCAGAATCCAGACATACTCTAGAATGAGTTAAGTACCCTATTTCATGCTCCTTTCTGACAAGTATGTATACCAGTACCATTTTTTAATACTTGCAATTTATTAAATTCTGTATAATGAAGAGCAAGAATTTTAACTACAGAGTCATGAATAATTTTGTTTAGCAATTCTATTTATTATATTTAATGTTTTCCACTTCATAGCAGATTTCATATTACTGAACTCTCATTAGGAAATGTTCTGGAATGGGTGAGATCGGACAAATCTCATGCAGTGTCACTGATGGGTCCAGGCAGCTCCCTGAGGACTTCTGGAATATTGGCCACACCTTAAACCCTGCCTATTTCTACGCTACTCCCATTCTGGTAGTTCCTGTTCCAAGGCTGCTTTGATTTTCTTAGCATTTGTATCAAAGATGTTAAATTAAACTGTTCATTTAACAGAAGCCTGATACTGAGAATCTCTTGGAAAGGAATAAGTGTCTACACTTGTTGAATGTGTAACTTTTAATATATTAAGGGACCCAGAGTTCTGTTTGTGGTTTGTAATTCTGCGATATAAAACCAACATTATTCAAGTTATATCTGTATTGTCAATGACTAAAACTTCTTAATGAGGTAGGAAAAAGCACCTAAACTGCAATGTTCATGGGCAGGATAGCACAGGGGCCAGTTTAAGAAAAGGTACGTGTACACTTATGGCAGTGTGCAAAGGAGACACTGCACCCCCAGCTAGCACAGGTATAAACAACAATGTGGATGGCAAAGCATGGCTTCGGTGAGTAGAGTGCCTCACACCCCTGAAATCCCAGGGAGGCTCTTACCGCCCAAGCAGCATTTATTATATATATATATATATATACACATTTATATATATCTACACAGATATTTTTAGCAGTGTGATCTCCCCCTCCCCACTGGAGCCTTTCCCTGGCACTGCTTCCTGGCTGCCGGAGCCTTTCATTGCCGCATATAGCTACACATCACAGTGATAAGTGTGGACGCTGCTTGCCTTCCACTGCAGTGTGTATCAGACATGTTGGCAGTGACTAAAAGTCAGACAGATCACTTAAAATAATTAGTGAAAGATTTGAGAATAATCTAAGTTATTTATGTTTAACAGAAGATTATCCAAGGTTTGGATAGGTTAGAGCTCAGAGCCCTACAAAAATAAGTAAGTGCTGTAAAGCTATGGTAGTCAATCCTGTAGGGGGCACTCCTGCCACCAACTTAAAACTGAACCAGAGCAAGTCCAGCATGTTAGAGACCACTGCTTTTAATACAGACTGAGGAATGAGATAGAAGGACAGATCTGTTGCTGCAATCAGTTTCTCCTAAGCAAAACAAAGAGGGGGGTGGAAATGTCAAATTGCCAGTTACATTTCCCACATTCCCATCCTGGGGACAGTTCTAACTTGCACCAGCTAACTATGGTCCACAAGGGTCCATGCACCAGCTAGGAATAGTCAGAGTATATCACACCCTGGCCACTGCACCCCAAACCTCGATATGGCCCCCGTTCCAAATGCTGTGGGTCAAAAGGTGCAGAGGCCAGCTACTGTGTATCTACACGTGCTAGAGACTCCCCCATGCCAAGCATCACCCTGGCTGGGGAATCTCTGGTCATTAAAGGTCCCTATAGCACTTTTCATAGGAGTAGAGCTGTTAACCCCCATACTCTGTTCAAGTTTTAACTTTGGTAATTACATTCTGGCTCCCTAGATTCTCCAGGGCTTAGTTAGATAAGGTATCTGCCTCCAGGCCCTAACTAACTTACAGTGTTGTTTCCTGCCATTTAAAATCTACCATAGTCCCCACCAAAGATTTTTGTATTTCAGTATTGAATGACATGACCTCAGTGTTTAATGTGTATTTCACTTTTGTTAGGTTCATATCAAGCTTTAGGATCAGATTGGATAAAACAGAATATATAAAATTATTGTTTCTATTATCCCATGCTAACACCAATAAACCCTGCAAAAACACAGTCTGAGCATTTCTAAATATTTATTTATTCTCACACATTATGAGAAGTTCTGTTATCTGCACATTACATTAACAAGCCTCTTCTAGCTACTGAGTGGCTTTATAGTTAATATTTTCTAAGGCTACTTTTATTTAAAATTCACTTTTTCTTTAGAGGAAACATTTGCTTTTAATAAAAACTGGTTTCTGCCTGTGTTCAAAAGTCTGAGTAGGTATTTTCAGATCCTGCAGTTTACTATATGGATATAGATTGGACATAAGGAATTTGACTTCCTGGGACCAAACTCTAAAAGTAACCTAACATATATTATAAGTCAAAACAAAGAATTCTATATCAATGGTACAAAGGGTTTAAAAATTATAATGATAATAGAAATTATCCATCAAGATTAATGCTTGTAACTTTATATAATGCCCCGTTCTCAAAATAATTTAACAGATGTATAAAATGTACAGTAAGTATCTATTAGATTAGACTATTTTATTTATGCAGAAGTCTTACTTCATTTCAGTTGTTACAGCAATTACCTCAATCCTTCTGATTCAAGCATCTAGTACTCCTGGGGGAATTTTGCATCACTGTGTGGGTGCAGAATTCATGGCCCAAGCAGATTTCTTTGCTTACTCACAGAAAAATGACTTCTGACGGGGACACAAAGGGAAGTCGCAAGAGCAGTCATGCACCCACTCCCTGGCAGTGCAGACAGGTTGGTTTGGGCACCCAGAGCAGCCGGTAGAGATATAAATCACTGCCTGGGAGTCGTGGGGGCTGGGTAGTCATGTGTGTGTGAGAGAGAGACACTCTGTCCCTCTCGCTTGCTATTGCAACATGCTCGGCATGCAGGGGCCGGGCTTTGGGGTATTTCTGAAGAGGTGGGCGTGGGGCAGGCTCTGTTCCCTCAGGCAGAGGAGAACGCAGCAGCCTGCCTGCTTAGTGAATTGTTCCCATTGTGCGTAGTGAATTCCCCCAGGAGTACAAAACAGGTGTAAAAACGTTAAGGGTCCTTTACATTGCCAGAGTGGTGTAAAGGAGCCTTATTGTAAAGGACAGTATGGTCTTATAAATGCTTATGGTGCTTTAGTGATTAGAACTGGTCAAAATTTTTGGACTAAAAAAATTTGCTATCAAAATGTGCTCCATGAATTGTTTGCTACTGACCTTTTTGGAGATGGTCAGTAGCCAGTATAAATTGCGAGTTTGAGCCCCCAGCCCTCCCTTGCTCTTCAGTTGCCTATGATGTAACACTGAGCATATGGCTGCATATATTTGTTGACTAACAATTAGAAATAAAGGGTCAATACTAGCTACATTACTATTAGACAGAAAGGGTTTGGAGACTTCCTCCAATGCTCCCCACTCCCATTCTCCATCCATTGTATTATAGTTTAAATAAATTACCAAAATAATTGAAACTAGACAGATTATATTGCATTATTTTGACTTAAAAAAGACAGAATTTTGCAGAATTTTAAAAGATTGTGCGCATAATTTTTAATTTTTTGGCACAGAATTCCCGCAGGAGTAATCTAGTTAACATAATAGGTTTAGAGAGATGTGCAACTGAATTTTTAGAATTTTCCATCTTCTGCCACTTACACATAGATTTCTTCCAGGCTATTTGCTAGTTCCATATAATCCTGTCCTCGAAGCCAAGGGGCACTAGAATGACCAAAAAAAAAATACAATGAAATTAGTGCCTACAAACTCTGCATTTTGGTGTCTTTGTTTAGCTCAAAAAATGATTGATTTAAAAAAATTACACTCAGAAGTAAAACCTTTAAGACAAAATATTGTCAGCTGTTCCCACTGATAAAGATTTTGGTTTTCTAACATCTCAGGGTAAGCAGTCTTCCAAGATATTCTACTGCTCCCCTCTAACGCCCTTCTTTGGGATTACCCCATCACTCCATTTGAAGAGGGCTCAACACACTTTCCATTTACTTGGTTCCAGAGTTGCTCTTAGCATAACGTAACATCTCTCCACTGTCTCCCCAAAAGCTGTGCATGCTGCTGCTTTTGTTCTCTCTGTCCCTGCTTCCATCCTGGCCTAACACACTTGCCCAGTGATCCTTTAATCCTGTAATGCTAACATTTCAATCCCAAATTAAACTGTAAACTTTACAAAAGTTTGTTAACATCTCTAATTCCCAGGATATATATTCAATTCAACCAGAGACCTACCTTAAACTTCTACAAGCAGCTGCAATAATAATAATTTGAAACAAAATGCAGTAAATGTTTAAAATAAAAATCTGTTGACAAAGAGACATCACTTACTTCAGTTGATAAATAGGTGGGGCTGCAGCTGGATATTCAGAAGGCAGAATCACCTAAAAAGAATATTAAGTATAAATATTCATCAGGTTGGACCTCCAAAACTAGCTAAATTAAAAACAGACTACGGCAAAACCAATTGGAGTATTTGGATGGTAAGCCGTGTTATAAAAAGGAGGACATAGATTGCTCCATTATTATGTGATAATATAAAGGCTGTATTTCTAGTGTGAGCGTATAATTCAGGCTTTTGCCCATCTGTGATACAAACAAAGTGTCATATAGGCTACACTCTGTGAACAGATAAAGTAGCATACGATATATCCTTTACTATAAAGAAAAAAGGTTAGAAGTATACATATACACTTCAGCCCTGTCTACACTAAATAAAAAAGTATTGCAACAAACTATTGCTTGGAGTGCTCCTGACTTGTAATACTGTACAAAGCCATATAGGACTGGTATCCTAAACATTTTACAAACACTGATTGCAACATCTAGTAGAAAATCTTTCAAAGTCAGGTAAGGCTGAACTGTAATGCAGTCTAAAATGGTTTCTTTCTAATTCTGGAATAAAGCAGTAAGAGAACCAGCTGCACCAATTCAGCCAGCCCTTCTATTCAAAATACAGTGTATAAATAGATAAATAATGAAAGGACTATCCGGGAAATACACTTTTAATTAAAATATTTAAGGGTGTGGAAAAAGCAAAAATAATTACTGAAAAAGATAGCAGACAGTGACATTGTAAGGAGACAATAACTGAACAGACTGTGAAAAGCCTTTATCCTATGACTGGATCCATAGGAGCAGACCCTTGAGTCTATATGGAGCCCCATTAAACAAGGCACAAAGAGCAACCCTCCATGATTCCAATAGCAGAAACTGGGCCAAACTCTGTATCAACAACATACCTGCAAACAGAGAGTCCATTTTGGCTGCTCCAAACAATCACTAATCTTAATGCAAAATATCCTTTCATCTTCATCAACAACACACCAGTCATCACCATATATAGATGAGAGAGCGTCAATTTCATCGATCTACAAGAAAAGTATGTTAAAAGTCAAAGAACCCGACCCTCTAAGGTGCTGAGCACCCTCAATTCCCAATCACCAGAATTGTGCCCCTATCTGTAAATGAAATGAAAGTTGTCAAACACATAACTTACTGCATTGATATGATTTTTGCATCTTTTCAGTGTTACACATCAAACATTTTAAATGGACACCATCAACTTGAAAAACCACATCTGAAAAGGTCATACTACAGGTTTCCACCTGCATGGAGCCCAGTTAAAGTCAATGGAGCTGGCTCTATGCAATCACTTTAGTCTGCAAAGAACTCATTGCAGGATTGGGGCATATGTGAACACATTACTCTGAATTTACCAATTATATTGACAGGACAAATGGTTCTTTAAAAATGATACAGCGGACAAAACATTTAGATGCTGGTGTCTTGGGAAATACCAGTTCAACAGCTTTAATTTAATGACTTCTTCTTTTAAACTCTCAACAACAAAGTTGCTTTTTTGTAGCTTTATGCATTTGATTTCCCTGCTTGTACATATTTTTAACGGACAAAAACAAAGTTGGTGCCTACAACATAGGTGTATTTGGTAAATTTCCCATTGTCCCACTTGCGGTAGCAAACTGTGTCATTCCTAGCATAGATGAGGCTCCTGTAGCCACTGGTGTTTTTAATACACAGTGGCTCTAAATAGCAAAGCATTAAACACACAGACATGCAAAGGTGAAACTGCACAAGTGGTAGCAGCCATGCTGGTAGACGTTCCAGTGGCTCTCAGGCTTTTTATATTGGTAACCCCTTGCACACAGCAAGCCTCTGAGTGCAACCCCACCCTTATGCAATTCACGACCTCTAAGTAATAACCTTGTGACCTCCTGAAGGATTGCAAGCCCAGTTTCAGAGCCCTGCTTAAGACAAAGCTTAGTGGAGCCAAGGATGTGGATCCAGCACCCTGGAGAAGGCTGCCAGAAGTTACAATACACATGACAACAATGTGAGTAGGGACTGGCCAGGCCCCCAGTGCCATGTAACAGCCATGTTGCCTGTATGGGGCGTAGGGGAAAGAGGGTGGCAAGAGATGGGCAGGGTCAGGCCTCCCATGGCGCTGTACGTGGGGGTGGGGGCAAGAGGGGTTGTGAAGGCCAGGTGAGGGGCAGGGTACTGTAAGTGGGGATCGGGGCAGGAAGCTTGTGAAGGCCAGGTGAGGGGCAGGACACTGGGGGGGGGGGGCTGTGGTTGTGAAGCCCGGGTGAGGGGCAGGACACGGGGGGGGGGGGCAGGAGGGGATTGTGAAGGCCGGGTGAGGGGCAGGGCACTGTACATGGGGGAGAGGGGGCAGTTCTGGTTGTGAAGGCTGGGTGAGGGGCAGGGCGCTGTAAGTGGGGGTGGGGGCGGGAAGCTTGTGAAGGCCAGGTGAGGGGCAGGGCGCCGTACGTGGGGGTGGGGGCGGGAAGCTTGTGAAGGCCAGGTGAGGGGCAGGGCGCCATACGTGGGGGGGGGGGCAGGAGGGGATTGTGAAGGCCGGGTGAGGGGCAGGGCACTGTACGTGGGGGGGAGGGGGCAGTTCTGGTTGTGAAGGCTGGGTGAGGGGCAGGGCGCTGTAAGTGGGGGTGGGGGCGGGAAGCTTGTGAAGGCCAGGTGAGGGGCAGGGCGCCATACGTGGGGGGGGGGGCAGGAGGGGATTGTGAAGGCCGGGTGAGGGGCAGGGCACTGTACGTGGGGGGGAGGGGGCAGTTCTGGTTGTGAAGGCTGGGTGAGGGGCAGGGCGCTGTAAGTGGGGGTGGGGGCGGGAAGCTTGTGAAGGCCAGGTGAGGGGCAGGGCGCCGTACGTGGGGGTGGGGGCAGGAGGGGATTGTGAAGGCTGGGTGAGGGGCAGGGCGCTGTACGTGGGGGCGGGGCCGGGAGGTTGTGAAGGCCGGGGGGTGGGGGACAGGGCGCTGTACCTGGGGGCGGGGGCGGTTTGAAGGGGGGGTAAGGGGCAGGACTCGAAGGGGGCTATGGCGGGGGTGGGGGACGATAGCCCGACAGGGCTCGCAGCAGGAGGCGCCACCCCGGGCGGCCGGGTCACCGCGCACAGCCCGGCTGGGACCGGGACCGTCCCCGGAGCCGAGCCCGGCGTGTTTAACCCCCGCGCCCCCAGCACCCACTTGGCTCTGGGCCGTTTCCGCGTCACTCGTTGCCATTGGGCCCCGGGGCGGGGCACGTCCCTCCCAGCCCCACGCGCCAGCCGCCGCGAGGACGATCTCCCCGCCCCGAAGGCGTGCGTGGTGCGAAGGCGCATGCGCGGCCGGAGTGGCCGGCGGCGGGGGCCTTGCGGCTGATGTTCCGTTCCGCTCCGCTCCGCTCCTGGGCGGCGGCGGGAGGGTGGCCCCGGGCCGGGGGAACAGAGCCGTGCGGGGCGGGGACGAGTGACCCGCAAAGATGGAGCCAGCCTCGAACAGCTGCGATCGGAGCTGCCCAGGAGCAACCCGGCCGCGTGCGGGGCTGTGCGGGCTGCGCTGCTCGCCTCGAAACGTACCTAACCCCGCGTCCATTCATCCAGCGCCTGCGCGGCCAGCCCCTGTGCGCACGCCGCCTCCTTGCTGTGTCCCCGCCCGCCCGCCCGCCCGGCCTTTGCAACCCCGGCCTCTCGTCACTCGGCTGTAACCTCTCCGAGGCGTGGATCCCTTTCAGGTGATCGACAAAACACACAGCGCCATGGGTCCCGATCCTGATTTTGGCCTCTAGACTTTAATACATGGTGATAAAAATCTCAGTGTTTTCATTTCATTGGAGCTGCCGCATAATTCTGAGCCTGCCAGTGCAGAATGCAGAGACTTGGTGTCACAGTAACCGGGCCAGCTGCATCTCTGTCCCCTTGCTGGTCTCTCTGAGCGCACACTGTTATCTGGCCTTGTGCCCTTACCTCTTCTGGGATGGAATCGTGCAGTCCCCCCACTCCTAGACCAGGCCCAGGGCTTCAGTACCCTATTGTGTCAACCATGCTTAGGTAGTTCTTCCTTTCAGGAGTCCGTGACCAGCAGTATGCAGTGATCAGGCAACCTTTTTAAACAAAAGTACTGTTTATTTTAACAGTAGGAAAAAGTATTTATTGTTATATTACTGTAGCACTTAGCAGAGCTAGTCATTGACTAGACCCCAGTGCCCAGCAGTGCACAAGTACAACAAAAAGACTATCTCTGCCCCCAAAGAGCTTACAGACTAAGTATAACACAAGAGACAACAGATAGAGACAAACAGATGAGGGAGTACAAGAATCAGCATGATAGGCAATGGTCTCAGTCCATCAGCTTGTCAAGTTTCTTGTAGGCATCACAGGAGAGGAGAGTTTTGAGAAGGGATTTGGAGGAGGATAATTAGGCAGCTTTGAGAGTGTTTATGGGGAACATCTCCCAAGCATAGGAGAGATAGCATAGGAGAAACCATGAAGGTGCTTATTTGAAAATGTAACAAGTGGGCGATGGAGGCTGGCATGGGCTGATTGGAGGTAAGCATCAACTTCTTAATAGTGAATGAGAGATGATACGCAAAGTGGGGATTACTCATGAAGGACCTTGAAAATGAAGAGAAGCAGCTTATGTTTAATGCGATAGAGAAGGGGGAGCCAGTGGAGGGAGGCAGAGAGGAGTGACATGCTTAAAGCTATGGCCTAGGAAAATGATCTTTGCCAAAGTATTCTGAATGGACATATGAGAAAAGCAAGATGGCATTTGTCACATCCAGAGAGAAGGATGTTGCAGTAATTGAGATGCAAGATGATGAGAACTTGGATGAGAGTTTTAGCTGTGTGAATGGATAAGAAAGGCTCCTTTAAAGAGTTATGCAGAAAGAATTGGCAAGATTTAGATATAGTCTGGATATGGGGATCTAGAGAGAGAAAAAAGACTTTAAAGCAACAGTCTACACACATTTCTATTTTATCATCCTATTGACAGTGATCAAGGCAGACCTAGCTTCTTCAGACACTGCAGGTGATACCTTGTCTTTGTCTGGTTCCTCCAAACAACTACCCACCTCCTGAGGGAGTCCTTTTTAAACTGTTACAGCAGTCATTATGAACCCCAGCATGTGCAGATTTTTTCCTAGATATTCTAGGCGGCTTTCACATCCATGCAAACATTACAGTGATCAGCTGGGCTGAGTATCATTCAGAATCTGCAGTGGGACAGTAATTGTGGGATATAAACATAAACAGAACTATCAGTAACATGTTCCTTTTGCTGGATATGAAACAGGACATGGACAGATTTATACCTTTCTAGGATATGTGTTTTAAAAACTATTCCTGGGTGGTAAATGTTTAAAATCACAGAGATGCTGTAAATAAAATGTAATATTTACTAAAAAAAAAAAAAACTAAATGAAATTTGTATGCCTTACAACTAAATAGGTGATGCAAGTGTTCTCTTTTCATTAGGAAGAGAGGAGCAATTTCGTGAGAGTGTTTGCCACCATTCAGAATTTGCTCCTCAGCTAACCATAGAGGATAATAGATTACATAATGGGGAGCATTAGATTATTAGGGTAGGTACTTGGTGAAAATTCTTATGCAGTATAGGGCCAGTGAGTAGATGTGAGATATACAGTACTGTTGCATTTGCATTGAGTTAAGTGGGAGTTCTGTGTTTGAAAGGAATATACTTGACCTAAATGGAAAATATTGTAGTTATAGACCGAAAAGACTCATAATTGAGTCCATTTCCCTGAAAAGGTGGGATACGTTCCTCCAGTACAGGACTTTTTAAACATATACTTCAATCTTGGCAAAAAATCCTCAGCCATGTTTCTATAGCCATTTTGCAAATAAAATGTTCCTTGAAGGAAGAACTTTTGAAAAATGTATCTGTAACACTTCTGTTTAATTAATGTGTGTGATCATGATTCAGGAATGTACTTTAGCACATACTTTAGCATTGACTTCAGCTGGGACTCTTCATGTACCTCAGTTCCCATGAATTAGAGCCTGCATGTATAATGACTGCAGCTATATACAGATCAGGGATGAAACCAAAAATCTTCTGCACCAAACTTTGAGATTTTTCCTGTTTGAGCTAACAGAGAATTTCTTTAACTGCAAGTAGCAAGCTGTTACAGTTGCTGGTGTCATGCACTAGAGAAAGATGTCATTACACACACTGAGTTGCATTTTCAACCAGTTCATGGGATAAGAGGACCTTCCCTCTTATCCCATGACAGCTTACTTTGCTTAAGAGCCTTTGGTGAGGGACCTTGTCAAAGGTTTTCTGAAAATCTAAGTACACTATATCCATTGCATCCCCCTTGTCCACGTGCTTGTTGACTCTCTCAAAGAATTCTAGTAGATTGGTGAGGCATGATTTCACTTTACAAAAAACATGTTGACTCTTCCCCAACAAATTATGTTCATCTATGTGTCTGACAGTCTTGTTCTTTACTATAGTTTCAAGCAGTTTGCCTGGTACTGAAGTCAGGTTTACCAGTCTGTTTAAGGATTAGGTATTTCCTCCTTATGTACAGTTTTATATTTTTCCAGGAAGAAAAAAAGTCTTAATGGCCCTTCACTGCTCTCTGAAGGTCTGCTAATACTGGGTGTCCTACTCAGTTGACTTCTTTTGTGTGTTTTTATGTTGTGGTAAATGTGCATGTGGGAATAGGCCACAGATATTGCTCATATAAAAGTGTTTAAGACTGAAGTATACACATGAAAAGACCAGGTGAGATAATATTCCGTGTAGCATTTGCCATCTGTTATGGTGCTGCAGGCAGCCACATGTTCCCAAATGATAATTGCTGGGTCATCATGGGGTATGAATGCAAAATCCCAATTGCTACCATCATAGCTAGGGTGTTTGAAATCCTTGCCTGTTGAATTTAATAAGCCACCTAAAATAATATTAAAAGAGCATAAGACATACAGTGAAAGCTTGATAGGGCTCGTGCAGACTATTGTGCATATTAACACAAGGGAAAAAGTGATTAAAAAGAGAGAGTGCAGTAGAATACAATCCTGAATTAGGCCCTGATCCAGTAAAGCACCGAAACACTTGATTAACTTTAAGCATATTAGCAGTTTCATTGACTTCAATAAGATTGCTTGTTTTAAGCCAGTAGGACTACCAGAGACATACCTGATCTGGCTTTTGGCCAGTGTGCTGCCTCAGTTTCCCTAAATGTCACACCTTAGTTTCCCCTCAGATGGTTTTCTGGCTCTCGGTACCATTAGGTTGCAGAGGTAACCTAGCCCTCTAGCTAAGTCATGAAAGTCTACCTCTTCAGAGAGTTAATTAAACCTCCCAACAGAAACACAATCCCCACCCCCAAATCTTCTGCCCCACCCTGTGCCAGGGGTTAATTTCAGAGATATAGGATCAGGCCATAACTAGCTAGCTATCTGGCCTCCATCACCAGAGTTGAAAAGAAAAATTAATTTCACAAACACAGAATATAAAAATACTGTTAAAGCTTTTTTAGTTAATAGGACTACTCATGTTTTCTAAATTCAGCACAAGCTTCATTGCTGAATTATGGTCTAAAGCCACAATTTGGCTGACTTTTTATATTTTAAAACCAACTCATGAAAAATTATAATAGTATTGTCTTCAGTTTAATCTGAAATATCATTTATCTCTGTATTAGTAGGAATTAACAGCTCACTGCATACACTATACATACAGCTTTAGAGACATATTATAGCTGTTGAGGATGATGTGAAATGCTGAAGGTGTGCACATAAGATGGGCTACAACTTGCCGAAGTTTGTAGAAGCCTCTTCCAAATATCCACTTGTCTGTGATGGCATAAGAGAGATACACAGGGATACAGAATGCTTCTATGGAAAGAAATCAAATGCAAAATGCAGTTATTGTAGTCCAGGTTGCATGTGGTGCTAACAGAAAAACAGAACCATTAAAGATATATCAATACAAATTTCAGATTGGAATTTATACTGAAGTTCTTGTGTTCTCATGAAATCAGTGTGTGGGCTCTGACATATTAGGGGTAAATTCCTGGCTTTGTTGAAGTCAGTGGGAGTTTAGCCACTGATTTCAGTGGAGACAGAATTTCACCCTAGATCTAAAAAACATTTTTTGTACTTTATTAATTTTCTATCAAATAAATGTCACTGCTTATTGGTTGTACTTTCCAGACTAATCACTGTTTAAGAGGAACAACTGAGCTATAGAAGTTGACATTTTTAACACAGTTTTGAAATGTTAGAACTAAAAGAGGGTTTAGTAATAATGTACTAGGGTATTGGAATTAGATAGTCATTCTGTGGTTTGATAAAAAATTAGTCATCCAAAATTAACGTTGTAAAAATTAATTCCTATTACCAACTTTATGTTCTCTAAAAAGCATGATACAATACCTTATGTTATTCCAGAAGAAATAATTATATACATACACTGCAATAACTTGGTCTGTCTTAAGTATTATTCAGGTATTTTCAGATTGGTACTTAATTTCAAAGTAGAAAAAAACAAGGCAGTAAATATTCTACAATATTTACAAGGTTCCACTAGTTAATCTCTACTGTGTGACAATTGTGACAAAGTTCCTCCTCTACCTTGGTGGGTCCTGCACTTATTGGCGGATTTTGCTCACCTCAGAGATTCACAGTAGTCCTCAGTTTGGCCACTTTCGTGGCTCAAATCTGCCGTTCACTCAGGTAACCTCATCACTGGCCAGCATGGGGAAAAGGAAGGAGAACAATCCCCGCAGTCTCTGCTGGTCCACCTAGTGGGTCAGGGGACAGGTCCGGGACCTTCCCCTCTGGTGGGACCCACAGTCCAAGTCAACTTCTCCTGTATCCAAGAGGGAGTTGGGGGAACCCGGGCTAGCCCTCTACTCTGGGTTCCAGCCCAGGGCCCTGTTGATCAGAGCTGTCTATAGTGTTTTGCGTAACACCTGTGTGACAGCTACAACTCCTTGGGCTACTTCCCCATGGCGTCCTCCCAACACCTTCTGTATCCTCACCACAGGACCTTCCTCTTGATGCAAGATAGCATTTGTACTCCTCAGTCCTCCAGCAGCACTCACTCTCAGCTCCTTGCATGCCCCTCACTAACTGGAGTGAGAGCCTTTTTAAACCAGGTGTCCTGATTAGCCTTAATTAATTCTAGCAGCTTCCCAATTGGCTACAGGTGTCCTAATTAGCCTGCCTGCCTTAATTAGTTCTAGAAAGTTCCTGAGTGTTCTGGGATAGTCCCTGTTATTTTACCTAGGGGAAAGGGACCTGCTTAACCTGGAACTAATGTATCTACCTTCAGCCACTCTTTGTAGCCATCTGGCCTGACCCTGTCACATATCCCCCTCCCTGCTCAACACCACAGGGTTGGGCAACTTGGGATGTCAGGCAGTGTAGTCGTGATAAGCCGTCTGCGTTGCCATGGTGGTCTCCAGCCCAGTGTTGTATGGTGAATTGGAAAGGTTGTAAAGACAGGAACCATCTGGTCACCCTTGCATTCTTCTCTTTATTGTGCTGCATCCACTGGAGGGGTGCATGATCGGTCACAAGGGTAAACCGTCGTCCCAGTAGGTAATAACGAAGTGTTTCCATGGCCCATTTCACAGCAGGGCACTCTCTCTCAACCACTGCATACTTCTGCTCTCTCGGGAAGAGTTTCCTGCTGCGGTAGAGGATTGGGTGTTCTTTGTCTCCGACCATCTGTGATAGGATAGCTCCCAATCCTACTTCAGATGCATCTGTTTGCAAAATGAACTCTTTGTTGAAGTCCGGGGCTGTAAGCACAGGGTTACTGCAGAGGGCTATTCGTAGATCCGTGAATGTGTTCTCGGCAGCGTCAGTCCACTTGACCTTGTCCGGACCCCGGGCTGTTATCAGGTCTGTCAGGGGACTCGCTCTGGTAGCAAAATGGGGAATAAATCGCTGGTAGTACCCCACCACGCCCAGGAATGCCTGGACTTGCTTTTTCCGATTTGGCCGGGGCCAATTTTGGGTAGCTTCCAGTTTGTTCAGTTGGGGCTTGATCATGCCCCTTTCCTACAATGTAGCCAAGGTATTTAGCCTCAGCTAGCCCTATAGCACACTTGGCTGGATTGGCTGTAAGGCCAGCCTGTCTTAGCATGTCCAGAACCGCTTCCACCTTTTCCAAGTGGGTCTGCTAAGTATACTGTATGCTTGGTAAACTTTCTTAAGCTGAGAAACAACTTAGTGACATAAACCATTTTTATTTGCCTTAAAGATATCTTTAACATTGATATTATAAATAATATATTGCTTCATTATGCTAATATAACTTACCCACTTCAAAACCCAAAATAGCCAAATTAGAAAAGAAATAATTACTCCTTCGTCTTAAGATTTTTGTCCACCACAAAAGTCCGGATAAACAAGGCATTTCTAAGAACTGTAATAAGGACTAACAAAACCATAGGAACTGCCAATAATATCAAAACACCTAATGAAAAAGTTGTTCCTAGGGCCTTACTGAATGAAGTTAGATTTTTGATACGTGTTGTATCCACACATAGAGCACTGGCACTGTTGTTATTCATATTTTGCATCCACTTCAGCTCACTTAACCAAGGAATTCAGCATAGTAAATGAACCCCGTAAATTAATGCTGAAAAATATTTTTTTCAGTAAGCTACATTAAAAAAGCAAGTATTGGTACACCCAGAAAAATATGTCTAGTGCAAGAAAATCAATTGCAAGATTGTGATGCTTGACCATTTTAAAAAATGTATAAGTCTTCCAGGTTTTAAAAACATGGTAAGTGTAGGTATAATTTCTTTTAAACTCAAATTACAGAAGTGTCACCTGTATTGTGTCACCATGCATCTGAAGAAGTGGGTTTTTTACCCACGAAAGCTTATGCCCAAATAAATCTGTTAGTTTTTAAGGTGCCACCAGACTCTTCGTTGTTTTTGTGGATACAGGCTAACATGGCTATCCCTCTGATATTCAGTATTGTGTAGAGTTTTCATATACCCTTTTAAAATTTACTGTTTGTTTCTCTGTTGTAGACCTATTTTTGGTCTATTTTCTGTGATAGTAAAGATGTCTTGAAATACATTTCTATTAGTAAATAATTTGATTATTAATTTTTCCATTTTTTGCAAAGTATGTGAGCCACCTTTTCTCTGCAATTTATAATTGGAATGTTTTCTTTTTTAATAGTTTCACAGAGATTCAATCGTGAAGAATTAAGATAAGATACATTTTCCCTTTCCTCTAAATTTCTTTGGAAAGAAAGCAAATAAATATACTTTATTCATATTTTTCTGTTTACATTGTTATACAGTTGAAAGCGCAGATACAGCAAAATTAGATCTGACTGCTTTTTTGTTCTGACCCTAACTAAGGACTCCTCAAAAAAACGGGCTGATGATAGAAATGGTTTTGCATTGGCAAATGTGTGATTTCTATATGTAGTTTAGGCAAAAAAAAAAAAAATTGCTGTGTTGAGAAAGTGAGTATGAACTAATTCAGCATCTGGTCATCTGCTTGAAAACAAAATAGAGGAGCCCAGCTGCTTCTATACACAGTGTCAGAAATTAAAGTTAACTGTGTGGCATTTTTTTTTTTTCACCTAGCCTTCAAAAAATTATTACTTTGCTACATGGCCTCGTTGTCCTCAAATTTTTGCTTCCTCTGTAAGCATTAGTGACAGCAAGAAAATCAGCTGACTTGGGGACCATATCAGGATTTTAGGAATACCTTTTGACTGTGACAGTTAATTATAAGGTTTGAACCATATTTGACAGAAAGGGGCGGCGGGGGGGGGGGGGGAACGGGATGACAGTACCAAACGCAGAGCAAGTTCTGATCTCTACTCTGATTGCTCCCACTTTAGTTTAATCTTTGTGTAAATAGACATCTTGCCCAACTCTTGACCCTATTTGAGAATCACCTCTTGATATACACTGGCAAAGTCATACCTGCTTGCTTTAGCAACAGAATAAAGTTGAACTATTTTTTGTTCCTTTTAGCAATGTAGTCAATGCTTTGAGACATAAAACTGGGCTCTATTCTGGATCATGCATCGTTAGAATGATTGTTAACAAAGTTCTCATCATTGCAGGGCCAAATTTTGCCCCAGGTTATCTCCATGAACCCATATTGAAGAGAATGAGGTTGCATGGGTGTATCTCCTCATGACTTGAAGACAATGGGTTGGCACAGATATAAGTGAGGGAAAAATTTGGATCAGCATTTGGAACTTAGTGAACAATTCTGCTGAGGTTTCCTGAGTCAAAAAGAACAAAACTGAATCTCAGATTCGAGGCTCAGTTTGCAGGGATGGCAGTTTGAAAAAACATGTTTTTATCTGTAAAGGATCAAATCTGATTTGAAAGCAATCGAGATACGAAAAATATAGAACCCTACGCTGCCTCTACTAAGCAGTCACTTTTTGGAGTAGAAATGCACGCTAATGTACATAAACACTAAAATGTAGAACCTCGGAAACACCTTGGGAATGGAGGTTGTTCATTACTCTGAAATGTCTGTAACTGAACAAAACGTTATGGTTGTTCTTTCAAAAGTTGACAACTGAACACTGATTTAATATAGCTTTGAAACTTTACTATGCAAAACAAAAATGCTGCTTTTAACCATCTTAATTTAAATGAAATAATCACAGAAACAGTTTCTGTACCTTGTCAAATATTTTTTTAAAACTTTCCCTTTATATTTTTAGTAGTTTACATTTAACCCAGTATTGTACTGTATTTGGTTTTGGTTTTTTTTTTTTTTTGTCTCTCCCTCTGCCTGATTGTGTACTGCCGGTTCCAAATGAGGTGTGTGGTTGACTGGTCAGTTTGTAACTCTGAGGTTCTACTGTATTCAACTTTCCCATCCTAGATTATATATATTAAAGCTCTTCAGTACTTGGTCATTGGAAAGGTAATTTTCCCAAGGTGGGCAAGGCTTCAGATTTGACCTATGACCTCAATGTCACGATTGTTTGGCCAGAGTTAATATAACTGTTCTTTGAACGGTTCTTTTCATTTTTGTTACGTTCTGTGTTTGTGTACAGGTGGAGGGCCAAAACATTTTTTCAGTGGTGGTGGCCTAAATTACCACAAGGAATGCAAGCTCTTCCTTCAGTATGGTAAGGGTAAGATAATACATTGGGTCAAAGCTCATGCTGTTTGGAACAATTTTTTTAATCCTAAACGTATAACACACAAAAATCACCCAAACCGTAAACCGGATACAATTAATATTTCTTAGTTATAAATAAAATATTTACTTACAGGTGCTTAATCTATGCATTGACCATTTAAAATGCAAATTGCTGTTGTGAAACAACACCCTCATGTGGAAAACCGCATGTAAAACCTATCAGAATAAAAACAATAATTTAGGGGGGAATAGGAGAATTTTTTAAATGTATTATTTTAGTTCTTAATTTGTATTACCAAATATACATAAAGGAACAGGTAATTAGCCATCTCCTTATATTCTTGCAAAAGAAAAGGAAAACTCCTGGACTAGATCAGTGGTTCCCAAACTTGTTCTGCCACTTGTGCAGGGAAAGCCCCTGCCGGACTGGGCCGGTTTGTTTACCTGCCGCGTCCGCAGGTTTGGCTGATCGCAGCTCCCACTGGCCGAGGTTCGCTGCTCCAGGACAATGGGACCTGCTGGAAGTGGCGTGGGATGTACTGGCATTTTTGTTGGTTGTTATAACCTTAATACATATTCTTCACAACTCAGAGATAGATGTAGTTTTCATTTTTAGAAGGTACACAATATACATTTTTAAGTGATTTGTTTTGGAAACTTTTCAGATTAGTTTTACTACTATATCAGAAAATGAATGAGTATTTGGTTATTTTATTTACCAAAGGTATTTGAAGCAGATATTCATGAAGTCATTGGGAGGTGAACTATCTCCAATTCAACAGGTTAATCATTAATATTTGGAGGATTTTCTTTCCAAGCTGTATTAGGAGGAGAACATCACCAGACAGACATTTAAATTGTTTTATTTAACTAAAACAACAACTTTATGTATTCTGGATTTTGTTCTTCAACAGCAAACGTATAATATTTTAACAAAACAAGCATATGAATTTTTGAATTTAAACATTCAAGTTTTTGTTAAAATTATTTTTAACTAAAATAGTTAAATGAAATATTTAAAAAAACAACAACAAAAATTAAATCGACTATGTTAGCCAAGTCAACATGAGAAACTTAAAATATTGTCTTCCGCAGCTAACTCAGTCGTCTCCACCTTCATTTTCCTGTTTGTTCATAATCTGGAAAAGAAAAACAAGTTTTCCTGCCTTTTCAGGTCCCAAACGATTTCTCAATTTGGAATGAATTAGTCCAAAGCAAGAAAATATTCTTTCTACACCGGCAGAAGCAGCTACTGCTATTAAAAGTGAGATTATCACTTGAACAGTCTCTGAATCCAAGTGCTTAAGTGACTTCCTCCAGTTCCCTGGTGTGATTTTCTTTAAAACATCACCAGCAAATGTATATTTCTTGAATGGTTCTTATTCCCAAACTGGGTCTCTTTTATGGCCTGCTGCCATTATAGGTTTTCCCTTCTAGTGAGAGAATGGTATGGTAGATCTCAGATCAATGAAGGCTACACTCAGAGAGACTTCAAGACTTCTGGAATATGCTGCTCAAACAAAAAGAAAAGGAGTACTTGTGGCACCTTAGAGACTAACCAATTTATTTGAGCATAAGCTTTCGTGAGCTACAGCTCACTTCATCGGATGCAAGTGAGCTGTAGCTCACGAAAGCTTATGCTCAAATAAATTGGTTAGTCTCTAAGGTGCCACAAGTACTCCTTTTCTTTTTGCGAATACAGACTAACACGGCTGTTACTATGAAACCTGCTCAAACAGTTTCACTTTCGTTTCTACTGCCTGTCCCTCCATTCTCACATTTATCTCCAGACTTCTCCTTGTCCAGATCTATTCCACCCCCAACAATCTTCTATTCACTGAACGTTTTGAAACTTTGCACTTGTAGAGAGAGTTAAGGGATTAACTCTGTATACACAAATTTGCAGAGGGACAATAGGGTTGAGGTCTGTTATTTCTCACCTATCTATATATTATATTTTATATTTAAAAACATTTTTGTTGTTAACAAGCATGTTGTCTCTGGAGATACAAATCCACAATTTGAGAACTGCAAAACTAAGCATCTCTGATGGTATCTTCTAGACTGAGTGCTGGGTCCCTTTGGGTAGATAGAAAGATTAACCTAAATAATCTATATAGAAGCCCCTGGAACCCCATAAGATTGGGTCCATAATCCATGAACTATTGGAACTCATTTACAAAACTTTTCTTAATCATTACATGAATACATTGTCTCATACTGTAGAATTAGAATTTATAATCCCTATTCCGTGATGAGATATCTCTGGGCTATAATGTATCTTAATTAAAATGATCTTTAGATAGTTTTTTTCCTCAACAAGCATTTTATCAAAAAACTCTGATTTAAATAAAAAAAAATCATTGATTTTTATCCACCCTGTTAGGAGAACCATATTTCAGTTTGTGAAGTCAACATTTGTGCAAAATGAATGCAAAGTGGATGTAAAATGTCACAGCTGGTGTGAGTGGAGAATTCTGATTTGGTAGTGTTTATGAACAATTTGCACAGGTATAAAAAAGTTACACAAGGTGAAATGCAGTAAAAATCAAGTGCAGAATAACCAGTTTTGCCATTGACTTCAATGGGGCCAGGATTTTACCTCTCTTAAATGGTTAAAAGCAGCACAAACAATAAAAGCTCCTAATCATACTTGTATGGGTTTTGCATGGTTTCACTTCAGGACAGAATTTAAGGTTGTTTGGGTGCTTTAACTGAACTTTTCAAGTCCTTAACACTTTTAAGCTTAACCTTAACTTTGAATTTCCTAGATTAGTATTGCTTGATTTGGGGATAATTAAAATATCCCGTTAATGATTTACCTTTAAGTTACTGATCCATACTCTCAACTGTCATCCATCTTAACATAGCTTTTTGTCTGGGAATTTCTTCTTCTGAGGTCACTTTTAGGGTACTGTTTATATTGCAGTTAGTTTAGGATATCTATAGTTCAATGAGAACATTTTGCTATAAAAACAGTGAATGATCACTTACTGATAGGATACTGATGTCTGTATAATATTTAGCATGCTGTCATTCTTATTTGGTCAGCTTTTGAATAAGGCTTCCAACCAGATAAGCACTTAAGCCACATACTTAAAATAAAGTGTGTAATAGTCCCATATGTTGGGCGTGACAGCATACTTAGGCCTAATAGAAGCCTGCTGTGGATTTTAAGAGTCTAATGTTTAATGGTGTAAGTAAAAGTAGAACTGTGTATGTGTAAGAATTTGCAGAGTAATCATGTTTGTGAGAACAAGAAAAGATAAAGTAACTAAAGAGGTAGAAAAGACTGGTTTGATTGAACTAACACTAAACCTGTATTGATGGAGGGTAGGGTTGCCAACTTTCTAATCACGTAAAACCGAACACCCCTTCCCCGCCCCTTCTCTGAGGCCATATCCATGCCCCACCCCTTCTCCAGGGCCTCGCCCCCCACTTGCTCCATCCCCCCTCCCTCCATCACTCGCTCTTCCCTACCCTCACTTGCTTTCACTGGGCTGGGGCAGAGGGTTGGGGTGCGGGAGGGGGTAGGGCTCTGGGCTGCAGATACAGGCTTTGGGTGGGGCTGGGGATTAGGGGTTTGGGGTGCAAGAGGGGACTCTGGCAAGACTGAGGTGCGGGAGGGAGTGTAGGGTCCCAGCAGTGCTTTCTGCAACTCTGAGGAAGCGCCACCAGGTCCCTGCGGCTTCTACGGGCATGGATGGTCAGGCGGCTCTGTGCAGTGCGTGCTGCCTTCGTGCCCGCAGGCGCTGACCCCTGCAGCTCCCGTTGGTTGCGGTTTCTGGCCAATGGGAGCTGCGGAAATGGCTCTCGGAGCGGGGCTAGCGTGCAGAGCCTCCCAGTCCCTGGCCGCCCCAGGGCCTAGGGGCTGCAGGGACCTGGCGTCCGCTTCCAGGAGCCACGTGGAGCTAGGGCAGGCATGGAGCCTACAGGAGCCCTGGGCCCCCGCTGCGCTGCCGACTGGACTTTTAACAGTCCAGTTGACAGTGCTGACTGGAGCAGCCAAGATCCGTCTTTGAAAACCGGATCCCTGGCAACCCTAATGAGGGGAGGAGAGTTAAAATGGAAACAAGAGACTAATACATAAGTATAAGAAAAGATAAGAAGTTATAAATAAGTTTGTGTAACAAAGGGAGGTTGGAGCTGTATTGTCCAGTGCTGGAAGTGACTGTGATGACATCATCCTAATGAGCTTCCCACTTATAAGTAATGGATCACTATTTGCTGAGTGTTTTGCCTTAATAAATATTTGTTAGACCCCCTCTGTTGATTAAATGAATCTCAGTCCAACTTCAGTACATGGTTAAATACTTTGGTGGATTGGGGGCTAAATGATTGTGAAACTGCTATAAGATCATTGTATGCACACCTTATTCACTATCTTGTATTTAAGACCAAACCAAAACTGCTTCTGTTATTTTAGCAAAAAGACATAATACACAGGCCCAGATCCTGGGCTGTGGCCAAGGACCATCTGGTGCGTCTCAGGAGGATTGTGTGTAAAGGTGGCGTTAAGCCATCTTTGTGACCCACCTCCCTCTCTGATCTTGGGGCCATCTGTGTGCCAGTCCAATCTTCTGTGTAACTTAGAGAAACCTGAAAGCTTTTCTAAATTGCGGTGGCTGTCAGTGGGCCCCAGGGGCCACCCCAGCAACTGAGCATTAGTAAGTACAGGAGCCTTGGCCATGCACGCTTTCCTCTGGCCATGCCCATATGTCATTTGGGAAGGGCATGGCATAATAACCAATCCAACAGCTCTATATCACCTGATTCACCTCTTCAGCGGGCCTCCTCTAGCGGCTGGCTAAGCTTGCTTTAGTACGGCTTTGCGCAATACAAACTAGTCCTACCCCACAGTAAGTTGGGCCCACAGTTAGACCATGTGGCAGGCCTTTCCATTTAGTCTTCCTGTTTGCGTGCATTCAGATCTACTTTACAAAGGTTCATAGAGCGTTCTGTTGGAGAAGGTGGGCCTGACTTTTCAGTCTGTTATGCCAGTGTAAATCCCTACACTGGCATAAAATGTGTATATTGGAGTAGATGACCAGACCTCATGTTTGTATCCTCACCAAGCAACGAGGAACTAGAAAAAAGGAATAACTTTCCCAGGAATCATAGGCACGATGGCTACATACTAACTATTAGAGCACAATTTGTCACACTACCATTTTGACTGTTCATTTAGTAAACATTTTACTGAAGGATAGCATCTGTACAACAGATCAAATTACAATATTTCAGTAATGAATTACCAATATCCAATATCCTTGTCGAGTTGGCAATAATGAATATATGTGACATGTATTTTTTCTAGTTTGAAGATGAAAAAGAGAACAAGATCTGGAGAAGTGCACAAAGAAGATGAAGTGTCAGAGGCAGAACTGCAGATGTTTTGTGGAATACAGGGGGATATAATACTTAGTAAATCTTAACTCTTTTCAGTTCAGAACACTTTCCAAATATTATTCCTCACTTCTTCCCTGGATAAGCAAGTATTAGTACACTTAGTCAATTGTGCAATGCTATAAAGGGTGTACATGCTTCTTCCTGACCTGTCTAAGCTATCACTGGTGCCCTGAAGCATGATAAATTATCACCCTTACACCATCTTGCCTTGTATCGTTCCTATTTTCAAACCATGTCCAAATTAAGTCGTAATTAACACTATTATTTTAAATTGTCCAACCCTTTTATAAGTCTTGTAACAGGATTTGACCTCCTGCAGCAGTGAATTCGACAGACTGATTATGTGCTGCATGAAGTAGAAGTTCCTTTTATTGGTTCTGAATTTACAACCCATTTAGCCAAGGCTCTCCTTGGTCTTGTATTCTGGAGCAGGGTAAAGAGGTTGCTTGATCCTTCAAAACTTTGAATTCTGCAGTCAAGTTGCTCCATATGCTTTACCCTTCCAGGATAAATAATCCCAGCAGAGGAGATGGTGTAAAATATATTCTGCTACAAGAAAATCTTTGACAAAACCAATTCACATCATATACATGAATTTTATCCAAAGGTGGTTGCCAACACACTCAACCCCAAAACAGCTTGTCAGATGTTCCACTTATTACTAACTGCAGCAGGCCACCTGAAAAAGAAAGGAAAAGATATGCCCAAATCATGGTCATGGCAACACAGCTTCCAAACTTTAAAGAGCAAAACTCTCTAGATTATTATTCTTTATACAATGGGTGTGTACAACAAGGGGTTGTATAACTGGGAAACTATGATGAAGAAATAACAGGACTCTGCCTTGAAGAATTTAGAAACATGAGATAGTCTAGTTGGCTGCACTACAGACACTGTGTTGTGTGGTAATTACAGCTGGGAAGAGGTAGGTTATTATTTTTTTTTTTTTTGAAGAAAGAGAATGTGGGGGCTTGGCTTTAATGGGAACTGTTTCATGCTGTCAGGGTGTTGTGAAAGGTGGCACAAAGCCATGAGTGGGCTAAGGAGTCAAAGGGAGAGAAGCTTAGGTGGAGCCAAGGGTGTGGCTGGATGTGTGGGAGAGAGGTGCAGGTAGAGCAGTTATGGAGTGCTCTGAAAATGTGAAAAAGGCTGAAGTTAATATGGAAGAAAAAGAGGCCAGTGTGAGCATGGAAATAAGTGAACCCCTTCAGATAGTATATACTAGAGCTAGGCAGGAAATGGGTTTCCTGTCCTGGGAAAATGTAGATTTTTTTTTTTAAATTTCCATATGGAATCAGGACAAAAAGTCGTAATCTCAAAAATTTTCACAAACTGAAAATTAAAAAAAAAGAAGGTTTAGGTCAATTTAAATGTTTTCTTTTGATTTCAACCTCTCTCTCTTTTTTTTTTTACTGTAAATTAGATTTCAAAATGAAAAATTGTTTTGAAGCAAAAAATTGAATTTTCTGTTTGGGAAATGTTAAAATGGAACATTTTGACAATGTTGAATCTTTTCTCCAAAAGTTTTTCAAAATGGGAAATTTGTAGAAATCAGACCTTTCCCATGAAGTTTTGGTTTTGACGAATCAGCATTTTTTGACATTTAGTTGTAAAATTCCTGACCAGCTCTATTGTATACCCATTGCTAAAGCCCATCTGCAGAATGATGCCTTACTTAAGATCAGAAAGAGCTCATTCACTAGAGACAACACAAACCAGAACACGAGATCAGCAGATTCTGATTATTCATCTGTATAGATAGCAAACTACTATATTCAGTCATATGCTGCAATTTCTTGTTTAGAATTATCATATTTTAATATATAGAAAATAAATGAAGCAGAGACAGTAATCTACAATGATACATGCTTTATTACACCTTCTTTATGTCATCTTGGTTTCACAATCATTGCTAAGGTTTAAATTTGCCCGTTCCTGGAACCTGATGATCCACCCTACTGGGTTGAATGGTTTTCTAACTGTATTTGTAGCTCCTGACCTTTCACTAAATGCAATACAGAGTCTCTAATGTCTCAACACTGTATACTACTATAATATTTAACGAATTCACATGCTCTTGCAAGCTTCAAGTAGCATCATAGGAGCATTCTCCAGTGCTGAAGGCAGAACTGAAAGTTGCCAGATATTATGGGGATTAAATATGGGCAAGAAAGTGGAACAGATGGGAAGAGAGTGGTGGATATAAGGCTCTTGAACCAAAGTAGTACTTCAGCCCCTATGGATGTACAGTCAGAATTTCCCTTCGGTGTTATTGTATTTGTATATAAGCTGAAGTAACTGCAAAAAAAAAAAAGTGTATTTTTTCTGATGACTTTATACTCTTTTTTGAGGGTTACATTTGTCTGAGTTCTTGTATCTATTTATGGATTTAATCTTCAGTTTTATTCATATCTTGATCTGATATATTGTGCCCTCTTTGTAAGATAATAGATGGTTGGGTCCAAGACTGATAGGTGGGAAACCTAACTCTGTTCCCCACCCTGCCACTCAGTGTATGGCCTTAGGCTAATCATTTAACTTCTTTGTGCCCCAGTTTTCCCCATCTATAAAATGGGAATACTCATAATTTTAAATGGCTTTGAGCTCATCAAATGAACGATGCTATATAAGTATTATTTATTATTGAGGTCACTAGGCCGTTTAGTTTCAATATGCGGAGCCTCCCTCACACAGCAAGGTCTTATCTGTTCATTCCCTGCAGTATTCTCCCAGGGTGTTCACGCTCAGAGCTTTTGGAGAGGGCTCAGGTGCAGATCAGACCCCCTGTTACCCAGCCTGCCAGGAGCTGCAGCAGATCCACCCCTGGGGCAGTACCCATCCCTGTGAGGGTGTGTGCGCGCGCGCGCGCGCGCCTGCGGGAGGCCGCGCTTGCCTAGCTCAACAGAGCCCATGGCCCAGCTGCTGGGGCTCCGAGCACGCGCAAGGGATACGGGAGGGGCTGCGGCGCTGAGCGCGTTGCGAGGCGCCACGGCTGGGAGGAGCTTTGCCCCCTCTAGCTTCCCGTTGGGAGCGTCCGTCAGCCGGCCGGAGGGGAGGGGGGAAAGCCTCCTGGCGGGGGAGGGCGAGCCCCGCTGTCGGTCACGTGCCGGGTGGTGGAGTATAAAACAATCGGGAGGGTGGGGGGGCCCGGCACGTGAGGCCGGCCGAGAGCGAGACGCGGTGGCTGCGCGAGGGAGCCCGCCTGCTTGCAGCGGTGAGGCGGCGGCCCGGGGCTTGCTGGGTGCGCTGCCCCAGCGGCGTTGTTACCCCCAGGTGCGTCCCAGCCTGCGGTGGGCGGCCCTCCCCGGGGGGGCGCAGCAGCCGCCGTCGCTGCAGCGGTTACAATGCAGCGATGAGCCGCTTCGTGCAGGGGGCTGCGGAGCCCTCCGGCCACGGCCCCCGTGGAGAGCCGCTGCGCGGGCCCCAGGGCTGCGAGGAGCGCAGTGAAAGCGGAGGGGCGGCTTGCTGCCACCCGAGGGACTGCTTTAGTGACCCGTCCCGGGGCTGGCGGAGCAAGCGCCTGCTCCTTGCAGAGCACAGCTGTGTGCGTGGCTGGGTTTCCTGGGCTGCTCGCTCCTGGGGGTGCCCAGCGCGGCCCCCAGCCAGCCATCGGCGTCTCACGTGCCCAGTTTGCCTAGTTAGGTCAGGAGTTGTGGAACAGTTTGTATGGTGGGGGCGCTGAGAGCCACTGACCCAAGCTGTAAACCCTGTATATGATGGAAACCTCTTCAAGCCGGGGTGTGTGGCAGCACCCCTAGTTCCAGCACCGATGAGTTACATGAGCATCATCTTTACAAGCTGGAGAGCTGTCCCCAGAGGCTGAGCCCTGTTCCTTTGCAATACTTTGCATACTTTCCCCTATGGCTGATTACAACATACTGCTGGTTAAAGGTTTGTTAAAAGTTGCGGGAGAGGGTGCTGGCTGTCAAATCATAAGACTATCAGGAAAAAAAATCTAAACTGGCTGCTTGATGATCAGGCCCCCAGGAAGTAGCCGGCTGTGTTAGGTTAGCCCCTGCACATACACACACGCAAGAAAGTGAATGTACAGTTCAAATGATCCCTCCTCCCCTCCATGTATCGCTCAAACAATAGGAGTTATGCACCTGTTGAGTGGAGAGCTGTCAGGGTGGAGGTGTCCAGTATTGGTGGTGTTTGGAGCATGATTGTCCAGTCTTGAACGTGCTTGTGTGCATTGCAGCTAATCTGACTAGTAAACTTGTTAGTCTTCCAAAGAGCACCATAAAATAGTTCTTTCAAAAATGACCTAAAGACCACTACCAAAGTAAGGCTTGAAGTCAGTTTTGCTGCTTTAGGGCTGATAGAAGATCTCTACATCCTCAAATCTGAACTTCCTTGTAATTGTACTACCTTCTGCTCTGTTACTAGCTTGCTGGGTGACCTCAGGCAAATCACTTTACTTTTCTGTGCCTCAGTGTCCCCATCTGTAAAATGATAATAGTACTCACCTTCTTTCTAAAGCCCTTTGAGATCTGCTGATGAAAAAAGCACAATATAAGAGCTAGGTATTTTGCTGTGATCCTGATTGATCTTGTTAACTCTAGTATAGTTGGTCATATTCTTGGCTATTCTTCAGAGGTATATAAGGTTCTGCATGGATTAGTGTTGGTGGCTTCAGTAGATAGCACTCTTCTCTTGGAATGGAAATGAAGCAGTATCTTAGAGTGGTCAGCTCACTGGCCTGAGTGAGGAACAGTCTTCCTGCAGAGAGGTGAAGCATCCTGGCTATGTGTGAAAAGAGCCAGTAGACCTTTAAGAGTATAGGGATTAATCTAAATATCCCAGCCAAAGTCAGTGTGATTGCTGTCAGAGGTGCACTGTTCTCACCCAGGTTGCTTATGCTTCAGATGTGGGTGAAATGATTTCTATATAGTCTGACATTGAGTACTCTGAGACTCTATGAAAGTGCACATCTCTGGATTTTAGCCTCTTTAATTTGAGATTGAACACATTGCTTGCTATGCACTGTAGTTGGACACTTCAAACTTCTCTCCTTTGCATACCTAGTAGCAACTGCAGCAGCCCTAGAGTATCTGTGTTAGTAGAGTACTTCTGTTTGTCCTTTATTAAAGCAGGGCAGTATGTGAGTGCCATCAAAATCTGCAGAACTTTAACTTTCACTTAACTCTGTTTGAAGTGTCAGATCCTCATGGTGCTGTGTGTGTTAATCTATCTGAGTGTAAATCAGTGTGTTGTTGTTTTTAGGATTATTGTCCATTGATGTAAATGAAAAGCTTCCTGTAAGATGAGTGGTTACTGCATCAGACCCTTTGAGTGAGAATGGCCAGTTTCAGTGCTGCTGTTGCTCATAGTTTTGTCAAGCTGCAGCAGAGTGAAAAGCAACCAGATTCTTGTCCGCTTCCAGTGCTGTCTACAGAGTTGTGAACAGTAGCTGTGAAACAGAAAAGAATCTGGTTGATATTCAAACTAGGGCTATCAAGCAATAAAAAAAAAAATCACAATTGCGTGATTAAAATGAATTATGATTAATCACACTGTTAAACAATAATAAAATACCATTTAACTATTTTTGAATGTTTTCTACACTTTAAAATATATTGATTTCAGTTGTAACAGAAACAGTGTTCAGTGCTCACTTTATATTTTTGATTACAAGTATTTGCACTGTAAAAAGAAACGAGATTATTTTTCAGTTCACCTAATACAAGAACTGTAGTGCAATCTCTATCATGAAAACTGAACTTACAAATGTAGACTTGTGTACAAAAAAAATTATACTCAGAAATAAAACAATGTAAAACTTTAGAGCCTACAACTCCAGTCAGTTCTACTTCTTGTTCGTCTGAACGATTGGCTGAACAAGTTTGTTTACATTTACAGGAGATAATGCTGCCTGCTTCTTGCTTACAATGTCTCCTGAAAGTGAGAGGAGGCATTTGTGTGGCACGGTTGTAGCTAGTGTCACAAGATATGCACTAAAGATTCATATGTCCCTTCATACTTAGACCACTATTCCAGAGGACATGTGTCCACGCTGATGATGGGTTCTGCTCGATAACAATACAAAGCAGTACGGACAGATGCATGTTCATTTTCATTATCTGAGTCAGATGCCACCAGCAGAAGGTTGAGTTTTCTTTTTGGTGGCTGTGTCCATAAAGAGACTTTTGTGTGGGAGAAGAACAGACACTTATAAGATGAGAGAAATACAATAAGGAGATGTAGGAGCAAGAGTAGGAAACAGGCATTGAAGACAACATACAGAAAAGAAGCCATCCTATATCTTAAGAAGAATTCCAAAAGCAAGAGACTTTATAGGTAGGAGTGTTTTGAGTAGTATTAGATATTACATTTGACATATGCCACTGATCTATTAAATTTAATCTGACAAATACTTTCTTGCAATATTAGCATATAAAACTATCGCAGTACTATTTGGCAAATACCTTGATGCCTTTATCGCCACTAACATTCAAACACTTTTGCATCGATGGGCAATATTACACTGAAAGATAGTACACAATTGCCTTAATCTTTTAAGTTGTTGATAGTATGATGGAGTTGTGGGTAGGCATGGTTGTCCATACATATTTTACCCTGGCTAATCAGTTTGGTTCTCAAGTTGGTAGGTGTTGGCAGGGGATGGGGGAGTTATGGGGGGATGACTAATTACAAGTTATAACTTACAAATTATTCTTTCTGTGTAGATTCACTTAAATAACTATGAATCAGTCCTTCAGCTTCAGTTGGACTGTACAGTCTTCAGGTGGCTGGATGGTTGAAGGAATATGGAGCTTTTTCACCACTAAACCACCTGGCTTAAGAATTGCAGCCGCACCTACAATGGAGAGTTTTGGGTGTGATAAATAACATTATTGGCCTGTGCAACTCCTAAATGTTGTCCTTAGCCAGTGCTCTAGTACTGAGTTACTAGCGTAGATAAGAAGCATTGGTTATCTAAGTATTACAAATGTCCTGCAGCACACCAGTCATTCAAGGGTATATTAATTTCCCACAAGCCAAGGCACATAGTGCCAAGAAATGTGGGATAAGTTTCCAGAAGGCAATGCACTTGCAGTGTCTGTGGGGATAAATGCAAGCAAAATAGGATTGGTGGTGTGAACTCCCTGTAATGTGGCAGGTACACATGGGCCAGTAATAACACTTCACTTTCATGTGGCACAATTCTCCAGTGTATACAAGTCTTAAGCTGCCACTATTCAAAGACTCTATATGTGAATGGTCTCTGCCTTCATATTGGTAAGTGTGCACATTAAACACCCACCACTGGCTGGCATGTTGATAGTTTCAAGAGAGGATTGAATGCAATACAAATTCCCCCTTTTCCCTTAAAGGTGGCCTCTTCAGGTAAGGGATAAGGCAGTCTGGTGGCAGACTATAAGGAAACCTTTAGTACTCCTACCAGGCTGTACCTAGTCTGTAGATTAAGAGAGCTTCAGTAACCAGGACTGTCAATGTGGCACCTTCTCACATCTGCTAAATTTGGTGAGAAGGGTTTGGGAAGCATATCTCTCTCTCTCTTCCCCCCCTCCCCCTTTGCATGCCTCCCCTTGCTTTGGGAATTTCAGGGTTGCCTTTAAACTCATAATACCTGTAACTCGTATGGACTGTTACTCTTTGCTCTCTATTAAAACTAATAGATTTTCAAATAGGATATGAAAGTCTGTCTTCTCAAGTCCATTGTCATAAACTCTACTTTGTGGGCATGCATACTAAATGAATACATTTCTTTAGTTCAAATTTAGCTCAAATCTTAAACTGGAAGAGTGACCACAGGCAGATTCACTTAAATGTGTAAAATTTTCCATATAAATAATCCCTGAAGTGGCTATGACTAATAGCTGGTCAGCATTCTTCTGTACCAGTTCATATTTTACACTGTGGCTCTAGGTGCTTCAATAATACAAAGAAATAATAAAGCTCATTCTAGGAGGAGAAAAAAGCATTTAGATGGTGAAGTTCCTCAGTAAACAAACCTTGTTTAATTTTAGCACAATACATTTATTACTCTTCCAGTGTATACAGTTGCAAGAGCAGAAATTGTTTACCTTGAGATAGTAAATCAAGATTTAAACAAACTCTGAATTCTGTCAGTTTCTCCTAGGCAAGTGATGCTTGGCAAGTGACTCCACAGCCATGCTGGTTCTCTATAGGTCTTGTAACCCTGGCTTTTAGCAGAGTACTGATCAAAAGAGCACCAGCTTTTGCTACTGCATAAGCACAAAGGAGTGCTGAGCAAATGGACCGTTTGCAGGGTTCCCTTCCCAACTGTCTGGAGACCAGGGAAGGGAAGACATAGTGCCAAATGGAACAGCAGAATTGCAACAATTATGTTGAAAGTGTACTGCAATGTTTGCACATTGTCAACATACATTATTGACAAATGATGCAATGTTGTGATATAAACATTACAATGGAATGTCCCTCTGACTTTAAATGGATTGAGAGTATCCCTGAAGAACTGACTTTATTTTGGACAGGTGGCTTTTCTGCTTTTTCATTCTGCTGACCTCTCCATAAGAGATTTCCCTCCTCGTGGCCGCCGCCTCCTAGCTTCCCACTGCATGCTGGGGGCCATCAGGAAAGGCATCATGCTTCATAGCTTGAGAGGCAGTGATCCAGACTATTCATTGATCACACTTCACCCATATTTTCTTGGCTTAAAATAAGGATTTTGTTCCATGACCACTGTCATGGTTTGGGTATTCCTAATATACCTGTCCATTATTCCTTGTGTGTACCTGTTCTCAATGTGTGGTAGACTTGTCTGTGGATGAACTCCGTCTGGTATGATGGTATTGTTAAATTGTCTGTATTTGACTGGCGTGTGCTTAGGAGTTCCTTCCCTGTAGGAAGTGAATTTTGTAACATAGTTTCTGGTATTATGGGTGTTCAGTGTTCAATGGATACAGAAACTATGCAGCTATATTAGTTCTCAAAGACAAAGTAAAGAATGGTACCTTACTGAAGAGGTCTCATTCAAGAAAGGCTAGTTCCAGGACCTGAAGATTACCAGAAACCTGTTAGAGATAGACCTAAAAGATGAGGAGTGGCAGAGCCCTGCCAGCAAGGTCCAGTGGCAATGCCTTCTGAGAAGACAAATTGTGTACATGATGTTCCCCTTGAAATCCCAGCAGACTGGGATTTCAATCAGGTTACCCTTCCTGGTCCCTGCTTCGGGGAGAGGGTTTGCTCGATTTTCCATGCTGGCTTCTGGCAAGGAGGCTTTTGATTCAACCTGAAGATTCCTTGTTCCCCCTCTCAGCTGCTCCTCTATCCTCTTCAAAACCAGAGTCTGTGGGAGGCTTGCCTCTCCTACTGTACATTTCCTCAGCCTCTTCTAGTGTTGCAAGGTGTGTGGTTTTATGTGACCTTTCACAGTTTACCCTCCACTGTCCAAGCCTTCCTCTTTCTGGGTCCTTCCCCATGAGTAGCTCCCTGGCAAACGGGAGTCCCTTCTCTGGCTATGGTCCCCCATTGCTGTCCCTCCTTTTTGGCTGGTGCAGTGAGAGCTCCCTCCTATTTCAATCTACTGTAAACACTGTTCACAGAACTCTGAATAAGTATTGTGTAACTGATCAGTTTTGTTAGCTTTCACAAGCAGCCAAGTAAAATTATGAGAAGCAGCAGAACTACGGGAGATCTCTACTAGCAGGAAAACTATGCTGAATAGTAAACTCAGTTAACACTTGGAAGTCTCTTTGAAACTATAGGGGCAAAAAGTTAACTTTCACTTCCTGGAGATTTTGCTTCTGTAGGATTCAGTGTAGGCAATCCTTGCATGTGCCTAGTGGTCTTGTCAAGACCTGGCTTCTATCCTCTGCCAACCTGCTAGTCTGCTGCTGATCTTGGCAACAGTAACTTACTGCATATTGCAGAAGAGTACCCCGACCTGGGATATTCTATCTACTATCCAAGATCCATAAACCTGGAAATCCTGGGCGCCCCATCATCTCAGGCATTGGCACCCTGACAGCAGGATTGTCTGGCTATGTAGACTCCCTCCTCAGGCCCTACGCTACCAGCACTCCCAGCTACCTTCGAGACACCACTGACTTCCTGAGGAAACTTCAATCCATCGGTGATCTTCCTGATAACACCATCCTGGCCACTATGGATGTAGAAGCCCTCTACACCAACATTCCACACAAAGATGGACTACGAGCCGTCAAGAACACTATCCCCGATAATGTCACGGCTAACCTGGTGGCTGAACTTTGTGACTTTGTCCTTACCCATAACTATTTTACATTTGGGGACAATGTATAGCTTCAGATCAGCGGCACTGCTATGGGTACCCGCATGGCCCCACAGTATGCCAACATTTTTATGGCTGATTTAGAACAACGCTTCCTCAGCTCTCGTCCCCTAATGCCCCTACTCTACTTGCGCTATATTGATGACATCTTCATCATCTGGACCCATGGAAAGAAGCCCTTGAGGAATTCCACCATGATTTCAACAATTTCCATCCCACCATCAACCTCAGCCTGGTCCTGTCCACACAAGAGATCCACTTCCTGGACACTACAGTGCTAATAAACAATGGTCACATAAACACCACCCTATACCGGAAACCTACTGACAGCTATTCCTACCTACATGCCTCCAGCTTTCACCCTGACCACACCACACGATCCATCGTCTACAGCCAAGCTCTGCGATACAACCGCATTTGCTCCAACCCCTCAGACAGAGACAAACACCTACAAGATCTCTGTCAAGCTTTCTTACAACTACAATACCCACCTGCGGAAGTAAAGAAACAGATTGATAGAACCAGAAGAGTTCCCAGAAGTTACCTACTACAGGACAGGCCTAACAAAGAAAATAACAGAACGCCACTAGCCGTCACCTTCAGCCCCCAACTAAAACCCCTCCAACACATTATTAAGGATCTACAACCTATCCTAAAGGATGACCCAACACTCTCACAAATCTTGGGAGACAGGCCAGTCCTTGCCTACAGACAGCCCCGCAACCTGAAGCAAATACTCACCAACAACCACATACCACACAACAGAACCACTAACCCAGGAACTTATCCTTGCAACAAAGCCCGTTGCCAACTGTGCCCACATATCTATTCAGGGGACACCATCACAGGGCCTAATAACATCAGCCACACTATCAGAGGCTCGTTCACCTGCAAATCCACCAATGTGATATATGCCATCATGTGCCAGCAATGCCCCTCTGCCATTTACATTGGTCAAACTGGACAGTCTCTACGTAAAAGAATAAATGGACACAAATCAGATGTCAAGAAATATAACATTCATAAACCAGTCGGAGAACACTTCAATCTCTCTGGTCACGCAATCACAGACATGAAGGTCGCTATCTTAAAACAAAAAAACTTCAAATCCAGACTCCAGCGAGGAAACTGCTGAATTGGAATTCATTTGCAAATTGGATACTATTAATTTAGGCTTAAATAGAGACTGGGAGTGGCTAAGTCATTATGCAAGGTAGCCTATTTCCCCTTATTTTTTCCTAACCCCCCCCCCCCCCAGATGTTCTGGTTTAACTTGGATTTAAACTTGGAGAGTGGTCAGTTTGGCTGAGCTATTACCAACAGGAGAGTTAGTTTGTGTGTGTATGGGGGTGGGGGGGGTGAGAGAACCTGAATTTGTGCTGGAAATAGCCCACCTTGATTATCATGCACATTGTAGGGAGAGTGGTCACTTTGGGTGAGCTATTACCAGCAGGATAGTGAGTTTGTGTGGGGGGGTTTTGGGAGGGGGGTGAGGGGGTGAGAGAACCTGGATTTGTGCAGGAAATGGCCCAACTTGATTATCATGCACATTGTGTAGAGAGTTGTCACTTTGGATGGGCTATCACCAGCAGGAGAGTGAATTTGTGTGGGGGGGTGGAGGGTGAGAAAACCTGGGTATGTGCTGGAAATGGCCCAACTTGATGATCACTTTAGATAAGCTATTACCAGCAGGACAGTGGGGTGGGAGGAGGTATTGTTTCATATTCTCTGTGTGTATATAAAGTCTACTGCAGTTTCCACGGTATGCATCCGATGAAGTGAGCTGTAGCTCACGAAAGCTCGTGCTCAAATAAATTGGTTAGTCTCTAAGGTGCCACAAGTACTCCTTTTCTTTTTGCAAAGACAGACTAACACGGCTGTTACTCTGAAACGTATCTTTGTAGGCTATTATATAAAAGCAGCTCCCTGACTCTTTTCAAAGAGGTCACACTTCACTTACAACTTAAGGATTTCTTGCAGGTAGTTTTGAGTTGTGCTGTATCTTGAGGCAGTTCTGTTGTAGTAAGCAGCAAGCCAGGAACACGTTTTCTGGTGTATAATTCATGTGACATGTGCATGTGTGAGGACAACAAATGGACTCAATCTTGTGTATATAAGGGAGAAAAGGCAACATTTAAGAGGAATTTGAGTAAATGGTACTGTCGTCCACCCAGTTGCTTAAATTTTTCCATTGGGTTAGTATTGTGCTATTGTCCCTTTTATAAGGTCCTAAGAGTACCAAGATTGTATGATTGCTGTAATACAAGACCCTGTAAAATAGCACCCAACAGTGCTGAGCAGTCCCAGTTTTAGTTCACCTCACACTGATGGGCCTTTTTAAAATAAAGGATTAAGTCTCTTGTGGATGCTTATTTCAATGGCTCATCCTTCCTTTCACCTCAGGCAGCCAGTGGACAATTGGAATTTCTATGCATTCTCACCCCACAAACACTAATGGGCTCTGTTCTCCAGTTGATTTCTATTGCTAAAAGGACTCCAATTAATCCTCAGCCAAGCACTCAGACTAAACAGTATAAACTACTTTTGTTGCCCCTAAGTTTTAAGGGGTGGATAGAGGAAAAGGGGGAAAAGTCATTTTTTATATATATAGATGACATTTGTAGCAATGGTGGTGTTTGCTCATTAGCTAGGTATCTGAACTGAAAGCGGCCAGTTAGTAGAACATCTTTCATCTAAGCCATATCAGTGTAGTCTCTCTAGTATTCTAAATATTCATATCCCAAGCAGAATGAGCCTAAGTGAGCACATAGCCAAATGCTGCATGAGTTATGGTTTGCGTACATAGCATTCTTTGCTTGGTTAATACCCTGTGCAGAGTGGCCAAAAATTAGTTTGACAACTTACAACAATTGCCCTGTGATGGAAGTTCTAGAAATTTAAATGTGAGTAGCAGGATGAGAGGGAAACTGCAATAAATGGGGGGAAGTGAAGTAAAATGGAGAGGACACAGCTTGGAATAAATTACTACAAAAGTTGTAGTGTACCCTGTTTTATCTTGGCATGAAATTATGCTATAACTTTTTTCCTGGGGAAGAGAGGGAATGAAGCTATAACAACTAATAGTCTGTATTTATAATCTATTAGAGATGAGCACTGAAGCAGAACAGCAGCTTCTCCATGATGCTAGAAATGGAAACTGTGAAGAGGTTCGACAACTACTGGAAACCATGGACAAAGAAGAAGTAGTTGTTGACATCAACTGCAAAGGTTAGTATGATTAACTCTTAGCCGTTAAGGTTATAAACCTTAAGTGATGTAGGGCCCCCTCATTATCCTCTAAAAGATAAAACATCAAACTCTAACACACCAGGCATATACTTTTGCGTGGATGCATGTACATATAGAGCAGTGTGTATATGAGCCTCACCTAGTGGGGTAAAGTACAATGCTTTGAAAGTTCTCTTGTAAAAGCAGAATGCACTACTATGTAAAGGACCAGAAAGACTGCAGGAGTCCAATATGTTGGACTGTATATCGTTTCTTGGTTTTGGTAAGTAAGTGGTGCCATTTGCAAAGAACACTGATGCCATCTGCCAGCACTTCCAGTGATTGGACATGTCCTAATAAGTCTTGAACATGTTCTGCTGTAACTGTTTGTATCTTGCATCTTTCAGTCTTTGTAGTAGAGCACACCCCCAGTCAATACTTCATTTATAACTCACTTGAGAGGTAAGTCTACATATTTGATATCTGTAGAAGCTGGCGATAAGTGTATAACTATAGAACTTGGGCAGAGTAAGAGGGACCCTAGAAAGGGAGGGGATGGGGAAGAGGATAAATAGCTGATAATGTAGTGTTAACATTACAGTAGGGCCTGGAGACCCCAACTGGGATTAGATACTCCATTGTGTTATACGCTGTACAGACACGACAGTTGCCACCCCAGCAGTTTATGGTCTAGTTGGATGAGGTGCAGGGTGGAAGAGTAAATGGAGGTTTAAGAGAGGTGAAGTGACTGACTTGACCAAAGTTGCACAGCATGTCACTGGCAGCAATGGCAATAAAAGCCAGATATCTTGAGTCCAGTCCAGTGCTTTGTCCCCTGCACCATGTTCTCTCTCCTCTCCATTAATAAGCCATGGATGCTTCACTTATTAATGCCTCAACCTGTAAAATATCTAATTAGCTAATCCCCAAAAAGAGAATATGCATTTGTTCCACTCTCTTCTCAGTGGGAAGTGGGGAACAAATGGCTTAAAGAGCAGGGCTTTTTGTTTAAGACAGGATAAAAGCAAAGCTCTCTTAAAGAAGAATCTTGCATATAATTCAAGCCAACAGTATGTACAGTGAAAACTTACACCTATAAACAAATGGACTACTAAGCATAAAGATTCTTGCCTCAGCTGGATTTGTCATAACAAAGCTACAGAGATACCACCACTCAGCTGCCCATTATGAATTAACTTCCTCTGTTATACATGTATCTATCCACTATTGACATGGTATTGTCATTTATTTTCAGGTGTGAACATTAACAATATTATAGCATTAGTCTCAAAGAAATTGTACATGCTTACCCCATTTTTGGAGTTAAAATTTGGGACAAAAACAAAGTAAACCCTGCAAAGTCCACCGCAAACTCCACTTTAGGGGAAGTGCTGGATCTCTCCTAGAAAATAGTCTTTCTAGTCTCCCTCTTCCTACCTCCCCACCACTCATACACAGAGGCAGCAGTAGCTGGACCAACAACCCCGATTTGATCTTCTGATGTGTCAACCCTTCTCTTGAAGGACCCTCTGAGGTGTGGTTCAGTCCATGGTCTCTGCAGAGATTTTCAGTAGCATCATTCCAAGTGGTGCTGCTTTTGAGAAGTGCATACTTGTTCCATTGGAAATGGACTGAAAGATTTTTTTCCCTTAAGCTAATAAACATCCATTAGCTAGTAAACACCCTGACAGCTATATTGAATACGAATCTAGGATTGTACTAGGCACTGCAGACTTAATAACTTCCCTACCCTATATAACGTCCTGCCTAAAACAAGGGAGGTGGAGAAGGGTTACAACTTTAACTTTTGATCCTATGCTCTTTTTCCCTATCAACTTGAATGGTAATCCTCTTTTTTTTTTCGTGATCTGACTCCTTTAACTTCTTCCACACTCTTTCTCAGTACTCATTGCTTCTGGTTATTCCAGCAAAATGAGTTCAGTGTAAATGAAAAATAGTGCTGCTGACATTGGTGGGCGGTACAGAAATTCACTCTCCGTTATTGCCTTTCCAATTCCATGTTTCTGCTTTCTGTTTAGCTACTGTGTAGCTGATATAGTGACTTGCACAAAATGTGAACAGGAAGGATGATCTCTCTTGAGTGGCGGTTAATAAGAACTTCCTGAAAGCAATGTTTCTATTTGAACATCAAAGAAATTGATGACCAAGAAAGCTTGGTTTTCAGTTCTAAGGTTTTCCCCTCGATACCTTCTTGTATTGTCTGCTCTTCTTGTAAAACAAAGGTTTAATGTGAAGGTGTGACTGCCAACTTCAGTCTTCATTTTTGTCTACCTGTGTGTGCTCCACTAAGCCATCTCCTAATGGATGGTTTACAGGTTACTAAACAGTTTGAGATGGCTGACAAAAAACATTGCTGACCCACTTCAGTCCTGGTATAAGAATCCAGGCTTCACTGGAGTTGCAACAGCTTGCACCCGCTGAATTTGGCTCACTCTTCCTTGAAACAGTTTTATCCATGCTACAATGGCATAACCCTTTAGCAAATGCAGCATGGTACTCTAAGGCCATTTGTGCTAGCTTCCTTATTTTACATGTTGTTGTTTGCTCTTTTGTAGTGCTTGTAACTTGCAGCAAGAGCCTTCAGACACTTATAGGGCTTCAAAAATGCTACACAATAGCCATGGGCTTTTAATAAGTTTACTTATAGGAGGCTATTTGGTAGAGAAGTGACAAATTACTTAGGTTTTTATAGTGGTGATTTCATGTTTCACTTTGCTAAGAATCCCCTTCCTTTATTCTGTACAAATGCTTCAGTGGCATGTCAATATTCCATAAAGCTACACTAAAAACTACCTGAGCGACAATCTTTTTTTTTCCCCCCATAGTTTCTTTCAGACTTTAGAACAGATAATGTTCTGTTTTCCCCAAACCACCACTTCTGGAGTAAACAACACTTCTCTCCCTCTCTCTCTCTCTCTCTGACCCACATGTGAGCAGGCAGGCAGTAACCAGAACTAACCAAACTGTCAAAGTGAACTCTAACTGAAGGCACTGCACTTCAAAAGATGCACAAAACAAGGAGCCTGAGCCTAACCAAAGGGTTCTGCATGAGGTTGAGCTGGGTAAATCTCAAATCACTTTCATTTGAGAGGAGATTGCACAATGCTTTACTTTTTCTCCTGGACGGTGATAGGCACTGTAGAGATACAAGGAGGAGAGCATGAATTCTCAGTTCATCTGTTTCAGGGTCTTGTCACAGGAGTCGTAACTCAGTTTGACTTGAAGTGCCCAGTTGCTGTTGTGGCATCGCAGCCTTGTGGATAAAGGGGTTGAAGATCCAACTTTCCTCCAGATTGCTGGAGGAGGGATGGGAAACAATCCTGCAGTTGGGTGTGAAGCGCTCTCAGCTGATGTCTTGAGTGCTTGGTAGCTTCCTCATGCTTCAGACTTCTAGGAAACGGGTAGACAAGAACTACTACAGGCTTCCTCCTTGTGCTCCTGAAGACCAGGTGCAAAGCTTTGGCTGAAAGCCTCTAAGCTGTCATGAAGGGAGGATATGAATCCCGCACCCTTAGACGGGGGAGCTCAGCTGTTAGGTGGTATGCTTCTGCTGTCTTGCTGACATTTCTGGGCACCTGAGACACAGTGAAGGCTTAAGCAAAAGGTGACTCTAGAGGATGTGGGGGAAACTACCCTTGTGTTCTGAATTTAAACTGGCTGCACTTCACAACAGAACTACCTCACTTCAGTGCTATTGCTAGAAAGGGAGCTTGCATTGTTAGAGCAACTCATAAAGTCCAAGCTCACAGCGAAGCTTTTAAGTTAGCTACTCTAACAATAAAGCTGTTCAGAAAATGTAATAGCAAAACATTTTGACATCTCTGCAAGACAGTCCTCTTGGTTTTTTTTTCCAGTTTTGTTTAACTGCTTCATGAAGGATGTGGTGTCATTTTGGAGGTGTCTTCATGCACCAAGCTCTTTGAAGGAAACGGACATTAGGTGTGACTATTTTGGATGTATGACCATACTGATCGTGTCTGTCATCAGCTTTGCACATCTATGCAGACAGTAATAACATACTCTCACTTAATGGGGGGGACAGCAGAGTGCTTCTTGAAATGTCTTGGATGAGTGACTTAAACTGTGCCAAGACAGCTTATAGAGGAATGGCTCTACAGCAGGATTGTATCTAACAAATGCTAGTAGCTGACAGCACCAGACACCTAATTTGAATTGCTAGGAAAATTAGTGTTTTGGTGTTTGAAAGCAGTTGGTCTGATACCCTTGGCCATATTATTAATGTGGGTTGCTTAGCAAAAACACAACTTTTCACTCTAGCTGCTTCTTGCCCTTGAACTCCTGAAACTGTGTCTTTTGTGCAGAGAAGGAAAACTTTCCAGGTTAACACATAATACTGTTGGGTGACTTGTAGAAGTGAGATTGGGGTGTCTTTTGCATTACTCAGACTGGCAGTGTAGTCTTGGGTTTTTCCCCCAGGCTTTAAGTTTAAATGAAGATTTCATACTGTTGGCATCTGGGACTTTAGAATATGCTCCTTTCAAAACAATACATTGTAACTATATGTGCTGCAATAACTCAAATGCAGAAAATTTGCCACTACCCTTTTAAAAAAATCATGCTGGATCACTCTGGTAAAGGCTAACCAACAAGTGCAATTCAATTGAGATTCTGCCTTGGGCCTTAGCAAAGACTGCTCTCTTTCTCATGCCTGGCATTTCAGTTCTGTGTTATGGATGTCCTGTTTTGTGGGTTGGGGTTTATAATAAGGGGTGCTGGGTGCAGGTTTAATGCTGTCTTAATAGAGGTTGTAGCAGTCCATTTACTTACATTCTATACTGAATATACAAGCAAGTGATTAGATGGAAACAATAGAAGTCCTTCCTGAAGAGGACATTGTTACAGGGCTCATGTTGTGTGTTTACTTCAGTTGCTTCTGTACTATTTCTGGCAACCCTTATGCTCTTTCTTTTTCCTACCCCCTCAGTGATGATGATCCTGCTCTAGATAATGAAAATAGAACATTAAAAAAATGAAACCCTACACACCTTGCACTTCTGTTCAGTAGGCTCCTGTTTGTTGTGGCTGATAGTTGTTGCTCCAAAACTGATATACAACCTGCTGGTGGCATTCAACATGGAATGCGGTATATCTTGGTACTAGAGGAATGAATACTTTTCCCTTGGAGAAGCACAGTGTCAAATGGTAACAGACAAAAATCAGTGTAGTAAGGGATAACAAGCAGAAAGTCAAACATTCAGCAGAATGCACAAGTCCTAGTAACATAAGATGGTTACCATGCCTTATTAAAGGTTAAATATAGCATCTTGTTCCAACAGAACACAAAAAAGCAGATTTAACAATTGTGCTTGCTTTTGTGGGTTAATATTGGGATCCAAATGTTACATATAACTCTTACTTTTGCTGGGCTGTCACTTTAGTGGAGGATGGCTGATCACTCACCAGGCTGCTTCTTCCCGTGACTGAGGATGTTACCTCTTTTTAAAGCATGAAGCAGGGAAATGTCTTTCTGCCACATCAGTCTGGTATGAAAACATGAACAATGGAATTTTAACTAGCTGAAATCTGAACTGAAACTAAAGTTGTAAGCAAAACTGGCCACATGGGAGTCGCATCAAAACTTTCTTCTCACATGACTTGCTTTTTTAATGTTACTCAGACTTTCAATGTAACTTACTGCACTAATGTTTAGCAGAGATCTTAAATTTAATCAGATATACCTTTCAATTGCTAGGCCTCTCATTTGAATGTGTTTGTCCACTTCTAACTAAGATCTTGAGTGCATTAGACACTCTTTAGTCATATTCTTGCTTGGAAACTTTACATAAAGTAAGACACTGAAAGGGGAGGCTCCCAAAGAAACCACTCCATTTCAGTAAGACCAAAACCAAAAATTGGTCTAGTTGTGGCCCAAACTTTGCTGAACTTCCTGATCTCCAAGGGTTATTTTCAAAGCTCTCTGCATGCAGTCTAGAGAACATCTGTTAAGTCTTTCCAGCTACTAATATCTTTAAAAGATGTAGGCATGGGGATGTAAAGCTGGAAGGCCTGAAGTGTGTATGTGGGGGGCAGGAAGGTGTCTTGGAGGAGGGGAGGCAGCATACTGGCATCTCTAGTTTGCTGTAGACCTTGAAATGCTACATACCTAAACTGTTATCCTACACACAGTGATCTTAACCAAGAAGTCTGCCAGTATGGTTACCACTGTTGGAAGGGACCATAAGGATCTCATTTGCTTCACGGTCTTATGAGAAAATGTATAAATAAACCACTTTTATACATATTTAGATACTGCTATTGGTATCTAAATATGTATAAAAATTCAATAGGAAGGCCTCCCTGTAATATTGCTGTTGAAGGCTGAGAGGCAGTGATGACTGCATGGAGACTTAAAAGTGAAAAGGACAAACTAGGGTTGTGCTGAAAAAGATTGGCATGGCCTAGTCTAACATTAGAATCCTGAAGTTCTGTACAACTGATAATCCCATTAGAGCATGCGTAATGAGGTGGCTTTGAATCTTTCTGCCAATAACTTGCTATCCTTGTACTTGCCAAATAGTGGTTTACATGGCATCTATTTGCGCCGAGGTAATACTGCATAACAATCAAGGCTCAGTTGCCATTTTGAAGGCATGCAGTAAAGAGTCCTTTCCCAAGGAGCTTACAGTTGAGGCCACAGCACACTGCAGCAGGTCCATGAGACAGATGGGAGGTGGGGACAAAAATGGAAGGGAGAAGACAAGGTAACAAAGTAAGCGAATATCCTACAATATGAGGGCTCAACTTGCCACTTGAAATGAAGGTGCAGCTGGGATGGGGGTCAGCAATCTTCAAAGCTCTAAAAGTGAGAATTTGGGTAGGGGTGAAAACCTATTATATTAAATTAAGACCTCCTTATGGTTAAAAGGCCCTTAATGGTGCTTATCTATGCTGAAAATTGTTAGCAGGGCAACTACGGGAAAATAACTGAATATCAGTTCATGGTATGAGCCCCATCTTAAACACCAATTTTTTAAAGAAAGGTGTAGGGTTCTATGCTAGTGTTTTTGTCTTGTCTTTGGCAAATTTGTATGGGCTGCAGAGGTCTACTTGTAAGGCATACATGAGATGAAGGAAAACTTGATGATGGTACTACAATTTACACATTAGACCACTAATCTGTGTCCTCTCAATACCCCCACCAGTAACAAGCTTTGTGGCCGGTACTTAAATGCATCTTTAATATACAGTTTTTTGTGAGGTGCAGAACAGCTCTGCTTATTGTCTACATGTAGCAAGTAGAGAAACTAAGCTCAGTTACCAGCTCAGTGGAATTTCTTTCACTGTAATATGCATAATTTTAACCTAGAAATCTACCAGTTTGTTAAATAACAGTGAATGTTAACTAAAGCTGAAATTTCAGTGAATGTCAAATACAGGTAGTCCCAACTTCAGGGTAAACTATTCAGATTCAGAATAAATGGTGGTTATCCAAGAGCTTTGCTCTGTGTCCACTTCAAGCTGACTGTTCTGTTAGCTCCAGCGCCCTGTCAGTGAGATCTGAACATACATGCCTTATGGATTGCAAATGCTCTTGGTAACTGCTTGACATAGAAAGCCTTGCCAATGACAAGGCTGTTACCGGTGCATAGTATTCTTAAACATAAAGATAATTCAGGTTATAAACCAACTGGCTTCTCATGTGTTCTATGCTCTTAAGTGTAAGGGTTAGCTATGACTCTCTTAAGGCTCATATAAGAGGAATGGACTCAGTGAAACCAGAATTGACTTTTTAGACTCTTGTAGATTTAAAAAACAAACTAGTTCTTAGAATGCTATTTTCATCCATATGTGTCAAAGCACAAGAGTTAAGAAATATGGAAGCAACAATGTAATGCTAGGTTGATGCCCTATTAGAGATGCTCTAGTTCAGGGGTTCTCACAACAAATTTTCTGGCGGCCTCAGTGTAGCCACGAACACTGGTTGTTGGCCGCTCCCACAATTTTTTTCCTAAACTACTTAATTAACTTTAGGAAAAACAAATAAATATGCATGTTTACATATCCAAATCATTGTAATTGATTGATGTAGGTTTTTTGTAGACTCAATAGTAAAAACAATGTACAGTTATATTTTGGTGCCCCTGGCCCCTGCTGCCTACCCGGGCCCCACTGCTTCCACCCCATTGCCTTGGGCTCCCTTCCGTGGCCTCAGACCCCAGGCTCACCCCACTTCTTGCCTCTGAACCACAGCACTTGGTAAGGCCAGCCCTGCAGAAGCCCAGAGCCCGAGCCCCATGGCTGGAGTCAGGGGTGGGCTGAAGCCCAGAGCCCACAGGCAGAGCCCTGCTACTGTGTGGAGGCTGAAACTCAAAGCCCTCAAGTTGGGGGAAGTGGACTGAAGCCCACCTCAGGAGGCCTGCAGCTGATGCCTGCTGCCAGAGCCCTGCGGCTGCAGCCGGGTGAGGGGGGGACTATAGCTTGTCACCGGAGCCTCTGGCAGAACCGGGGGAGGCTGAAGCCCGCCCCTGAGTGCTGCAGGGCGGGGCCACTGCTTTGCCCCCCTCTCCTTCTCTGCACAAGAGGCTGCTGTGGCTGCAGGAAAAACCCCTGGTGGCCGCATTTGAGAAACACTGCTCTAGTTCAGCCAGAAGCTATGGGCTTGATGCAGTAATTAGTGGGGGGGCGGGGGGAGGGCGGAATTTTATTTTATTCTGCAGGAGGTCAGACTAGATATTCAGTCCTTTTTGGCCTGAAATCTATAAATGGCTGCTCTCACTGGCCCACCTTGATTATCATACACATTGTAAGGAGAGTGATCACTTTAGATAAGCTGTTACCAGCAGGAGAGTGGGGTGGGGGAGAGAAAACCTTTTGTAGTCGTAAACACCCATTTTTTCATGCTTTGTGTGTATAAAAAGATCTTCTATACTTTCCACAGTATGCATCCGATGAAGTGAGCTGTGGCTCACGAAAGCTTATGCTCAAATTGTTTAGTCTTTAAGGTGCCACGAGTACTCCTTTTCTTTTTGCGAATGCAGACTAACACGGCTGTTACTCTGAAAAATGCTCTCACTGTAGAGACTAACCATGCCTGTTATATGTGTGAGAGTTGGCAAGATGTTAGTTTACACTGAACTATTCCTACAGTCTTGTATTACAAAAGCATTTGTTTACCTGATGTTCTGTTTCATATTTTTAGGCAGAAGTAAATCTAATTTGGGTTGGACGCCTCTTCACCTTGCATGCTATTTTGGACATGGCAGTGTGGTCAAGGATTTACTGAAGGTATACTTAATGCTGTCTCTTTCTAAATGAGTCTGAAGATCCTACATAAAACAAGATAGTATCATGAAAAACATTAATACTATTTCATGATACCACAAGTTGTTCAAAGGACCAATAGCTATTGTCTACTTCTGAAACGTCAAAATAGACAGGAAAAGTGGTTTTTCTACTGAAGTGCAAACTGTTTACTTGAAGAGAAGCAATGCAATTCTAAGTGAAGACTATGAACTGTCCTTCTCACTAGTCATGTGCATGCTTGTATTTAATTACATGCTTGTACATGTACATATTTACATGGGAAAATATATGGAAATGTAGCAGGGTACAGATTATCCAACATTCTTGGAATGCATCGGAGACAACTGTTACAGAAAGTGGAGAAAGCAACTAGGAGAAGAGGCAATTCTGGTTTTGATTCTGACAAACAGAGGAACTAGTTGAGAAGTTGAAGGTGGAAGGCAGCTTGCGTGAAAGTGATCATGAAATGCAATAGAGTTTGATTCTAATGAATGGTAGGAGGGAAAACAGCAGAATAAAGATGATGGACTTTGAGTTTGCTAAAGTCTGCCTTCTTACAGGATTGGTAGGAAAGATCCTATAGGAATCAAGTGGAAGGAGAAAAATGTTCAGGAGAGTTGGCAATTTTTTTAAAGAAACCTTATTAAAGGCACAAGGACAAATGATCCCAATGTGGTAGGGAAGATAGGAAGTATAGGAGACTTCTGTAATGACCTGAAACTGTCATTCAAAATGTGGAAACTACATCAAATTACAAAAGACAAATATTAAAAAACAAACCCACAAGCATGTAGGGACAAAATTAGAAAGGCCAATGTACAAAACAAGATTAAACTAGCTAGGGACATAAAGGATAACAAACATTTTACAATCCATGAGAAGCAAGGGGAAGACCAAGGACTGGGTAGGCACATTACTCAATGTGGAAGGAGAGACAATAACAGAAAATGCATCCGATGAAATGAGCTGTAGCTCACGAAAGCTTATGCTCAAATAAATTGGTTAGTCTCTAAGGTGCCACAAGTACTCCTTTTCCTTTTTTTTTTTTTTTTTTTTTTTGAGAAAATGCAGCAATAGCTGAAATGTTAAATGGCTTTTTTGTTTGCGTTTACCAAACAAGTTAGTTGGAGATTGGATAACTAACACAGTGAAAATCACTGTAAAATGGGGTAGGATCTGAGACTCAAATAGGAAAAAAAAACAAGTTAATTAGTTAGATAAGTATCTTCAAGTCTGCAGGGCCAGATGAAATACTTCCTAGAATATTTAAGGAACTAGCTGAAGAGATCTCTGATCCATTAGCAATTAAGACTACATTTTAGTCATGGGTATTTTTAGTAAGTCATGGACCAGTCACAAGCCGTAAACAAGAATTCACAGCCTGTGACCTGTCCATAACTTTTACTATATACCCCTAAGTAAAACTTGGGCTGGGGCCCTGTGGGTGCTTGGGGAGGGGGGCCCTGTCCCTGCCATGAGCTCTGGCTCCACAGCTCCCATTGGCCAGGAACTGGAGCCAATGGGAGTTGTGGGGGCAGTGCCTGGAGGCGGGGGCAGTGCACAAAGTTCCTTGGCCCCTTTGCCTAGGAGCTGCGGGGACATGCTGGCTGCTTCTGGGGAGCCCCCTGAGGTAAGTGCTCCCCCAATCCCCTGCCCCAACCCTGAGCCCCCTCCCCATACCCAAGATGCTGCTGCTGAGGGGCAAAGGGTGCAGTGGCCCAAGACTGCACCAGCAGCAGTTGGTGCAGCTGGCCCAGGGGCTATCCGAGCAGCTGCACTGGCCGCTGCAGAAGTCACAGCTATCATGAAAAGTCACAGAATCTGACCTTCGTGATAGACATGCAGCCTTAGTAATTATTTTTGAGAACTCATGGAAGTTGAGGGAGAGACCCAAGGACTGGAAAAAGGCAAATATACAGTAGTACCTGTCTATATTTGCTTTTCATAAACAACCCAGGGACTTAGACTAGTTAGCTTAACTTCGGTATCTGGAAAGTTAATGATGCAAATCAATCAATTTATAAGCACCTTCCTAGAAGAAAATAAGGTGTTAAGTAACAGTTGACATGCTTTGACATGATTTGCTCTTGACAAATCCAACCTAATATCCTTTTTTGGTAGAATAGGGGAGACAGTAGAGATGATATATCTTGACTTTAGAAAGGCTTTGATTCTGTCTCTCTGATTCTCAGAAACTAGAGAAATATATGGTACACAACTGGTTTGGAAAATCATTCTAAAACTAGTTATCAAATGTTTCACAATTGAGCTGGAAGGGCATATCAAGGGGAGTCCCGCAGGGGTCTGTCCTGGGTCAATTTCTAATTAATATTTTCATAAATAATTTTAATAATGGCATAGAGAGTGCATTTATGAAGTTCATGGGTGATGCAAACCTGGAGGGGTTGCAGTTCCTTTGGAGGACAGGATTAGAATTCAAAATGATATTGGCAAACTGGAGAAATGGCCTGAAGTAAATAGGATGGAATTCCATAAGGACAAATACAAAGTACTGTGCTTAGGAAGGAATAATCAATTGCACAAATACAAAATGGGAAATAACTGTCTAGGAAGGAGTACTGCAAAAATGGATCTGGGGGGTGTGATACAGGAGGGCCAGGGAGAGTGGTAGAGGGGAAATATATAAGCCCTAGGCTAATTAAGGTGTGGTTCCCTGTAGACTAGGGAGGGTGGCTACAGGTTAATTGGAGCACCTGTAGTCTATTAAGGCCCTGTCACAAACCCAATAAAACCCCCTGCTTCAGGCAGGCAGAGAGGGGGAGGAAGGAGAGGACTGGAGCTTGGAGGTGTTTTGAAAAACCAGGGAGACCCTGCCCCAGCAGGGGAGGGAGACTCCCTTCCACAGCGTCTAAGATCCGAAGGTACCCCACCCAAGGGGGAACAGGGTAAGAACCCGCAGGGGTTGAGAGGGGCTGGGGCTCAGAGTGAGGAGCAAACCTAGAACCCTCCCCTGCTTCCCTCCTCTACCACCTACCCGGGCCACTAGCGGGATCCTCTGTGCCCCAAGAGCAGGGGCAAGGGGTGGCATCTTAGCCCCCTGCCAAGAAAAGCGCAGGACCTACCATACTAACATCGGCTATCTTGTCACAGGGGTTATAGTGGATCACAAACTAAATATGTCAGTTATATAATACTGTTGCCAAAAAAACCACATCACTCTGGATGTATTAGCAAGAGTGTTGTAAGCAAGACACAAGAATAATCATTCCACTCAACACTGATAAGGCCACAACTGGAGTATTGTCCAGTTCTGGATACTACACTTCGGGAAAGATGTGGACAAATTGGAGAAAGTCCAGAGGAGAGCAAATTATTGAAGGTCAGGAAAACATTGTAGAAAAATTTGTTTCATCTGGAGAAGAGAAGACTGAGAGGAGACAAGTCTTCAAATACATGAGGTTATAAAGAGGGTAATAAATTCTCCTTCTCCGCTGAAGACAGAGGAAGTAGTAATAGGCTTAAATTTCAGCAAGGGAGACTTGGGTTAGACATTAAGAAGCTTTTCCTAATGTAAGGGTAGTTAAGCACTGGAATAAATTGCCTAGGGAGGTTGTAGAATCTTCATCATTTGGAGGTTTTTCAGAACAGGTTACACCAACATTTGTCAGGGATGGTCGAGGTCAGGGATTCTCAAACTTCACTGCACCATGACCCACTTCTGACAACAAAAATTACTTCACGACACCAGGACCAGGGACCAAAGCCCCACTGCCCTGGATGGCAGGACCAAAGCCCAAGCCCCACCTGTCTGGGCAGTGGGGTCAAAGCTGAAGCTCAAGGTCTTCGGCCTCAGGCAGGGGTCCTGCAACCTGAGTCCTGCTGCCCAGGGCTGAAGCCCTCAGGCTTTGGCTTTGGCCCTCAGTAGTCGGGCTCGGGCTTCAGCCCTGGGCTCCAGCAAGTCTAAACCAGCCCTTGTGACCCCATTCAAAGGGGGTCACATCCCACTTTGGGGTCCTGTCCCACAGTTTGAGAAACACTGGGAACTGCTCAAACTGGGGCAGGCCTCCCAAGGGAGGCCGAGGAATGTGTTGGGGAGTGAGAGCTGTGTGCAACCTGGTGCTCAGATTTCCATCCCCAACCCCTGGGACGTGGCTCAGGCTGTCCTTCCCACCCCTACTTCAATCTCTCACCAGGAAGTGCAGCATGGGCTCAAGCTCTCCTTCCCCCACATCCCTCACCTGAAGGTGGCAGGGCTCTGGCTGTCAGCTTCGGGGTGGCAGTAGCAGCATCAGTATCCCTTTTCACAGCAGACTTAGCTCCCCATTGCAACCCTTACTTCTGCTATTCATCAAGGTCACTTTTCACATGGCCTCCCTTGCTTCTGTGTGCTACTGGCAGGGCACTGCCTTCAGAGCTGGGTGCTCGGCCAACAGCTGCTGCTCTCCACTCTGCCTTCAGAGCTGGGTGGCAGTATATGTATGTGGAGGGAGGGGGCCATAAACTACTGAACACACAAAGAAGGGGTACCTGTTCAAATAAGTTTGAGAACTACTGGTCTAGATAATACTTAGCCCTGCCTCAGTGCAGGGGACTCCCCAAGATGACTGTCAGGTCCATTCCAGTCCTACACTTCTATGTGCTTATGTACTGTTGCGCTTGTAGGCAGCTAACTACATAGGAGCTGCAAGGGGGGGTAACCCCCCACCCCACCCCAAGGTCAGCACCTCCCCAAACCCCTGCCCCTAGCCCTGAGCCCCCTCACATACACCCAAAGTGCTGCTGCCAGAGCAGCCCCTGAGCCAGCACCAGCCACTGCAGAAATTCCAGAGGTCATGGAAAGTCACAGAATCAGTGACCTCAGTGACTGACTTGCAGCCTTAGGCATAACCAGTGTTGGCAGTTGTGCTCCACAAAAGCTAACCAACTATCTGCAAAGTACAGCTAATTGCAGCATTCAGATACATGCACCAAAAACAAATGTGCCTTTTTTTGCTTTTTCCTGAAAGCCACACAGTGAATGGGAGGGGTGACTTCTTTTAAATTGATTTGGAAATAAAAAGAATAGATCTAGGTAAACTTGGATCTGGTTCTACATGGAAAAATTAATAATCGGGAGATTCTGGTCTGGGAAACTGACTGAGATTTTGCTACAAGGATTCCATCTCTAGTCCTACAAACAAAGCTAGTATCAACAAATGATACTGTCCCTGACCCAAAGACTTTGCTTACAGCATAGAGTAAACAAATGGCAAGCCTTCAGGGTGGGAAGGGGGGAGATTGTCAAATCCTCTTAATATGTGGATCAGTGTCGTACAAAAATGGGTGAGTGCTAGTGCCCTTCTTACAGACAGAGTGATGGATGGAGGTTAAATAGACGGTGACTTGTCCTGGGGCAAAAAGGAAAGGTGTTTCATGTCCTCTGTGTATATAAATCTCCCCATTTGTGTTTTCCACTGAATGCATCTGATGAAGTGAGCTGTAGCTCATGAAAGCTTATGGTCTAATAAATGTGTGAGTCTCTCAGGTGCCACCCTGAGAGACTCAGGGTGGCCCTCCTTTTCTTTTTGCGGATACAGACTAACACGGCTGCTCCTCTGAAACCTGTACTAGGGCAGTGGTTCTCAACCAGGGGCCCAGGACCACGGGGGGAGAGCAGGTTTCAAGGGGGCTGCTGAGCGGGGTCTGTGTTAGACTTGCTGGAGCCCAGGGTAGAAAGCTGAAGCCCACCACAGGGGGCTGAAGTCTGGGGCCCTGAACCCCACCACCTGAGGCTGAAGCCAAACTTAACTTTGCAGGGGCCCCTGTGGCATGGGCCGCCAGGCAGTTGCCCTGCTTGCTGCTACTAAACGGTGGCTCTGGTTTTTATATGAAGAAAACCAGTTGTGGTGGCACAGGTGGGCTGTGGAGTTTTTATAGCATGTTGGAGGGGCCTCAGAAAGAAGAGGTAGGGAACCCCTGTCCTAGGGTACTCTGTGGCAGTCAGGAATAGACCTAATCTCCTGACTCTAGTCTCGTGAGCTCAATCACTAGACCAGTTTCCCAGCTATAGTAAAACCACATAGTCCCATTAGTTCTGTTGCATATGCAGCTTGTCCTGATCTTTCTGACCATTTTAAGAGCAGGGTTCAGCAGGTGCAGTGTTTTGAAATGGGATTTTAAAGCGTGAGAGAGGGAGCAAGGATCTCGGGTGCAGGAAAGGAATGGGAAAGATGGAGCTGAGATTCAAACAGGAATACAGTGGTACATTGCCTTTATGGTGCATAGAGGAGTTTCCACTTGATGTGGAAAAGGGCAGGGAGCCAGTGAAGAGATCATGAAACCTGCTAGTCGTGGCCCATTTAATCTTTTGAAGAGGAGACTCCACTACAGTGTATAATAGTACTACAGTGTGATGTCTTTCAAGTGGAGTGAAACTAAAGCTTTAATGGCTGCTGTATGCAACTTGTGCGTGGAGATGAGTGACAGCAAAACAAAGGTTATGTCTACACCTTAAAAAGTTAAGTCGACCCAGCTACATCACTCAGGAGTGTGAAAAATCCACACCCCTGAGCAAAGTGGTTAAGCCAGCCTAACTGCTGGCATAGACCGCTCTAGGGCTGTGTCTACGCTACCCCTTATTTCATATAACTTATATTGCTCAGCGGGGTGAATAACCCCCTCCCCTCCCGATTATGTAAGTTACACCAACATAAGCGCCAGTGTGGACAGCACTATGTCGGCAGGAGAGCTTCTCCTGCCAACCTGACTACCGCTGCTCATTGGCGGTGGTTTAATCATGTTGACGGGAGAGCTCTCTCCCATAGAGTGACTACACTAGAGGTCTTGTAGCAGTGCAGCTGCATTGGTACAGTGGCGTCACTGTAAACTCTCTAGTGTAGACATAGCGTAGGCTGACTAAAAAATTCTTCTGTTGAACTAGCTACTCTCTCAGGGAAGTAGCTTAACTACAGAGATGGGAGAACCCTTCCTGTTACGGTTGTGAGTATCTACGCTGAAGCAGTAGAACAGCACTGCTGTAGTGGTTTAAGTGTAGACGCAGCCCCAGTCTGAATTTGTTCCCTTTCACAAGGGCTCCTTGTTGTAGATTTCCTCCCCTCTAAATCTTTCCGTGTTATCACTGATTTACAACTATAGTGAGACACCGGCTTTTCAACTATACTGGGACACACAGAAAACCTCCTAATTCATTCTTGACAAATAGGTTATAAACCAAGAGGTGTCGGTAACACTGAGTTCTTTCTGGATGGAATATTTTTTGTAGAGGTAACCTACTGACCTGCCTGTGTTTCCAGCATTACTTAACTGTCTCTGTCTTGGCAGGCTGGTGCAGAAGTAAACGTGTTAAACGATATGGGGGACACACCACTGCATCGTGCAGCCTTCACTGGACGCAAGGTAAAAATACACTTTTGTCTAACTACTTGTGTTCCACCCTGTGTGGTTCACAGGATGCATAAGGCAACCCCAGCATAAGATTGTGTCCCCATAAAGGGTGCTATAATGTGTCAATGGAGTCTAAAATGTTAAGTGGTTTAAAATAGTAACACATTGAAGCCAAAGCATTTGAGGTAGGAAAAATCCTTGTAGCAGCACATTCTAGAAAGCTAGATTTTAGGCACATTAAAATTAGTCCTTTGGTAGTCTGTCTAATCCTCAGTTTGGTTTGTTTGTTTTTTTTGGTTTTTTTGGCAGAGAAATAACTGCTTTTTTTCCCCTGGGGGGGTAGGGGAGACCTCAGTCTTCCTTCTCCATAGCTACTGTTTCCTTTTTCGTTCTCCAGGATGTGGTTGGCAGCTGGAAAGGGGGAACATAATCATTTTCCTCTGTTGAAGCACTTTACCTGCATGCCTGTCTGTACAGTCATTCCTACGTCACTCGTGCTATGTGCGTGGGGTAAAGCACTTTAGTGCGGGAGCATAGCACTAATCAGCCTCTCAGCTGTAAATGCTGGTTGTCAGATGGAAGGCAGTTTGGAGGGATGGGAGAAGTAGCTATTTCTGCATACAACTTGACAGACCACTTATTAATCTCTCACAAACCATAGCAGAAAGCAGTGATGCTCAGATGCCAGTGGTTCAGAAGTCAAATTATCGATAAACATTACCCAAATGAGCCACAGTAGTGTGAATTCATTGTTGCATTTACTATAGTACCTGTATATTCATATTTAAACAGTATGATGGAAGATATTTAGTTTTTACTAATATTTCCGATCATACTGTTTTAAATAGACTATAATTATTTTCACAGCAAAATGACTATTTTATCAACTACAACTGGTTAATAACATAGTAAAATCATCGTGAATGGTTAATAATTAAATCAGTATTTTAATATCATGTGCTGCAAATAGCCTCAGGAGACACATTAAAGAGCCCCTTGCAGCTCAAGACTCTGAGTATCGCTGCCATAAAGAATAATTAGACTTAATTTAAGAATGGCCATACTGAGTCAACCACTTGTCCATCAAACCCAGTATCCCGTCTCCGACAGTGGGCAGTGCAGATGCTTCACAGGGAATGAACAGAACCTGTCAATTATAGAGTGATCCGTCTCCTGTCATCTAGTCCCAGTGTCTGGCAGTCAAGAGGTTTAAGGACACCCAGAGCATGGGGTTGTATCCCGACCATCTTGGCAAATAGCCACCGATGGACCTGTCCTCCATGAACATATCTAATTCTTTTTTTGAACCCAGTTATACTTTCGACCTTCACAACATCCCCAGGCAACAAGTTCCACAGATTGACTGTCTACTGCATGAAAAAGTACTTCCTTTATGGGTGTGTGCGCGTAGGGGGGTTGTCTTTTTTTTTTTTTTAAACCTGCGGCCTTTTAACTTCATTGGGTGACCTCTGGTTCTTGTTATGTGAATAATAAATATTTCCCCCTACACTTTCTCCATACCATTCATAATATTACAAACCTCTATCTATGTCCCCCCATAGTAGTCTCTTTTCTAAACTGAACAGTCCTAGTCTTTTCAATCTCTCCTTGTATAAAAGTTTTTCCGTACCCCTAATGACTTTCATTTGCTTTTCTCTGTACCTTTCCTATTCATCTTGTTTGAGATGGCATGACCAGAACTGCACGCAGTATTCAAGGTGTGAGTGTACTATGCATTTGTGTAGTGGTATTGTATTTTCTGTCTTATTCCTTTCTAATGGTTCCTAACGTTGTAGTGGCAGTCAAAAAAGCTAACACATTGAGCAGATATTTTCAGAGAATTATTTGACTCCAAGATCTTTTTAGAGTGGTAACAGCTAATTTAGACCCCATCATTTTGTATTTATAGTCAGGATTATTTTTTCTAATGTGCATTACTTTGCACATATCAGACTTGAATTTTATCTGCTGTTTTGTTGCCCAGTCACCCAGTTCTGTGAGGTTCCTTTGTAACTCTTCGCTACCGGGTTTGGACTTGCCTATCTTGAGTAACTTTGTATCATCTGCAAATTTTGCCACCTTACTGTTTACCCCTTTTTCCAGACCATTGATGAATATGTTGAACAGCACTGGTCCCAATACAGATCCCTGCTATTTACCTTTACCCCCTTTACCTCTCCATTTTGAAAATTCCGCATTTATTCCTACCCTTTGTTTCCTATCTTTTAACCAGTTACTGATCCATGAGAGTACCTTCTCTAATCCCATGATTACTACTTTGCTTAAGAGTCTAGTCAAAAACTTTCAGAAAGTCCCAGTACACTGCCAACTGGATCACCCTTGTCCATGTGTGTGTTGACGCTCTCAAAGAATTCTAATAGACTGAGGCATAATTTCCCTTTACAAAAGCTGTGACTCTTCCCCAACGTCGTGTTCATCCATGTGTCTGATAATTGTGTTCTTTACTGGAGCTTCAACAAATTTGCTGGATACTGAAGTTAGGCATACCAGCCTATAATTGCCAGGATTGCTTCTGGAGCCTTTTTTAAAAAATCGGTGTTATGTTAGTTGTCCTCCAGTCATTTGGTACGGAGGCTGATTTAAGTGATAGGTTCACAGTTGGTAGTTCCTTCAGAACTCTTGGGTGAATACCATCTGGTCTTAGTGACCTGTTACTAGGGCCCTACCAAATTAATGGTCATAGGAATTTAAAAATCACAAATTTCATGATTTCAGCTATTTAAATCTGAAATTTCATGGTGGTGTAATTGTAGTGTACTGACCCAAAAAGAGTTTGGGGGGCTGGGTGTCACAAGGTCATTGTAGGGGGTGTTTCAGTACTGCTACCCTGACTTCTGCACTGCTGCTCACGGTGGCACAGCCTTCAGAGCTGGGCAGCTGGAGAGCGGCAGCTGCTGGCCGGGAGCCCAGCTCTGAAGGCAGAGCAGCCGTCAGCAGCAGCACAGAGGTAAGGAGGGCATGGTATGGTATTGCCACCCTTACTTCTGTGCCGCTGCCTGCAGAGCTGGGCCCTCAGTCAGCAGCCACCTCTCTCTGGCCGCCCAGCTCTGAAGGTAGCGCAGAAGTAAAGGGTAGCAATATAGTGACTCCCGCTCCCCCCCAAAAATAACCTTGTGACCCTGCTGCAACTCCCTTTTGGGTCAGGACCCCCAATTTGAGAAATTCTAGTTCTCCTCTCCCCTGGTGAAATCTATATAGTATGGGGGGGAAGGAGAGGGAGATCAGATTTCGTGCTCAGTGACACATTTTTCACGGCTGTTAATTTGATAGAGCCCTACCTATTACTGTTTAACTTGTCAGTTTGTTCCAAATTTCCTCTATTGATGCCTCAATCTGGGATAATTCCTCAGATATGTCACCTTTTTTAAAAAGAGGCTCAGGTGTGGGAATATCCCTTTGCATCTGTCTTCACTGCAGAAGATGTAAGAATTCATGGGCAGCGGGTATAATAGTCCAGGGAAGGTTTGGTCTTCTCTCACACTGCTGCTGACCCACTGCTAGACACCTGAGCTGTGGTGGCCCCGCCCCTTCTCCGAGGCCCCCACCACCTGCTGCTGTCTCCCCTCAGGAGCATGGGGGAGTGAGGAGTGACAGAGAGCCAGCAGTGGGTGGGGGAGTGAGGAGGCTCCAGCCAGTGGGCCAGCCCAGTACTTGAGGGTGGGGGAGAGGCTGGGGCTCCTCCGGTCCTGTGGGGGCCCCTTAGGGCTTCTGTTATGGGGGTGGAGGGGTCTGGGGCAGAAGGGGCGGGGCTAGTGGGCTAGCCTCCCCAGAGCGGGGTTTCATCTGGTGCCCATGAAAGAATTCATTTAGCTTTTATGCAATGGTCTTGTTTTCCTTGAGTGCTGCTTTAGCACCTTGATCATCCAGTGGCCCCACTTATTGTTTGGCAGTCTTTCTACTTCTGATGTACTTAAACATTTTTTTGCTGTTTGTATCTTAATTCTTTTTTTGGCTTGCCTAAATATAGACTTTAAGGCTGACTTGTCTGGATTAGTTGGATATTAGTTGCATAGCTAAAGGGGATTGAAATCACTTGTGTTAAGTGCTCATTCGTATGAAGCTCTATATCCAATAAGCCTAGAAACAATATTGTAAATACTGATCTCCTATCCACTTATTACGTAGAATACCAGAATTAAGATGAGTAGATTCAGTAGCTAATTAATATGAACAACTTGCTCTTTCAAACAGAAGCCATTTGCCTCTTAATGCTGTATAGGCATAAACATGTAAAATGTAGATCTGATTCTCATATGACCATATGGTTACGCAGCAGAAAGTGTTGTCTCTGATCAGCTTTGAGTGATACTTAAAGTTCTCCAGTACAAGATTCCTTACTACAAGTGTTTATTGTCACACTCTTGAGTAAGATGTCTTTATGCCTGACTTTACTGCTGTGTATCTTCAAGTCCAGGTAACTTCCTGTGGTCCCTTTATTCCAAATAATACAACAGGATTGTGATTTTCTTCCCTTGCCATGTTTTACCAACTCATTGTGGCAGTGAACCAGTTACACGCTGCTAGGCTCACAAAGGAGGGTTGCAAAACAGTGGACCAACCCAGTTCTAGGAAAGTGCCATTGTGATAAAACATCATAACTTTGAACTTTTCTTGCAGGAGGTGGTGATGCTGCTCTTACAGTATGATGCTGATACTTCTATTGTTAACGGGGGTGGACAGACAGCAAGAGATGTTACACAAGATAAAGAGATCAATAATATGTTGGAAGGTAACTTCCTGTGTCTTCACTGCCTTTCATAAGCATTTGTAGCTCTGAAGAAAGCTGCTTCGCCTACAAGTTCACTTGATTTCAAAGTAGCTTCTGGTTCAAAACTAATTAAACTAATTTTCAGTCACTTCTATTGTAAAAACACTGACCAGTCAATACAACAGGGCTGTTTGTTAGTGCCTTTGAAAGAAGCCTTAAAAATTATTTGTAAATGCTGTTTCTGATCAAAGTTAGGGCCTTAAAGGCAACACTGTTTGTTTGTTTGTTTTTTTTCTCTGAGCCCTTTAATGATGTGGGCTATGTATAGCACTCAAAGCCCTAGCTCACTGCATAGGGGAAAGTAATCTAAGCATGTGCTGATAACAGAAGCTGCTTTGTGTGTAACGAGATGGGATATAAACCACTTCACTTGGATGCAAACATAATTTCTAGCATTTTGCAAAGATAGTGGGCAAACCTGCTCAGACATCAGTGACTCTGCTAGGTGTCAGAGGAATTGGAAACAGATTTGAGGATCTTTCCTGCAACTCTGCTTCTCTAACCACTAGATAGTGTTTAGAGAATAATAATTTCTCCACTCTAAAATTCTCACCTACAAAGAGGCTAGGTAGGTTGTAGGGCATCTTCGCAGGGGAATAGAAAAGGGAAATCTGCCCAATTTAACTTTGAGTACCAAATGGTCAATGGGAAAAGACGCTCTGAATCATTCACAAACTTACCAGGTCTTGCTCTGGACAATTTCAGCTCTGAAAGTGGGGACCCTGTCCAAGTGATTTTGGGTCTCCAGCCTGAGATGAAGCAAAGGGGTGTGACTTCCAGAGAGCAGGTGCTTAACATTTTTTGAAAATCAGATCTTAAAGGTGTCAAAAGTTGAATACCCAAAATTGATTTACTTTTTAAAGTCTTGACCTGTACTGCTTTCAAAAAGCAAGTATGTTTTATGTATTGATTCACTACTATGCTATCTGCAAACAAAGGGTAAGAAAATAACTATCACTTAGCCCCAGTACTGCCACCAGGAATACTTTTTAGATGTGGGTTCTTGACAACATAACCCTGAATAGACTTTATGAATAATTGATCTTAATTAAAATGTAATTCTTTAATTTGAACAGTTTGGTACATGTGGCTCTTAAAGTCAAATATGGACTAGAAAACTAAAAATTTCCAGATGAAATCATTCCAAGCAGTACTTTTCCAGAAAACATGCTATTCCTTAATTGTACATGAGATTACAGGCAATTCTCATAAACAGATGCTCTACAGATAAATTCTTAGAATGAGTGCACTTCTCCTCAGGGTGAAGCATTTATTAAAGCCCTTATTAATCTGGCTAACAATGTCAGTTTCACAGTTGTTGCTATGGTTACAATCTGACCACATGTGTCTGAAAACCAAGACTTCCTAAAAGTCTGATTAACCTGCAGGGGGATTTACTTTTTCCCTTAAATCCAGTTAAACTTATTAAAACACTTGATCCAGTTCTGCTGTCCTCAGTAAATGAAAACAAATTTACCAGTGGGATTTATCATGACACATTTATTAGGGCAACAAGATAATTTTGTGATGGTAAAAACTTCCATTGTATACAGAGATAGTGTAGAAACAGTTACATATGTATGCGCTAAGGGTCTGGGGGCGGGGGTGTTTTTGTTTTTTTGGAGAGAAGATCAAAGCACCCCATCTCCACCTGAAGTCCAATGAGTTGCTCAGCACTTCTGGAAAAATCCTACAATTGTGCCTAAACCTCTGGCTCCATAACTTGGAATGCCTAGAGTACATATCAATATGTAAACTGAGGAATTCCTGAGCTTTGTCCTCTACAGCACAGACAAGCTTGTCTACATCCTTCTGTTATATAGATAATCAGTTTTGGTATCTGTGAATAACAAAAAGTTGAAACAATAGCATCTTAATTTGTCAAATGATTATGCCAGTTACATGCATCTGAAGTCAAAAGACGTGAATAAATCACTTTAATAGTAATACCTAGCGCTCTTTTCACTGCTCCTTGAAAACAAACCATTCTTCTCGGAGTGTGACTAAAAAAAAGTGTGCAAAGCTTGAATATTTCAGTCCAGAGGAGAACTCTGTGTAGTATGGATTGTGTTTAAAGCAAGACTTTTTTGCATATGCTCTTTTAGACACAAACCTATCAGGGCTTGAAAAATCCTAGCCCTCATGGTTGGAAAGAGAACTTTCCAAATGTGAATAGCATAAACCAGTGCTGTGCCATCATCTCAAGTCTGCAGTCAGCTCCACTGCTATTGCTCATAGCATAGACAAGCACCGGTTGGTACTGCTTGACTGGGGAGAAGCTCTTTTCTTCAAAGATATTAGAGCAGGATGCGAAATGCAGTCGAGAGGAGTAAACTAGCAAAGACTTCCCAACCAGACCACTACTACCAGGAAGAAAGGAGGGGGAAATAGAATCCCCCATGCAACACTGTAGCAGCCACAGAACTTTATGATGGCATAGTAAAAATGTGCACTTTTTTAGGAGCCCTTTGGTGGTAGGGGTCAGAGGGAGTGGGAGTGGGTTGTGTCATGGAAGCTTCAAATAGCTTATTTTTAATATCCGACTCTAATGGATGGACCCCTCTATCAGAGTGACGGGTCAGCACTTCAGTAGTAATCCCAATAAGTGCCATAGTGCAGTTTTGGCTTCTTAAGTAGGCTATTTTCATAGAGTGGGACCTCAGTCTTACGCTGTACCTAGTAAGTTTGTTGCTAGTTATTGGGTGCCTGATTAAAATCTCTTAGCCGTGTATATGGGTGTACAGTTTGTTGTAGAAGGCTGCTTGAGATTGACAGGTTAAGCTAGAGAAGGATGAGATTTTTGTGGGGAAAAAGTTAGTGGTAAGATAGAGAAGGGGAATAGAGGAGAGAGAAGATCTTTTATAGGAAGGGAAAGAAAGCATAATATCCAAGATGCAAGTAGGGCTGGTTAAATAGTGTCGGTCAAATATTACCACTGAACTTCCCCAGTATTCATTGGAAAAAAAACTTAGGACAAATACTTCTTGCACTATTGAACCTCTACTACTTGGTAAATGTTCGAATACTTGAGTAACTTCAGAATTTTTCTGAAGTGATTTGTGACCTTTTAGACTTTTGCATGGTATTTAATTGACTCTGGAGGTCATGGCTCTGTAAGTGTATTTCACCCTGTCTGGTAGGCATAGCCCTCAAGTTAACAAGTGTTGAGGAAACTATAGGCCCTGTATACTGTGCTTGAACATTCTTCATTAGACAGATATCACTTTGCTGATGTTACATGTGTTCTTCTGAGACTACAACTGTGGTTGCTAAAGCTATTTTCACTTTGAAAACAGCAGTGGAAAGGACACAAGAAAGGAAACTGGAAGAACTGCTTTTAGGAGCAGCAAGAGAAGGGGAGACTGCAAAAGTCTCAGCACTGGTAAGAATTTGAGATGTTGTTCGCTACATATGCTACCTTCACACCCTGCACCCTTATGGTAGGCAACAGTCTGAAGTACAGTGCTTCCTTACCATTAGTATTCTCCTTTTTATTACAACAGATTAAGTTGCAAAATTTTCAAGTGTTTTCTAATATCCTTCCTGAGTTGGCTAAAGGATACTGTGAAGTGCTACTGCTTGAACTTCTACAGTACCTCAGTCGTGGGGCTTACCATGAGAATTATCTGCTTCAGCTGAGATTAGTCTAGTACATGACAAACATTAGTGAGTACAAAATGTATGAATGCAACATGAAGTCTGAGACTTCAAAAACACACAATGAATCTGAGGTGTATCTTCAACCACAAAACAAATTCTGTCCCTGGTGTATATTGCAATACTTTCAGCCAGCAACAGATGCTGATTCTGGGTCTCAAAGAGAAACAGGTCTGGCCATGCTACTCCTCTGTGACCTCCAAGGAACACGTTAGTGCTAGTGGATGTAACATCTATACTGAACCAATGTCCCTGGGGTTAACAGCCACTTCCCTGCTGGAGGTGCTGGCCCTTGGATGAGACAGCAAACTAAAATTGATTACATGTAGTGATTAAAGTTTTTGTTTTGTAATGTGAAACTTGTACTACTTCTGGTACTCGTTCACTGCATATCGAAAGTTTGCAGATCGAGTAAATCAAAATGTCTTAAATGTGTGGCTAGGAAATATAAATTTTTCACCTGTTTTTCTGAAATGGTTGGGAGAATGAGTTTCTAAAACAACTCTCCTGAAGTAAGATCAAATATGAAACTTAGTTCAAATGGTATCTTTCTGGTAAAGTTGTAAGCCCATCTTGTTTTAAAGCTTTGAACTAGTCGCATTTCATGATACATGAAATCCAGAAACATCAAATGTGTTGCAATAAATTGTCAATCTATAGAGGTGTGACCTCTACCAATAAGGTTACCAACAGAATTGTATTAAATATAAACTGACTGCATACTTTGAAGCTTCTTAAGGAGCTTTCCAACCACTACCTGAATGAGAAAATGGTTCTACTACTTGTATTTTTCTTGACCATGTACCCTCAGTTCAGTTATAAATCCGTTCCCTTCCAACTCTATCTGGGGCTGCTAATTACTTAAAATATTCCTGTCCTTAGTCTTGATGGACTTCTGTGGCCTGCGTACATACAGGATGTCTGAGCTGATCAGTGTTCCCCTCTGGCCTTATCTATTAACACAGTGGTTCTAAAACTATGCGGTGGGCTCCCAAAGGAGGCACAAGAATGTGTCAAGGGCGGTGTGAGCTGTGTGTTTTGTTTTTTTTTGGAAGAGTTCTTGCTGTCTGCCTTGGGTGGCTGGGGTTTGTGCAGAAGGGCCATGCACACCCAGAAGGTGGGGATAACGGGCCTCTCCCCACCCCATTCCTCACTGGGACGTAGCAGGGCTCTGGCTGTCAGCCCCGGGGGGCAGTAGCAGTGCAGAAGTAAGGGTTGCAATGGGGTGCTGTCTTCTGCGAAAAGTGATATTGATGAATACTACTTCTGTGCCGCTCTTGGGGCGCCACCTTCAGAGCTGGCTGCCCAGCCAGCAGCTGCTGCTCTCCCAGCTTCAGAGCTGCGTGGCGATTATATGTACGGGGGCTGGGGAGAAGAGGCATAAATAACTACAGACACAACAGCTTATTTGATCAGGCCTCCCTTTTTTGAGAGCCACTGTATTAACGCAAATAGTTTCAAAAGAGTAGGGAACTCTCATGTCAGCTGTTTCTCTACTAGCCATGTGCCATGTTACAGAAGACATATTGGTTTTCTCTTGAATCTGCTAAAATCTTTTTTTGTATATTTGTTACTCTGCTGCCTGAGGGACAGAATAATCCCTTCCCTAATGAGTTAAGGTTTTCCTGTGAATGTTGTCTTTTATGCACTGGGTTTTTATGAGCAACTCCTTCGAGTTTTCCCATGGAGTTTTTATACTCCTTCCAGACATGTTTCTGAACAAAATGAGGATATCTTGGTCATAAGTGATAGGTACACACCTATAGAGAATTACAGATTCAACAAACTGAACACTGACTTTTTATTTATTTATTTATTTTTTGATAGTATTGTCCTTATTAACTTACAGAACCTTTTACCATCAGGGCTTCTGATTTTAGAATTCTCTAAAAACTTAATTTCTGTTGTCTTCCTGTTCTCAAAGGAACCAAAAATCTTTAAACTATTAAGAGTACCATAGCAATGCAGCCAGTTCTGTGCTACATTGCACATGGGAGATGGGAAGGGGACGCTTAAGCCAAGAACATAGGGAAGTAGCTACTTGTAACTGAACCTCTCTCACTTGGCTGCTGTAGACCTCGTGCTTCCGATAGCATGATCCCTTTTCGTCACCCTACTTTTCAGTGTCTACATTTCAAGATTTCGGGGCAGGGAGCAGATACTTGACCATAAATCGCTCAGGCTATATGTAATGCAAGAGGAAAACTAAATTAACCTGTAAATATAAGTCTTTGTTTTTTTTAGTTGAACAGGCCAAAGCCTCCTGATATTAACTGTACTGATCAGATGGGAAATACACCATTACATTGTGCAGCATACCGTGCCCACAAGCACTGTGCCTTAAAACTTCTAAAAAATGGTGCAGACTCTAAAATCAGAAACAAAAATGGTAAGTAAAGTTCTTAGTTTAAATATGAAGCAAAGGAACTAAACCAGTGTCATTTTATGGGAGTGCTTGTTAGCCACTGCTTAACTGTTAAGTGCAAGTTAGGCCTTGTCTGTATGGTGCAGCAATGTGAACTGCAGGCTATGAATTCTAAGGTGCCACAAGTACTCCTTTTCTTTTTGCGAATACAGACTAACACGGCTGTTACTCTGAAACCTGAAATCTGAATTCTAATGCAGTGGTTCTCAAACTTTTTTTTTTTTTGCGGATCACTTGAAAATTGCTGAGGGTTTCAGCAGACCACTTAATGATTTTCCAAATGTTGTTTGTACTGTTGGCTAACTATTGTATAGCGCTTTGATATTTTAATATCCGTACTTACCTTTCTAATGTGATGGATGTGCCCTCTCTCCCCCCTGCCATGGCAGCCCCTGAGAGGGAAGGGGGCGGGTTCTCTCCCTCTCTCCCCCGCCATGGCAGCCCCCAAGCTGGGGCTGGAAAAGACGGGCGGTCTCTCCCCTGCCACAGCAACCACAATGCTGAGGCTGGGAAGGAAGGCCGTCTCTCTCCGGCAGCCACAGCCCTGGAGCTGGGGAAGTCACCTCTTTCTCTGGCTGCTGCAGCCCTGCACATCCCAAATTCCTCCCACTTCTTTTCACCCCACTGCCCCCTCCCCGTGCACCCCAAGGCCATCACCTCACCTTACATGTGTGTCTTCTCCAGGGTCCAGGCACCTAATTAGTGCAGCCACACCCATGCGGCTCCACTAATTAGGTGGGTGGCCCTTCATTCTCTCATGTGCGGTCACCCAGGTGTGCACTTTAGAGGGAACTATCTGCGGACTACCTGAATGGAGCTCGTGGATCACTGGTGGTCCACGGACCAGTTTGAGAACCTCTGTTCTCATGCACACCAATGTGTTGCATGCTAACTGGCTTGTGAAGACCCTGTTGAGGTACACTAAAAGTTCCCTATTGTACTCTAACTTATGTGCTAAATTAAAATGCAATAGGGAGCTATTAGTGCTCACCAGTGTCTGCAGGGGCCAGTTAGTGTGCAACATGTTGGTGTGCATTAGAATTCACACCCCTGCAGTTTGTGTTGCTGCACCATGTAGACAGATTCTGAGTCACTTTTTGTTGACTCTGCCAGAGATGAGCATAGCAGCGTAAAAGCAGAGGATAAAATTTTCAGTTCATGGAAAGTCATTGGGACTGATGCTCCTGTGTCACTTCAGGTTCTCTTGACAATCCCACTTGTAAAATTTATCTTGTCACTTTTTTTATCAAATTGACGGTAACACTCTGGTTAAATTAAAAGTAAATAACTGGCAGATGTTGACTAGAATAAAATTAGGCTTTTGTAATCCAGCAAAACTCTTCCTTAGCAATTCTCGCAAAATTCAATTTGCCCACGGTTTTAGAATAACAAATTATATTATATTTGTTGGTCAATTAAGAATTGCTCTTTTCTGGCAAGTGAGCAAATCTTGTAAGGTTCAGAAGATGTCTTACTGTAGGAAGTGAATCATAGCTAGTATACCACTCTCCTGCCAGCTGTTCTTTCTATCGATAGTGTTCAAACAAGCAAATGATTGCAATTGCTTTCCCTCTGAGCTAGATAGAAACCTTATGCCATATTAAATGCATCCAGTGTAATTACTACATAATACTTATCCACAGCATTAAATGTCCTACAACAGATCTAACTCCTAATTAAAGCTAAACTCTCTTCTGGATTTTATTTTGGTTATTAAACAGACCAGACACCGTTTGATCTAGCCCAAGGTGCAGAAATGAAACAGATACTTGGAGGAAGCATTGGCAAGGTGGGTACAAAAGATCCTATATTAAACTGTTCAAGAAACAATCAGTTGATTAGTTTTTTAAATATTTTATTTTATATAGGTGATCAACAAACGCCTGAAACGATATGAAGGTCTCCTGTGGAAGGTATGTTTTCTTTTACTTTCCCTTTTCATAATATGTAAAACAACCCAAACACTGTTTTCCAAGTCTATCCGAGAAGATTGTATTCTCTGCCCTTGAGAGGGGGTTGATGGATGGTGGCTTTTCTGATACCTTGACAGGTGTATTACAGCATATCCAAGGATTAGTTTTGGAAATAGGTTACAGAGTAGCAGCCGTGTTAGTCTGTATCCACAAAAAGAAAAGGAGTACTTGTGGCACCTTAGAGACTAACCAATTTATTTGAGCATAAGCTTTTGTGAGCTACAGCTCCCTTCATCGGATGCACGCAGTGGAAAATACAGTGGGGAGATTTTATATACACAGAGAACATGAAACAATGGGTGTTACCATACAGACTGTAACAAGAGTGATCAGGTAAGGTGAGCTCTTACCAGCAGGAGAGCGGGGCAGTGGAAGCCTTTTGTAGTGATAATCAAGGTGGGCCATTGTAGCTCACGAAAGCTTATGCTCAAATAAATTTGTTAGACTCTAAGGTGCCACAAGTACTCCTTTTCTTTTTGCTAATCCTCGGACAGGAAGGCTGGTCCTGGATTTAGGACATCTAGGTACAATACCTGGTTCAGCCACAGGCTCCCTGTGACCTTGGACAAGTCTTGCTTCATCTACCCCGTGTCACAGTTCCTATCTGTACAATGGGGATAGTACTTGCCTACCTTTTTAAAGATCAACTCCATTAATAAGTGGGCTTTGCTTCTACTACAGTTTTGAAGGCCACATAAATATCTAGGTAATCTGACTACTGGTTCACTGCTATTCAGTATTATCCATAGGATACAGCCCATTCCTAAAAGCCTTGAAAACTGAATTATAGGGAAGATGGTAATAAAAGCTTACAAACATTTCTGTTCAGTACAGTCCCCAAAAGATGTTCTATCTCTCCTGATTTATTATAGGGAAAATCTTTATGTAACTCCTCTAAATCCTATAAAGATGTGTTTAAGTACAATACATGAAGCAACTTTCTCAAAAGAACTTTTGAAGAGTGTATATATTTTTAAAAATCCTATAAATAGTTTGGCTTAAACCAAAGTTCAGTGTAGTAATAATTCACAAAGTTGGTTAACTGCCAATGCAAAACCATTTATTTACACCCTAAAAACCAAAATATTAAGCTGCAGCTTGTAAAGCGCACTCTCCCCATATCTAATGGCAATTAAAAGGCTTGATTTTTAGGCGTCTCTTAACACTGCTATGAACTCTTAAAAGCAGACACTACTGTGCAGATGGCAACCCTTCAGGTTACTTCCTGCTATCTGGATTCCATCCTCAGTTTCTTTGTTGCATATGTCAGATTGGCTAGATGAGTTACTTTTGATTATGGTAATATACAAGAAACCTTTCTGGTAGGTACTGACAACCACTCCAGTATAAGGGATCAGACATGTGGATAGCCATATTGAGTGCTGAACTACAACAAAGCTAAACTTAATTGACCAGGAAGGTTCCTACTGAGTAACAATGTTCATTAAAACGCCATAAATGTTGTTGTCTTTGTGGATACAACCAAACTTGTACTTGGTTTTTATAAATGTTCTCCCACTTCTTGGGGAAGGAAATAGAATAGTTGAAAAAACAGATACTGATTTAATGTTCAGAGTTTTAATAGATACAGCTCTTGGATCACATTTGAAGTAAAATAAATAAAATGTAGACTGTTAGCCACCAAGTATTGCTATCAGTTATCAGAAGTAGCCATGGGCTTTGAAATGACTAACATTCTCTTTTAGAGTTTAAGGTTTTTTGGTTGGAAACTTTACTGGGTAGTACTAGAACATGGAGTCCTTTCCTGGTATTGCAAACAGTAAGTGTCACACTAATTTCTTGATAATTAGAATCTTAATGACCCTTACCTTTCCAATATTAAAATTTATTTATTTTTATTTATTTTTTTTTTAAATCTTCCAAAGGGCTGATGCAGTAAATAATGATCATCGCCAAGGATGCAAGCACCTAACACAAGCTGTCTGCACGGTAGGATGTGAAGCAGGGCTTCTAAAATACCAGTCATACACTGATATTGTGCACATAAGGACTATGAATTCTTTGGCTAAGCCACTACATATGGCTTCTGGCTCAGTTCCTTCAACATTTTCCAGATCACTGTGGCTTAGACAACTTCCCATATTTCATGCCTTATATGATGCCTCTCTGTAATATATAGTACAGAATCATACTTTTGTTTGTAATATGTGGCATGAAATAACACTTTTACAAAGAATTTTACCCTTTTGGTAACTAAGGGTTAGGTCTGTGCTTACAGGTGTGTACACATGCTGCGGTGCAAGGCAGGCTGTGTCCATACTTGTCATCGCATGGCGCTGCTATATGCTGCAGCTAAAGGCTCTGGCAGGGGGAGGCAGTCAGACGCTACACAGCTTAAAAGTAGCAAGCTAGATAGAGGAGGCACTATTTGGGCATGTAGAAAGCCATGTGTAGGGTGTATACTCTGAGGGCTCAGGTAATAAGCAATAAGTATAAGGAGCTTGGAGGGGGACTATTCCAGTTGCTTTGAGCCTGTATCTCAAGTCTGCAGTATCGGGTTAAAAAAACACCTGCCCTCTTTAGCTCTTAATTGAAATAATCTTAAACTATAACCTAGTTATACCTGCTGTCTAAAGAGAATATGAAAAACTGTTAGACTTCTGGCAAAAAATGTACCGTGAAGCGGAGCTACCTGTGATTATTTTTAATAAAGCAAAAGCCAACCATTTATGCTCATTTTTAAAAGCCAAAACTTCAGAAATATGGTCCTCAATATATGCCTCTAGCAAAACTTAATCTGTTTGCATTAATGACGTTACTGGTTTCAGTGCTTGTATGTGTACGTTACAGGAGGGGAATGTATGTATGTATCCTGTGCTGGAGAACTTTCCCTAGTGCTACACGTAGGGGTGAGAGTATAAAGGGCAGAGACCGCACTGCCCCTCTAGTTCCTTCTTACATCCATAGCTGTGTCGTTCACAAGGAACACCAATGCTCCAGTCTACCTAGTATTACTTGGAAAAAGGATTGATCTTTTTATTTGATTTTGATTTTGCCCTCCTTTTGGGGTCCTTCCAGTCTGGTGGGTCTTTGGTACCAGGGAACTTATGCCAAGGTCCCGGGAGTTCAAATCTTGCCAAGGCTGTGGGAAGCCTATACCTGTTAGTGACCCCTCCACTCTCCCACTGCCTCAAGTGTTTGGGTGAAGGCAACATCAGAGATCTAGATCACCTATCTGTTAGTCTTCAAGACTTGGATGAAGTTGAGAGAGGAGTGCCTCCATTATATTCTTATGGAAGTTGTTCTTAGACCAGCGTTGGAGCCACTGTCATCTAAGGGAAGCTCTTCAAAGACTCCTTCCCAAAGTGTTTCCCAGGTCATGTCAGCTGAAAGGCTGCAGAAGATCCCAGTCTCCAGGACTGTCCTCTTCAAGGCCAGGGAATCAAAGTCCTGGCCTCAAAGCACAAGCATATGTCCACTTTTGGCCCCTTGAAGCATAGGGTATGGGGCTCTTTCACAAAGGATCATTCAGGTACTGATGGTAGAGTGCACCCTTCGACTTGCTGCACCCCAACACAGACTCACTCAGACCTGAGACAACCACCCTGGTCCCCTATCAGGGACCATTGTGACAGGCTACTTCTTCAGTGGTGACAGAGCAGTCTTGTCTGATTTTCTGCAGGTCAGCAGCTTGGTGGTACAGATGCAGATGGAGGCTGCTGCTGCAGCTAGATTTATTATGCCTGTCAGTACTGCTGTCATCTCCTTCAATGTGAGCATCCTCACCTGGCACTGACACAGCCTTTTAGAGGCACCGGGTCGCTTTTCCTTGGCATCGCTTGTCTTAGACTCAGCACTGCCATGTTCCATAGGGACAACTCAAGATCCTCTGCGCAAAGTACTACTGGCTTGGAAGCTGTCCAAGGTGCTCCAGTACTGTGCTCCAGGTGTAGGTCCCAACTGAGGTCACAGAGAACCTCTGCCAGCACCATATTTCGCCAGATTCTCTGGGTGCTCCGAGACTTCTCCAGACTCTTGGGTTTCCCTATACCAAGAGCATAGAGACCACTGTTTCTCATTGCTGGGGCTCAGACGGGTCTGTCCAGGGATTGGAATGCTTGCCCCAGGTAAGCCTGGGGCCTGGTACCATACTAGCCCCTCACAATGACCCTATTGGTTGCCTTGGAGGATGCCTCCAATTTCCAGAACCAATTCCTCTTGTATGAGTATTCCCTCCGGTGGGATACTTCTCCTACCACCTTTGAGGGCATGTCTACGCTGCAGTTAGACATCCCTGTCTGGCTCCTGCCAACTGACTCTGATTCCCACCTCACAGGGTCCCAGAGCCCAAGCTGCAGCTTGAGTCTCAATGTCTACACTATAATTAAACAATCCCTTTGCCAGAGCTCTGTGAGCCCAAGTCAGCTGACGGGTCAGCCAGGGGTTTTTAATTGTAGTGTAGATGTACCCTGAGACTGGTGATGGTACTGAACAGCCTCCTGACACCTATGCATTTGACTTACCATTGCTAGCTCTGGTATAACCACTGGTACTGCAAGACCAACTCAGCCATCTTCCTTGCCTCCGCTGTAAACCACTTCCTCTTCTCCAGTGAGGTCTTGGTACCAGATACGTCATCCCCCAGTACCAGATGACTTTAAAGGATACCAGTAGTTACTCAGGTCAATGGCAGCCTCTCTGGATATGCAGGTGTATTGCAGTGGCTTATACCGTTAAGAAGAGCAGCTCCTTCTTTTAGGCTCACAGTGCTGTCCACCAGAGAACATTCAACTTCAGTGATGTTTCTGGCACATGTCCCAGTTGTGGACATTTGTAGAGCAGTGATGTGGTCTTTGATTCATACTTTCACCAGACATTATGCACCGTCTGCAGCTTCAAGGAATATAATGCAAATGCAGACAATGTGACCATACATCCCTCTTCCAATGAGAGTGAGCTCTGCCTCCTGCGGTAACAGCTTTGGAGTCACCTGCAGTGTAGTGGACATATGCAAGCACTCGAAGGAACAACAGTTATGTACCTTCTCATAACTATTGTTTTTCAGGATGGTTCCATACGTCCATTACACAACCACCCTTATTCCTTGACACATCAGAGTCTACCATTGGTTTCTGGTACAAAGCAACTGGAGGCGGGGGGTGGGGCATCTCTGCCCTTCATCCCTTACTCTCAGCACAGGGAGCTGAGCAGGGCTGACCCTGTGGGTAATGCTAGGAAAAGCTTTCCAGTACTGGTGCATGAAGTGTATGCATACCTCCAGTGTTATGGACATATGCAATGCATCTTGTACAACAGTTCCGAGAAGGTAAGTACCAGTTTCTTACTGCTTGTGTTTAAAACTATATTAAACTGTTTCTTCAAAGTGAGTTTCTAGTCTGAAAAATGACTCTCAATACTTTATGCAGGTCTGCTTCTTGTGGATGGTCATAGCAGCCTTTTTTACTATGCCCAAGTCCAGCTGGCTGACTGTTTTTATGCATCCATAAGCTTGCTAAGTTCCAACTGGCTGCACCTTGCAAACCACTGAAAGCAGCAGTTGCACAGGGGTTGCTAAGGACTTAAATATGAAGATATTGGGGATGTGCAGATTTAGCTGAGTGGTCTGCACAGCCTTTACTTGTGATGCATGAGATAAGGGCAAGGAACAGTTTTGCTGAGACAGAGTTCCCTTTGTATGGCAGGTGGCTAGTTTAAATCATCTTTGCTTGTAAACTGAGCACATTTGAACTGAAAACCAGAACAAACATAACCCATATTACCATTTGTAAGTACTTTAGAGTAGTACTGAGCTCTAATATTTTATAACTGCCAGTAAAACTTTTTTTAAAACCTTAGTTGCCTGTTTCTGGAGTCTGTAAACTCATGATCTTCTTTTTTTTTTTTTTTTTTAAATCAAAGGTAAAATCTACAGACAGCTGCCTTTTCTATGTCAAATGCTTCGATGACAGTGTTCACAGTTTTAAAGTTCCTAAAAACTCTCCTCCTATGGCTAGAGAGGTAACTACCAATTTAATTAAGTCTCTAATCTTGTAACTTTTGTGTAGATGGAAGAGAGAATCTAATTTTGTTTGCATAGAGCTAACTCTGAATCCTTGAGCTGTGTATATTAATACTATACTTTTGGATTCACTAGTAGTATAGAGACCTGGCTCATGGACACACGGCATTCAGAATAGTTGTATGTTTGTTGCTATTCCACTGCTGAAATGGTTGGTTATAGGAAAATCTGTGTAGTCTGTAGTCTGAGAGGTTGTTTTTGTTTGTTTGAGCTCTTAAACTTCTGTTGCAACTTACTCAGTCCCTCATCCCAAACCAAGAAAGGTAGTTAGTGTATTCTTGCGAATAGGTTCAAAGATGTATGGTTAGGGCCACGCATTCTAAACAAGTGACAATGTTCTATCCAAAACTGGGCGGTGGGAGAAATAAGAGCACTATCATGACTCAGGCTCCTAGGTGCTACAGTAATAAATGTATTGAACATACTATTTATCCTTCATCTATAAGGCATGATTCAAGGTTTCTAGAGATGAAGAAATCTGGGGAAAAAACACTTTTTATCTGATGAAGTAAGCTGTAGCTCACGAAAGCTTATGATCAAATAAACTGGTTAGTCTCTAAGGTGCCACAAGTACTCCTTTTCTTTTTGTGGATACAGACTAACACGGCTGTTACTCTGAATTTTATCTTGCAGTAGTGCCTCAAAGCCCAACTTGGACTTAAGTCCTATTGTGCCAGGCATTGTGCAAGCAAAATGGCAAAGCAGTCCTTGCCCCAGAGAGCTTGTAATCTAAATAGACAGGACAAAGGATGAGAGAAGTATATCTACATTTTGGAGATTGGGACCAGAGGCACAGACTCCTTGTATGACCTCCAGCAAGTCACTTGGAGTCTAGCAAAACAAGGAAGCTAACCCAGATCAAGAACCCTATCATAAGAACGGCCATACTGGGTCAGACCAAAGGTCCATCTAGCCCAGTATCCTGTCTTCTGGGAACAGCCAATGCCAGGTGCCCCAGAGTAAATGAACAGAACAAGCAATCACCAAGTGATATCTCTCCTGCCACCCACTCCCAGCCTCTGGCAAACAAAGGCTAGGGACACCATCCCTGCCCATCTTGGCTAAAAGCCATTGATGGACCTATCCTCCATGAATTTATCTAGTTCTTTTTTTGAACCCTGTTATAGTCTTGGCCTTCGCAACATCCTTTGGCAGAGTTCCACAGACTGACCATGTTGTGTGAAGAAATACTTCCTTTTGTTTGTTTTTTAAACCTGCTGCCTATTAATTTCATTTGGTGACTCCTAGTTTTTGTGTTATGAGAGGGAATAAATAACACCTGTCTAGCAACTTAATAACCATGCCATTCTCCTTTGTGTATTATACACTTATTTTTGAAAATGGAGTAACTGTCTAAAAGCTAGGTATTTTCAAGGAGTCTTTAAGACAAAAAATATATAACTGAGCTGGTGCTTCCTTCTGAAGCACCAGTTGTCCCTTACATGTGCCAGTGTTCAGCTGCTGCTGAAGTAGAGGTGTGCTCTTTAAAATGAGTGTGCTGAATTCTTGCAGTGGCTGCTTTTACTTTCAGAACTGGCTGGAGGCAATAGAAGACCACTCTGCATACAGCACTCACTACTGTACCCAAGAACAGCTGAGTGATGAGGAAGATGATGACACAGTATCTGTTGCAGAATTGCAAGAAACGCTGAAAGTATGTATGGGAATACATGGCTTTTACATCTGGCGAACTATAAATTGGTGCTTGCTAGTCTTTAACTACAAAATACTGGAGATGTATTAGAGCAGCTTTACCATTTCTAGTTTGGGTAATATGTCTCCCTCCATTTACTTGGCTGTTCTCAGGGGCCACAAACACTGCTGATGTCTAGAATACAGTTTGTGATGTCTCATTCATGCTCAATACTCTGCATGTAATAGTGAATGTATACTACTACGGCCTGTATTTAGTAATTTAAGAACATGTACACAAAAATGAACTGTTACAAGTTAAACTGTTTTGAGCACTTTTGGCCAGAAGAGGGAGCTTGAAGTACTTGACATGTCCTCTAGTCTAAGACTTAAGTCTTCACTAAGGTATTTCAAATTTATAGGCTGTAACCCTCAGCAATATACTGTTCTGATATAGTATGCTTAGAAATAGGTGTTAATGCATGGGGCCCTCATCTGAACTGACTTGATGCAAGGCACTTCACATAACTTCAAAGTAACTTATGAGAGGGTCTTCAGCTTACTATGAAACTGAGTTCCTGTTGTGGTGCTGGCTCTACCATCAAACTTCTGGCTTCAAAAAACTTGTCTAGTGTATTAAAGGAAAATAGCAGGGTACAGAAAAGTTCAAGGTGACTAGACAGGAAACACTGAAGGCTACACTAATGAAAAGCAAACCTTTATTTCAGGATAACTTGAACAAGTATATCTGTAATTCTAATTTCTATTGCTGCAATCTACTGCAATCTTTTAAATACTGACTAGAGTTGACTGGAGGAGACTGTCTCAATTTGGAAATGGTGGCTCATGCCCTGTTTTTCACTGTGGGCTGTGCTCCCCAACCAAATTACGTGTCCTTTGAGGTACCACAGTGTTTGCTTTTTGTTTGGTTGCTGTGGGGCATCATAGTCTGTCTGAGGAGCCTGGCCCAGAGAGGAAGATGGGAGCTATAGTTCAGGTGTCATACACCCCAACAGCAGAGTGGATTTGATTTAAATCATGATTTAAGTCACTAGTCAGGAAGACTCAATTTAATCGTGGATTTCTACATAAAAGTGCATTCTTAAAACTACATTAACATTGTTATAACCTTAATACATATTCTTCACAACTCAGATGTAGGTTTCATTTTTAGAAGATACAACTTTATATTTTTAAAGTGATTTTGTTCTGAAAATTTTTTAGATTAGTTTTACAGCTATATCAGAAAATGAATGAGTGTTTGGTTATTTCATTTACCTAAGATAATTGAAGCAGATAGTTCACCTCCCAATGACTTCATAAATAAGTCATCTCCAATTCAACAGGTTAATCATTAATATTTGTAGGATTTTCTTTCCATGCTGTATTAGGAGGAGAACATCACCAGAGAGACATCTAAATTGTTTTATTTAACTAAAACACCGTTATGTATTCAACAGCAAACACATAATATTTTAACAAAACAAGCATATGAATTTTTGAATTTAGTTAAACATTCAAGTTTTTTAAAATCTTGTTTGATTTTTTTTGTTACTATTTTCAACTAAAATAGTTAAATGAAATATTTTTTTTTTTTTTTTTAAAAACCACACAAATTAGATCGACTGTCAGCCAGGTCAATATGAAAAACTTAAAATATTGGCTTCTGCAGCTAACTCAGTCGTCTTCACCTTCATTTTCCTGTTTGTTCATAATCTGGAAAAGAAAAATAAGCTTTCCTGCCTTTTCAGGTCCCAAACGATTTCTCAGTTTGGAATGAATTAGTCTGTCTTTCTTTCTTTTAGAATTCTTTCTACACCAGCAGAAGAAGCTACTGCTGTTAAAATTGAGATTATCACTTCAACAGTCTCTGAATCCAAGTGCTTAAGTGACTTCCTCCAGTTCCCTGGTGTGATTTTCTTTAAAACATCACCAACAAATGTATATTTCTTGAATGGTTCTTATTCCCGAACTGGGTCTCTCTTTTATGGCCTGCTGCCATTATAGGTTTTCCCTTCTAATGAGAGAATGGTATGGTAGATCTCAAATCAATGAAGGCTACACTCAGAGACTTCAAGACTTCTGGAATATGCTGCTCAAACAGTTTCACTTTTTTGTTTCTACTGCCTGTCCCTGTCTCACATTTATCTCCAGACTTCTTCTCCTTGTTTAGATCTATTCTGCCCCCAACAATCTTCTATTCATTGAACTTTTTGAAACTTTGCACTTGTAGAGAGAGGTAAGGAATTGACTCTGTGGGCACAAATTTGCAAAGAGACAATAGGGTTGAGGACAGAAATAACAGATGTTATTTCTCAGTTTCCACGGTATGCATCTGATGAAGTGAGCTGTAGCTCACGAAAGCTCATGCTCAAATAAATTGGTTAGTCTCTAAGGTGCCACAAGTCCTCCTTTTCTTTTCTCACCTCTGTTATACCAATAAAATAAAACCCAACAGGATCTTTTAAAAGGGGATGAGACAAAATGCCATGTGTGTTGTGAATACAAAAAGAGGCACAGTAAACAAGTAATCATAGGTTTCAGAGTAGCAGCCGTGTTAGTCTGTATTCGCAAAAAGAAAAGGAGTACTTATGGCACCTTAGAGACTAACCAATTTATTTGAGCATGAGCTTTCGTGACCAATTTATTTGAGCATAAGCTTTCGTGAGCTATAGCTCACTTCATCGGATGCAACTTTGGTTCTCCCATCCTTGAGGCTGTTGGGTGGATTCCAGTCTGCCCTCCAGGGGTCGTCTAGTTATCTCCACTTAGCGCATTCTTTGGCCATTCGATACTGAAGTGTTAACTCTTGGGTGGCACTCCTAACCATTCATCTTCTGTTTACACACAACATCCATTCACATGCATTCTCAAGTTTATTTGGACATGTATCTCTTCTGACTTTAACAACTCTTGGGATGTAAAGAAACTGCTTAACCCCCTTATCATATAACATACATAACAAGCAAGATAAAAGAACAGGAGTACTTGTAGCACCATAGAGACTAACAAATTTATTAGAGCATAAGCTTTCGTGGGCTACAGCCCACTTCATTGGTTCCATTCTATGCATCCCATGAAGTAGCGCACGAAAGCTTATGCTCTAATAAATTTTAGTCTCTAAGGTGCCACAAGTACTCCTGTTCTTTTTGCAGATACATACTAACACAGCTGCTACGCTGAAGCAAGATAAAGAATGGGAGAAGGGTGGGGATCTGTGTGCTGTTCCGAGGAACAGTTGTTATTGCAAAGTCTTATCTCTTCTGAGAACAGACTTTCTGTCCCAGGATGTGCTGAGCAGTTTGGCCTTGCAAACCTTTCACATAGAAAGGAAAAGCCTTCTAATTAACATTACTTTGGGATCTTTAAACTATATAAATTTAAAAATCATACAGAAATCCTCTGGTATAGTAACATTTATTTAAAAATTTTTCTGTTATCTCTGGAGACACAAATCCACAGTTTGAGAACATCAAAACTAAATATCTCTGATGGTATCTTCTTGAGTGACTGAGTACTGAGTCCCATTGGGTAGATAGAAAGACTAACCTAAATAATCTATACAGAAGCCCCTGGAACCCCATAAAATTGGGTCCCTAATCCATGAACTCTTGGAATGCATTTACGAAACTTTTCTTAAACATTACATGAATATATTGTTTCATACTATAGAATTAGAATTTATAATCCCTATTCCACGATGAGATATCTTTGGACTATAATGCATCTTAATTCAAACTATCTTTAGATTGCTTTTTTCCTCAAAAAGCATGTTATCAAAAAAATCTGATTTTATTTATTTATTTTTTAAATCCTTGATTTTTATCCACTGTGCCCAAGAGGCACTGTGGATGCATTTCCAAATCTTAGGTTTTTCATTTTTGATGAAAGTCTAAATTTTTTCTGTGGGGAAGCAGACCCCCTCCCCACCTCCACCCTCCCCCCCCAAAAAACCCCTGTAGTCAAAAACCCAGTTATCAAAACAGTCTTTTAATGGAAAATTTTTAACTATCCTTAATATTGATACACTCCTAATTCTGTAGAAAAACTACATGAAATGCACATGCATTTTGGTAAAACAGAACCTTATTTGTGTTCTGGTAATGTCCACAAAGGAAGAAAATAGTCCCTCCTCTCAAGACCTTATAAAAGAATAAATCTGAAAAGAAGCAACATGCAGAGGATGAAAAGGGGTGGAGAGGACAACTATATACATGCTGATATTTAATTTTATAAAGTTGTATGTAATCATAGTTGAAATTCCTCATTCCTTGAAGACTTTTCAGCAAGGTCTCTGAAGAGTCTTTAAACAAGCCCCAGGGTTTTTTACTTTGTAGTTTTCAGTCTTGGATTTGACATCTCCGAGTGGAAGGAAACCCCCTGAAACTAATCTCCTCACAGCTTGCTCCACTGCAAAACTCATTTTTCTAATGACAGGGTCACCATCGTTCCTTGTCTACCCACAGCACTTTATTTCAAACCTCCATGCTGTCACCAATTAGAATGCTAAAAGTCTGCTGGAATTCTCAAAAAGAAAAGGAGTCCTTGTGGCACCTTAGAGACTAACCAATTTATTTGAGCATGAGCTTTCGTGAGCTACAGCTCACTTCATCAGATGCAGTGAGCTGTAGCTCATGAAAGCTCATGCTCAAATAAATTGGTTAGTCTCTAAGGTGCCACAAGGACTCCTTTTCTTTTTGCGAATACAGACTAACACGGCTGTTACTCTGAAACCTGCTGGAATTCTATCATTGTCTAAACCGTCTTTGAGCAGGGTAGCTAAAATGCCAGAGGCCACTCTACACTAGCACACACCGTAGTAAAGCTGGTCTGGTAGCAGTGCAACAGTGTAGAAGCTTACATAGAAATTATTTTGCAGGCAAGGCCTAATAGATTACAAGTAATATGATTCAGTTTTTGTAACAAATGTGTAGGTAATGTTGTACAATGCTTCCTTGGTGCATTCTGGAAAAATTTGGGAATCTGATAACCCCACAAAGGATGGGCTGCCTGGAGGATTCCCACATAAAACAGAACCAGCAGCAGGTGGTGCAGTTTCTTGACCCACAGAGCTGGAAAGAAGATGACCAGCCCAAACCAGTTAATGATTGATGTCCTAGTCATGCGCAAAAAGAGTGAACAAGTTACATGAAGACAACACTGTGCCACCCTAGGCCTCTGTTAGCGATGACGCAGTTAGTTGACGAGGTTACTAACCATTTTAACCTGTTTGAACACACCACCTTTAGAGCCACCATGCCAGTAAGTGAATACATCTCCTAGTTAAAGTAACTTGAGTGAATTGGTAACGAATTGCTTATGTGGACCCTCTCTGTTCAGGCTACAAACCAATTCTTTACCTTAAGCTGATCCTTCTTTAGTTTGAGCAAAAATGGGTTTTGGCTTTTTTTGGGTGGGTATTTTTCTTTTCTTGAAGAGTAGAAGTGTTGGGTTAGCATTCTAGAGTAGCCTTTCACTCCTAGACATGTAGGCCCAAACAGTGGTGGTCTTTTAAAGAGTATATTTGACTGCTCTACCCCTTCTCACCCCTGCTCTCCTTTCTCCCCCGACAACCTCTTGTCACAAAGGGTAATACATGTAACTGTTTCCACATGAAATGTTTAGTACAATGTGATGCTTTTTAGTTTTGAAGTGACTTATTACAGCCTGAGTGTCATATATATTATGTAGTCCTATGACAAGTTCATGCCAAATAACTTGTAGAATGCAACAGCACTGTTCTCTTTACTGGAGAAACCGCATCGTATGTCACTTACATGATTGATTAATAATTCTACTCCAGTTAAACTAAACTTCATTAGTACTTACATTTATGCTGTGAAATCTGAGAGTTCTTAGCTGTATCACCTTGATGCACTTGTACTCCCAGAGACTGAAGCATCTCTGGCAGTAGAAAGCTTTGTGTAGACATAAATTTCATGAGTGGTCTTTACATTCCCCCTACAAAGAGAGTTTACAGAGGCGATTTCTTTTTTAACATGTTAAATCAAATCTGAAGTGATGCCAAGTGTCCTAGTTACTCTGCAAATACAGCAATGCGTGTTGTAATCACTATTCAAAAGAAAAGTGTATTTGGGACTTCACTGGAATGGGCATGTTTTTGTGCAAGTAGATGTCTCCAAACTACAGTGGAGCCTAAGGACCTGATCCTGAGAGGCAGTACCTGCCCCTTCCTGCAAATTTGGATATCCAAAAATGAAGTTGACCAGGTTACTAACCAAACAGGTTAAAATGAACATACCACCTTTAGGGCCACCATGCCAGTGCTCTGGGTTTAACTCTTCACTTGCCAGCATTTGTCCACTCTAATCCGCTAAAGCGCTGAAGGAGGTTGCCTGTGATGAGGGTATGTCTTCACTGCATGCTAAGGCACGGCTCGGACTCTGATTTGAGCCCAAACCACCTTTCGGTCCCCACGCAAATCAGTCTGAGTCAGATCAGCAAGCACGCAAGACCCATGTTGTAGGGTGTGGATCAGAGCCAGAGTACCACTACAATTCAGGTCCAAGCCCTGTCACTTTGCAGTGTGGATACAGGTCAAGGTACAGACCCATGTCAAAGGTCTACGTAGTGCAATATAGTCACGTTAGCACAGCTGTGAGAACTTGGTCTAGCAATTGTTGCAGAGTGGATGCTCGGTCACAGGCTTGGAAACAGAGTCCGTGTTCTACAGGCCTGGGCTTAGAATACAGGGTAGACATGCCCTAAGAGGCAAGACTAAATTGGGAGGAAAATAGCTTATGTAACCGTTGGTCTCTGAACAAAACTTGATTGCTTCTAAAAAGTTTATTGAAATTTATATACTGCAATTAAAGTGGTTTTGGATATAGCCATTCAAGTGTGCAGTGACGCCTCTTGAGAGAGAAATACATATGAAGCTTTTTTACACACTGAGGACGCTCCAGACTGGGGGGTGGGGGGGCATGGAGGGTCCAGTGCTTCCCCAGTAGCCACCTGGGTGGGGAGAGGAAGGGGTGGGGCCAGAACCTCTCCAACCATGCTGGGACACTGCCTGGTGCAGCCCAGTGGCTGCCTGGAGAGCGTCTGGCTGTGGGGGTGGCAGGCTGCCCCCTCCCCAGGCTCCGCTTCCAGCAACAGCAGCCAAGCGAGCCAGAGTCCCCCGCTTCTCCCTGGCGTGCTCAACGCCCATCCCCAGAAGCTGAGCCTGGGCAGGGAGCAGGCTGCTGCCACTGCCGCGGCCTCCCCAGCCAGGCTCTCCCCACCTGGGCCTGGCTGCCAGGGAGAGCAGCTGAGTGTGCTGGGGGGAGCCAGTGCAGTGGGAGGACAGAGCCCATTTTCCCCCCTCCAATAAGTAATGTGGGGCGGGGGGGGAACATGGGGGCTCCGGGCGGGGGTGGGGGAGAGCATGGGGAGGTTGTGTCCTCCCATTTAGCTGGTGCCACGCCAATATGGGGAGGCAACAGTCATCTATTGATTTACCTTAAGAAAAAAGTGGTTTTATATCAGAACTTTTTTTTTCAAATTGTTAGGTATCTCTAACTTGTATTTAAGAAAACTTTAGTACGTTTAATAGAATGTGAGAAGTTCTTTTCCATTTAGAAGTACCTGTTTTAAATAGCTTTTTATCTTTGTTTGCAGAAGGCACAAACATGTCAACAAAGGCTAGATAAAGAGATTTCCAACTTCCTCATAATGATTAAATCGTGCAACACCACTAAAGGTAACACTGTTAGCAATTGTAACTCTTTCTGCAGTTTCTTGACATGCTCTGTGTTGAATAAACCACTCGGTAAAAAATCAGGAAGTCCACCCTTTTGTCAAATAAAACTTCACCAAAATAGAAACATAAGATGCCTGTGAGTATAGGACCTCTGCTTTTTAATTAGAAATTGAGACTGAATACTTCAGTTTTCAAGTAAGTAATAAGTTGACCATTATAACTGCTAAATAGCTAGTGGTTCTGCTGATGCTTTACATCCATTGAGGCAGTTAGTTTAAGCCTCCGGGAAGTTGTACTATGGTGTAACTTGTCATAAATAGTATTTTCAGGATAAGTGAGTGTATAGGTGAGCTCCTCCTGCTTTGGAATCACTTATTTAAATGGCTCTACAACACAAGAGCAGTAGCTTTTATTGTCCCCTTAAAGGTACCAAAAGCCCTCTTGCTACCCTCCTTACTGCCAAGAGATCAACTGCTGCTTCTAGTTTCTCTCCTCACTCAATTTGTATGGTGTATTTGCTCATTGTAGTAAAAAAGCTATGGTGCACTGACCTTGTGGAATGGGGATGAATTAAATGTAATAAAGAAACTAATGGGTCAGTGAGATGGCATATATTCCAGTGTCCTTGTATAAAAAGGGGACACAGCAGGTTGGGGAGAGCTCAAATCTTTGTAAATCACATACTGTTTCCATTGGACACTTAACTGGAACTCTGCTGTTGTATGCTATTAGCTATTATGTACAGGCGTCAAATTTAAGAGATCCTGACTTTCTCTTGTTTCGGGCTAGTGCCTTGTACATATGCATAATATGAAATTGAAATCAATGGATTTTTAAGATTTAAAAGTGGTAATTTGAGAATTCAAATTATATTTATCTGAAAAGTGGGGGCTTTTAAAAACAAACATCTTTAATAAACAGATCTGGCCTTCATGTATATTTGAGTCCTTACTACTTCTAACAGTGGTTAAAATGTACTAAGCTCAAATTAGAATGCTAGTTGTTAATCATAGAATTGTAGGACTGGAAGGGACCCCAGGAGGTCATCAAGTTGAGGGGGTTCTTAACCTTCTTTCCTTGCTAAGGCCCCCCTCAATATGCTATTAAAAACGCCAGGGCCCAGAGGGGGCGGGAGGGGAGGGAACTTGGGGCTCCAGGCTGGGGGCACCCTTGGGCATAGGCATAATTTTTATTTCTATTTGGGGGGAGGCAAGAGCTGGTGGGGCTTAAGCCAGCTTTACACAGTGGGGTCCAGGGAGGGAGTGCCACCTTCACCCCCTTGACTCACTCAGGAGGCCACCCAGCCTGTCTGAGCTCTGGTGGGATGCAACCAAAAAATATAACTTGAAGGGGGGACTCGGTTCAAAAAGTTTGAAAATTGCTTAGGATGCAGGAAAGGCTGGAGCACCCACAGGAAAAAAAAAATACTGGGTACTCAGCACCCACTGGCATTACCAGCTGTTGGCAGCCAGGGATCAACTGTTTTGCAGGTGCCTTGGCTGATGAGCTGTTTCCTAGGGGCAGCCTGTGCGCAGCTGTGATCAGCTGTTGGGTGGGCAGGCTCAGATCAGCTGTTTCCCACCTCCGTGCTCCCACAGGGGCTGAGTGAGTCTCACAAAAAAAAAAGCCTTAAGGTTAGGCGTGGGCTAGCAGCAGCAGTGCAGCCAGCCCCTGCTCACCTAAGGCCGTCCTACACCTCTTGGGCTGATGGCCACGTGTATGGTTGCTCTCTGCCAGCCAGGCTCCACTCCGGCCACAGCAGGCATCAGATGACCCAAGGGAGCCCAGCTAGGCTAGGGCTGGGTGCAGTGGTGGATTAGGGGGAGGAGAAGCCCCAGATCCCGGCAGGAGCTGCGCTGGGTGGGGGAAGAGAAGTCCCAGACCCCACTCTGTGTGGAACTGGCCTGAGCTCTTCTTTCCCATCCCCCCTGTGCAGAGCTGGCTCTCACTCTCCAGCTGTGGAGAAATTCAGTCCAAATCTACCCACCTTGGTGTCTCCATTTCCCCTATCATCACACAACCATGAATGGATATAGCCTAGGAGGCAGTGACAGCATTATCTGCATTTGGCAGGTGGGATCTAGGGCACACAGAGGTGAAGTGACTTTCCCAAGGCTAAGCAGGGAGTCTGTGGCAAAGCAGAGAATCAAACCCAGAACACCTGAGACCGAGGCCTGTGCCTTAACTACTAGGCAACCTTTCCACCCAAGGAGGGGGAACCTCCTCTTCCAGGTTGAGTGGGTGGGTGGGAGCAGGCACTAGACAGAGCCACCAGGAGGTGGGGAGCAGAGAGAGATGGGAAAAGGGACATGGGTAGGAAGCAAGAAGGGGAGAAACATCAGGAAATGGAGCAAGGACTTAGAGAAGAAACAAGGGAGAGGAGAAAGGGGCAGGGAGAGGGGAAAGACTCTCCACTTCTTGTCCCTTCTATCCACCTTCTTCCCACAGCCATCAGTGGCCCTCAGCTCCCAAACAGGCCCTAAGCAGGTGTGAACATAATGTCTTTAAACTGGGATGTTGGTGAAGACAGCTTGTAACTGAGTGTAATGATTTTAATATACTGTAATTCATGATGATGTAATGATATATTTCATTACTATTTTAATAATTACATTAAGATGCTAGTGATACACACATTCAATAACAGAATATGAAAAGTACATAAATATGCTGAAAATCTCCAGTTTTGGGGGGAGGCTGAGGCCTTCCCCCCCCCCCAGCACAAACACCTCACCTTCAAGGCAGGAGAGGGCAGAAGGGAGTGAGCAGTGGGCAGGAGATGCTCGGGGAGGGGGTAGAGCAGGGGCAGGAAGAGGAGGAATGGGGCAGAGTGAGGGTGGGGGCTTAGGGAAGGGGGCGGAGCTAGGAAGGGGCACCCACCTGCAAAACCAAAAGTCAGCACCTATGGGCAGGGGGTAACTAGGGGTTGTGTATGGGGGGGACTCCCAGTTTCTGGCTTGGGGGGTGGAGGTTTGCTGGCTTCAGCCCCACACGGCTCCTGGCTTCGGGGCAGGGAGCCCACCAGCTTTAGCCCTGTGCCACTCCCGGCTTCGGGGGGGTTCACGGATCTCCAGTTGAGAACCACTGATCTAGTCCAGACCCCTGCACTCATGGCAGGACTAAGTGTTATCTAGACCATCCCTGACACGTGTTTGTCCAACCTGCTCTTAAAAATCTCCAATGATGGAGATTCCACAACCTCCAATTTTATGGGCAATTTTATTCCAGTGCTAAACCACCCTGATGGTTAGAAAAAACTTCCTAATTTCCAACCTAAACTGCCCTTGCTGCAATTTAAGCCAAAACAAACCCAGGTTTTTTTCAATCTTCCCTCAGAAGTCATGTTTTCTAAATCTTTAATCATTTTTGTTGCTCTTCTCTGGACTTTCTCCAATTTGTCCACATCTTTTCTGAAATGTGGTGCCCAGAACTGGACACAATACTCCAGCTGAAGCCTAATCAGCACAGAGTAGAGTAGAAGAATTACTTCTCTTGTCTTGCTTACAAAATTCCTGCTAATGCAAAAAAGCAAACATCGTTCTGGGATGTAACAGTGTTACACTGTTGATTCATATTTAGTTTATAATCCATTATGACCCCCAGATCCCTTTCCACAGTACTCTTTCCTTGGCGGTCATTTCCGATTTTGTATGTGTGCGACTGATTTGTTCTTTCCTAAGTGGAGTACTTTGCATTTGTCCTTATTGAATTTCATCGTATTTTCTTCAGACCATTTCTCCGGTTTGACCAGATTGTTTTGATTTTAATGTTATCTTCCAAAGTACTTGCAACCCCTCCCAGCTTTGGTATTGTCCATAATCTTTAAGTGATTCATTGTGAACACCTGATAGCATAGGCGCCGACTTTCCCTCTGCCTGGTGGGTGCTCAACCCCTGCCCCACCCTCACCTCACCCCCTTCCTAAGTCCCTGTCCCTGCCCCACCTCTTCTCTGCCCCCTCCCCAAACATGCCGTGTCCCTGCACCTCCCCCTCCCTCCCAAAAGTCCTAAGTGCTGCCAAACAGCTGTTAAGTGGCCGGGGCGGGGGCAGGAAGTGCTGGGAGGGATGGGAAGTACCAGGGATGTGGCATGCTTGGGGGGTGGGGGGGAGAAGGTAAGGAGTGGAGGGGGAGCTTGACGACTGGTGGGTGTGGAGCACCTGCTAATTTTTCCCTATGGGTGCTCCAGCCCCGGAGCACCCATGGAGTCAGTGCCTATGACTGTTAGTTGCTCTCTGGGAATGGTTTTGCAGCCAGTTATGCACCCACCTTATAGTTGCTTCATCTAGGTTATTTTGTTTGTTTTGTTATGGCCATTCGAGACAGTATCAAAAGCCTTACTAAAGTCAAGATATACCACATTTGCTGCTTCCCCTCTATCCACAAGGCTTGTTAATGCCTGTGCAAGCCCATTGTCTTTAACAGGATAGCATGTGGCTAGCCAAGCCTTTGCCGGTAGTGGTCTACCAAACAAGAAACCCACCTTGATGCAGTCCAAGTTGTCTGCGGGGCTAACTTTTACATAAAACACATCTTTGTCAAATGAGCACGCTGTCCATATTGAAGCAATCATAGAATTCTGTTTGTTTGCCAATACCACTTTTAACTGGTTCTAGGAGTAGACATGCACAGTGATTCCAAGTCTTTGGAAACAGAATTATATTAAGGCTAGTGTCTATCTTTAAAATATGTATTTCAATAGAACTGGCTTTGCCACTACTAAACTCTGTTAAAAATAAACCATTAAGGTTAGTCTTCTCCTTCATGCTGATTGGGCCAAAACTACAGCATTGTATGGTCCTTTTTACCTTGTTAGCATGAAATAGATGTGCTATGGCTCCATTACAAAAATGGTCTGTTCACTTCCCTTTCATCCCTTTTTGAAGCTGTTTTACAACATACATGTGTGTGGGGTTTTTTTGTTTTTGTTTTTGTTTTTTTTGCATCAGGAAGTCCTTGGAATTTTTTAGTATAATAAGACCAACATTTTGATGAAAAGCAACAACCTGAAATTTAACGTAGATAAAGCAGAAGTCTTCCTGGTTGGAAGAGAGCTAGTACCTCTGATCCTAAGGTGCTTAACTTGCCATCAGTCAAGGCAGTATGCTCTCAGATTGTCAAATACAAATCCAGACTTGTATGGATTTATTGCTAAGCCTGATAACCAATTGCAGTAATAGAAAATGCATCTTTCCATTTCCAATGTTATAGGAAACTGTGCCTGTTCCCCTCAGGAGGTGACCCCACCACAGTGATCAAGTACTTGTCACCTATCACTGTCTGTCTGTAACTTCATTTATCTAGGACTGAAATGGAGAGACAGCACATATTCAATCTAGGACACAATCTCAGTGGCTCACAACAGAAAGCATTGCACAAGTACATGTGGCTTGCACCTGTTCTCAGATCACATACTGTTGCCTTGAATTGGTGTTGTCTTGAACTGAAGGACTTCAGTGACTTGTGGTCTGACTGTGTCAGACAGCCATGCTCCCGTCTGGGCAGTATAGCTAGCCTTTCCCAAGGTGAAACTCTTGTGAACCAAAGATGGGACTTTTGCAAGATGGCCATCTATTGTGGAATTAACTACTGGAAAAGCCTAAAATGAGCCTAAGATTGGCCATAGTTGGACCATGTTCTAAATTTTTTTTCCCCAAATACACAAAACAATATTGGAGGAAGAGCTTGGGTGAAGTAAGAAGAAAGCAACTGAATGTAGGAGAGGTGAAAAGTAGAATATTGCCTGTATCTTTCATTTTGGAAGGTGCCTATCCAACTTGATAGTCACAGTTAGAGCTGTTAAGTGTACTCTGAGTTTTAATTAGAGGCTCCAAAGATGGAAGTTCTTGTATTACACAATATATATAGGTCTAATCAAGCCAAAAAGTTTCTTGCAATGTGTCAAAGTACAAACATTCATGTAATATCTAGGGTAGTTTCTAGCATGTTGGGTAAAATTGCTCTTGTGTGGCTTGTAAAAGACACTGGAGGATGTCTTATAACTGTGGCAGTACTGAATTGTCAGACTCTTGTATTTGCACCAGAACAGCACTTACTTTTTTAGTGAGACTGATTGTGGTGGTACTTGTGTCTTCTGTGTAGTCACTATCAAGACCCTCTGACATCTTCAAAATGCTGCAAACTCAGACACTTAGTTCAAACTTACCTCTACTTTCTTGTCTGCTTTCGTAGCAGTAGTGCAATGAATATAATGCTTCTAAATGGCTTGTGTAACAGATGCGGAAGCCAGGCTTGCCACTAACCACTATATAGCCTTGAGCATGCTCTATCAACTTAGTACATAAAGGGTATATCACTTTTTGCTACCAGATGCGTGTATGGGTGTTTTAATTTGCTATTGCCCAAATGTACAACATAGTTGCTGCTGGTGGTGGTTTTTAAATGAATCCTATTTTTAAGATGAAATAAACCTTTTTCTTCTAATTTAGAATTAGTAATTCCATTTTTAATATGCATGAATAAGGGGATTACAGCAAGGACAAAGGGAAACTTGAGTCTTGAGTTTTATCCTGCATAACAGGCTGACAATTATAGTTACAAAAGGACCTGAGTGCTAATGATTCCACCCTCTGTTACATATCCATTTGAGATGGTTATATTCAGGGTGTGAAGAGGGGATATTTTTGTGCTGTTTGTACCATTTACCCCATCAGGTATTGTCTTGGCCTTCATTTGAAGATTTTCCTCTTCTCCTTGATATTTACCACCAGTCTCTCTTCTGATTCCTGTTTTTGGTAACTTGGTTGTCCAACTTGAGTGTGGCCTCTTGGGTTTTCTTCAGCTTCCTGGTCTGACACGATGGCAGTAACTGCACACCATCCTTGGACTACAGATCATGCAATACTTTTACAGGAGAGGTCTTTACACCTTACTCCTGGAGAAGGGCTAAAAAGGAGGGACGCAGGTTAGGGCTGGGTAATCTTATGAAGCCCAGAGTTCTCCCATCTCATGTTCCGAGCCAAGCTGTGCAGTGGAACTGTATCCAACTCATGAATAAATTACCTTTTGCAACCTTTCCCAAGTTCAGGACAAGGGGAAGAAACTTTCCCCTAATATTAACTTGTACGCTGTATTGTAGACAGAGCATTTTCTACTGTTCTGGCACTGATGTAGCACATAAAATACACAGGATTTTTAATTGACCGTTTGGGAGTAAACAGTTGTGCAAAATCGGTAGTTAAGATGTCTCCTAAAACAGCTCACTTTGGTACTTTTGACTTTCAGGAATGCCTCCTTCATTTCTTCAGAAAATTGAAGTGGTCTCTGAAGTATCAAAAGAAACTTGTGAGGCTCTGAGTAACTGCCTTAAGCTCTTCACAAAGCAGGAAGGGGTATGTATTGCTGTACTTCACATCCTTATTGCATAAACTATTTTAAGAGCATCACTGAAGCCAGAACTAATGAGAGGCAGAGGAAAGGGGGACAATTGTACTTGGGCCCCCAAAATGTGTTCAACATCGGTATAAATAAACGAGCAGGGCAGAGACTCCATCAAACATGATGTGCCAAGGCCCCAAATTTCTCTTCAGGCCTGCAGCTGCCTTGCTTACTTAATGTGCTGAACCAAATACACCTCTAAGGCTTCTGCCTTTACCAGACTGGTTGTCTTGCATTTTGTTAGCCACCAAGTGGAATCTGATGCATCAAAGAAATTAGCATTTTCCTCTGCAGCTAGGCATCAATACAAAAGAGAATCTTGGGTTTGTTGGCATATTATACAGATTAATTGGTAGTCTTTTCAACTGTTCTGCCTTCTTCCACATGTATTTGGAAAGGTCTCTCTTGATTTAGTTGTTTTCATGGACAGTTTTTAAAAAGCTGTGTCCTTTTTATTGTACTTACTGTCACTAATGTGCAGGGCCCTATGCAGATTCTTCCCTCTATCTGGAATTGGTTAAGTCCGAGATATTAACAGCATTTTTATTATTCCAGGGAATTCCTAGTGTGTATTTCTGGTTTCAATACCACCCCCTACTCATTGGGCTTGTTGTCATAATAGCACCCTGTTTGTTTATACTATTGAGTGTGTGGCAAGATGGCCGATGTTAGTCTGGTGGGTCCTGCTTTTTTCTTGGCAGAGAGCTAAGATGTCACCCTTTGCCCCTGCTCTTGAGTGCTGAGGGCTCTGCTACTAGCCTGGGAAGGTGGTAGAGGAGGGAAGTGGGGGAGGGGTCTGGGTTTGTTCCTCGCTCTGACTTCAAGACCCTCTCAATCCCTGCGGGTTTCTTACCCTTATCCCCCTTAGGTGGGGTTACCCTCAGTCCTTAGATGGTGGGGTCAAGGGAGTCTCCCTGTCCTGCTGGGGCAGGGTCTCCCTTACTTCAGGACTTCCAAATCTCTCAACACACCTCCAAGCTCCAGTCCCTCTGTCTGCCTGAAGCAGGGGGGTTTATTAGGTTCCTAACAGGGCCTTGATTGACTGTAGGTGCTCCAATTAACCTGCAGCCACCTTCCCTAGTCTACAGGGAACTATGCCTTAATTACTGCTTCTGTCCTGCTGCAGCTGTCTATGAATCTATGAATTAGCCTTGAGCTTATATCTTCCCCTCTAGCACTCTCCCACTGCTCCCTGGCCCTCCTGTATCACAAGTGTAATTCCAGTACTTCAGCGCACACGTACTGCATGTTTGTTTTTTAATGTTGATCTCTGGCGGGTGCTTTATAACCAAGTTACCATACATAGACTTGTTCTCCTGACCTGTTATAACACTCTCTTCAGTTCAGCTTTGTTTTTCATCAGTCATTTGTATCTTAAAATAGGGAAGATTGTGTTGGTGTTGTGAGTCACTTCCAGTTCCTTAGCAATGGGCCACACGCTGGATCCATTGTCAAGGCTTGGATAGGAATGAAAAGTCTTAATGCAAACCTACTACTTCTTTACTCACAAGCCAGCTATGCTTGCATAAGTGAAAATACAACATAATGGAGTGAGTGGTGAAAGATCTGTTTATCTTGTAATAGATCTAGTTTAATTTTCCTTTAATACCTACTTGTCAAAACTCCATTTGTGAATGAGGGAGATGGTTCTGATTCTGTGATTATATTTGGTAGGTATGTGGCTTTATGTGAAGCTAAATTCATTCCTCTATTTTTATTTTAATGAGCAAAGTAATGTTATAAATACCATATGAAGCTAAGAAAAGGGTACCAGACTTTAAATTGTTCATATTTTTAACCTTTATAGTATGATACAAATAAGGGCTTGATAGCATAATTGTTTCCATGAAAGAGGTGGCAAAGTTTTTTTTTTACAATAATTGTCATTATTGCACTATAACTACTTCATGTTGGTAATGTATTTTTCCCCCTTTGTGTTTGTTATGATTACCAAACTATTCAAAGAATCTTCAAATGCGCAGGCAATAAAAATTCTAATTCCTTTTCATAGCATTGCTCTAACCATCTCACATCTTAATATAGAAAGCTCTTGCAATATTGAAAAGGAGATAGGGGAGCTTGGTGCCTTACAGAGCACTTTCAGTTGACTGCTTCTGTCTCTGATGAGCTCAACTTAAACTAATATTGCTACTCAAAACCAGAACTTAACTTTCTATTGGAAATTCCATTCAAGAAAAGTAACATTATTGCTACATGAATAGTCTTCCTGTTCCTGTGGATCTCTCCAGTACAAATGCCATATACTTGGGCTCTGCCCTGGAAAAAGGATTTTGCCCTAGCCACATATTTCTAGCTTCTGCCAGCATGTGTTGAATACTCACACTACTTTCGTGTAAACAATGGAGTTCTTCTCATGTAAGGTTTATATTTGAGTTGGTATCATTCATGGAACACATCTATCTAGATAAAGACCGTAAGCAGAAGAGATTCCAAGAAAGATATCATGAAATCAAGACACTTATTTTCAAAAATTCCTCTCCTGACACACACCTCTCTGCTAACAGGACAGTCAAAGCAGAGTTAACTTGGACTGTCAAATTCCTTTCATGAAGGATCATTTTCAAAGGGTTTTGCAATCTTTCAGATGTGTTGTGGGCTTCTTTGACACTCATGTCTAGGGCAATCTCTGGACCTCTTTTCATAATCACTACCTGTTTTCATAGCCTCTCTAGATCCCGGTTCCTTGCCCTTTTTTATGGCTCTTTGATCAGACTTCTTCCTTGCCTAATGTCCAGTGTCACACTCATTTTACAGTGTCTACTGCACTAATTTTGTTGAACTTTGCAGCCAGTAATCTATTTAATGCCACCTTTCTCTACAAATTTGCAGTTGTGAAGGAAATGCCTTATCTCATGCTCAATAGTTTATCTAGTTTTTATCAAACATTGATCTTTTTCTAGTGTATCATAATTTAACCTTTTCAGGTACTAAAAAGTGCAGCTTACAAACTTGTTAGAATGTAGTTAACTTTTTTAGAATGCTGCTGTGTATCAGTCATATTGGGTCCAGTGTTTGACCTTTGGAAAAAATGTTAACTAGCAAGAAGGAATGTCCTCTTCTCCATAGCCCACCCCTTCCTGTGTGAAGTTGTAGCATAATTATACAGTACATACACCAATGGTACTCCTGTGTCTGAGAGTCCTTACTAATGCATTATAAATTATATGCCTTCCACCTTTGCATTTTTAAACTAGTGTGGGAGTTCAGCTTCCAACTCCTGGTTGCATTGTGAGCAAACTTCAGCCTGCCCGCTTGCTCTCTCTTCTCTCCCCCCCGAGAAAAATAAAAAAAACACATCAGACTGGGCAAGGTGATTTATGAAGGGTAAAGCTGATTTGGTGGAAAGCCTTAAAAACCTTTTTACAAACGTTGCACGTTCTGGATGAGTTGGTAAAGGTCGTTCAGTGCCTGGCTGCAGCTTGTCAGAAAGCGAAGGCGGCATTTAGGAATTAGCCAAGGGCCCGTGCGGTGGGGATAAGGTTATGCGTGTGGAACTGATGCGCGAAGTGTGGCGGCGGGACCTTAAAAGAGGGACTGGGGTGGCGCTGTAAATGCAGGAACATGACTAGACTAACCCGTTAAGCACACCCCACTTTGCCCTAGCGTGCTTTAGGGAGAAGGGCTGCGGCTCCCGGCCGGGCTGGCTCTGAACCCCCAGCGCTCGCTCGGACCCTGTGGGAACTGGCGCTAAGCCTGGCCGAGCCCGCGCCCTTAGCTTCTGCCGCGCGTTGGGGAATCGCCTTCCCCGGGCCGGCCGCGGTCTCTGTCTCTGTCTCTCGCCCGCAGCTCGAATGGGCCGCGGGAGGGGACGGCAGCCGCCCGGGCAGCCCTGGCCCTTCCCACTCGCCCCGCGTGCTGGCGGCTGCCGCGCAGGGCCGGGGGCATTTCGGAGTGGTGCAATGCCCCCGCGCCCCGGAGCCGGGCGGGGAACCGCTCGGCTCTCGCGATACGCCCCGCGGAGGGGCTGGGGCTGGTCCCGGGCTGGGATTTGGAGCCGGGAGCGGCCGGCTGAGAGCCGGCGGCGCACGGGTGTCCGCTATGCCCCCGCCAGCGGCAGAGAGCTCCGCCCGGGCAGCGCCCCGCTGGGTCTTGTGAGAGCCGCGCCAGGGCACTGCGGGACCCGGCAGCCAGGGCACGAGGGACCCGAGGCGCTCGCGTCCCCTGTAATCTGGGGGGAGCAGCTGCAGCAGCCTGCGAGCCGGCCGGGACGTGGAGGTGATGGGAGGGACTGCTCTTATCCCTGCACGCTAGGAGACTGGCCCTCCGCGTATGGCCAGGACACGGGGCAAGGTGAACAGGCTGGACCCTCCCGTTTTAGAGGTGCTTAGCCGCTAACCGTCTCCTTATTCATGGTGTCTTTTGTGCAACTACAAACCTGTCCACTTACTTGCCTTGGCGTCCACCTTCTGAAAGTTAATAGGTTTTATTGCTCTCCTTGTTGGCGCTGGGATGAAACTCTAAACATAGAGCATCTAAAAGTATTCACTAAACCATTAAAAAGACTAAAGAGTGATTTAGGAAGCTATTAGACTATCTTCAGTCTGAATTTTTACTGAAGCCTCTAGTTTGTCATTGAAGCTCCATCATCAGAACAAGTGAAACCTGGAATGTTTCCGGTGGTGACTCTAGCACAAGGTTAGTTAATCTTGTTGGAAGCAAGCTTTTCCCTCCTGCTGGATCGAGTATACTAGCTGAACTTGCGTTCTAACTACAATCTGGGGCAGTTTAACCTGGTTGTTGACCATGACATTAGTAACCTAAATTATTGTATTACTGTAGCAATGGCACAGTTAAAGGGGCTCTACTTAAATGTCCCCAAAATTCTAAAACTGCAGATTGGTATTATCTAAATTCAATATAAACAGGTTTTAAAATCTATTTTCCACAGTATTAGAACTTCATTCAATGCAGCACCAATAATCTGAAAGAGAAGCTTGATTAAACAAAAGCAAGGCTGATGTAACTTGTTTTTTTTCATCCTCTAGCACTATAGAAATACAAAAAGTATGCTGAATAGTAATTTAGATCTTGGTAAAATTCACGTCTTATGATCAAAGGTGGCATTAGTAACAGAGGTAGTAACCTCTTTATACAACAGGATTTTAAAATCGACTGTTCTTTTTAAAGATTGAGATCTTACTTGCACTCTTGCCTGTTTTCAGTTTCAACAATTTTCTCCTGGGGTAACTTGCCTGAATCTTTTTCACTGCCTGTGGTAAACGTTCCAAAAGATAATTTAACTGATAAATGGCTGAAAGATTTTATTAAAGATGGTAAATGGGGAAATGCAAGTTTATTTTTGCAGATTATTTTAGTCCGTGTCAAATATTAGGCTTGGTGTGTACATAATCCAGAATAATGCATTCCCTTTGTGCATTCTCTGCACTAACTTTTGTCAGGAACCATTCACACAGTATGTTTAACTTGGGTAGATATATCAAGGTGTAGTACTTCACTAGTCACATGTGCATAATTAGCATAACGTGTTCATATACATGCATTTGCAATTTGAATGATAGTGCTTATACCAGTTGTTAGTATGATGTCTATGTAGAAGGCTAGCGGAGAGGTGATTGCTTTTTATTTGTTTCATGTTGCTTTAAATAGCTTGGAAACTTCAAGCTATGCCCAAGTCTAGCCTTGTAAATGTTTGTCGGTGTTGCCTCACTCTGTGTTCTCATTTTACACGCCTATATTTAAATTGGATTGTATGCTCTTCCAGTACATAAAACTCTGTCCCGTACAGCTCCTTGCACAGGAGTGTCCATGTTGTGACTGAGGAGCCCGTTTGTGAAAATCAGAGATCTAAATTATCCTTCAGGGTGACTGCGGTAACTGACTCAGTTGTCAGTTGAAAACTGAGCTGCCCCCAGTTTGATTTGTACTGTGTATTGAATAGGCTCCACTGCCTCCTATGGGGAGAAAGTATGGGGTGCCTCCCCTACAGCCTCAGATGCCCAGGGCGTGAGCACTGTGAGCAACTGTAGCAAAGGGACAGCAGCTCCCCCCACTGCCCATTCAGTGTAGTGCAGGAAAGTAAGGAGAACAGCTCTGATTGCTACATTGCCTGCCAGACTTGTGGGACCCTTGGAACAGAAGGATAAAAGGCTTTCGGAGTCTAGAGGAGCACCTAATGAAGGATGCCTCAGAGCCATCCAGGATGTCTGGAAGACAGGGAATAAAGCTGAGAACCAGCAACCAGTTACTGATTCCATGAATCCCTTTTCCAGCCCTGACTCAGGTGAGAGCAGTCTGGACGCTGCTCTACTTAAACCGGCTGGTTGTGATCCACAAGGGACCTTGTGCCCTCTGGGGATAGCCAGAATGCAGTGTGCTGTGGCCATGCCCTCTTCCCAACCTCTGACTTGCCACCTGTCATAAAGGAGGAGGCATGGAAGCTGGCTCTGGAGCACTGGGGATGCTCCCTTCTCCCTTGCACCCAGTGGGAAACTTGCAGATCACTTCTGCTCTCTTTCCACCACCTGAGCACAGCAAAAGGGATAGAACAGGACTAAAAATCTGCTGCAAAGTAGATATTGTGCCTCCTTTGCCCCTTTAGAGTAAGAGTCATATGTTTTCTTTAGGCTGAAAACATTTGACACTGACTGGGACCTTTGGTACAACTAAAATGTTCTGATGTACAGTTGGCTTCTCTGCTGTTGTCTGTTAGATCTGAAGGTTCTTCCTATCATCGTCCATGTCATACAATATCACCATGCTGAATGCAAAGTTTAAGTCCCTACCATTAGGGTTTGCAATCTGAATTAGGGCTTGTCGGCTTCAGCAAGTTTTACCAGTAATACTCATCTCGTTACACCAGTGTAATCCTACTGATATAACATTCCCTGCCACATCCCAATCTGGAGGCTTTTCTAGAGGAGTCACTTTTTTCAGTAAGTAGATAAACCCCTTTTCTCAAGTGACAAACTGAATTTAAAGAACAATATTTTTTTTATTATACTAGAATGAGTGTCAACATAAGCAGTTAACCTGGTTAACCATATTGGTTTAAATTCACACCTTGGGTTATATCAAAAAGGTAACTACATACATCAAAGAGTGACACACCTATATGGTATGGGAGGACAGTTATTGATGAGATAAGCCTTACAAAAAAGCTTATCACTAACGTATTATATTAGTGCCCAAAGGCTCCAGGCATGGGAGGTGCTCCTTGTACTGAGGATATGAATACTTAAAAGAACACCTGGTCCCCGCTACCCAAAGAGTTTAGTCTGAAAGACAGATGAGGGAGAGGAAATGGACTACTGCATGTGAGAAGGGTAAGGGTGAAGCTGAGCACACATCTTGTTGGCTCCAAGTGTTTATAAAGTGTGTCCTGACAGCATGGTATGTAATATTCTCTTCCACCCCTGCAGGAGAGCTTAAAATTTTTTCTTCTCACCGATGTCCTGAGAAAGGGAAAACTAGCCATGTTAGAGGGATCCTCTTTCCTCCTTCACATAATTAAGGGGAGAGAGTTGCTGAAGTCCAGTAAGCCCAAGGCCTTAAGTAGGGTGGTTGAGGAATGTTCTTCTGATTCCAAGCCTGTGTGCCTGGACCAGGTTTAAAGTATGTGAGCTGTGTGCAGAACAGCGGATGGTCTGTCCACTAGGATACACGGTCAGTCTAATCTGTTCAGTATGCAGTTGCACAGTCAAAGTCTGGTGCCATTATATATTTTGTTTTTCTCTTGGTACCATTATACATGTTTCATATTTCTTTACTCACTTTATAAAAAAAAAAAAATACTGTGTAGCTACCAGCATTACTTGGCGCTACAAGATAATTTTAAATTTCCATCAGGTAAATAGGACATTAGCATAGGAAAGCACCCCTCCCTCTCCCCCCCACACTCAAAGAGGCTAAAGACTTACACTTGCAGTGCACTATTGCTATTGTAAGTTGTTTGGAGCAGAGATCCTTGTTTTATACAGTGCCTAACACAATGGGGTTCTGACCTGTGACTGGGTGCTACTGTCATATAAATAACTGATATGCTTCTGTTTTGATAGTTAAAATGCAAACTCTGATTGTTACCCCCTTGCCAAAATCTCAGTTGATGCAACGTTTTTTCATTGTGTTTTTTTGAAGAATGAGTTTTGATTTAAGGGGGAAAAAAAAGTTGTCTTCTCTCAGCAATTTGATTTTTGACTGTACTAGGTAGTGTGTTTGCATATAATTTCTATCAGCAAGATTCAGCATCTCTAGCTGTTTAACCACAGTGGAATTCTGTGGGTGAGACAAACTTTCACACAGGCTAGTTTAAATCTGGCTTTGATCAACTTGAGATATGAGACTGAAGGGAAAATGCCCTCAGCCACTCTAGTGCATTAGCTGCTTACAAATGCACATACTGGAGTGGCTTATTGCTGATGGAGTATGGCTTGTTAGTTTTATTCCATTATTAAACAGTCCCATGGAATTCATGCAATGTTTCACTAGGAACTGCTTTACACAGGATTCTGGAGTTTAAAGGATGGTTAAAAACTGTCTTTTTTTCTTTAATGTAGCCTCTTATTCTTCTCCTTGCTTCACTTCTGTTCCCCACAGGCTGCCCCAGGTAAATATCTTTCCTCTCCCCACACTAACAAACGACAAAATATCCCCACAGCATTTTATGGCTAGAACCTCGGAACGAAATCTTGGAGTTGGTGTACAGTTGTGACCTCATAAAGGCCCAAACAGCTTAAGGAATGTGGTTTTGGAGAATCTGGTTCTGCAAGCAGAGACTAAACAATCTGTAGAATACAGAACCCCTCTCCTCTGGAGTGAACAGAACTATTTGTAGCTCAAGATGGGAAGAATGGCGGCCAAAGGCACAAAATATATTAACACTTAAGCCTACACTACAACCTTTGGTTGACTCAAGTTACGTTGACATAAAGTAGCCTCGGTTGGTGTATCACTTTGTGCACATCCATAACTGGCTCCTTGCGTTGGTGCTGCACATATTCGTCAGGAGTGGTTCTCGATGCAGAGGGGTGCACCATGGAAAGTGTGCTGCTGCTTTGAGTGCTTGTTCACGTCCATTCCAGTCGGGTGTGCGTGCACCGCACGCACAGTTGGCGGAAAGTTTTCACCCAGCAACTCCCATTGGGTTGGTTGTGGAGCCCCCTGGAGTGGCGCCTTCATGGCGCTCAATATATGACCCTGCCAACCTGGCCCCTCCTCAGTTCCTTCTTACTGCCTGCGACGGTGGACGTACTGCGCGTGGCTTGTGTACAAGTTCTCGTTTTCCCATGCTTTCTAGTGTAGTTCCTCAGTCGTTTATAATTCTAGTTTTAGTAGTAGTAGTTCTGTTAGGAGTGGGCGGGGGGTCCTCCTCCACTCCAGCCTTTCCCCTTGAGAACCTGAGGGCATGCCTCTTTCCCCATTTTACCTACACTTACACCAGCCTGTAAAAGCTACGGTTGCTGTATGTGAAGCTGTGGTTGTCCTTAATGTCCCCTGGGGTAGAGTGGTAGAGGTAGGAATGTGGCCTCTAATACTATGTGGAATGTTGCGGGGGCGAGGGGGTGGAGGGAGGTACTGTAACGGAGTTATCCGTGGACTGTAAAGGGAGGAAAGGCTGGGATTTTTGAATGTGTAGGGCCACCAGAGTCTGCGGCATCTGTGTTTTGATGCCAGAGAAGCACCATTTATGTCCTGGTGGATCTCCCTCTCCTTTTCTTGATGGAACATCTGGGCCTTTCTCCTCTCTGATCTTTTCTTCTCCAGGCTGTCTGCAGTGTTCACCCTCCAAGCCCTTTGCTCATGTTCTGATGCAGGTTCTCATAGAACATGTCCTCCGGAGTCGTCGTCTTGTCTTTTCCCTTTTTCCCCCCTCCTCATCTGGCTCAGGGATTTGACGGTGTGGCGTAGGAACCCCCTCAAGGCTGCTGCAGCACCAGCTGCAGATAAAACAGATATCCTTGTCAATCTAGTTACAATGGAAAGTGAAAGTTGAGTCAGAATTCCATTCCCTTGCTCCCCTGACATTTTAACAAGACATGCTTACTGACGCTTCTGTTTTGGAGTGCTTGTGGCTGGTGCCCCTCACAGCTCCAGCCACGGTGAGTGTGGCCTGCTGGGATGAGGGAATTGCTCAGTGAACATAAGAATGGCCAAACTGGGTCAGACCAATGGGCCATCTAGTCCAGTATCCTGTCTTCCAACAGTGACAAATGCCACATGCTTCAGAGTGAATGAACAGAACAGGCAATCAAGTGATCCATCCCATGTTGTCCATCAGTCAGAGGCTAAGGATGCTCAGAGCATGGGGGTGCATCCTGGCCCTTCTTGGCTGACAGCCATTGATGGAGCTATCCTCCATGAACTTATCTAGGCCAGGTCTGCACTACAAACCTACATCTGCATAACTGTGGCTCAGGAGTGTGAAAAATCCATACCTGAGTGGTGTAGTTATACCACCGTAATCCTACGCTTAGACCATACTATGTCAACGTGAGAACTTCTCCCACTCCCATAGGTAGCGTCTGTCAGGGAGGTGGATTAACTGCACTGCCAGGAGAGCTTCTCCCATTGGCATAGGAGCGTCTTCACTAAATCACTACAATAGCGCTGTACGTGAAGAAAAGCCCATAGTTCTTCTTTTAACCCTGCTTTTAGTCTTGGCCTTCACATCATCACCTGACAATAAGTGCCACTGTTTGACTGTGTTGTGTGAAGGAATACTTCCTTTGTTTGTTTTAAATCTGCTGCCTACAAATTTCATTGGGTGGTTCCTGGTTCTTGTTATGTGAAGGAGTAAATAACACTTACTTTCTCCACACCAGTCATGATTTTATAGACTTCTGTCATATCCCCTCTTAGTTGTCTTTTTACAAACTGAAAAGTCCCAGTCTTGTTAATCTCTCCTCACACCAAAACTGTTCCATACCCTTAATCACTTTTGTTGCCTTTGTGTACCTTTTCCAATTCCAATATATCTTTCTGGAGATGGGGTGACCACAACTGCAAGCAGTATTCAAGGTGTGGGCATACCATGGATTTATATAGTGGCATTATTATATTTTCTGTCTTATCTATTCCTTTCCTAATGGTTCCTAACATTGTTAGCTTTTTTTTTTTTTGACTGCTGTTGCACATTGAGTGGATATTTTCGGTGAACTATCCACAAACGAAGCCAAGATCTTTCCTGAGTGATAATCACTAATTTATACTCTCTCATTTTGTATGTATAGCTGGGATTGTTTTCCAGTGTACATTACTTTGCATTTATCACCATTGAATTTGCCATTGTGTTGCCCAGTCACCCAGTTTAGTAAGATCCCTTTGTAACTCTTCAGTCTGCTTTGAACTTACAAAATTACTCAAAATACTTATGTGCAAATTTTGTCACCTCACTCTTTACCCCTTTTTCCAGATCATTAATGAATATTTTGAACAGCACATATCCCTCCAGGATCTGTACTGGGACCAGACTATTTACCTCTCTCCACTGTGAAAATTGATCACTTATTCCTACCCTTTGTTTTCTGTCTTTTTTAAGCAGTTACTGATCCATGAGAGGACCTTCTTTCTTATCCCATGACTGCTCACTTTGTTTAAGAGTTTTTGGTGAGAGCTTTCTGAAGGCTTTCAGAAAGTCCATACACAATATCTACCGGACCACACTTGTCCATATGTTTGACACCCCCTCCTCCCAAAGAATTCTAACGTGTTAGTGAGCCATGATTTCCCTTTACAAACGTCATGTTGACACTTCCCCCAACAAATTGTTTGTCTGATAATTCTGTTCTTTACTATAGTTTCTACCAATTTGCCTGGTACTGAAGTTAGGCTGTCTAGCTTGTCATTGCCAGGATCGCCTCTGGAGCCTTTTTAAAAAATTGGTGTCATTGATTGCATGAAACTCTGAGTATAGGGCAATGGTACTGAATACTGGCATCATTTTCCATCGGCGGTGGTGATTTCTAGCTGATCTCCCTCTCCTGAGGGTAACAAAGGCACAGAGCACAGTTGCTGCTGGCATCACAAAGCTGCCCTGGCCCGTATGCTGCTAATCTGTTTACTGCAGTGGTGACTGCCAAAGTTGTTGCTGACGGGCATGGGAAAGTGTTCCTCCACAGAGGGAGAAACGAGGCTACCATCCCTAGAAAACGGAGAGAGGATTGCAGAGCACCTCCATGATGGTTTCATCAAGATGTCTCAGGAGACTTCAGTGGACATCCCTGTGTGCATAAACTGCTCTGGATGGCCCCTCTAGCCTGACTCTGCAGGGATATGAAAAGCAGATAACTCTCTACCTCTCTTGGTTGTACTGCTACCTCTTCTAGAATGAATACATTTAATGAAGAGTTGATAGCTGTGTCCTGTAAAGGTCGGGGTGCCATTAGTATATCATTGTAATGGGAAATGCAGTTACACGCTTACCTGAGATTCCTTCCCCTGCATTGGGCTACCCCATGCTTGACTGACTGGGCTGCAGTGGAGTCTCAAATGGATTCTGGCTCGCACCATAGCTGGACTCCCAGTTTGGATGTCCCCCATCCTCTTCCTCATCCTTGCTGTTCACACCAAGGGCCTGTGGCTTGGGCTCCTCAGAGGTATCCACAGCGCTCTGCGGGGTGGCAGTGGGGTCTTTGCCAAGTGTGGCATGCAGCTCTTTGCTAAGTTACGGACCTGATGCTTTTACAGTGGGCTGACTTTGGGCCTCCCTGGCCTTCTGCTATGCCTGCCACAGTTCCTTTGCTTTCATGTGGCATTGCTGCTTGTCCCTGTCATACCCCTTCTCCTGCCTCCCCTGTGGAATCTGCTTGTACGGCTCATCCATAGAGGCTGTACAAGCACAGCTCTTCGTCACAGGCCCAGGAAATCCATCATCTCCTGTCTACTCCAAGCCAGAGCATGTCTGGCATGCGCAGCCGGCCGGCATGGTTGCTGGGCAGTTGCACGCAACAGTGGAGAGCTGCTAAGTGTGGGTGCCAAGCTGGGCAATCAGGAAAAGGCATGTCAGAACTTTGCTGGACTTCAAAAAGTGGGCCTTTCAGTCTCTTTGACCTCCAGCTTGCCTCTTCACGCACAACCACTGTGTGGACTTAAGTATTCAATTTAACCCTTGCAAAGCCTATAGCATTGCACAAGGTGCAAATCAGTGCAGAATTTGGCCTGTTGTCTGCTTTAGCTCAAGTTCCTACAGTGTGCACTTGGTAACTTTTTTGTTACAGCTGGAATATGACTAAACTTTAAGTCTTTTATATCTTAAAATGTGGTTCTAAATATTACTGTTGTGCCTTTCCAAATTATTACCTTGTCTTCTGAGAACTATATTTTTTAATTCTGATTTGAGTCATTGCAGGTATTGTTAATGGCATAGCTGGTGAATACTAGATTACTCACAAATGATAAAACTGCGTAAATTCTGAAAATCGCTATTTTAGTTTGTGCACATCACCCTCATAAAACATATTTTTATATATTTCTAACAGCCAGATACTGTGACAAAGCTCTGTCCTTGCCGCCGTGGGTCCTGCGTTTCCTGGCGGATTTCGCTAGCCTCAGAGGCTCACTGTGACCCTCCACCTAACCCTTCTCTCTCTAGAGACAAGGGTCAGTCTACTGAGCCATTTTCATCATAAGCCAGCAAGGGAGGTGAGGAGAAGTTATTCTACCTTGCACAGTCTCTGTCTCCCAGTCTCAGTGATTAATCGGGGGCAAAGGTGGGGGGAGCCCGGGCCCACCCTCTACTCTGGGCTCCAGCCCAGGGACCCTAATAGTATCAGCTATGGTAGCTGATCTTTTAGAAACATGACATGTACAATTCCCTGGGCTACTTCCCCCATAGCAGCCCTCACTTCCTCAAGCTCCACTTCACCCTTACCTCAGGGCCTCTTTCCTTGTGCCTGATATGGTGTGTACTACTCAGTCTCTCCAACAGCACAACTTCCTCCCACAGCTCCTGACATGCACACCAACCTGACAAACTGGGAGGCTTTTAACTAGTTTCAGCCAGCCCTTGATTGGCTTCAAGTGTCCCAATCAACCTAGCATTCTACCTGCCTTCTGGAAAGTTCTTAATTGGCCCCAGGTGTCTTAATTGACCTGGAGCAGCTGCCATTTCACTTACCTGGTACCAGGGATTTGTTTAGCCTGGAGCTAATATGTCTATCTCCTACTACTTTTCTATAGCCATCTGGCCTTGCCCCGTCACAATACCTTTCAGTAAATTGTAAAAGCTATGTGGATAAAGGGCACTTATGCCACTCTTTATTTAATTTGCTTGTTAAAAGATTTAAACTAAGTCATACACTTCTGTGAATAAATGTTTTTTGGTCTTGCACCAAAAAGGTGGATGACGGCATTGTTACATGGGCAGAGCCGATCAGCAGTCTACAAACAAAGTGTCACTTACGTTGTGTGAAAATTGAGGGCAGAATATGGCTGCAAATGAGCAATGACCTGAAGGTTTTGTCTGAAAATATTAGCGTATTCACGTTTTGTCATGAATATCCTGGATAGCAAGGGTAAGAAGAGCATTCCCACTGTAAACTTAGCTTTATCTGTTGTATTTGAGTACTCACAAATGCAGTTGGCTCTCTTACTCAACATAGTGCTGATGACAACTGTTGGTTTGACAGCTCTGGAGACAGAATTTCTCCATTACAAACAGATATAACAGTGCAGGCTTCCTCACACCCTCTGCTCATGTGCTCCACCCTGACCTTACAAGGGCCACCTCTTTAGCTAAGGAGTAATTCAGTCTCCATGTCCACCCGCCGTTTTCTGTCTACTTAGACTGCCAACAGGCATGACTTTTGTGGAGGTAATTATATGGTGTGGCACTTATCCAGTAGAAATTCTGCTGTTAAAATTGCAGCTAATCTCTAATTGAAGCTTTTTGGGTGTTTGTTCAAATATATCTACTAGGTGAAACTGACTAGAAACTAGAGTGAAAATTGATTATCTGAATGGCGCAAACGAAATATCACAGTAGGGATACAACTATAAATGTTCTTTCTTTGAATGCTCTTACGTCTTCCAGATCTAATGGCCTCACGTAGGTTAAGAGCCAAACTTTATGCCTAGTGGCTTCAATGGAAATTTCATGCAAGTAATGAGCTGACTGTTTGGACTGTAAAAAACCATCCCAGAGCTGTCCCTCCTTCTTCCCCCAAAAAACACCATCTCCCACATCCACACGAGTTCATGGGGAACAACTCCATCCTACAGAGTGGCTGTAGGATGGACTATTTGGAATATCTGGGAGTATGATAAATGGTCAGTTGGCTCATGGTACGTGATCTTTCTTAAGACTTCCCCAATTACCAAAGATACATAATAAAACCAGCAAGTTGTACCATGGAAATAAAGCCTCAAACTAAATGTTTTCAAACACACACTTCTATAAAAGATTAAGAAATGTGCAACATTGGCTACGGAACAGTTTTTATAACATTGGCCAGCCTTCATAAGTAATGAGGCTTCAGAATCTGGAACTTACAGTGCTGAGAACTAAATTTACAGGTAGGATGTCATTGAAAGCAGCCAGTCTTGCGCCATTTACTCTAAAACTTTAAACACATCTCTAGTAATGATGCTCAAATCACTGTGCAGAAGCATTTTTTTTTTCCTTTTCTTTCTTTGTGGGTGGAGGAGTTAATCAAAATCAGCAAAAGAACCTGATAGCTGCCTGGACAGGAAAAGCATCAACAAGTAATGTTGAAATAAGTGGACAGAACTATTTCATTTTCATCAGGGACGAAAGGGGAAAATGTTTCTGATAACTGCAGTCGTTGATATTTTGAAAATTTAAATGTATTAAGGGAAATATAGCTTGTTCGTAACGCTCCTTTTATTTTGTTAAACTTACAAAATCTTAAAATCAGAAAGGAAATGTTACCAGTTTAAAAGGTGCAGTGTCAAGGGATTTTTTTTAGATCTTATACCTTTTGTGGGTAAAAATTAACATTTCATTCTCACAGGCATCCCTTTCATTCACCCTACCATCACTGAAAATCTTTTAAAGCTTATGACCTTTGACCTTGTTTAATGCTTAACATGTAATCTTATGCATGTGAACAGTTCCACTGATGCTACTGTTTGATGCATGAGGTTATTCATGGGTGTAGTGTGTTGAAGGAAGCGGGTCTCATTTTGTAAGGGTTGCTTTTTTTAACTCGCTTCTGGTTCTGCAGCAAGTTACGCGAAAACAAAACACTACTTCCCAAAGATGTGCTGACATAAGTGATGTACAAAGATTTTTGGCAAAGGTACTGTGTAGTTGAGCACCAACCGTATTGATTTCAGTTCAACTCAAAATAGCATAGCAATAAAATACTAATTGGAAATGGACAAAATTGATTCATTTTGAATGAGTCTTAGTGTTTTGACTAATCTGTATGTGACTAAAAAGACTGGAGTAAATAGAATGGGGGAAGAATGCACTATTTTGGCATCTTCTATCACTGGTTTTAACCCCAGATTAGAGTTTTTGTATATTGCTGAACCTCTCCTCCAGCAACTCAGTCATCTAAATAAAAGGCAAGTGCAAAAATACTCTGAAGGGGGACATGGCTACATGTGTACCCACTGCAAATCTCTAATTAAAAAAAAAACAAACCTTCTGAAAAGGGTCTGTGTGATTATTTATTTGACTTTGATAAGCATGCAAGAGTTCCTATCCCAGACTTGACACCCATACTGTTGATTAGAAATACAATGCAAAAACCACTGTAGAATCAAAACAGCAGTTCTTCCCCTAAATACAACTGCAAGGCCAGAAAACATGAAACAAATCGGTTTCCTAACCCAAGCTATTTCAGCCTTCCCAGAGGCTTTCTGGAAAGATGGTCTTTGCTTCACCCTGGCTCTCAACAGACTATGGGGTGTATTACTCCTGCAGGGATGGTTGGGGTGAATTTCAGTCACAGAACCTTCTTGGAAAATGTCCTGCTGATAGCAGCTCCCTTTTTGTATACCAGAGGAGTTCCAGTACTCTTGCTGATATTAACTGAAATAGGATCTTGCAAGGAGAGAATGGTCCCAGGCCATATGACTTTTTTTTAGTTCAAAACAAATACATAAATTGCAACCAGTTCAGATTGTGGAGCAGTGTGGTCACAAGCTCCCAGAGGGCTACGCAGTTCAAAACACAGTTGGTATTTTGTACTAACTTAAACCTGTTCAGAAGTTGCAGTAGAACATATTGCAGTAGTCAAGTATAAATGTGAAAGGTAGGGATTATGATAGCAAGGTCCATGTCCAAGAGGAATGGTCAGTCTCCTTTCCAGAGATAAATGAGGGTGGGGGGAAAATCTTGATCACTGAAATATTGATAATCTAGAAACTAGGAATACACCAGTCCCCTAAATGGTGAATTTTGGCCATAAATGTGGCCTCAGTTGAAGGAGCGATGCTAACTAACCTCAGTCAAATCTTCTAGGTGCCTCCCTAAACACACCATTATCACCTCAGTTTTATTCAGATTGATAGCAAGCTGACTGAGATGCATCTTGGCCCCAATCTGAGCCTCTTGCAATTTCTGGGCAAAAGTGGTTTATCAGCATAATGGTAGGTGCAGTGATTAAGAGCACTCTGGTGTCTTAGACCTTTTTCTATAAACTTTAGGACTTAGTAGGGTTACTTTAAACTGCTGGGGTGGGCCACGCTGGTAGCTTGTTTACAATTGGAGAGACCGTATCCACCTGGGAGAGGAAATGAACCCCACAAGGGAAGGGGTTGGTTCTTGAATTCCAGGTCAGGGTATAGCAGACTGCATATAGAAAGGCTGTTTGCAAGGCTGTGGAGAGTTCCTGCAGGAAATTTTGGGGCTTTGTTTCAGAACTGTCAGCTGCCTAGTGGGGCAAATCTCCAGTGAGAGTCTTGTGGAATTTATCGCCTGTGTGTTTCTATCACGTGAAGCTTGTGGTGTCTTCAGTGAGCTTTGGATCAGGCTGAGGTGATGTAGATTGTCAGGATTCCTGGATTAGTTTTTTGGATTTACAGATTAGGTGGATGTACTGAAGAAACTTTCGATTTGAAGTGAGTATTTCCTGCATTTGAGCCAGGAAGGGAAAGGAGTATCATCCTTGCCTAATGAGTTTTCCTAGTTGTATTGACTAAAGTATCCTGGGCACAATGTGGTGAGCTAACCCTGAGCCTATGGTATCGATCGGCCATATTTCCATGATGGAGACCAAGAAGCGCTTTTGTAATACAGTCTCTGTAACATTTTACCTGTCGTCAATGTGCTCAGCTTACCTTCTTGATTAATCACCCAACATCTTGTTTTGTGTTTTCGAAGTGTACCCATTAGTAGCAGCATAAGTCACTTGTTAGTGACACACAACTATTCTTTCTATAAATTTCTCTCTGAAATGAGTAAACAGTAAATGTTATCAGAGTTGAGCAGGCATCTCTCTGAGCAAGAACTGATTATTGCAACAAAGCATGATGGATTACGACAATTTTGGCTCCACGTTTCAATACACTGGTTTATACCAACATGACAGTAATGGTTTTAAGAAAAAAATGTTTACTAAAAGCTACAAGGAGGACTTACTGGAGTCAGTAAAGGCTCTTGCTGTCTTTCTTTGACAGAGTGAGGCCACAATGTGATGATTTGTAATCTTCCTTATTGTTAGTGGGTTAGCTTATGAGAAAGCTACCATTTAAAGCAATAAGTTGGTGAAAGCTTTCTCAAAGTGTATTTTTCAGTACTGGAAGACTCTTAATACTCCATGAATTCTGCTATGCCATGTAAACTGTTACACTGATAAGTCTTCATTCTATGATTCTGTTATCTGCCAGAATAGTTGCTTTTACTGAAACTCAAACTTATGCTTAAAACCAGGAGTACCTGCAGTATAAATTTATAACTGCATCCTGCTGTATATGTAACAACTGGCTTCAGCTTTCATTTCAGCAGACACCTAGACCAAACTTTCTCAGTCATGTACTTTGCAGTAGAAAATCTAAAAGCACTTCATCATGCCACTGACTTTGCAGGGCACCTTTATGTGACTCTTAATGTTCAGAAACATGTTAGTTAATAAGAAAGGACTCTGTGCCGTCTTTGAAATCTCCACATATTTACAGTTGTGCTGCTCAGAGGATGTTGGGAAAGTTCCGATAATTTTATCAATGGGGAAGATACTGAAAGACGTCAGTTACTAGATGTAGCTGAACTTTTTAGGTTTGAACAGACAGCTAGAACTGCATAGATGCAAGTAACACCAAATATTAAATGTGGAAGCTGTAAGTAGTAGAATGATAAATTACTCAACGCTAGTTCAAACTGATAGTGACCAAAATAATTGGACTATGCGGGGAGAAACTGGCACGAGGGAAACAATGAGCCACATTGTAGCGGTTGTGTGGGTTTGTTTTTTGTACGGAACATACAGTTGTGTGCATGTTTCAGACATTGTTCTATGGTTGAAGGCGGACTTAAACTTTACTCTTAAACTTTCCTCGGTGGTCATCTTATATTTAATGCTAAATATCACAAGTCAAAGAATCCCCTATTTTGATTCCTACTGCTCCTTGTATTGGTAGCTTTACGTAAGTTCATGATGCTTATGACTGGAGCTGGCTGCAATGCTTTAAAATAAAGACTAGCTTTGTAGATCAAAATAAAAATTTTCTGCAAGAACTTTCATTCTGGAAGATGGTTCTGATTTTGGTAAACGTCTTCTGTGAAAACTTTGGCTTTTAATGGGAAACTAAAGAAAAGCTTCTTTCTTAAAAACCATATATGAGCAGTTCTAAATATGGTGAAATACATTTAAAATAAATTTTTAGCATGAGTAACAAAAGAATATTTGTTATAAAAAATTGAAACTAGAGAGACATTTCACCTTACATTGTGTGTCCAAAGGGTTGGTCTTATCCATTATAGCATGCAGTCTATTGGAATACTTGTTTTTTGGTAAATTAATAGTATTCCTCAAACAGCAGTAGGGTGAAATGCAGAACTTGCAAGTTGAAGGGCTGATAATCAGAACTAGTCTTGAAGTGGACAACAGGGCAAAATTGATTAAAGGTGGGAAGATTGAGGAACGGGAGGTTTTAAAAAAAAACCAAAAAAAAAAAACCACTTTTTTTTTTCCTAAAGCCTGGTGGGTGGACATGGATTCAGCACTGTTGTTCCAACCTCTGAGATTTTCCATAAAGCCTGGGTCTTGTACCAGAAAGAACTGCTGACCCAAAGAACAAGCAACCTGTTTTAAAGACCAGAACTTCTCCAGAACTAGAAACTGATTCTGTACCTCCATCGGAAAGCTGGTAATCCACTGGTGTGTAATGTTGCTTCTAGTCATGGTGCTCCATGATCTCAAACCTTAATTGTGCCATTCCATCACCATTTTGCAGCCTATCTTTTTTTTTTTTTTCAATTGTGACCTGACTCTAAGTAGCATTTAAGCAGCGATCAAAAATTTACTCTTTTTGTGTTTGTTACAGAGCATTTGCTGAGTGGGCAGTAATTTTCCTGTGCTTATGGGTTATCTACCCTCTGTAGTAAGTATTCCCAAAAGACTCTCGATTTCTTACTGCTAGATTTTTTTTTTTTTTGAGATCTCAAGAGAAACTGAAGACACAATTACCTTAATGGCTCAATTTTTTTTTCCTGGCTGATGGAGGCTTAGTACTGAAATGGTACTCTTGCCCAGGGGGTCCTTTGAAGGAATACTGTCTGGCTGTGGAGCTTCTTCAGTCTTTCTGTTATACTAATGTGCCATTCTGTAGTGCCTTTTAAAGTGTGTTACAAACATGAAGGCTCAGCTATTCTCTGATATAGGATGGGTATTTTTACACTGTCTCTGAAAGAAAAGTTGAAAGACTCTTCCCAAGCTAGCACAATGAGTAAGTGGCAGAGATAAGCGGAGAACCTAGAAGTTCTGTCATGGTAGACTATACTACTTTAGGTAGACTGCTAAACAAGATTGGACAATGAATACCTGGAAAAGTACAATATAATAATGTGCTTTTTGAAGCTGGGCATTACTACAGATAATTCTAGGGAAATACGTTTGGGAAGGAAGAAGATCCTTCACAATTCAGAATGTCCAAATGTAGAGCTTCTATTAACTCGTTTAAGATTGTGTTCTTTCAGAAAGCGAAATTAAATGAGCCATATTGCCCTCTTGACTCCATAAAGACAGGTAATATTTCAGAAATGCCAAAAAATTAAGTCTTGCTCTTTTTTAAACTTTATTTTACACATCTCCATCTTTGACAGCTGCTGGCCTAGTTCTCTTTCCTGACAAGTCTAGATTTCTTCCTTCCCATCTCTGTCCATCCTCTCCAGCTGCCTCAGGCCTTGGTTGATATGCAGTACTTCCGTAGGGCTGCTTGCAGCTGTGCTAGCATGCCACTTATATGATCCCATATATTTGTGGCACTGAAGTCCCAAAGATCAGTGGTATGATTCTGCCTGTTTTTGGAATATGCCATTGTTAATGGACCTCAGTTTAAATTAACTTGGAAAATAAAATACCACATAAGGCATTGGCTGTATTGAATTGGGATATATGATTTGAATTGGAAGATGAGCACTGTATTAGAGCAGTCTAATCCAAACTGCTCTAAATACCAGCAGGTTTCAGGGAAAATGTCTTTGTGGCCCAGCAGCTTTCCTTTTCACACTTACAGCTGTAATTTGAACTCAGTCTAATGAAGGCTGCAGAATTTTCTGTTTAGTAACTGGAGTTCTTATGCTGTCCCAGTGGGTATGGGTGTATGTATATTTATTATTTGTATTACTATAGCATCTAGGAGCCCAGTCATGGATGAGGAATGTGCTTACTAGGCACTGTACAAACGCAGAATAAAAAGATGGTCCCTGCCCTATTGACCCATGTAACTGAAGACCATGTAGGTATTAAACTTTAACAAAAATTGCAGTGACAGAGTAGTGCAGTTCATAGTCTTACAGGTAAAATCATTGTCATTCTTTCTGAGATAACTAGATGGATTAATTGTTACTAGTTGAAACTATCAGATTTACAAACTATTACTGTAATCTTGTACTCCCATATCATAATACAGAAAGCCTGACTGAAATAGTTAACTTGTCTTAAACCCATCTCGCTGATCTCAAAACTCTCATAATTCAACAGTGGAAATAGTTGAAATCTGTATTCTTGATCTGCTACAACTCTAGCACAAACTGCGCTTTACAGAGATTATGAATGGAATGCATGGTAGGGATACATTGCTCTAGTACTTGGACTGGGTTTCCAGAACTGTGCACACACGGAGATCGATAACATTTCAATCCCAATGTGAGATTACATTAAAAGCAGCTACTGAACTTGTTCTTACTGCTCTAAAACAAAAGGTGGAAGGGAAGCGAACGAGACTGCACAAAACAGAATGATACAAATAAATACAAGGAAACTCCTCTGGAAACTGTCATGCTGAGTATGTTTCCTTGTCTGTCTGCAAAGTCTAGTTGAATGAAATGCTAGTAATATCCAATAGAATCTTATTTATAAATCTTGGAGAGGCAGAGGGTGGGAATGCCTTCGGCCCTGAAGATGCTGTAGTGGGAAAGTAACTCTAAATTGGAATGGAGGCTCTGCCTTGCTTTTCTGCTGCTTCATCAGTACTTATTGGGACACTTCTTCAGACTCTTTTTTTTTTTTTTTTTTTTTTGAAGACTTTGATGGGGAAAGGGATGGTCATTAGTGTCCACTTACTTTCATTGATCCTCAGCCAGTATTTTGTATTTGCATTCCACTCAAAATGTGAATTTTGGATTGAGTTTTGTGACCCAACATAGCAAATTGGCAATTTTGTAAGACTTGAACCGAAGCAGTCTTTCGTTACAGAAGGCTGGAGTTCAAAATGATTGAAAAATCAGTTGCTTTATGTTTTGTTGAGTTTTGTTTTTTTTAAATATGCAAGAACTTAATGAATGTAGTGGAAGGGAGTGGCTTGCCTTAGAGCAGTGCTCTAACTCCTGCTGGTAGAATCGGGGACCAGGCCCATTTAGTTCTGAAGAAAAGTAGCCTGCCTGTCTTTGCAAGCAGCTTATCACAAGGTGGATTTGTGAATGTTGGCGCACTGGAAGTGCTCTTGTAGAAGAGAAGTAAAGAATATGCCTGGTCATTAGCAAGTGGGAAGAAAATAAAATAGCACTGAGCATGAATGGTCCAATAAACACATTGCATTTTTTACTTGGGGGAAGGGCTGTTAGGCTTCAAAGAAGTTTATCTTCCATTGGTGGTTGCATTTATATAGATTATGTGGAGGCCATACAAGGGAACTGCAATTAGAGTAAAAGAATCAGAGGCTAAAAGTGGAAGGAGAACCAATTTTTTCACTTTAAAATAGGATGTAGGTCCTATGGAGTTTCAGCTGCTTTTTGGAAACTTCTTTCATTGAAAGTCATCCTTCCTCTTTAAGACTTGCTCATTTAGTCTCCTGTCCTGCACTGAGCTCCAAACTGGTGGACTTCTTTAAATTCTGGGGCTCTGCGTGGACATAGGTATCTGCCCACTTTATTAAACTTATAAGATTGGGGCCCATATTTTATCTTAAATTAGATTTTTTTTCTTCCCTTTCCCTCTGAGTTAACTTTTAAAACAAAGGAATTCAATTTTCAACTTCCAGTCACATTGACTTGAATAGTCTAATTTTTTCCTCACTTTGTTTACTTTAGCTGCTGTCTAATGCTACAAGGACCACAAGGAAGAAACTCTTTATTTAGGTATTAGGAGCTTTAAGTATTTGTTTGGATAAGTGTTCAGCAGCTGTGAAGCCTGGCAATTTATGGAAGAAGACCATTATTGCTGCAAAGCTGGCTATTTTTGAGAAAGGAGAATTCACTTTTGGGGCATGGTACTCATTACACAATTATGAGTAACATTCCATGAATGACCAAGCAGACTAAAGGATTGTAGAAGAGCTGTTTTAAGATTCTGACTCTACCAGTGAAAGAAAAGAAACTCAATTACTGGGCTTGGTTTTGGAGCACATATGGCACCTACTGTTCCTCAAACTGTCATCCTTTGGTGCTGCTGGAATCTTCTCACAATACAACATTTTAGTTGAGACTTCCTGGATTTTATTCACTTTAGTTAATTACTTTTGATAGTTTTCAAAAGGGCTGTTTGTTTTATTTGACACAGGCACTTAGGAGCCGAAATCACTTTTGAAAATGGAACTTGGATGCATTTTGAAATTTTTACCCTTTATCACTATCTTGTGGTAGAGACCGGAGGCTACATTTTAGTTTGCAATCTTTTATAATAAGTATTCAGATGTCTTTCTAACACTTTTTTTCCATGGGTAAAGTTGCAACTTTAGCATTTCACCTACCTAAGAACTTAAGTCTTGCTATTCAACTGGCGAAATTTAAGGAAACTAACGTACATTTTGTTAAAATACCCCCAAGTGAAGTGTTGCATTGAATCTTTTTATAAATTGTGGGCACAGCTGACTTTAAACAAACATGCTACCTTGTTTGAGACCCAAAGATTGTAGCACAATGATGCTGAAAGTGAACTTGGCAATAAACAAAAGTGAAACTGACCTAATCAGCTTTCCTTGTTTAAGCAGAGATTGATGCAAAAAGTCTGCAAAAAGCATGGAGGCAAGTAAATTACATGTATAAAATTATGATTATTTATAATTTTAGTTAATGTTGGTACATAAGCAGTTCTTGCTTACAATATAAGCTGAAACTGAGTCACTATAACTGCTCCAATGCTGTTTCAGTTAACTGCGTGTGAGAACTGGGAGGGCTGCGAAGGGGGATACGAAGGGGACCCTGAGAAGGAAATGAGGGAAAGGCGGTAGCAGGGGAAGCTGAATGCCTTTACACTGGGGATCTCGAGGAAAAGCAGAGCGGGGGTGCGGGGGATGGAGAAAGTCAAAGATTGAAGCAGTCTTTGGATTGGAGGGAAGGCAGCAGGTGGAGGGCTTGTTGGGGCCGGGGAGGCTTTCTGGGAGAGGTCCAAGTGTAAATCTTCCCCTAAAAGGAAAGAAAAGGAGGGAATAGCACAGGGAGGAGGAGGGATAGTAGGGATATGTTACTGCTTTCATGTTAGTAGTTCTTGGAGCTCAGAAGACAGTGACGCTTGTAGCACCACAGGAAAATAACAAAGGTTTAATAGGTGTGGGGTTTTTTTAATGCAAAACCCATCTGCTAGCCAGTCTCTTCTTGCCCTCTTCCCTCCCCCCCCAGTTTCCTTGCTCATGTCAGTTTGTGGCTGTTGTATGAACAGTTTGCAATGGGGTGTTAGGAGCATTACATCAGAGACAAATCAGCCGGTCACACTTTCCCCTCCTTTCATCTCACCTCTTTCACTTCCTTAACTTACTTGAAAACGGTAATTCTAGGGGTTAACACACTCCAATTTTTAAGATGTTGATTAAATATTTGTACCTATGTAACTCACCTGCTGAGAAATGCAATTGGATTATATTAATTGGCCCAAATTAGAGCAGAACAGTAGAAGTGGCTTGCTGCATGTGAATCCAGTTTAAACACTAGAACAGGCTTTTTTTTTTTTGTTCTGACTACAAACAAATCTGGGAAACATCGTTTAAAACTTAGTAATTGTTTGGAACGTCAGCCAGTCAGATAGCTGTGTGTTGAATTCCGTTGCAGAATTCTGATATATAAACCTTAATCTCTTTTTCGAAAGACTTTTCAATAGTTTAAAAAATGCTGAGACAAAAAATCATCATGTGGGAACAGAATTATCCTGTAATATTGCTCATTTAATCCACAAGTAACACAACTCGGCTGCTATAGCTACTTCAGTTTCTATTGTAAATAACTGGTTCAAAGACCAACTAAAATCTCATCTCTCCCAAGAATGTGTCTCTCCAAGCTATTTGAAGGATAGATTCTATTCATACATGTGTCTACTTATAGGTGAGGAATTTGAAACTGGAGCATGAACAGGAGAAAAACAAGATCTTGTCTGAAGCACTAGAGACACTAGCCACTGAACACCATGAATTAGAGCAGTCTCTAGTTAAAGGATCTCCGCCTCTGAGCATCCTTAGTGAGGAACAGTTCTATGATGCTGTTTCAGGTAAGCAAATAACATACAGAACTTGAACATGTGGCAAATGTCTGTGTGTCTGTTTGTTTGTTTGTAAATGGAAGGGGTCCAAATCTAGTCGTACCATCTAGGGCACCTTGTATGGAAATGTACTTCAGCATTTGCTTTACTGCAGCAGGACTGCTCATGTACTTAGTTAAACAAGTGCTTAAGTACCGCCTGAATCTGGGCCTAGAACTGTGGCATGTTTCCGTCTACCAGGAGCAGAGTTCGCAAAACTTTGGTTGTGGCAGGGCTGATCACCAGAATGGCTACTACTTCCTCAGCCTTTTTCTGTCAAGTAAAATGTAAGGGTATTCTGTAAAAACACAAGCCAAGAAACTTTCAATTACAGCTGACATGACTCACAGAAACTTTTTGCTTTCTTTACAATGTTTCATTATGGATTGAGCTAAGGATTGTCCCCAGTCACAGGCTGGGGGATGGATGACTGTTTTTGAGGTGCCAGTTCCCCTTCTCTTTCCCATAACTTAAATGTCAGTATTGAACTAAAATTTTAATGCAATTTTTTAATTAAAAGCACCTGAGCACAATGACATCTGTGCCTCCATAGGTCTGTTTCTCTGAAGATTGGTTTATTTTGTCTGGGGTGTAAGGGTGTAGGATGTGTGCATGTATTTTTATATCTTCAAACATATTTTAGGGTGTTCTTAGGGAAAGACTAGATCAAAAGTGTCCAGATTCTTATCTGAACATAGTTAGGGTTTGAACTCACTCTAAGCCCCGGCCTCAGCCCACTTACCCCTGTCTGTGGCATGCCCCCCCCCTCCAGCAGCCACAGCCCCACTCTTGGCTCCAAGGGGGGCGTAAGGTAAAAAGTTTGGGGACCACAGGGCTAGAGCCTGAGCTCTGAGGCCCTGCGAGAGTAGAGGGTCCCAGAGCTTGGGCTCCAGCCTGAGCCCGAATGTGTCGACACATCAGTTTTTAGCCCCACAGCCTGAGTCAGCTGACCTGGGCCAACCATGCTGTGATCTTATGTTTGTGTAGGCATACCTATAGTGGTAGCTGAGTCTGGTGTTATAACTCAGGCGTCATAACTCTGGTGTAATAACATCTTATTTCTTGGCCCTGAAGAACTTCACACTGTCCTGGAAATTGTTCTGTGACACACACACAAGGAATAAAAAGCAGTGGTATTTATATTTCACCAGATCCATATTGGTTAATCAAGGAGTCTCCTAAGTAGTTCTGAAGGTAAGCCCTACCTACTTGTCTTTGGCTAAAGGAAAGAAGTCCCTTGTCTGTGGTGATGGCAGAGGTGAGGAGGGGGAATTCCATAATGAACAGTGGAAAACTAATTTTAAAATTAAAACTTAGGCTAATGCACCCTCTACATTTTGTCTAGGTTTCTTACTTTTGAAGGGGATTTCCAGTCAAAAGGATTTCTTGTGGTTGAACTGCAGGAGTTGACTGACGTTGAATAATGCAGATTTGGGGTGCAGTTTTCTGAAATCCTAGGATTTCAATCTGGTCACAGAGTTTAAGGCCAGAAGGGGCCTAGTCTGGCCTCCTTTATATTATAAGCCCCCAACCATTCAGCACCCACATTAAACCCAACAACTGAAATTAGACCAAATTATTAGTCTTTAGGAGATTAAAACTATATTCCACAGGTAGAGAATAGGAGGGACCAAAGTGCACCAATGCCTGAGGCCCATGCAGTGGCTGGGAATTGATCAAGTGACATGTTCCCAGATGATCATGGCAAGCAAACTGAATCCCACGCTACAGAAGAAGGTGGAAAACCTCTAAGGCTGCTGTCAATGTAACCTGGGGGAAAATTCCTTCCTGACAGCACATATGTTCATCAGTTAGATGCTGCCAAGCACCAGTGAAAGGGATATTGGATGGTGTGGACCAGTCTCCAGCTGTGGCCATCTCTAATCCTTCAGAGGAAGGAGACAAAGCCACAACCCAGTATGTTGTATGTGTGCGCGTGCATACTTGAGCACGGGAAGTCCTTTCCTGACTCCTGCAGATTACCGGTTGAAGCATGAGATTTTTAGAAACTCCAAACATGAACCAGAAGATGCCTACAAGACTGCCGAGCCCTGCCCCTCACCATCATAATCAACCCCATCATGCAATCCTACTCATAAATTTGTCTAGCTCTCAAAACTGTTTGTCCCCAATGCACCTATTGGGAGGCTGTTCCAGAACCTCACTCTGATGGTTAGAAACCTTTTTCCAGTTTCCCATGTGGATTTGTTCATGGTCGGTGTATATCCATTTGTGCTTGTACTGACATTGAAAAGACATTCTGGCTAAAGGACAGACTTTCTGGTGCTTATCTCCCTGATGTATTTACAGAAAGCAATGCTATATCCCCCCTCAGCCTGCCTTTTACTAGGCTGAACAAGTCAGGCTCTTCCATTCTCCTTTAAGATAGGCATTCTATTCCACTGATCATCTTTGAGTGTCTGTTCCCGATCTATAAAATGCCTTCATTAATAACAGTTATATCAGTCAGACAATTATTGGAATTAGGAGGATAGCTGGTCAGGAGTTCATCATTTTCCTGTTGAAAAATGCCCTTTTCTCAAACAGAACTTTTTCATGGGGGAAAGAACTCACCTTTGCTGAAAATTTTCAACTTTTTGTCAGGAAAACTGAAGTGTCATTTCCCAGGCTGCCTGCCTGAAAGCCTTGAGGAAAGGGAAATTGACAAGAGCTTTCCAGGTGGGCAGTTGGGAAGCTGAGATTGTTTTATTTGTCAAGAAACATTTTTTTCTTTCCTTGAATCCCCTTGCGGGGGGAGCCCATGTTTTCTGACACGTCAGGATGCTTTTTTTTTCCCAAAATGTGGAATCTCCCACAGGAAGGGATTTCAGTTTTCCAGCCAGCTCTAATTTGGAGTGGTAGCCACAGAGCACCACCACTGCTGCTTTTGTCATAAGGCCAAGAGTTCTCTAAATGAACCCAGCTTTCAGCCCTAAAGTAAATTCCATATCTCACCACTGCTCCTGTCCCTAACTGTTGCCCTGAAAGAAAAAGCAGTGGCTTGGAATCCCATGCACAATAACATTATATATAGCCAAAAAATAAACGTCCAGGAATTGAAGGCGTAGGTTTGAGATGCACTTCTTGGGAAGAAATCTGCAAGCTGGCTGCTTGGTCCTCCATGTGTTGTGGGGTGTGGGTGGTTTTTTTTTGTTGTCCTTTTTTTTAAAAGGACAGCAAAGCTGACACGCGAGCTGTGGCAGTGGGATGTGTGGGGGTGGCATGATGACCTCCAGTTTGAATTTGGAATCCATTCTGTGGTGGTCTTGCCACGTTGACCCTGAAGGGATTAAATTAGCAGTCCAGAGTGACCACCACAGCCTAGGAGTCTGACAGTAAGCAACTAGGGAGGCTCAGGAAGCCTGAGGCCCTGGTTCCAGGGTTTGGGGTGGCAGGATTGCATAGTCCCATGTGCCAGGGAAGGGCTCAGGCTCAGACAAGAGGTGTAAGAGCATGCCTTACACATCCAGAGCTGGAAACAGTAACTAGTCCCTGTCCAGACCCATTTGGCTTAGAAGTACATAGGATCCAGCAGTTGGGTGCACTCACAACAGACTGGTGGATTGAGCCAGGCTGTGACACAGGCATTGTCAGTGTTCTTTGAGAGGGTGGTGTGGCACACTGTAGTACCTCAATCAGGAAATGGCCTATATGCATGGCTACTTCAGCTGTGACTTGCTTTTTAGGCCAAATTCTCTTCCTCACTGAGCTGCGAACAGCCAATTTAAAATCCCTCTGTAGGAGCTGTTTTATGTAAGTACTTACCTGCAAATTTGCGAATTAGTGAGCTAGTAGAAGCCTACACTTGAAATAATAGACCTCACAGATCTGACTTGCCCTGTGGAAAGATAAGGGATGGTATTGTTTTTTAAAGAATAACAAAGTTCACATTCTTGTGCTTGCTCATATCTATTCTAATCAGGTGTGTGAGCGCGCCACGTGCATAGTTCACCGGAAGGCTTTTCCCGTGGGATCAGCTTTGGAGCCCCCTGGAGTTGTGCCTGCATGGCACTGCATAGAGGGCCCTGCCGATTCGCCGCCTCTCCGGTTCCTTCTCATTTTCAGTGGCGGTCGTCAGAGCATTTCATCTCTCGTCTTCGAGCAATCCTCTAGCGTGTTTTTTGTAAATAATGACAGTTTTTAAAAATTGTTGTAGTTAGACAGACATCTGGACTTGAGGTACTGGGAGGTGTTTCCCTCCCCGCTTCCCAGTCCCTATCCCGGGTCTGGGGCATGCCTTGGACCTAGGGGTTTAAGACGGGCGGGGTTTGCCAGAAACCTATGCCCCAGGGCGACCCGCACTCAGCTTGTCTAAAGTGTATGGGGGAGTTCCATCAAGCAGACAGGTGCAAGATCTGTAGGAGCTTTCGCCCCCGCATGAAGGAGAGAGATCAGACTAAAGTTACTGCTAATGGAAGCAGCTCTCCACCCCCAGTCTGAGTTGAGCCCCATGGACACGGCACCTCTGCATCAGTGCACCGGCTTTAATCCGGCAGGTGCTGAGGAAGGACTCTGGCGTCAGAGACCCTCGGCACCAGCATTCCCCAGTGCCGGGCACGGCACAGGATCAATTTCAGCACCACTCAGTCTCCTGTCCTGAAGAAGCAGCACAGGAAGACTGATAGAGGGGACTCCCCTTCCCACGCATGGGAACGTGAACCCAAGGAAGGGAGTCGGGTGCAAGACCACACCTCCCCTCCAGCTCAGCAGCCAGTACAGTTGACTCCAGGCCCATGGGAGGGACCATTGGGTCCGGAAACACCAGAGGAGACCCAGGTGGAGGATTTGGATCTCCCTTCCACACCAAGAGTTTTGAGGCAGCGCAGGACCTGATAACATTGGCAGGTCCGCAGTCCCCCAACCACGGTGTCACGGCACCAGACCTGTAGGCCACAAATGTCTCAGGGGCCACCAGTGAAGTCCAGGGGCAAGCCAGCTATGATTCAGCAATGATCTACGTTGCCCCGGCACAGATTCCCCAGCACCGACAGGCACGGCGCCGCCATGGTCTCTGCATGCGAACTCGTCGGAATCCATATTGGACACTGACTTATATGTCCCAGGGAAGCTGACATCATAGCCACTGGCACTTCCAGTCAGCGGGGATGACCCAAACTTTCCCTTTGGTACCTTGGCCACCACAGTGACAAGTACTGGCTCAGGTGCCGACTCAGTGGCCCTTCTGGACCCCATGGGCTTTCCACCAGTCCCAATGGGTCCACCTCGGTACACTTCTTTTCAGTCACGTCTGAGAGAAGGGCCAGAGATTTCTCCTAAGCATCAGCCACCGCTATCGCCGCCAGCAACGCAATTGGTACTGCACCCGGCACCGTGGCTACACTCAGTATCATGGACTGTGATGCGGCTGCAACCGGTACCGGGGCCGGCACCAAAGCAGACTCCAATTTGCGGGTGGAACTGCAGCGTTTTGAGAAGCCAGATGGACAGGAGGAGGCCTCACAAATTTCAGGCTCCTCCTCAGTGGCAGGAACATCCTCAGGGCCTCCCCTTCCTGACAGCAGAGCCCACCTTGAACTTCTGAGGCGGGCCACTCAGAATCTCGGGGTACAGATGGAGGCGGTCACCAAGGTGTCAGACCCAATGGTGGACATTTTATCCCCAGCAGGATCCACTAGGGTGGCCCTTCCCCTGACCATTCAGGAGAGAACACAAACCCTGTGTCAAACACAATCCTTTCTGGTTCCTACAGCTAAGGGAGTCAAGAGAAAGTACTTTGTGGCCTCGAAGGGCTATGAATATTTGTTTAACCACCCCCCACTGGACTCGTTGGTAGTGACTGCTGTTAATGTGAGGGAAAGGCAAGGGCCTACCTCTCAAGCTAAGGATGCAAAGAAGCTGGACCTCTTCAGGAGGAAGATATACTACATCGGAGGGCTCCAGCTTCATATCGCAAATCAGCAGGCGATCCTTATTCCTTATTCCTGATTCCTTATAACTTTCAAATCATGGGATGTAATGTCCAAATTCTTGGACCTTGTCCCTACAGATTCTAATCCGGAATTCTCTGCTTTCGTGGATAAGAGCAAGACTGTCACCAGGACATTGCTGCAAGCGGTGTTAGACTCTGTAGCGCGGACGATGTCTTTGGGCATCACAATGTGCCAATGCTCATAGCTGCAGGCCTCAGATCTCCCTGGGGAGGTCCAACAGACAGTTCAGGACCTACCATTTGAGGGGGCCATGCTATTTTTGGAAAAAACAGGCTCGATACTCTACAGTCTGAAAGACTCCCCTGCCTCCCAGTGTAGACAATTTAGGCCTCAACCCACGACACGACCATACTGGGGCAGTTTAGGCAGTACCAGAACTGTAGGTGTCCCAGAAACCAGAATTGCCATTGCCAACCCCAATCCCCAAATAACAGGGGGTCTGGGTTGTCCAGGCAGCCACCAGGCCCGAGGCAGACCTTTTGAGGATGCGCCCGAGGGCATTATACCCACCTCTCAACTGGATCTTTCTTTCCCATTTTCGGAATGTCTGTCCCATTTCTACTGAGCATGGTCCCAAATCACCTCAGACCGTTAGGTTCTTCGCACAGTAGAGATGAGATATTCTCTCCAATTTTCCTTGCCCCCCACCCCGCCCCCTTTCAGGGACCCCTCTCACAAGTAACTTCTCATTCAGGAGGTACAAACCCTCCCTATCAGCGGGGACTGTGGAAAAAGTTCCGCCGGAGCTCAGGGGAAAGGGGTTTTACTCCTGGTATTTCCTGATTCCGAAAGTAAAAGGGGGCCTCAGACCCATCTTGGACCTGCACAATCTCAACAGGTTCATGAAGAAACTAAAGTTTTGAATGGTCTTTGGCCACTATCATCCCGTCCCTGGATTCAGGAGATTGATATGCTGCTCTCAACTTGGACGCATACTTCCACATTTCCATAATCCCGCTTCACAGGCGCTTCTTAAGGTTTACAGTCAGGAGTTCCCACTACCAATTCACAGTACTACCATTTGGCCTATCATCGGCACCTCTGGTGTTTACCAAATGTATGTCAGTTGGAAAAGGCAGATGACTGACTAGTCAAGGACCCATCTATCCCAATGTCTAACCACCAAAGCCTCAGCCACAGGGTGGGGGGCACACCTTGGGGAGCACAGAACTCAGAGCCTTTGGTCTCAGGAGGAATTGATGCTTCACATCAATATAAGGGAGCTCAGGGTAGTCCGGCTGGCATGTCAGGCCTTTCGGCCTCTCCTGGAGGGCAAGTGCATATTGGTCCTGACAAACAATACAACAGCGATAATTTATATCAACAGATGGAGGGAGCACGCTCCTCTCCCCTGTGTCAGGAAGCCCTCACACTGTGGGAGTTCTGCATAGGACGCTTCCAAAATTATGGAGTGTACTAGCTTCCAGGGTTGCAGAACAAACTAGCAGACCACCTCACAGGTCTTTTCATAACCACGAGTCATCTATCCACCTGGACATAATAAACAATATCTTCCAGCGGTGCAGAGTTCCCCAGATCGATCCGTTAGCCACAAGGGCCAACAGGAAGTGCCTACAGTTCTGCTCCTTCCTAAACCACAGCCCAGATTTGTCGGCAGATGTGTTTCTCCTTCCATGGAAGGACTGCCTGTTCTCCGCGTTCCCTCCCATACGTCTGATTCACAAGGTTGCCTCAAAATCCAGAGTAGTGGAACCTCAGTGATCCTAGTGGCACCGGCCTGGCCACATCAGCATTGGTACACCATGTTACTGGAGCTATCGGTGGACACTCAATCACTCTACCACTAGTTCCGGACCTCATCACGGATGAGGATAAGCAATACGCATGGCTTCAACTCCCCAATCTCGAATCTCTCCACCTCATGGCTTGGAAACTGTGTGGTTGAACCCACTAGACTTACATGCTCAGACCCCATGGGGGAGGTTCTTCTGGGTAGCAGAAATCCTTTAACCAGAGCGATAACCTAGCCAAGTGGAAGAGATTCGTGATTTGGTGCTCCCAGAATCGTATTCCCTCCAACACAATCATCGGTTCCCTTTGTCGTGGACTACCTCCTAAAGTTGAAACAGCAGGACTTCTCACTCCTCGATAAAGGTTCACCTGGCTGCCATCTTAGCTTTTCACCCAGGAGAGCATGGACGCACCATCTTCACTAACGAAATGGTGCAGCAGTTCCTCAAGGGATTGGTCAGATTATATCCTATTCAGCAGCCACCCCCGCTTGAGACCTTAACTTGATACTCCCAAGGCTGATGGGGGGTGGGGGGGCATTCAAGCCTCTAGCGATGTGCTTGCTCCTCTACCTTTCCTATAAGGTTATTGCAACCAAAAAGGCTACATAAGCCAAAAGGGGGTCCGAGCTCAAGGCTCTCACATCCGACCCTCCGTATACCATTTTCTCCAAAGATAAGGTGCAACTGTGACCCCACTTGGCATTCTTCCTGAAGGTGGTCTCGAATTTCCACACTAATCAAGACCTATTCCTTCCAGTCTTTTTCACGAAACGCCATGCCAGTAGCCGCAAGCAGAGGCTCCGTTCCGTAGATATGCGGCATGCATTGGCCTTTTTTATTGAACGAACTAAGCCATTTTGTAAGTTGAACCAGCTGTTTGTTGCTGTTGGAGTATCTGGCAAGAAGCAGTGTGCCCTTGTTGCCAAGAAGGCTAACAGCATATTGAGCTGCATTAATAGGAGCATTGCCAGCAGATCGAGGGAAGTGATTATTCCCCTCTATTCAGCACTGGTGAGGCCACAACTGGAGTATTGCATCCAGTTTTGGGCCCCCCACTACAGAAAGGATGTGGACAAATTGGAGAGCCCAACGGAGGGCAACAAAAATGATCAGGGGGCTGGGGCACATGACTTACGAGGAGAGGCTGAGGGAACTGAGCTTGTTTAGTCTGCAGAAAAGAGTAAGGGGGGATTTGATAGCAGCCTTCAACTACCTGAAGGTGAGTTCCAAAGAGGATGGAGCTTGGCTGTTCTCAGTTGTGGCAGATGACAGAACAAGGAGCAATGGTCTCAAGTTGCAGTGCGGGAGGTCTAGGTTGGATATTAGGAAACCCTATTTCACTAAGAGGGTGGTGAAGCACTGGAATGGGTTACTAGGGAGGTGGTGGGATCTCCATCATTAGAGGTTTTTAAGGCCTGGCTTGACAAAGCCCTGGCTGGGATGATTTAGTTGGTGTTGGCCCTGCTTTGAGCAGGGGTTTGGACTAGATGACCTGAGGTCTCTTCCATCCCTAATCTTCTATGATCCTAAGAAGGAACTGGCAAGGCAGCAGGGCCTTATATGTTGCGCCATGAAGATGCAACTCCAGGGGGCTCCAGAGCCAAACCGATGGGTGCTGCTAGGGGGAAAACCTTCTGGCGAACTGTACACACAGTGTGCGCGCACACCTAATTGGAATGGATATGAGCAACACATCTTGAAGAACAACAGTTATGAGAAGGTGATTAACCTTTTTTTTATGCACTAGGCATATTTCATTTTTTTTTTTAAACTTAGTTAGCTACAACACAGTCTTGTCCTAGCTGTAGAAGCCATCTCAATTCACTCTTCTGCATGAAGAATGTATTCCTGAGCCAGTAACTGACAGGTCTGTGTTTTGGCCCCCCAAAACTTAAGCAGGTTGGAGACCCATTTTAGAATCTGTGGCCCTCATTACTTAAAGTAATAAATCTGTTAATCTTTAAGGTGCCACCAGACTCCTTGTTGTTTTTCCTATTGACAACGTTCTTGCAGTTTACAAATGAAAGTCCCTGTTATAATCTTGTTTGCATATTTACTGTATACTGCTTTTAGAAATACATTGAGGTCAGTTACTGAAGAAATGCCATTTTGCTAAGGCTCTTCTCTTAATGCTATTTTTGGTTTATGTGCTTATGTATAATTCATCATAACATCCAGTGGTACAGCAGGGAAGGCCAGTAAATATTGGGTGTTACGTCAGATTCTGAAAGGAGCTCTGACCTACACAAGACAAATTTTTATAGTAAAACTGACATTTCTGATTTAGTATGTCTTGACATTGGAGTGTATTAAATGGTGCTTATTGTAAATCTGAACTCTCTGCTGACAGAGGCTAACTCAGGCTACCTTGTTTACACAGGGTTGTCCAGAAAACTAACAGCGAGTGCATTTGAAGTGGGTTAAACTGCATCAGACCCATATGTGAACACCCTTGTTCAGAATTAAAGTGGCCTCAATTCAGGTTCACTTAATTCATTCTGGAAGTAAGTGAATAAAGTAAAATTTAGTTGAGGCCATTTTAATGCTGAAAAACAAAATCCACATAGGGATTTAATGTGATTTAACTATCCACTTCATATTCACACCTTTAGTTCATTTGGATTAATTTTCCTGGATGTCCCCATGTAGACAAGCTCTCAGACTGAGCTCACAACATTTCTAGGTATCTCTAACCTCCCATACTGGGAAAACATGCAGAAACTACTAAGATGCATAAAAACAAAGTTAAATAGCAGCAGTGTGGCTTTTCATCCCAGAGTCAGATACTTAAATGTAGACTCTCCGAAACCTAGCTAGTGTGCTTGAACGGGGAAGAAGTATTGTGTGGGGACGCAATTTTCCAAGGCTTAATGGTATCCTCTAGCAAGATGAATTATCCGAATAAGCTTTGGGTAACCATACAGACTTCAGGAGGCATATCGAAACTGAGTTCAAATTTGGAGGTTCTGCAATCACAAATTTAGTGTCTGCAGTGCAGAAACTGGCTAAACAGGTGTAAATTATGGGGTGAGGGGTGATAGACCTCTTTCTGAACGTCACAAGTAAGCAGGGAAACGTGGACTGTAAATCACAAAGCAAAACTATCTTAGACTGGTAAAAACAAAATGTCAAGCCGGATTTTGGTAAAACTAAAACTGCCCTGATTTGGCTCATCTTTTCATGTAGTGCTTAATCTCTAGATCTGGTCTAAACATGGTTTTAACTATATCCTTGCAAACCGCTAGTGTGGCTGCGGTTATGCTATTTAAAGATGCACATGGCACTGTACTTCATTTGTAGCTTTCATTAACTTAAAGAATTGATCTTTGGTTAACAGCTTCCTGCTTAGACAATATGTGGATTTGTTCCCCAAGCTAATGTTTTTGTTACTTGCCTTGGTGTTGGTCTAGTATTTGGTCTCAGTTTAATCCAGACTCCAGCGAGAAACTGCTGAATTGGAATTCATTTGCAAATTGGATACTATTAATTTAGGCTTAAATAGAGACTGGGAGTGGCTAAGTCATTATGCAAGGTAGCCTATTTCCTCTTGTTTTTTCCTACCCCCCCCCCCCCCCCCCAGATGTTCTGGTTTAACTTGGTTTTAAACTTGGAGAGTGGTCAGTTTGGATGAGCTATTACCAGCAGGAGAGTGAGTCTGTGTGTGTATGGGGGTGGGTTTTTGGAGGGGGGTGAGGGAGTGAGAGAACCTGGATTTGTGCAGGAAATGGCCTAACTTCATTATCATGCACATTGTGTAAAGAGTTGTCACTTTGGATGGGCTATCACCAGCAGGAGAGTGAATTTGTGTGGGGGGGTGGAGGGTGAGAAAACCTGGATTTGTGCTGGAAATGGCCTAACCTGATGCTCACTTTAGATAAGCTATTACCAGCAGGACAGTGGGGTGGGAGGAGGTATTGTTTCATATTCTCTGTGTATATATAAAGTCTGCTGCAGTTTCCACGGTATGTATCTGATGAAGTGAGCTGTAGCTCACGAAAGCTCATGCTCAAATAAATTGGTTAGTCTCTAAGGTGCCACAAGGACTCCTTTTCTTTTTGCGAATACAGACTAACACAGCTGTTACTCTGAAACCAGTTTAATCCTTGTGCATTGTTGTGTGTTGCAACTTCTCTTATTCAGATATATTTATTATCTGAATTCCCCTTTCTAGAAATTAGCACTCTTGTTCATCCTAGGCTGTCAGGGTTCACCTGCGTGTTATCTTCCCTTGATTAATGTCTTGCTGACCTTCACCACGCCTGCTGTCAGTGTACTTTTGATATAACTGTCACATAGCTACAGTTCCATGGCCTAAAAGGGCCTCCTGCTGCCTGGTCAGTCCTCTGGTTCTTGTGAATTTTGGCTTCCACGATGTGGACTGGCTTTCTTTTCAGCTTGTTAGAAATTCCCCTTCCTCTCTAGTGATCAATCTATTTGTGACAGAACATATAATATTCAAAGGTTTTACAGAAGAGCACTAGAGCAGCTCCAGATCTGACCCCTGTAAGAGAAGGGTTACTGTATGAGTACAAGGGATTAATTCAAGAGGGGTTGACAACAGATACTCAGTAAAGAGGACAATAGCTTTCCATGCAAGCAGGAGAATGGTAGACCTATTTGGTTTGTCCCATCTCTGACCCCCTGTTTGAGCTCAGTGGACTAGCCTAAGATGAATTCCAGTTTAACACAGGAGAACTAAAAGTCCTGGAAGCTGAGAAAAAGCTCTTTGTGGAGAGGGGGTGAATGTTTGTGGAGAGTTGCTGACAAGAAGTGGCTTTCACAGACCCTGGAAGTCAGGGGTCTGGAGTAAAGAGGGACTTGCCTAGAGTCTGTGCTGAGGGATAGCAAGCCTCCAAGTAAGATAGATAAGCATATTTTCTCTTTTATTCTTTTGATGGTAAATAGACAATACTTTGTTTGAAGAAGTCTATCTGGTCACTGTTTACCACTGGTCACAGGTTCCAAACCTAGTTAAGCCTACAGAATAATCCTGGCTGATAGATTGTGCCCTGTGCTACAGCCCCCCGTGGGAGAATCACAAGATTGCATCCTAAACAAGGTAAGGGCATGAGACCCTAGTATCTGAGGGGCTGTATTCAGACCAGAGAGGGGTCAAAGGTTAAGATAGCCTTGTAAGTGACCAACAGTGCAAACTATGTACATACAATAAGCAAGTCTACCTCTTCTTTTTCCTCTCTGGGCTCTTATGGCATATCACAAGTGTATTGTATAGTGGAATGTGTTGAAACCATTTTTTCTTTCAGAAGGTGGAGAAAGCTGTTCTAGATTTGGTTTTGACAAATGGGGAGAAACTGGTTGAGAATTTGAAAGTGGAAGGTAGCTTAGGTGAAAGTGATCATGAAATGGTAGAGTTCATGATTCTAAGGAATGGTGGTAATGGAAAACAGCACAATAAAGATGACAAGTTTCAAGAAGGCAGACTTTAGCAAACTCGAGGAGTTGATAGGCAAGATACCATGGGAATCCAGTCTAAGGGAAAAAACAGTTCAAGAGAGCTGGCACTTTTTCAAAGAGAAATTATTAAGGTCACAAGCAAACTATCCCACTGCATAGGAAAGATAAGAAGTATGGCAAAGACCAGTCTGGCTTAACCAGGAGATCTTCAATGATCTGAAACTCAAAAAAGAGTCCTACAAAAAATGGAAACTAGATCAAATTACAAAGGATGAATATAAACAAATATACTACATGTCTGTAGGGGCAAAATTAGAAAAGCCAAGGCACAAAACAAGATCAAACTAGCTAGAGATATAAAGGGTAACAAGAAAACATTCTATAAGTACATTTAAAAACAAGAGGAAGACCAAGGACAGGGTAGGCCCATTACTTAATGGGGGGGGACAATTACAGAAAACGTGGAACTGGCAGAAGTGTCAAATGACTTTTTGTTTCCGTGTTCATCAAAAAGGTTAGTAGAAATTGGACGTCTAACACAGTGAAAGCCGGTGCAAATGAGGTAACAGCAGAGGCTAAAATAGGGAAAGAACAAGTTTAAAAATTACTTAGAGAAGTTAGATGTCTTCAAGTCACCAGGGCCTGATGAAATACATCCCTAGAATATTCAAGGAGCTGACTGAGGAGGTATCTGAGCAATTATCGACCATCTTCGAAAAGTCATGGAAGATGGGAGAGATGCCAGAGGACTGCAAAATGGACTATATTTGCCTAGCTCTAAAAAGGGAAATAAGGACAACCCGAGGAATTAGACCAGTTAGCTTCACTTCAGTATCTGGAAAGATAATGGAACAAATAATTAAGTGATCAATTTGCAAACACCTATAATATAATGTGATAAGTAACAGCATGGATTTGTTAAGAACAAATAGCGTCAAAACGAACCAAAAAGCTTTCTTTGAGAGGATAACAAGCCTTGTGGATAGGGGGGATGCGGTAGTTACAGTATCTCTTGACTTTAGTAAGTGTTTTGAGACTGTCTCGCATGACCGTTTCATAAACAAACTAGGGAAATGCAACCTAGGTAGAGCTACCGTAAGATGGGGTGCATAACTGGTTGGGAAAACCATTCCCAGAGAGTAGTTATCAGTGGTTTGCAGTCAAGCTGGAAGGGCATATCGAGTGGAGACCCTCAGGGATCAGTTCTTGGTCTGGTTCTGTTCAATGTCTTAATCAATGATTTAGATAATGGCAGAGAGAGTACACTTATAAAGCTTGTGGATGATACCAAGCTGGGAGGGGCTGCAAGTGCTTTGGAGGATAGGACTGAAATTAAAAATGATCTGGACAAACTGGAGAAACGGTCTGAAGTAAACAGGATGAAATTCCATAAGGACAAATGCAAAGTACTCCACGTAGGAAGGAACAATCAGTTGCGCACATACGAAGTGGGAAGTGACCGCCTGGGAAGGAGTCCTGCGGAAAGGGCTCTGGGGGTCCTAGTGGATCAAAAGCTGAATATGAGTCAACAGTGTAACGCGGTTGCCAAAAAAAAAAAAAGTAGGCTGTCGATTAATTGCAGTTAACTCACGCAATTAACTGAAAAAAATTAATCACGATTAATTGCAGTTTTAATTGCACTGTTAAACAATAGGATACCAGTTGAAATGTATTAAGTATTTTGGATGTTTTTCTACATTGTCGTATATGTAACTGAAATCGGTGTAGATTATTTTTGATAACAAATATTTGCACTGTAAAATGATAAACAAAATGTTTTTCTATTCACCTCGTACAAGTTAGAACTAAGACATTTAACACGTACTTCATGTGCAATCTGAGTAGGGGAAGAACAAGAAATTGTTCATTTAAAATGAAATTCTGAAATACCGACTTCATTAACTAGCACTAGTTTCTGGTTGGCTGAGCCAGTAGTTTTAATGTGATACTGGCCCTGAGTTTTAAATAAGACCTAAAATGGATTAACTTTAAGTAAAAACTGACATACTTCGCATGCGTGTGTGTTAGAATCCTAGAATATCAGGGTTGGAAGGGACCTCTGGAGGTCATCTAGTCCAACCCCCTGCTCAAAGCAGGACTGATCCCCAATTAAATCATCCCAGCCAGGGCTTTGTCAAGCCTGAGCTTAAAAACTTCTAAGGAAGGAGATTCCACCACCTCCCTAGGTAACGCATTCCAGTGTTTCACCACACTCCTAGTGAAAAAGTTTTTCCTAATATCCAACCTAAACCTCCCCCACTGCAACTTGAGACCATTACTCCTTGTTCTCTCATCTGCTACCACTGAGAAGTCTAGAGCCATCCTCTTTGGAACCCCGTTTCAGCTAGTTGAAAGCAGCTATCAAATCCCCCCTTATTCTTCTCTTCCGTAGACTAAACATCCCCAGTTCCCTCAGCCTCTCCTCATAACTCATGTGTTCCAGTCCCCTAATCATTTTTGCTGCCCTCCGCTGGACTCTTTCCAATTTTTCCACATCCTTCTTGTAGTGTGGGGCCCAAAACTGGACGCAGTACTCCAGATGAGGCCTCACCAGTGTCAAATAGAGGGGAACGATCACGTCCCTCGATCTGCTGGCAGTGCTCCCACTTACACATCCCAGAATGCCATTGGCCTTCTTGGCAACAAGGGCACACTGTTGACTCATATCCAGCTTCTCGTCCACTGTCACCCTAGGTCCTTTTCTGCAGAACTGCTGCCAAGTCATTCGGTCCCTACTCTGTAGCGGTGCATTGGATTCTTCCATCCTAAGTGCAGGACTCTGCACTTGTCCTTGTTGAACCTCATCAGATTTCTTTTGGCCCAATCCTCCAATTTGTCTAGGTCCCTCCTGTATCTTATCCCTACCTCCAGCATATCTACCTTTCCTCGCAGTCCCACTATCTTCTTCTTTCCCCTTTCTCTCTCTCTCCCCCCCCCACCCCCCATCTCAAAAGACCCAGGATCCTTTAATCCATTTCTAGGTATGGCGTATCAGCAGTCTTGAGGTACTAGTAGTTACCAGACGGATGCTGTCATCAGAACAAAGTAACCTACTTAGGTTTCAGAGTTTTGTATGAGGAAGAAGGTCTCTGTTAGTCTGTGAAGTCTACCATTGAAGTTTATATTCATTAACATGCACCTGCTCTCTTGCAGATTCAGAATCTGAAAAATCATTAAGTGGATTTGAAACAGTAACAACGTACTCAGAGGACAGTGTGGAGTCCAACAATACAATAACCTCCAGCATGTCCAAAGAAAAGGTCTGTGGTGGAGGTGGAAAGGTCTGTGGTGGTGGTGGAGAGTCTCTGTCTAATGGCATCAAAAAACACAGGTAGGATGTTGCCTATTCTTTTTAAAGATATACTGTAAACTTTATTGCCATGTAGGCAAAAACCATGAGACTCCTGTGAAAGATAATTGTAGATATTTTTCCCTGGGGTATGATAAATGAAAAGCAGATAGTTGCTCTGTGCTTTTAATAAGGAATTAACATTAACAGACTATCACCATTTTGAAGTAAACTATTATATACCATTCCATTTTAACTAGTAAGCAAGGGTATACATTTTTTATATATAGATAGCAAATGCTTTAAAATGGACATGTTTTAACTCATTTTAAAAAGTCTTGTTGAAATCGATGCTAGCTCTTATTTCATCATGTATTTTTAATGATTTGTGCATCCTATTGCTTTTTTTAGTTTCCAGTCGCTTGATCTCCCTACTTGTATTAAGACTGAATCGCAATATTGCTAGCTTGACATCACAATAAACTGAAGTCTAAACACAACGGTTTTATTTTAAAACTTATGTACGTTGCGTAGGTTCATTTTATGCGGTCCAATTAATCCATTTTTGTTTGTTCATGTCTCTGCCGGTAAAGGAGGACAATAGGGCCAGAGTTAATGAGATGTAATAGATACCACTATTCTCAAGTTTCAGTGCAGAGGCAATTTAACGTGTACATTACAGTTCAGTCCCAACATTGACATGTTTTTAAAGTACCAATCTATAACTGGCCCTTTGGAAATAAGCAAGGTCACAATTACTAACAGATGGGATAATACTTCTTAAGGCAGGCATTAAAATAGCATTTTCGCTCAAGTGCATTAAGAGGTACCTTAGTTACTTGACATCTGCATTTCACAACTAAATCTCTGAGGCCATTGCAGTGCATAGTAATGTGGGAGACTTGATGTCAGGTTCCACCTCTGAACATCAGCGCCTCCCAAACCAAGCAAAGACAAGGAGTGTTGAGTACTAGGGTCAGGCAAAGATGCTGACGGACTGTGTTGTTCCTTTAAGACCCCTTAATGATACTATTTTTTGTTTATTATTGGTAATCTCTACTCTGTGCCTTCACCTGTCACCTGAAAGTCCTGTAGTAGCAGCTGGAGGGAGGGAGGGAGGAAAATGTTCGGTGAAAGTGGATGTTTCAGAATGGAGACTTGTAATCCCCACTTTGTTGCCTGAGAAATTGGGAAGAGAGGGAGAGGACCATTAAGACCCTCTGTAAAAATGACAGCTGCATTTGTTTGCTACAGTATATAAATACAATCCACTGGAAAAGTTTAAACGAAAGCCAGTTTTCTCAAAGTATAGGAAACAATAGCTTGGTTAGTTTCCACAAGTTTTGTTATAAAATTATATTGTCAGAATTGTAAACAAGAGGTGACTAGAGCCTCTAAGCTCCATTATTCATTCTTCAGTCCCCTGACACCACTACACTTTCCACCTACAAATGTGTCTCATTAAACTTTTTGATCACTAGGCTCCCTTTCCATCCCTTAGCTGCATGTCTTGCCCTGTATCCTTTAATGTTTAGTGCTCTTCATAAAACTGGTTTAGCTGTAACCATTTTTGTAACAATTTCTAATTTGCTGTGGCACATTGCTTGAAGAAAGGCTCAGATAGCGAATATATCTTGTATATTGCATAGTAACATTAGCTCTTTACCTGGCACCTTGGCGACGCTTTGGGATTTGGTGTCTGCAAATACAGTGATGCAAATAGGTTCTCCCGCAGAGCACTGCGAATCTAAACTTTGCCTCAAAGAGAACTTTCCATGGCGGAAGAAGTTGTTCAGTGTTTTGATCTGTCTTTGGATTCTTGGTCAATGCTAATGCGTTTAGCTGCTTGACATAATTACACCACAACTGAACTGCAGTTCTGCTCATGTTATGTAACTGAACCAGTAGGCACGCTTTTTTACAAAATGTTTAGATGCAGACTACTTGGATGCTTATTTTAGAATATATCCTTTAGATGCAGTCTGTCCTCAAAGTGCAAAAACTTAAATGGTGATCATCAAACTAACACACAAAGCTTAGAATGTTTTGAGGAGATGTATGTCACACCTAATAACTTCTGTTAGCTTCACTTCTCTTTAAATATGCAAGAGGAGAACTCCTGAATTGGGCTCTAAAAGGAGTAAACAGATTCATCTTCGTAGTTTGATGTAACTGCTGGCACTGTAACTTATTTGATTTCTTTTATGTTGGACACTGTTCAGACTAGTGTATCTCAATGGCCTAGATTTTTTTTTTAATACAGTATTTTAACTCTTGCTTGCTTTGTTTTGCCTTTCAACTTAAGTCTTGCTGGAGATCCTTGAACAAATGTTGCATATCCAGCTTGCTAACATTTTTACCAGCCCATTCTCCAATGTTTGCTGTCAGAAGCATTCTGGGACCTCATCTGCCTTTATTTCAGTTTTAAAGCAATATGAATAAATTTGGTGAGCCAAGGAAATGAAAAACAAAGCTAGTTGGTATGAGGAATGTTCCTTGTTGTGATCACTTTTGTTAATATGAATAACCTGATTGTATCAAGGAGTAATTGTTGGGAAACACTTGAGTGTTGTGCTCCAGCTGTTGAAATTCTCATTGTCATTGACTCCTACTAGAAAGGTGGTAGCATATAACTTGAAAATATCAAAGATAACATCAGAATGCATCCAATGAAGTGAGCTGTAGCTCACGAAAGCTTATGCTCAAATAAATTGGTTAGTCTCTAAGGTGCCACAAGTACACCTTTTCTTTTTGCGAATACAGACTAACACGGCTGCTACTCTGAAACCAAAGATAACGTTGAATGTGCTGCTAATTTGCTATATGATGCTGCTCAGTGACCTTGCATCCATCTGATCTGCATATGGGTGATATAACTAATTCTGATATAGAGCACAGGACACCTGCCCAATAATTAGAATTGGGAACTTAATGAGGTGTGGTGCCAGTTCGATCTATGAGGTGGACTTCTTCAAGCGAAAACGTGTTCAAAGCCTTTTTCACTTATTTCAACCCAGAAGATTGAAAAACAGCAAAAAGAATGGTACCGAAATATGACTAGCCTGGAAATGTTCATAGTCTAATCTGTCACTTAAATTTAAAGGGATAGTTTGAAATCAAACCAATTTAAAAAAAGGGGGGGGGGGGTTGAAAAGTAGCTTGTTACAGCTGCCACTGAGCTTCCCTGACATGTTGTTTTTTCCTCATGATTAAAAATGTTTTCTTTTTTCTTCATGAGTCTTTCTCACACACACACAAGAAAGTTTGTATATGGGGAGACAAACTCTAACAGTGTCAAATGCATAAAGTAAACAAGATAAAAAATAAATTTACTGTAACTACAATATTAATCTTTTGTTTTACCTACTAGTAAAACAGACAGAAGTGATTTTTTTTGAGGAGCAACCCTTTAAAATTATGCCACTATCGTTGCTAGTTATTCTTTACAGTAGAACAAATATTTTCATTATGCAAAGCTAAAGTTAACTTTCTGAAACTTTCTTAATGTGGTTGCCTTCTATAAATGACTTCCGAAAGGAAATCTGCTTCGAGATACTGAAGGTAAACTTCTAGTTTACAACCCTTCTCTCATTCACTGGGACACTGTCAATATGGCTAGGCCTAATATTTGACTATCTTTAATTTTCTATATCTCTAGGTCTCTAATTTTTAACCCCTGAAAGAACATTTTGATCCATTCAAAATTGGTATTGCAGCAACAAAATAAATATGAGCACATTATGGAGAAAACAGCAGACATCACTTTCAAATTTAGCTGATGTAATTATAAGCAATGAAGGAAATAGGCTTAATCCATGAAAGATTACTTTCACACACAAGAATGATAATTTTTTTCTAGCTTGGTGATTTATATACGAGGGTGAGTTTAAGAGAAGAACATTTGGGTACTTTTATTGAAAAACAATCCCTTGCTGATTACATGTTGCTAGCAGCCAGCTTCTCTTAAACACATCCTCCTATATAAATCGGCAAGCTAGAAAAATATATTCATAGCTTTCTATGCAGAAGTGCTCATTGCTAAATAGTACGTACACTTCACAAATTGCCTCAGTTCCAGTCTATTCTTTAATTAAATACTACAAATCAAATTTAACTACGTGGTGGACACTGTCCTCTTCTGGACATGCACATAAAAGCATCAACAAAGGAAATGTTTACACTTAGTCTTCAGGACGACCAGTTCACTTCATTTCAGATTACTGAAGTTTAGAATAGCAGATCTATTAAAATATAAGGATCTGTGATTCCTTTCATGTTTGATCCAAAAGGAGCTTTCCATTAGTTACCAATTTCCTCTTTCACTGAACTCCCACACTTCAAAAGGTGAATATATGTTGTTGGATAGTTGTGGAAAATTAGTACAGAACTTAAGTTGTTTTCCACAGATTCCTATATACTGTAGGAGGCAATATATTTGTAAAAGACTGGGCATTTCTTTGCTTTAAGCCAGACTTTGTTCAATATCTTTTCATGCATGTATAGCTACTGGTTTTGAGAACAGTATTTCACATTTTGAAAATTTAAAGTATCAGCCCTTGTACGGCTTTTCTGTTATGGAAGTGTCAGTGAAAGATGCATGCAAAAGAGAGAGGTAAGTGACCCAACAAATGAAGTTTCATAGAAATTAATGCTTTTGCTATTGCAAAGGAAGATGATTCACTTAAACCTGTACCAGAGAACAAAAAAATTGCTGCACTAGAGATTTCTGAAAACACTTAATTCGTTAATTTGGGGGAAAGGAGCATGGCACGTGCTTGACTGTTTGGCCAAAGTTAACATAAATTTGCGACTTAAGAGAGACTGTAGAGTGAAATGTTGTGGTGCTGGTAGCACTATGTGGTTTGAGAGTGCCTTGGATAAGATTTCTGGTTTGTTATCTTCCTGATATGGGTAATTGTTTCATGGTACCAGGCTTCTGATTGGGATTATCTGGACTAAGGTCCCTTTTACACAGGACATAGGACATAAAACTGTGCTTAACTTTCATGTTTAGCTGGCCATTGTTGATGTGGTCTTAGCAGCTTAAAGAACTGGGCTTTCGCCCCTGTGAAGCTCTAGGTTAAGCCCACGTGACCCACCAAGCACCAAACCATGCTAAAGCCATTTGGTCTAAAACTACATATAAACCTTGCTTAAGCATGTATGTTAGCCCTGTCTGTCTAAGGAAAGTTGTACATTCATCTGTTCCATTACTTTTCTGTTCTATCCGTGACTGTTTTCCAGTCCAGATAATAAATGTCATTTATTGGCTAAATATAACTTTTTAATTAGTCTTTTTGCTAATAACGCTACAAAACTGAAACCTGTTCACATATAACTGGATTATCTTCAGCTTCTTTCATGAATATACATTTTCAAAGTAGAGGCAGATTTTACCAGCATGGTGACAGCACCATGTTTAAGCACTCTTCTGGAAACTGATGTACAAAATTCTTTCCACTCCTTTAACACCAGCATTTGATAGATTTGTTTGAACTATTGCTTTCTTTAGAGAGAAACAATTTTCTTTGACTAAAACAACTAAGGTTTAGGGTATTTATGTCACGTTGTGTGTGTCCTCTAGGGACGCTGATTGAAAGTCACCTAACAATTTTTTAATGAAAGCTCCCAAAAGTTATCGTAACATAAAGAACTTGTGTAGGCCTGTTTTATCAATAAGTCAATTCTGAACGCCTAAGAACTAGAACAATATTAATACATTCTGCAGCCTTGTTCACAACTGAGATTATTTTGATAAGAGATTAATAAAATAAATGTGGTTTGCTTTTTTCCCCCCTCTCTAGAACAAGCTTGCCATCTCCAATGTTTTCCAGGAATGATTTTAGTATTTGGAGTATCTTAAGAAAATGTATTGGAATGGTAGGTAAAATATATAAATTGTGATACAGAAATTAGTGATAAGTTATGGTTGTGGCTATCTCTAAAGAGGACCAAAATGTGAACTGAGAAGCTCACAACCAGAACCAGAAAGACCAAGGATGACTCCATGAGCCAATTTATTCAATAGAGCAAAGGCATTTTCTCTTATTAGTCCTCTGAGGATCCTGTACCATCCAGAGCTCTCCCCAGTCTCCTTTTATACTTATAGTAGAAAACCTTCCAGTTTCACCACAGTACTTCAGATGGGTTAGTGACTAGGTCTGTTTAATCAAATCTGGGAAGCTCTGTGACGGGTCAGCCAGGATCATTCTCGTAGATAAAGATATAACACAATCCCGTGGTTGGAAATTGAAGCTTGATAAATGTAGACTAGAACTAAGGCTTGTCTTCAGTACTGGGGAGAGCGACACTGCTGCAATCAATGCAGTGGGTGTCAATTTAGTGGGTGTAATGAAAACCCACTAAACTGACAGCAGAGTGCTCTCCAGTCAACACCTTACTCTTCTCTGGGAGCTGGAAAGTCAACGGGAGAGTGTCTCCCATTAACACAGCACAGTGAAGACATTGGGGTAAGTCGACCTAAGCTACATTGACTCCAGCTATGTTATTCGCTTACCTGGAGTAGCGTAACTGAGGTCGACTTACCCCCATAGTGAAGACAAGCCCCAAGTCACAAATATTTAATATACATTCAGAAAAGTTCTTTGGCCTCTGTTATACAAGAAGTCAGACTAGATGATCAGTGGTCCTTTCTGGCCTTATCTATAAATTTTAAGCCCACTCCTAGTTAATGGTTAATTGGGAAGGCTTCTTTTCTTTCCATTATGAAACCCCACCATGTAGGCAGGTTCATCTTGGCCGCAGTGATTAGGTTTCACTCTCTAAAGTGCAATGTGCCAAACTGAAAGTTACACAGTTGCCGTACTAAGAGAATCTGCATAGCCACAAGGTGAAAGCACTTTCTGGGAGTAAGTTTTTCCTGTTTATCGGAATTACAATAACTTCAAAAATTTGTTCCCCTTCCATTGCAATCAGAAAACAGACACAATATGCAAGAAACCTACTGAAAGTCCATACAGGAGATAAGATTGCTCAGGAATGTTGTTTTGAACTCCAGAGCACATGGACTTTCACTGAAGCGTTTCAACTTAGAAAGCACTATGATTCTGATCAGATAAGAGTGCAACCTTAAATCTACACAAACGGCTGTTGGCAGCAGGTCTAGCTTGCTCTGCAACGTAGCTCCTCTGTCCTGTTCACAGAAAGACACCTTAAAAGGCTTCTGTGTAATCTGGAAGAAGGAACCAGTTAAAATGAAGCCAGCGCTTTCTTAGGCTTAAACTCTGCTCTGGCAAATGGCTGACAAAGATCTTTGAGACATCTGTTTGTGCTGGTCATGGGTAGGCAGATTTCTCCCTATTCTGTGTTTCCGGAAGAGTAGGAACACCATATTGGAAATAAGTGGTGAATGAGGTTGAGGAAATTGAAGAGCAGGAAAAACTGCATTTGGGGAATAAATGACCATGTACTAAAATGTTACAACACTAAAGGTTTATATTTAAATCTGTCAAAGTATAGGTCTTCTGACTTTTTTACTCTATTCTTTCTATTTTTATTAGACTTAAATACTCTTTGCCAATTTCTTATTTCCTTACTTAATGAGACCCACTCTTACTTGTGAAACTTTGTTTACTACTAAGTCTTATCTAGAATACCACCTTGGAGAGAGAGGGGTTTTAACTTGGATGTTAAGTTTACTTTTGTAGCAATTGAGCAAAATGTTGTTGTTTGTTTATAAATTAATGATTTAATTTAAATTTTTTAAAAGCTTGACTAGTTTAGAAATAAATCATTAGAACTTGGAAGATATTCCTGATTCATTTGGGCCCAAATTTAAACTAAATTTTTAGGTTATATTCATTTTCATGCTGGCTGCCTCAAAACATGGTGTTTTTTCTCTTTTTTGGGGGGGGTGGGGGGGTTAAAGGTTAGTCATTTCTTAGGCCTTGTATACGCTGCCACTTTATAGCTCTGCAACTTTCTTGCTCAGGGGTGTGAAAAAACACACCCCTGAGCGCTACAAGTTTCAGCTCTGTAAAGTGGCAGTATAGACCAAGGGTTCTCAAACTGGGGGTCGGGACCCCTCAGGGGGTCACGAGATTATTATATGGGGGGTCGCCAGCTGTCAGACTCCACCCCAAACCCCACTTTGCCTTCAGCATTTATAGCGGTGTTTAAATAAATTAAAAACACTTTTTTTAATATATAAGGGGGGGTTGCACTCAGAGGCTTGCTATGTGAAAGGGGTCACCAGTACAAAAGTTTGAAAACCACTGGTGTAGACAGTGCACCAGCGCTGAGAGCCGCACACCCAGCACTGGTAGCTACTCCCCTTGTGGGGGTGGTTTTTTGTTTTGCTTTTTTTACAGAGCCGGGAGAGCACAGGTGCCGCCACTACACAGCCACATTAAGCGCTGCCAGTGAAGACATACCCTTAGGTTGCTATCGGAACTGTCTCGAGTTGGTGAATCTTGCCCACGTGCTCAGGGTTCAGCTGATCGCCATGTTTGGGGTCAGGAAGGAATTTTCCTCCAGGGCAGATTGGAAGAGGCCCTGGGGGTTTTTCGCCTTCCTCTGTAGCATGGGGCTCAGGTCGCTTGCTGGAGGATTCTCTGCACCTTGAAGTTTTTAAAACATGTTTTGAGGACCTCAATAGCTCAGACATAGGCGAGAGGTTTATTGCAGGAGTGGGTTAGTGAGATTCTGTAGCCTGCATTGTGCTGGAGGTCAGACTAGATGATCATAATGGTCCCTTCTGACCTTAATATCTAGGAGTCTGAGTTAAAAACAAAAAACCTTCAGATGTTAATTTGCATAGGTTAATATAAAACCTTTTGGCAGCTAACATGAAGACTATCTAGCACAACCATTAAACAGATCCATTAGTGAAAGTAAACCACTTTCTTCTTGCTGAAACTTGACAGCATCCTCTCAGAATTGTATGAAGAATGAGTCTTAGATTGTTGTTCTACAGTGCTATTGCATTAAAGCAAAGTTAAATAAATCCCTTAACTTTTTAACCCTCTAGTGGAGTTTTGTAGTTTGATGGAGTATCTAATCATACCAGTCTGCCCAACAGATGTAACAAATGATGTAAAATAAATTATTGTCTGAACTGGAGATTAAATATTCCAGATTAATTAGGTTGGTCTCTTTTTAAGGCAAGAATGTATAGTTTTCTTTCAAGACTTTACATAACTTATTCCTATTACACACCAGACCTTATTAGCCTTTTTAACCAGGAGATATTTGATAGATCAAGTATGGTTTATTTCAGAAGCTTACTCCTATTGCTTCTCATGCCCGCCATCCCCCTCTCCCCAAAGTTGCCTGTTTCACTAATCAGATGGCCTGTGCCTATTCTAAAAATAGTGTTTCTGAATCTTGGTGTTCTCTTTTGAAAGGCTTTGAAGTCCTGAAAATCCCCTCTTCTATGCCCACCATCTTCCTGATCCTCCTCCCCATTAGGGACTTAGATACACTTCTCTCTCTTTAGCCATCTTCACCAATGCAAGGGAGAGGCTTAGCTTGAGAGATGTGGGTCTCTTCCTTTCAGAAGTTGTTGGCCAGGTCAAGGGATGTTGCACTGCCACTAGGCTTGCGTGACTTATCTCTCTAATAAGCCAATTAAATTCTTGTTACTTAGTTCATTGTGTTTAATCTCTTCAGTTTTAACACAAATTTCTATCCTGTGTCAGGAGCTGTCCAAGATCACTATGCCAGTTATTTTCAATGAGCCGCTGAGCTTCCTACAGCGACTTACAGAATATATGGAACATACATACCTCATCCACCAGGCCAGTTCGCTTTCTGGCACAGTTGAGAGGATGCAGGTACTTTGCTTGTAGTAGTGTCTTAAAATGCTTGTGGTGGTCTGTTTGAACAGGTTGGACTGTGGTACAAATACTTTCAGCTAAGAACATAAGAACGGCCATACGGGGTCAGATCAATGATCCATCTACCCATGTCCTGTCTCTAACAGTGGCCAGTGCCACATGCTTCAGAGGCAGTGAACAGAACGGCAATTCTGAGTGATCCATCTCCTGTCATCCAGTCCCAGCTTCTGCAGTCAGAGGTTTAAGGACACCCAAAGCATGGGGTGACCATCTTGGCTGTTTCTCTTTTTGAACCCTGTTGTACTTTTTGCCTTCACAACATCCACCAGCAATGAGTTCTAAAGGCTGACTGTGCATTGTGTGAAGAAGTTACATAATTTTGTTTTAAATCTGCTGCCTGTTAAACCTTCTGTTGCAGAGGAGAGATGCTGTAATCTGGTGCACATGGAACTGCTTTACTAGTTCTGTTAGCTAGGGTAAAGGCTTTAATATTTCTGAGCTTTTTGCAAAACTATTATGGTTTGTTGTACTCTTTCCAAAACTTGCCAGGCCCATCTGGGAGGCAATTTTTATGCCAAAGACAGAATAAATTTAACAGAGAAAGATGAAGTGCAATAGAAGAATTTTATGTTTTAAGTAGAAGTGTCAAAGGGAACTCCAAAAGGTGGATGATATATGTTAATATTCTGTTGAACAGTGTGTAGCTGCATTTGCTGTGTCTGCTGTTGCCTCACAGTGGGAACGTACAGGAAAACCGTTCAACCCACTTCTTGGAGAGACGTACGAATTAGTCAGGTAACAAATAGAAACTGCATTTAAGACCAAAGTGTGTGTTATGGAATTTGTGGGTTTATGTAACACGTTGTATGGCTTGAGAATTGCTTTGTGTTTGAAATGGGCTGCATTGTAGGAGTAACTGTTACAAGTGTTCACAGTGCAGGTTGTCAGCGTTTCTGTTGTTACTTCCTCTTTATGGGAGTCTAACTTGCCTGTAAAAATTGCTCTGGGTTGAAAAGTTGTGAAAGTGTCTTTTTTTTTACTTGAAAGCAGCCTTAATATAATCTAAGTGATCAGAAAAATATCTGTTTTTTAGTGTATAAACCTAGGTTTCAGATCTATACTAAAAAAAAAGACTTACCATGTAAACACACATTGCCTGAAAAGCGATTTGTCTGTTGTGCAAATGTCCTTTAAACTGTTACACAAACTCAGGTAATATATACAAACAATTTATTTTTTAGTTCTTAATGAAAAAAGAAGACCCTTCTGTTTTGGGTCGCTCTTGCCGACCCATTACGTTGGGGTCTCATCAGTCAGATACATAATGTGGATGCTGCAGTGTGTCGTCAAAAATTTTGTCATTTAAAAATAGTTAAGCCTGTTAGTATTTCTGTTGAACTTGTCTGGTGGGCGGGCGAGAGAGAGAGAGAGAGACTCCGTGGCATTGCTGCAATGGTGCACGTGGTGCAGTCGCGCCAGAGCCCTGGCAGTTATGGGGACCCGACCACTAGCAGATGCTGCTGCTGGTGGCAGTACTGATGCAGGTGGCACTGCCCAATGTGCTGTTCTGTTGCCCACCCTGCCCTGCAGAGGACCTGGCTGCTGATACCCCCGTCCCAAGCTTGTGCAGGAGCCTGAGTCATGTGGGGTGCATGCACTGTGCTGCAAGGGTGCACAGCTACCCACGCTCAGGCACTGAGCTGCCCCTGCCGGCACTAATGCAGGGCCAGGACATAGGGTGCAGACGAGGAGGAGCCCAAGGGAGTGGGTGAGGGAGAGGCTGGTGATGGGAACAGGCAGCCAGGAGGAGTGGGGTGGGGTTCAGGGATGAAGATGAGGGAGCTGGCAGAGTGGCAGTAGGGACTAGCAGGGGTGTGGGAGCAGAACACCTTGTGGTAGGGAAGAGGAAACAGGTGGCAGCAGCAGGGCACAGGGATGTGGTGGGGTGAACCTAGGCACTGCAGCACAAAGTGGGGGCTATGGATGTGTGGGGAAGTGGAGACAGAGCTGCCAGCACAGGAAGAATTGGGGGTGGGGGTCTGAGCTGCAGTGTTAGGGATGTGGGAGCCCTTTTCCTGTGACTTGCATCCCAGCAGACCCTCCTTGTGTGTGTTGAATCCCTACTTCAAGGGGAAGCACCTAGTACAGTGCAAGGAACGCAAAGTGTATCGAAAGGCTCCTTGACCTGCTGCTCTAATGGTCATGGGAGGATAATATGCTGGAGATGCTAATCTATTTTTCCATTTAAAAGTACCTCTTGATTCTTCAGAAGCTTTCTCCCTCTAATTCAGATCCTTAAAATTTCCAGACCATGTATTCAGGGTGGGAACAAACATTCCCTGTTGCAAACATTCTTCCTTGACTTTTGGACTTTTTAGTATTAGGGGTCATAGTAGAAACATCTCCTCTATTCCTGTAACTTTTTGATCTAGTTTGCATAACTAGTTTAGGAGTTCAATTTGAAGTTCCTTTCTCCCTCTCTTCTTGAAACTTCATTTTAAACTAGGCAGGAGCTGTGGGATGGAAGGACCGGACTGAGGCTATGGGAAAGTTAGAAAGGCGTTGGAGAGCTGAATTGGGGCGTTGTGGGAGCTGGACGGAGTGGATTTCAGAATCAGGAAGAGATCCCCTAACTTATCTTGCACCAGGGCCCTCTGGGGTCTTGCAGTATCACAGAGAGAGATCTGTGTTGCAGTGAGTGTTTCTAAACTAATCAGTGGCTTAAATATCTAGATCCATACATAATTGCTATAACTTTAATTTTGTTTCAGAATGGGTAAAGGAAATTATTTCACTATAGTACCAGTTGTATCAGTGAAACTCACAAAATTTGCATTTCAGAGAACTGCGGAGAACAGTGATCCTGAAAACTTTATTTTTATTTTATTTTTAGAGATGATCTTGGGTTTAGACTCCTTTCAGAACAAGTTAGTCATCACCCACCAGTCAGTGCTTTCTATGCTGAAGGCGTGAATAACGATTTTGTGTTTCATGGCTCAATCTATCCTAAACTCAAGTTCTGGGGCAAGAGTGTGGAAGCAGAACCTAAAGGGACTATAACTCTGGAACTTCTTGAGTAAGTTGGCCAGATTACTATATTAGACTTTAGTTTTGAGGCTGTGCAGAATAAAGGCTTATATACTAGTCTCCAGTGCTGTAAGATGACTTTTAATCTATCCACTATTTCATATAGATAAAGCAGACAGTCTTTTTTATGCAGTTTGCAGATTTCCTGCTTTTATGGCTCCTTACAATAATTTATGACACACCCGAATGCTTGTTAACCCTTATTGCCCACTTCATTTTTAAAGGTCTCCTACAGCATGTCTGACCACTTATGCTTAACAATGTGTCCTGCTTTGTATTTGCCTTGGACGCTCCAGTTGCCTTCTCCAGACCTGAGGAAATGCTCTGTGAAGTTGAAAAGCTTGTCCCTTCCATTGGAAATTGGTCCAATAAGATATTACCTTACTTATCTTGTCTCTCTCATATCCTGGGACCAAAATGGCTTGAACACCATTCCAAACAATTGTACAGTTCACTGGCACCCCTGAATTGTATAGGTTTCAGGTAATTAAGGCCTTAATCCCGCAAACACTTATGCGTGCTTAACTTGACTACTGTAAGTAGTCCTATTGATTTGCCAGTAATAGATGCACTGAAGCTGCCATGCTAAGCAGTTAACAAAATCAAGCAGTGGTTCCTGCTTTTGCCACACCAAGATGGCTGGTGCATCTTGTTTCCTTGATTTGCTGCCAGTAACTAATAGAGTTCCAGAGCCAGATACTTGCTGTAGAGTCACTCAGGTATATTGTTGAAAGGTGTGATTATGCCAGCAGTTGTTTTTCCATTTGTTTTTTCAGACACGATGAAGCCTACACCTGGACAAATCCTACTTGCTGTGTGCATAATATTATTGTGGGTAAACTTTGGATTGAGCAGTATGGAAATGTAGAAATAACTAATCACAAGTAAGCTGGAACATGACTTGTTAGTTTACTACGTTTTTAAACAAATTATTGCAAAGTAATTTGAGCTAAATGTTTCTTCCTTAGAACTGGTGAGAAGTGTGTATTAAACTTCAAACCATGTGGGCTTTTTGGGAAGGAGTTACACAAAGTTGAAGGCTACATTCAAGACAAAAGGTAAAAATCCTGTCTTCGTTAGACCTACTGTTTAATAAAATGCTACTTAAATTTCTAATAAAGATATATGTGAGAACTGTTGGAATTAAATACTGTTACAATATACTGTGCCAATGGCGGGGGTGTGTGTATCTTGTTAGTAACTATAATGTACAGTAAGATGGGGATTCAGTCTTAAATCTGTTCTTAGAATCCTTTCTCATAATATTAAAATCTGAAAACACTAACTTCATAACTTGTTTAAGCTCTTCCTAAAATTAGTCCTTTTTTTACAGCAAAAAGAAAGTTTGTGCGCTCTATGGGAAATGGACTGAGTGCTTGTACAGTGTTGACCCAGCTACATTCGAAGCTTACAAAAAAAATGACAAGAAAAATACAGAAGAGAAGAAAAACAGTAAACAGGTATTAGACATGTAAAGAGGTGGTGTCTGAAAGGCACAATAGAACTCTTAGCAGTCTAAGGTGCCTTTAGGCTTGTTACTGTTTTGTACTTTTTCGTTTGACTTTTTCTTAGTAAGATTCAAAGAGGGTTTGGACACGTATTATATGGATTAATTATAATAATTCTGGCTATTATCCAAACAGTTTTGGAAGGGTTAAAATCCTTGTGCTTCAGGGTTTAAGACAATATCTAATTATTAAGGGTTAACATGAAACTTTCATGAGAGCAGATTTCCCCACATCTGCCTATTATTGGGTTCTTTCACCCTCCTCTGGAGTAACCAGGTAGGATAGGGGACTAGAGGGACCATAGGTCTGATCTAGTATGGGAACTCCAGCCTGATGCTTTTCAGGCCTGTAAGCAGGATAGATGAGGGTCTGTTCAGAAGGATTTCATAACTTGGAGGAATGTCATATTCTGAAGGTTTTGCAAAGATTTTTACAGTCTGCACTGTCCAGGAAATCTTACTCTTTGTGTTTCTGTAAACCATTATGTTACTCCTTAACAATTCTTTCAATAGAAACATGCTCTTTTAAACCAATGACCGTGAAGGTTCTTGTAGTAATTATACATACATGCCACCGTTCATCTTAAATGACAAGAGAACATTTTTACTAAAAATCTGAGAACCCCTCCATGCCATCGAAGATCACCATGCTTGTTTTACTCCTTTGCCCTGTTAGATTCTAACTACTCTAAAGGCAAGTATGCCTGTGTAGATTTACATTATTGCTGCACAGGAGAGCTCTAAAGCTCAGGGGATTACCACCCTCTCTTTGAGGCTGCATCTCTGAGCCTCTGGGAGGAGGAGGAGAAAAGAAAAATATACCCTGCACACTTGTTATCATCCACCTACTTGTTTGTTTTCCCTTGCAGTACTGAAGATTACTATGAATGAAGTAGTTTTGTGTACGAAGCTCAAGCTTCAGGTTACTTTTGGTTTCTCATGGGCTTTTAGTTAGTAAAATATACTTGCCTACTTTGCCTTTTCATCATTTAATTAAGAGAATTTTATACACCATTTCACTGAATCTGCTAGTCAGAATTTTATTCCATTCTCTATAGCTAACTTTTGAGTGTCTTTTTCCCTCCACTTCTCTGACTGGAAGAGACTCTTTGACATCCAGATCAGATATCCAGTCTGTCTGATCTTGGGAGTTGGCACAATAACTTAAAATGCAAAATCTGCTGAAAAATGTTAATTAAAACTACAACTGCTTTGAAAATTGGCAAATGAAACTAGACAAAGAATCTAGTGAAAACATGTTTTTCTGACAGTGTCTTAGAGCTGTCAGGACTCTAAGAGAAGCATCGTCTTTCTTTTTATTTTTTGAAAAAAAGCATGCACAAATAGCATCCTGGAAGGTGCCACTTGGGTGCCCCTGAGAACCCCCCACTCAGTCACTGCCTAACTCTGTAGGTGCCTAAATTCCCTAGATGCTGAAGTTTCCAGTAATAGAGTCCCCTAGACACCTATGTTTCTGCCAGTGCCATTCAAAAAGTCAACTAAGTCCTGATGCTGCCAAGCAGTTCAGTGCCCTAGCTCATGTCTAAGACTTGGCAGGGTTTTTGAACTGGGCTTTCCCCCATTCTCTCGCCTGCAGAGCCCAATCCAGTAGGTGTGCTTGGAGCACTCCTAAACCACACAAAAGATAGTCAGGAATGAACACATAAATATAACAAGGTTCACCAACTGATAGTTATAGTCTTTCACACACCAGGTGAGTGCCTAAATCACCAAGTTATGGGATATTCTGATGTGGGATTCTGTCTCTCCTGTTGAAGCTGTTCCATTTTGTATAAATTGAATAGTCTTTGGGCCAGAGAGTGTGACCATATAGGGCGCGCTCCTGGGAGAAAGGAGATCTGGGTTGCAGTCCTTCCCCAAATTAGTCAGAGCAGGGATTTGAAAACAGGTCTCCCATGTCCCAAGTGAGTTCCCTAACCATTGGGCTACTAGCTAAAATAGGGCTCTCTCTCATGTGCTGGTTTTTTGCAACATGACTAACTTTGCTTAGGCTCCTAACTCTATGAGTGGGTTTGGTACTAGTCAATCTATTAATTAATGAATTGGATAATGCAATGGAGAGTGTGCTTATAAAACTTGCAGATGAAGCTACGCTGGGATGGGTTGCTAACACATTGGAGGACAGGATTAAAATTCAAAATAACCTTGACAAACTGGAGAACTGGTCTGAGACCAACAGGATGAAATTCACTAAGACAAGTGCAAAGTACTTCATTTAGGAAGGAAAAGTCAAATGCACAAATACAAAAAGGGGAATAACTGGCTAGGTGCCCCCTCTGTATTAAAGATGGGGGCAACTGCAGTCAGCTTTCTTGTGTGTGCTGGTTGCAGTCCTCAGGTAAGATAAGTGAAGTCTGGACACTACTGAATTTAGGGATCCTGGAAGCCTAAAGAAAGTGAAGCTAGAGTGATATTTTAACAGTCTGGAAAGTTTTTAATGTCATTAATATACGGAATAGTGACGGGTATGTTATTCCAGTGGTTTTCAACCTTTCCAGACTACTGTACCCCTTTCAGGAGACTGATTTGTCTTATGTACCCAGAGTTTCACTTCAGTTAACTACACCTCTACCCCAATATAACGCGGTCCTCGGGAACCAAAAAATCTTACCATCTTATAGGTGAGACTGTGTTATATCAGGGTAGGGAGAGGAACCACTCCCTGCCCCAGCTCACCTCCACCGCCTTCCCCCTCCCTTGAGCATGCCTCCACCGCTCTGCTTCTCCCTCCCTCCCTCCCTTCCAGGCTTACCGCACCAATCAGCTGTTTGGCGTGGGAAGCCTAAAAGGGAGGGGGTGGGAGAAGTAGAGCGTTGGCAGTGTGCTCAGGGGAGGAGGCAGAGTGGAGGTGAGCTGGGGCGGGGAGCAGCTCCTCTGTGCCCCCCCTCGCTTGCTGCGGCCCCCAACTCACCTCCACTCCACCTCCTCCCATGAGCACACAGCAGCTCTGCTTCTCCCTCCCTCCCAGGCTTGCCGTGCCAATCAGCTGAGCAAGAGCTTGAGCTGATTGACGCGGCAAGCCTGGGTGGGAGGAGAAGTGGAGCTGCGGTGCGCTCGTGGGAGGAGGCGAAGGCGAGCTGGGGCGGAGCGGGGCTGCAGCAAGTAAGGGGGGGCTCAGAGGAACCGCTTGCAGTAATATGAATTCGGACATAACACAGTAAAGCAGCCCCGCTCCTCGGAGCGCTGCTGTACCGTGTTATATCCAAATTCACGTTATGTCGGACCGCATTATATTGGGGTAGAGGTGTACTTGCTTACAAAATCAGACATAAAAATACAAAAGTGTCACAGCACATTATTACAGACAAATTGCTGACTTTTTCTCATTTTACCATATAATTATAAAATAAATTGATTGGAATATAAATACTGTGATACTTGAGCCTGTTTTTCATTTGTGATCCTCCTCTGAAGCCAGAGCCCTGAGTGGTGTGCCTAAAGCTTAACCCCTGCCACCTAGGGCTGAAGCATGTAATTTAGCCCCTGTGGCATGGGGCTCTGGGCTACTGCCCTGCACTTGCAACCCTCCTAAACCCATCTTGCAACCGCCAGATGAGTTGAGTACCTCTGGAAAGACTTCTGCATGCCCTCAGGGGTATGTGTACCTCTGGTTAAGAAACACTGCGCTGTTCAATTCTATGCATCAATTGAGGATGTCCAGGGAACTGCTGAGAACAGCTGAAATGTGCTTCTAGTTTGTAGTCACTCTTCATTGTAACTTGGGTAATGTGTATGTACATATTGAAACACAATCTGAAACACACAACCAACTATTTACAAGCTTCCATGGAACAGTAAAATTTATAAAAGGTCTGGTGCCTTGTTTATGGATTAGTTTGTTATTCATGCAGGGCTTCTTTCTTTCGATCTGGTAGCATTTTACCTCAATTTCTTTGTCATTCTGTTCTGCAAGGGATACTGACAACTCTTTGGAAATCAGTGTGTTAGCACAGCCCAGGAATATCCAACTGAGAGCTGCATTGGCAGCAGCCAAGGGAGTAAATCTACTATGCATGACATTCTGGTTACTTTGCAGCCATCTTAAATATTGAAAACACCAGACCAAAATAATCTCATTACTAAACCAAGTTTTAATAGTTTGGCTTGGTGGCATGGATGGACCCCAGTCATGTCAGAAGGGTTCAAAACCATACACTAGCTTAAGTTTCTCTGAGTGCTAAAATGCAGATACAGCAAATGGCCTTGTCCATGCTGCCTAGCCTAACCCTCATAGAACCAAGTTCATTCACAACAGGGCTTAGACTGTGCTTATGCATAACTGGAAATTGTGTTCATTGTGTTCATCTGTCTGCTTAGATTTCTACTAAACAATCTCTAAAGATCTCTAAAGCTTTTCCCATGCTGCGGTGGAATCATATTTTATCTAGAACTAACCTATAAACTAACATGCTGGGACAAAAATTGTCATCCAGTAGCTCAGCATAACACGTTATGGTTTAGTCTAGTATAGGGACTGACCAAGCTGTTTGCCCTGTTGTGACTGAGCTGTTACCAAACCCTGCCAACAGCTTGGGACTTCAGGTTTATAGTATAATTTAAGGACACTGGTTAATGTGTGTTTCAGTTCTGACTAAGCTGCTAGACCAAAGCACCTTTTTAACCAGTTGGAGAACAGTCTACCCCTATCATTACCCTCTACTACTCTAGCTAATTTGGATGGAAACTTAAGCAGTATTCCCAGAAATGTATTAACTATGGTACACCACTGTCATCCTAGCCAGTGTGCATCAACCTTGACAGTTCAGTCAGCCTTCTAGATTAGGTAGTCTATTCTCAGAAGAGCATTTGTTTAATGTGTTTCATGTTTTCACTGTTGACGACATAATGTCAACGGAACCGAAGACCTCACTTGCTGAACAGCAATAATACAGCAGTTACACATACACAGACTGTAGGATGCATGTTTCCTTAATGTAGGAGAAAAAAGAAAAGGTGGTCTGCACTTTCAGCATAAATAAAACCAAAATTGATTTATATTGTAAGGGGGAGGGGGGGGAAATCCCTAACATGAGTGTTCTCTGTGGTGCTGAGAAAAAATAGTAACTTCAAAATGTGGATTTGAAAGCACTTATTTCTCAGTAGCTGCACGCTGAAGGAATAAATAAATGTAAAAAAAAAAAGAACTATTGGCAGAACTGTCTAAATAGAATGGCTTTTGTTTTTAATTTCTTTGAGGAGCTGATGGCTCTTCTAATCTTGACATGCATCTAGAAAAGCCAGTGGGTGTTAAAATGATGACGTAAGCTTAGGGGGCAAAATAAGTATTGGGGCAGTGAATGTGTGTTCTGTGATGGCATGTTTCATGCCTTTTTATGTCTTTAGTCTCATTTCACTGTAGCTTCTGTGTAGGACTGTTCTATGGTTTGTGTTTAAGATTATTTAAACAAACAGCCTGTGACTCAGCTAAATTTTCTTGTATCTGTGCTGCTTATAGGTGGGCAATTCTGAAGAACCAGATGAGATGCCTTTGCCAGATTCTGAAAGTGTGCATGTTGTTCCTGGAAGTATTTTACTCTGGAGGATAGCTCCAAGACCTCCAAATTCAGTTCAGGTTAGCCAGGGCTCTGCTTAAATGTTTGGTGCTTTGACAATTTGTTGTTAAACTGTAAAATGTACAGTGAACATCTTAGTCACTGAATTCCCTTGCTCGTGATGCAGTGATTAAAATAACTTTCCAGGAAAATCAATTTTGCTGCAATGATCTTGAACTTTCCCAACACAAACTGTAATGAGCTATGTAATGTGGAATTGAATATGTAGGCCTCCTGTTGTGGATGGACAGACCAGCATGCACGCATGGCTTCTTTCTAGCTTAGCTTAACTTCTTCTCCACAGAATCACTGATTATGATGAATTAGGCAATCGCTCTACTTAGCGGTGGCCTGGAGAATTCACTATCCCACTCTGTTGCCACTTAAGTACTGCCATCCATTTGGGAGGCAGGTTTAGTGCAGGACAGCCAGTGCATGAGACATTTCATCAGAGGTGTCCATAGAGGAGCAGAGTCTGCAAAAGCTATGTAAGACAAACCATGGAGTACAAGAACCCATAAGTCAGAGGAAGGCTACATAACGTGAGTGGGTGTATGAAGATCTACTGAGCTGGACAGACAGCTGAGCAGGACAGATGAGTAGATGTATAGCTAGAGAGATTTGGAAGCAGAAAAAGAAAATAGGGCAGGGTGGTCATGTAGGTGCATATAGGGAGAAGGGTAGGTTGCTTTAGTAGAGTCAGTAAGGAAAACCCCTGGAGGATGAATAAGGACAAAGAGGTTGTTTCTCCCTCCCTCTGTTTGGCTAGTCAGATCTCATTCTAATTAGACATGAGCATAAAGGTTCACCCAGTTATACCTGGCACATTTTCACCCTGCTAGCATCTTCACATTACTACTGTATAATACCTCAGCAATCAGAAAGTGGCTATGGTTGTATGTTACTATGTATCGGTGCTCTTTTGATTTTTGAAAAGCTCTTTTTATACGTGAAGACTCTTAGCAGCCAAAACTTTCAGAACACAATCCTTTAATTTTTTTCTCTCTTTCAGATGTACAATTTCACTAGCTTTGCTATGGCTTTGAATGAATTGGATAAAGAAATGGAGAGTGTTGTTCCTAAAACTGACTGCCGGTTACGGCCAGATATCCGAGCGATGGAAAATGGTGAAATAGGTAACTTTAAAAAATAAAAATACAAAATAACTTGTCAAAGTTGAAAGAGTCGTGGGAACTCCACCTGAAAGGTTACAGATACTGCCTTAAGCAATAAAAAGCCATCTTTACCGATAAGCTGCTTTATTTTTCTTTGGTGGTGGTGGAACATGCCTTTGAAATATATCCTTGTAGAGGTGAGGTGAAAATATGCTTAAATGTATAAGCTTTATGCCAGGCATGTTACCCATTCTTTCATTATTAGCATTAATTTTTTTTTTTTTAATTTATCAGAGTGACAAGACTGAGGCCAGATAGAAGGCACAGAGTGCTGCCTTGTCAAGCTTTTTAATTGGACCTTTTATGAAGGGCAATAGCAAAGTTGTGAAGTTTGCCATGATGTTTAGAACTTGCCGCTGTACAAAGTCTTTCTTTATTCCACTATAAAATAGTCTTTCTTTACATCAACTAATCCAAAATACCAATTTCAGTAATGTGATTGAAACTGCTGAAGTTAAGCTTTCCCCTCAAAAGAAGTGCATGCTCGCTTTAAAATTATTCACAGCAAAAGGGTGAGGAAAAAAATAGACTTCATTAGGAAGAAACAAACAATTCCTCTGAAAGTCTAAGTGAAACTAGTACAAATTGCATGTGTCTCTTAATCTAGAAGTGTCTAAGATGCCTATCACCATGGTGTCAGTGCAGTGTTTACTGATGATTGTATAGTGAGGAGCATGGTTTGGTGCTCGATACTCTGAGTTGTAACATTTATATGTATGAAAGCAGCGTGGCCTGGAGGACGGAACTCGGGGACTAAAGACTTGGGTTCTATTCCCAGCTGTGTCACTGGCCTGGAGGGCGACCATGGGAAAGTTACTTCACCTCTGTGCCTCTGTCTATGCACCTGTAAAATGAGGATAACACTTTTTCACCTGCTTTAAGCACTTCGAGATCTATGGATTATATAGCAGCTGGGCATTGTGATGCTGTGGTACTGAGGAGTTCTCAAAGATCAGTAATGAGATCTTTTGAGGCTTTTAAAAATACACTGTCGACAAGTTGCTTCCTTTGACCTGTCTGATCAGTCTCTACCTTTCCCTGTAAATTGGATTATTCTGTGGCTAGTGGAAGTGACTCATACTATATTGCATCCATATTTACCAAAGTATTTAGTATTGCATTCTTAATTTACAGAATGTACTAACATTGAGTGATCTATCAATATCTGCAAGCTGTGTAGTGGTGGTAGTATCTGTTTCTGCTCAGCTGTCATACTGCCATATGCTGAGTGCTGCGATAAGCCAGTGGAGCTGGAGAAATTAGAGAGGCTGTAAATCAGGAGAATCACTTTGGTAACGGTTTTAAACTCTGATCATTTGAAGATCCAAATATGAAGCAACTTGACAGAGATCACACAAACTTGTGACACAAGTGGGGATTGAATCCAGATCTTAATTCAGTCCAGTAATCATTTTCTCTTCTGAAGGGAATCATAAAGCCCCTCTTCTCAAGAACTGGAACAAATTCTCAGGTTCCTTAGGTCATGGCTCAACCCACAGTTTGGGTGTACAGCAAGACCCATCTTTGATTAATCAATCTGACTGGCAGAGCTTGTCCTCTAGTTGGCCTTACTTCTAAAACAGAAATGCTTCTCCTAATATTGCCTCTGTGCTTTGCGGGGTGTGCTCTTTAAAGGAGGCTTTTAAAACTGGCATGATCTGACTAAATTAGTGTTGGAAACAAGTTGAGTCTTTAACAGGGGCTTCAATAAAAGTGATCAGGAAACTAAGATTTTTTTTTTCAACTTCTGTTCCTTTTCAGATCTAGCGAGTGAAGAGAAAAAAAGGCTAGAAGAGAAACAAAGGGCTGTCCGCAAAAACCGGTCCAAGTCAGAGGAAGACTGGAAAACAAGGTCAGTGCATTTGACAAAGTTACTGGCTGTTCAGATTAGGTGTCTGTCCACACACAGGTTATTCTCAATCACCGGAAGAGTTGATGACCTCTTCAGCTCTGCTGCTACTATCCTATTTGAGATCTTGGTCAGAGTATTTGTCATGCCTGATTTAGTGAGGAATGTACTGGGCTCACTATAACATCAGCCCTGTTTCATTTTCCCACTAACCCCCCACCAGTCTCTAAACAGCCTGTCATGCCTGCTGAGCTTCACTTGTTCCATCAAGAACACAGCTATTGCCACTGACGTCCGCTCCCTGTGACACGTGCAGTCTGTGATGCTGTACAACTGACCAATACACGTGTGCTCTGCCCTACAATAGAAGAGATTCTGGTTTGATTTGATCTCCCTACGCAATCAGTAGATGAAAATAGTAGAGGAGACCATGTGCTTGGCCCCAGAGAGAAGGGAGCTCTTCTCTTTGTAATGATTCCTCCAGTTAACTATTGAGTTATGTATCTTCACATCCATGACTCCCTAAAAACCACGCAGTTTTATTCCTGTGGGTGCACATCGGTGCCAAAAACTAACCAAAGGATTATTCCTTTTCCAAGGACTATATTGGTAAGCAATCAAGCATATTTATTTAAAACACTACTCACATTACCCAGCCTATGACCGGTTTTGCTTCCTCCAAGTTGGCACAATATGCTGCCTGGTCCATGTTCCTGACTATTGCAGCTGTTTATGATCTAGCTAATGTCACAACTGGAAGGGCTGGGGAAAAATTCTGAATGAGAGCTGAGATTTCATAACTCTTTTCCCTCCCACCACCTCAAGAAAGACTTTGCAACCTATCTTGGCCATGATTCCTAGGTGTTGAACTGTTTGTGTGACCTTAAAGTTTTCTTGTTAATAGTCTCTCCCGACCTCGTGTGTCCTCTCGGAAAGCCAATCATTTTGAATGGCATAAGCCTGTGTGAATAGTAGATGCGTGACCATAAAACTTTACCACAATTTGTGAGCCAATTATGCAGATTATATAAACAAAACTTTGAAACTTGAAGTTCCGTCTGTCAAGATCTGTCATTCTGCTAGATTTTTTCCAACTTTGCTTAAAAGCCACTTCAGTAACACATCTAACTCTATGTACACGTGCTCTTGAATTCCTCACTGAATAAAGAACAGCTTTAGAAAGTGTTCTGTTGGTTCTCCTTGCTCTCCCAGTGTCTTTTAGGTTCTATTATACAGACAGATTGTAATTGAAATCTTAAGCCTTCTGTTTCTAAATTTAAATTTTAGTAGTTTTAACTGAGAGTTCTGTGATCTACATAATACATAGGTCCCTCATAACGATACTTGGGCTCCCAGCATTTGACATTAAAACCCTTTAGTCCAATAACTTACCACCACCCTGCTGTAGGTAGGGGATATGGGAAAGCAGAAGGGTATTGGAGCATTTATTTATCCATTTGACTTTCCCTGATCTTTTTGGGGTTGCACATGAACCATAATGTGGTAGAGAACATGGAGTCTAAGTGCCACCCACTGACTCACCCTTCTCTCCAGCGTTTCACGTATTCGTCTTGTTACCCTATTGCCAACTAAACCTAGTTGCAAGTCGTTAGAATCTTTATAAATTAGTAAAATAGAGCTCCAGTTCTGCAGACCCCCCAAATTCCTTCCCCTCCAAGACTGTGAATGTATCCTACTCTTCATCTGGATATTTAGAGCCTTAAAAACAAGCTACATGGCACTGTACGGAACACCGTTTTAACGGAGGAGTCAGAGCTGCCACCTGGAATAAGATGAACCTACTAATGGCTAAACAAGATAAGAATTTAAACCCACACAGGATGTCTTCAAAGCAAAAAATAAAAGCAAACTTTTATCTCTGGACTCGGTCAACACATGCTACAAAGTCGTAGTGTTGTGCACTGTCTCCTTTTGTTTCTCCTAAATTCATCTCTTTTTTTTTTTTAATACACGTTGTAGGAAGGATGTAAGTGCTATTCAATGTTCTTCATGCTTGAGTCTAGGAAGCCATTGAAAAGCTTTGGCAATACCATTCTTCAGCTTGTTTGATAGTGGAAGTTACTCTCCTGAAGCACTAAGTGCTACGATAACTCAGGGCCACTTTACAAATAATTTGAAGGGGCACCTGCTGTGCTGTGCCAACACTTCGTTACCAATCAGATGACTGTATAGTCTGTTTTATCGGGCTTTGAGCAGCTCTCATCCTTCTGGATTAGAAGATTAAAGTGCCTATCACCCCTTGAATTTGAAAACTGATGCCAGCTTCAAAAGCACTGCAGCATGAAGTATAATGAGACTCCTCAGTATCGGCAATTTTCCCCTACTTCCAGACTTGAAGACCTGGGATAGTAAACCTGCTGGTTATTTGTTGCAGAGAACTAAGTGCCTGTTAAAATAAACCTAAAATACTCTGGCAGTGGGGTGGAATTTCCTCTGTGCTAAGATTCCTGTACACTAACAACCTTCTTGTCCTCCCTGTTCGTTCTTCTCTCCTCCATGACCCCTCTGGTGTCCAACAGCATGCCACCTTCGGTGTAATGACTGGAATTTGAAGCTCCACCGTGGCCCTCAATGGTCCACAGCCACTATTCTAGCCTTTCTTCTGATGTCAAGGAAGGGTATATCTAAGGCAGGAGTCGGCAACCTATGGCACGTGTGCCAAAGACGGCACGCCAGCAGACTTTTTTTTTTAATGGCACGCTGCTGCCTGCCGGGTCCCAGCTGCCGGCCCCACTCAGCACCCACTTCCGAACCCAGGCCAGGACCCTGGCAGGCAGCAGCGTGCCATTAAAAATCCTGCCCTACACCCCAACCTGCTCCTTCACCCCCAGCCCTATGTTCAGTGCAGTCCCACCCTCAGCTCAGTGCAGAAAGAGAGGAAGAGAATGGGCTAGAACCAGGGAGAAGGTAGGTATCTACTCTATGTGGGCAGGGCCGGGATCCCAGACCGGCAGCAGGCTGAGCTGGGCTGGCAGCCGGGACACTGGCTGGTAGGAGCTGGTGGACGGAACCCTGACTGGCAGTGTGCTGAGTGGAAGTGGGCTAAGCCACTCAGCCCACTGCTGGTCTGGGGTCCTGGCCGCCAGCCCTGCTCAGCCTGCTGCTGGTCTGGGGTTCTGACTGCCAGCCGGAGCCCGGCCGCAGGCCCCGCTCAGCCTGCTGCCGGCCTAGGTGAACAGAACCCCAGGCTGGCAGCGGGCTGAGCGGGACGGCGGCGTAAGATCAGCATTTTAATTTAATTTAAGCTTCTTAAACATTTTGAAAACCTTGTTTACTTTACATACCACAATAGTTATATAATATATAGACTTATAGAGAGAGACCTTGTAAAAAACGTTAAAATGTATTACTGGCACGTGAAACCTTAAATTAAAATGAATAAATGAAGACTCGGCACACCACTTCTGAAAGGTTGCTGACCCCTGATCTAAGGTGTGGAGTGGACAGCTGAAGTCCAGCTGCAGGAATATGAAGCCTAAAACTCAGCCCACTGCACTTTCCCTACTCCTCATTTCAGTTATTTTATTTCCAGTCCTTCCCTGCCATTGAACCCCAGTTTGCCTTGGGCACGAATAACTTATTCTGCAGTTGTTTTCAAATCTCTCATTAGTTTTGCACTCAGTACTGGGATTTATTTTACAGTAGTTGTGCAAAACAGGACAGCAAAAGAAACGTGAGGGAACCTGGGAAGCAATAGGATGAGAGGATTTAAATCCCCATCCCATAGAGAAAAAGGGAATTAAGAGAGTAAAGAATTTGCAACGTGGTTCAGAAAAGTCAGTGGGGAATGGGCCTTCCCAAGTATATCTTTTTCAAAGCCTTTTACTCTCATTCCTACCCTTTAGCAAGCCAGTATAGCTCTACCCTGACACAGACGATTCTGCTTTGAAATTTAGACTAGAAAAATCTAGCTGAAGGTTTCCAGTGGGCTCTGCACCAGACTCATGAGGCTCATCACCCTATTTCTCTTTCCCAGAAATTGAGCTCTGCTGACTAGCACGCAGTTAAGTGTGGTGGGCTGTATTCCATCCTTTGAGAAATGTTTAATGATATCATTCCAAGACAAGCATTGTAACGGAACAGCACAGTGTTTCTGGAGTGCCACATAGCCTCTGGGGTTGGGTCTATAAGTAGTACGAGAACTCTCCACTGGTAAGCAAATCCGACTCTTCTGCACACCCACATTCTGAGTGGTAATGCCACGTAATCATACTGTTTGTTTTACACAGAATGTCTAGTTGTAACTTTGAGGTGCATTTTTTTTCCTTTTCCAACTGAAGTCATTCAACAGCCCAGGGTCCCAGGTTTGGACTTGTCTGATTTCCTTCTCTCCCCACCCCACTCGCACTTTTTGCTTGGTTTCTCAAAGTGCTTGGCTTGGCTTGGCTTGCCCTAAGACTAGCACAGAACAATGTTTTTGTAATTCTTTTGAGTTAATATATGGCGAAGTTCTGGACGCACTTGGTCTCCTCTCCCTTGTCAGAATGCCAGGGTTTATTTGTTTCAGTGACTCTGAATAATCCAGTGTGCGTTCTAGGTTTCCTTACCTTAACAACTACTGTAAGTACACAAATTGCAATAGGTAGGTACTGCATGCTTTCCAGACTCTTCCTATCAGTTTCCCCATTATCATTCTATGTCAGGAATTCTTCAGTTTACTTGAAATAAAAAACAAAGTGGGGGGGGGAATTTTCAAGGATTGCTAGAATCTAGAAACCATCTGTTTGGACAATGGCATTCACATTTGGCATTTCTGATAAGAAGATCAAGGTATGGTCATGGAAAGCTAGGTTGCTTTGTGGTCTCTCTATTTAAGAAAATTATGCAGAAAACAATCCATATTTTGAGATGAACCCTTCTATATATTTCCAGGAATGTTCAATCCTCTGTTTAGGGAATACATAGCTTAATATCTTCAGTGACTAGTCTATGGTGCAACCATCAATAACTACGCACTGTAGAAAAGTGCACTACTTCAGGCAAGATCCCTATCCTTTTGTCGACTACGGTCTTCTTTTGTCTACTCTTTTCATAATGGCAGGATTTTCATAGGGACTAGTGATTTTGGGTGCCCAGTTTGAGACACCTTAAAGGGGCCTGACATCAGAGGGGGTTTGTTTGGGTGCTCTGTTTGATACCTGATTTTTCCAGAAACAGTCACTAATCCACTTTTGAAAACCTTGGCCAATGGTCTAAAGACTGTGTTAAGCTCCTTGGCACAAAGACCTTATCTTTCACTGAAACACACTGAACACCTAATGCTGTTGCAAGCAATATTAGTGCTCTCCTTTCCTTTCTCCTCCAATCACTCCCAAGGTAGTGGTTGATCTTGTATACCCTATATCCTTCACAACCTTAGCCCCTGCTCCATTCTCACTTCACTGGGTGTATGAACCCTAACACTATTCCCAGTAAACTAAATTTTGCTTCTATAGCACCACCCACTAGAAATAAGGTGTACATTTTTAACAGGAAGGGTAATTAACCATTGGAACAACTTAGCAAGGGCCACGGTGAATTCTCCATCACTGACAATTTTTAAAATGAGTGGATGTCTTTCTAAAAAATCTGCTCTAGGTATTATATTGGGGCATTTCTATGACCTGTGCTATACAGGAGATCAGACTAAATGAACACAGTGATCCCTTGTGGTCTTGAAATGTGTGAACTATGAGCAGTAGATCAGATAGATATAAGTCGTGCAACGATTTTGCTGCATCTTCCAGAGTCCTTCCTGCTCAGCTTAACTGGTACTTGGCACAGAATAAGAATGATTTAAAGACTTGGACAGGTTGTTGTACAAGGTATAGTAGATGTATGTCACCACATTTTTAAATCTAGATAGAACATGCTACAGTTTGCAACCTCATTTGATTACGTAACAGACCATAATAGAATGTACTGTGTGTATATATAAATATAAAACGCTGTCAGCCTTTCTGGTTTTTAAAAGGCAAAATTTATATTCCTAAACAACCGCAATATGCTCAACTTCCATTTTATTCAATCTTTCTGAAACCTTAAGGTGATGCTGAATAGTTCCTTATGCTTGAGACAATGTTAATTGCAGTGGCGTTTACAAAGCAAGGATTGTTCTGGGGTGAATTAAGCTCCAAAAGGAGGCTGAAGTGTAAGCCATAAAGCCATGTACAGCAGGGGCACTCAGATGCCACAATCATTGTTTGTTTGGCAAATACACAGGCAGATTTTTAAAAAAATCTAGTTCACCCCTCTGAAGGCTGGCCCTGTGTAATATGATGTTGGTGTGAGGCAGAGATGACTAACGGGGCACAGATTTAAAGACTGGGGAGAAGGTTGACATATTGCATGTTATGTTAATAGGGGTGTTTGTTTATTGGAGGGAATACCTGTGAGACTTATCTGGGCTGTGGTAAGATGTGCTTCCTGATGTATAACGTACAAACGAACACATACCATTGGGTATCTTATGATGTCGTACTGCTCGGGGGAGGGGAGGAGAGTTGCTGACACTCAGGCCATAAAAGGGGACTCAATGCTACATCAGAAGTGTACTTATCAATAGTATGGCTCCTTCATACATCTTACCTTACAAATGTGTAACTATCAGTGTTTGTGAATATACTGGAGAGCTGAAAACATTCTCAGACTTGAACAATAAGTGAAACCCTAGTATTTCTAGCAACAGGCAAGCAGAATCTACCAGGAAGGATGAAAATAACTTGCTGCAGATGAAACCGATCTCATGCCCTAGAATGGCTCTACGGTGTATGTCTCACATAAACACCAGTATTTTATAACTATGCAGAAAACTTGCTGGAACTGTTCTGTATGATTTGTTCCATCAAGAGAGCTGTATTGCTTTTGGGAACCAAATCACCACTCCACATTATCGTGAGCTGTGGTATTTGACACTTACCGAAATAATGGTTTCAAAATCTTGGGGAAATCAGGATGCTAGTGAAATAATAGACTTCTGCTTTCAGGAATGCAGTGTTTGCAGTGTATCTGTGTCCTTGTGTAATAAATGGTTCTTAAATGCATGCCAAAAATGGCTTCTTCAAAACTGCTTTGAAGTAAGTAGTTTCTTGTACAACAGTCTCTACCACCTACTCATCACAACATATCCACATTGATTTCAGCCAGAAACCATTCTGGGATTGTAAGGGAGAAGTCTAGCAAATCAAGACAGTCTGAACTGACTTAAAACAGTGTGGGGATGCAGCACTGAATTCTCAGTATACTAGTTTGAAAACCACCATGAAAGATGCAACAAAGCAGCTTTGAACTTTGTTACAATGAAATGTGCTCAGTCACAGACACACTGTCCTCTCTTACAGGTGGTTCCATCAAGGTCCCAATCCCTACACTGGTGCACAGGACTGGCTTTACTCTGGCAACTACTGGGACAGAAACTACTTTAATTTACCTGACATTTATTAAAATGTCAAAGGGAGGCCATGACTAATGCAAATTAAGTCTTAATCTTTTTAATTTTCCTTGTTTCTAGTCAGTTTTTCCAAGAGATGAGAAGTTACTGAACAGGATATTAAGTATCTCCTGCAGTAAATATGGTGGTACAGATTTGAAAGGCTATGGCGAGGAGAACGTGGACAGAACTGCTCAGAGCTGTCATTTTTCTGATGGGTTAGCGCTACCATATTTGCTGAATACATCTATGTTAAGTCTCGGTGGATAGCAAATAGAACATTTGAAGGTGTTCTACTGATCCTTTCTTTTAATGATTATGCTGGCACAACAGCCCTTTGGGGTGGATTTATTGTGGCACAGAAATGTTTAAAAGCACAGGTACGAATTGCACTAGTCTGTGCTTAAAGCTAGGAGAGGGCAAGTTATTTTTGTAAAGATTTACTTAACTTTCATAAGATGGCTTTCTCTCAGAATCCTGGATTCCGGTCAGCGATTCCAGAACTACTATCCCCCAAATGTTCACGCTGTAGGTTACGCTGGTAACATTACTCAAAGTATTTATTCCATGTTTAGTGCAGTGTTTTGAATTTGTTCTTTCATGTTTTGTTACCAGCCTCATTTTGTTAAGGAATTAAGAGCCATTTAAAAATCTGATCTGAACTGAACACTAGTAAGAGGTTTAAAAAAAAAAATCTATTTACTGCACTAGAAAATACAGGTGCTTGGCACCATTGTTGTACAATTGCAAAAACTTTTTAAAAATCAGGACCCAGTGGAACAGAACTACTGGAGAAATTAAACTGCACCTGTGTGTGCACTGTACAAATGCATAAGACTTCCTCCTAGAAAGTGTGGTTTGAAGTCAGTAAGGCACATACGTGGAGACTACTGTACACACCAGCTTTAACTCCTTTTAATTGGGGTGCATTAAATCTTATAGAAATACGTAGTTATACAGACCTGGGGTACAGAGCTTCCAGCTGCTCTTTGTATACTATTTTAATTGCTGTCTGAAGGTTAGTGTTACATTAATTGCTACTAAATAAAGGCTTTCCAATGCTCTGATTTCTCAGATTCATTTTTTTTTTTTAATACTAGGGGTTGCATCAGCTGATACAGGTAGATGGCTTTGCTCCTATAAAGCCATCCTGCTGAGTGTGGCTTTAGCTTGAAGTGTCTGAAAGCTTGCAGTTCTGTGTTCATAAAGTATGTCGTTGCAGTGATTTCCCTGGTAAGAACTGTGCTCAGCAAACGAGGAAAACACTCTCACTGCAGGAGCTGAATCATACTGGGTTCTCATGCATCACTACAAGTAATCTGTTCTACTGAAGTTGGTCTCAAACTTTGAAGGATTTTGCTATCCTGAAATTATTCTGGAAATTTTATCTCCCAATCATCCCCCACCCCACTAGCCTCATGTGACACCCTTGACTCAAACACTGACCTAGGGGTTTTTGAAACTGATTAAGTTCCAGTGAAAGGACTCAGTTCCAAATATTGTGTGTTTGAAGAGATTGCTTCTTTCCCTATTTCTATCCATTATTCAGTGGCATATGCCTCCCAGGTAAGTTTCTTATCCAGAAGCTGGTATCTACTCCAGAGCCCCTCTCCTAGTGGCTTCCTTTATTTTCAAGCTGGGGCAGAGATGACTACCTGCTTCCTACATCTTAAAAAGAAGAGCAGGTACCAAGAGGAGGAGCAATCACTAGGGAACTCACAAGGCATAAAGACTAGGGCTCTTAAGAAAATTGCTTTGTGTTTGTATCTATTATCTTAAGATTAAGATGCTGGATAATTAAAATCAGCATCTTCTCTAAACATTTAAAATCCCCCAGAAATGACATTCTCAAGTGACCACTGACACTGAAATAAACTTGAGACTCCAAAGCTATAGCAAAACTATACTGTGTCTTCCATGGCAAATCTAAGGTCCATTATAATGGGTTTTAACTAAAGCACCTAGAGCTTTGGTTTCTTGTATGGCACAGGGCTGCATCTGCTGTCTGTCTAGTGAGATTTTTTTTTTTAAACCCTTAATCTCATTGACTCCCTTAATTAATAAATGAACAGTGTTGAATTAGTGCCACACCCCCAGCAGTAATTTCTTTGTTTTGGGACATTCCAAGTATAAGGACATTGCTTAATGAGTTTAAGTCCACAGCTTTGACTCTGAATCTATGCCAGGAACAGATCTGTTGCATAAGGCATGATCTACCCTGGAAAGGGATTGTGTGGAACTAATTTGAAATCAGTTTATTCTGTGGTTTTCTTATGAATGTATGTTTACAGAATATTACATGGTGCACTTGTCTATTAGCTAAACAGCTCCAGGGGCCTCAGACAACCAAATGCCCCTGCCACTGAGGGGAAGCATTCTTTTCTTGTGGGTTATAAATGAGATTGCCTTTGCTGCTGGTGGATGTTTTCCCCCCTTGGAAGCTTCATTATCTGCTTCTCTTCAACAATCTGTTTGTATTCTGCCAACATTTGAGAAATGCAAAAAAGGACATTCTAATGGATTGCATTCATTTTGAGTGCTTGTGGTAAGTTAATTTATTATTTTAAGATGCAGATTTCCATCCTGGGCTGTTCACATGACATCATCTCCTCTTAGCCTGTTAAAGAAATAATTAATTTAGTTAAGTACAGAGAGCATTATGTTTTCTCACTCTCCTCCCTCATCCCTGACACACACATGATCCTTTCGAGAAGGTGGGCTGTTGCCTACCAGGCTACAGGGGGGCAGCTGTGAAATATCACTCTACCATCCTAGACATTGCTCATGTCAGGCTTGTCTCCGCTAGAGTTGGAAGATGTATATGCCAGTTGGAGGAGACAGAGCTGGACTAGCTCTGCCCAAGCTTAAAATCAGAAGTGTAGCCACACTAGTACCACCTCTTTAAGGATTGTACTGGGGCTCACTATCCCCTTGCACCATTACATGTACACTGCTGTTTTTCATGGGCCTCTATCTTCAAGATGGAATTTACACCTGCGTGTACCATGGACATGGCGTATAAATCTACAGTGCCTGCTGCTTTGATTTCCCATTTCAAACATCTGACAGGTTTGATGTGCTAATTTTCATCTAACTACCAATTTATAGGATTTGCAAAGGCCAAGTACAACAGAGAAACCAGCTCAAAACTGCTTGCTCCAAAAAGGTTTGATCTAAAATCAGAAGTCTTTCACTACTTTCATTTAGGGGACAGAGGGTCAGTGTTTGCTCTGTATGCCAAGTATAGTAGCTTTGCATTAGTGCATCAGAATGGTAAGAGGAATGAGGCTGTCCCAACCACTGTCAAACTGGCTTCAAGTCAAACTATACTGGTGGCTAGAATGGTAGCCAAAGCCAAGCGAACTTAGGTTCAGTGGAAGTTATGTCCTCAGCAATTCTGAAATCCAGGCTACATTTTAGGAGCTTAACTTTAAGCCTCCAAGTTCAAAAACTTCAGCCTCTGGTTAAAGAAGTCTGACTATAAAGCAAAACTTAAGTTGCGAACATCTCCCTAGCAGACCCAACCACAATGTGAAACTGCCTACCTTCTCACGAGTCTGCTCTGCGGACCGGGCCAGAAGTAAATGTAATCTCTCCTGCTATACCATAGCTTCCTGCAAAGGGATTTATGGCTGCTTGGTTATCACCAGATGCTGAACCCCTCTTTGCGGACATTACCTCATCTAAGGGTATGGCAACTGAAAGAAAAACGGGGGTTGGTGGTCTAGCAGTTTCTTGTGCAACATTAGAATTGGGGTTTGGAGTGGCCATTTTCAGATCTGCTGGCCTGGCAACTGGTACAGGTACTGTAGTGAATCTCCTCACAGCACTCGTGTCATGCTGTGTAAGGACAGCATGGCCAGGAATAGACTTCCAGTCCTGTACATTCTGAACTGTAGAGCCCACTAATATGAAAGGTGGTGCATTTCCCCTCTTGCTTTCTTCCATCATCACATAAGTTGGAGAGGATACTTGTGGTGGTGGACCTTGTGGTGTCAGCTGCTGTTGTAGGAACGGTTGTTGCTCCTTCCCACTAGATATATAGAGGGTTGCTTGGGGATAAGGAGCACCAGTTCCAGCAGGAGGAAGGGGTGGTGGTGACTTTCGACCTTGTTGGCTCAAATCAGTTAGACAATAGAGAGTCCACACATTAGAATATGGTGGTGGTTGTCCCGCTTCAGTTGTTGCCATTGCTATAAAATAAAAATTTAAAAAATTGCTGGTATCAGGCGCTATGAATTGCAATCATATTGCAAACTCTTACATATAACATGCCTATACTTATGTATGCCATAAGAAAGCATGTTAGAGAAGACTGACTGGGATTTTTGCATAGCTGACATGAAAAGAACAGCAGCAGAACTGGTGCTGGAGTTATGGCCAAAGAGACCGTTAACTCTTCCTGTTCTAAGTCCCTCTTTTCAGTGGCTTTTAACATTTTCCTTTTGGGCTGCCAAGCCTGAGAGATTCTGAATGGCCAGCATCAGGGGAATTGCTACAGTCTGCCCCCCATCCAAAAGTCAGTTTTGTCAAAACTTAAATGTTTTGGTTTATTAAAACCAAACAGAAAAATGCATCTGGACCCAGGGTAATATTTTTATAGCTGGACATCCAAAGTTAAACAGCAATTTCTATTTAGCTGCCACACAAAGTACCATGGGAGCTTAACGTTTTACAGCCAATGTTTTCAAAGGATAATCTCAGAAAGAGAGTTTATCAACACCCAAACAGGGATCAGAAGAGGTGTGCTGCCTCCAACATAACTACAGCACCACAACACCGTTATTCCTTACTTCAGCCATGCAAATCCCTTGGTGTTACTTAACACAATAGTTTGGTAACATGCTTTGATAAGTCTTAACACCTCTACCTTTCCTGGGGCCTGGAAGGGGCTCAAGAGGGGTTCTGCAGTAGCAGCGGGAGTCAGGCAGGCACTTCTCACTGGAGAAGGGGACACAGGAGGGATTCTCCAGCTGGGAGCAGGGGGTGGGCTGGGCACTTGTCACAGAGGACAGAGAAGAGTGGGTTTGCAGCTGGGAGGAGAGAGTGTGCATAGGGTACTTGTCAGGTGAGGAGTTTGTTCCAGTGGCACCTCACCAGGAAGACAAGTGCCAGACCCTCTTCCCATCTGCAGAACCCCCTGCCAAGTGCCTCGTCCACCCACCTCAACCCATCTGCAGAACAGGACAGTGCAGGCAACCACCACCATTTCTTTTTTAAATGCAAAAACTCTATGTTAATGCAATGGCTAGGGTTTAAATCTTTCAAAGTGAGGCCACATTCAAAGTTCTGGCCACCCCCGCATCACCCTTCCTCAGCCACAAGGCACATGTATTACATCTTAAATCTCTGCCATTGCCTCAAACTGTGTGGCTCACTTTCAGCAAGACCCTTTCAGAGCTGTTCAAAAGCACACCCCCACATACCTTTTGTGCTGGGGCTTCCCACTCTGGCTCCTGGAGTAAATGCTGTCTGCACCTCTGATGCTACAACAAATCAATTTGCAGGAACCTGTGAACGCATGTTCCTCTGATGCAGGCAACACTAATCCAAGAGCAGTTATAGGTCTTACTCACAATTAGTCACACATTTTGTAACAAATTGCAGAGAGATCTAATATCTGTGCATTGGGGCCAGGCGATTGCAGAGGGAACCAAAGCTCCTTACGTGCTCTAAAGTGAGGAAGTTCAATCTCTCCCATAGCCTTGCACTGGCGTAGGTGCTTGCATTTAATAATTTAGCGATTGAGTTACAGCACTGTTAACCTGGAATATGAAATTTTCATTAAGATCGGGCTTTCTTACCTGACATAATAAAACCTTGCTCAGCTGATGCCATTTGCGCTGTAGTTTCCATTCTTTCAGGGTCACATTCTGCATCATCTGCACATGGATCTAAGAGTTTAGTGCATGTAAACTGACCTGCATTTAGTGAAGGCATTAGTGGCTGCTGAATCTCTATTAGACAAGCTACTTGTTCTAAAAAGGGAATTACTATTTGCTGCGGGAACTGCTCTACGTAAGGTGGAACCTCTCCTTCAGTAGCAGGCTCATCGTCAGTATGTATTGGCATAGCCTGAATGGTTGATGTAACCTCAATTTCGCTTTGGGAAGGCACAGCCTCTAATGGATCTTTAGGAGGAGATGGTGGTGGTGGTGGAGGAGGAGATGGTGGAGGAGCAGGTGGTGGTGGTTCATCCTGCAAGGGGTTTGAGGAAGCTTGATCTACATCACTTGTTGATCGTTCAGCCTGACTGCTGGAGGGCCCTAGGACAACATCACTTGTTGATCGTTCAGCCTGACTGCTGGAGGACCCTAGGACAACAGAGGCCTGACTTTGAACCGCTGACTCCAGCCTAATGGACTCTGCAGAACCCTCAGCGGCTGGGGTAAGTGTAGCGTCTTCAGCAGCACCTTCTACTGGTGCAGCTGTTGTGTTCTCTGAGCTCAGAGACAATTCAGGAAGAGACTGCACACTTGTTCCCACATCCTTCATAGAATGAACAGAATCAGTGTTACCTAACATCTGTGCAGCAAGCTGCGCAGGATCAGCTGGGACATAGGCAAGTTCAGGTCCCTTAGGGGATGGTTCAGGTCCCGTAGGGGATGGTTCATTTTCTAAAAGTTCGCAGTGAGTCGATGGGTATTGGGTAGTTTTGCTGCTGTATTCAGGTTCAGGGCCTTCGTGCAACTGGTCCTCCTCTGTGTCTGTGGATTTTTCCTTTTGTTTTGGTTCCTCAGAAAGTGGAGACACCACACTTATATCTTGCATAAACTTGTCTCCAAGGTCAGCTCTCTTTTCTGGCATTCTATCAGTCCAGCCCTCTACTAATTAAAAGAACGCAACAGTAAGTTAGCAGGTGCTTCCAACGATCGCTGTACAACCTGCCTGTTTAATACTTTATCAAGGCTTTAAAGCAGGGGTAGTCCATAGGCAGATTGCGGGCCAAATTCAGACCACCAGAGGCTTTGAACTGACCCTGAAATCTTTTTATTTATTTTTATTATTTTCTCTGGAGTCAGGACCTTGACTACACTTTGACCAAGATATTTGGACCTTGACAAAAAAAAAAAATGACTACCCCTGCTTTCAAGTGAATTTGTCAGGTCATTCTAGATTCAAGAGGTAGACCATAGGATTTCTGTTTGCCTGTTAACACACAAGCTAAAAGTCATGGAGCAGGAGATGTAAAATTTTACTAGTGCTAAACCCACCCTCTCTTTCCCCACATCATAGCAGCCATCTTCTTCCCCACACCATCACCACCACCAAAAAAAAAAAAAAGTTGTGGGCAAAAAAACAGAAGAGTCAATAGGAAAAGGCAAATCAATCCAACTTCAAGCAAGTACTTAACCTGAGAAATGTATCATTCCCTTTGGAACCTACCTGGAGCATCAAAGCATTCTGGATTCATACAAATTATGTTGGGGACACACATCACAAATCCCATGAAACTGGAGTGTTTGCATAGCCCCTGCCCCACAGGTCTTACCTAAAGAAGCAGCATGTATGTGTCAGGGGGAGACGCGGAGCAAGGTTTTGGCAGTAGAGATGGGGGGGTGGATTTTGGAGAGAGAAATAGGAAAAACTGATGGGATTTTCATGGGTATTATGGTTGAAAACATGAAAAAGAGGAGGAGAAGAGAAGGAGCTCCTTTTTTTAAATTGTGTTTAGTCTGTTGGCCACTGCACATGCAAAAATGGCATCGCATGGAGGGAAGTGGGAAACTGCAGGGAAGAGAGAGAGATCTTGAGGGCAGGGGGAGTGAGTTGGTGTTGAGATGGTACCTAATGTCATGTGTGGATAAGATCACCCAGAGAGGTTCCAGAGGAAGAAGGAGCAGGAATGCAGAAGAGCTATAACAAATCTAGAACCCTCTATTCATGCCAAATTTGAACTCTAATAGCAAAAAAACTCTCTAAATTACACACACTGACTGGCAACCCAGCCTCTCTCAATGCACACACCATTTACAACCCAGCCCCGCAATCAGAAAGCTCCCTTCACTGCTGCAGGAAAAAATAGGAGATAAACACATGTAAGTGATCTTCTACAGGCACAACCGCTGCCTTGCGTCCTTAGCACTTTCCTCCCCCACCATCCACCCTATTGCTTTCCCAGGAGCATTTGTTCTGTGCTGGGGCACATCGACTAATCCCTTCAAAGGCAGTCACCAGTTTAGGACACAGCATCAGAGTGATGAGGATCATTCTCCCTGTACCTAATGCCCAGGTGTGCAGCACACTACTTAATAAATTGCATTGTTCTTACCTTTCAGTTAGTCATTATGATTTGTTTTTACTGTATCACCAAGAGGCTCCCACTGAGATTGGGGTCCGTGTGTTAGGCACTACTGTATAGACATTGTGAAACAATTCCTGTCCCAAACTGCTGACAGTCTGAATAGACAAGACAGACAGAGCAGGACACGAAAACAGAGCCACAGAGGCAAAGTGACTTGCCCGAAGTTGGAGCAGGTAAGGGGGCAGCACTCAAATCTTCCAATTCCTACTCTGGTATCTAGACCACATGGCCTCCTGTCAGTTCTGAGAAACACAACCAGTAATAATTTCTTCTCTCAGAGCACCAGCCCAAGCTACCGAAATAGCTTTAGAGTCCTTTTAGCTGGAGCCAGGTGCATTTTCAAAACTTACTTTCTGCACAGTTCTACCTGTGATGTCACAAAGACAACCTGCAAGTCTTAAGAGACCTGGTCCAAGCCTGTGGCATCATGACAAAATACTGGAGGGGGGGAAGAGACCCTTAGCTTCCAAGAAGCACCCTTTCCCCTTATCTAAAGGCTGGGAGGAGAAAAGCCTGCCATTTTTGTGGCCGATGACTGAATACCTTTCCAACAACTTCCTTTACAACTCCAACAGGGTCACATGCAACTGAATAGAGGGGGAGGGGCAGGGGTGAGCAAACTGAGGCCAGAAGACTGGGTCATAATGGAGTCGATAGGTGAGTGAAAGGTCAGTTCAAGACGATGCAAGCAGATGACTGATGGGTCTCCAGGCCAATAAGACCAGACTAATTTCTGATATATGACATCATTAATGCAACACCTGCTAGTACTCTACAACTGAGATTTGGCCCCTTGTGACACAGTCATGTTACAATCTCTGCTAGAGAAATTCTTTGCTAAATGGAAATATGGCACTTCAAGTGCCAAAAACAAGCATTGTGTAGACGAGACCCTAAACTGAGAGCCTGGATTCCCCACTACCCAGCTGCAGCACCAAAGCCATCTGTCTGCAGGGATTCCTGTATGTACTTTAGGGTCCCATCCTGTGAGGGGTCAAAGGAAGGCATTTGGCATCTCATAAAATTAGGCCCATACTTCGTAAAGGTACATTGTGATGACAGATCCTAAATAACTTTAAGTTACTATTCATAATGAAAATGGTCAAAAGATCATTTAAAGGGGATTGTTCATGACCATGCAGGTTTGAATGTTTTAATCACAATACACTGTATTTTAAAACATAGGAGCTTAATAAGAGCAGCATTTGACACCTTTCTTACCTCTTGTGAAATGAAATTCTCTAACCAGGTCTGTTATATCCAAATTAGGATTTTCTGGAGGTAAAAGTATAAATTAAGATGGACAGTTTGATTAGCATTCTGCAGTAACAGCTTTTCAAATGTACCGAATAAGTATCACAGCATATAAGCAAGAACAAACCTTCTCTAAATGCAATTAGCTCTCTGAAGTAGAGAGCTGCAAACTCAGTGATATTGCTTGGACTGGTTTTGAGAACAGCTCTGCTCACTCCCTCGAGTAAAGTCTTGAGGCCATATGGAACAACAAGCCTGGGTTTTGAAGAATGCATCTTTGTCGATTGGCAACAAATCACTCTCACAACTACAACAAAAAATATCTGAGTAAGTACTGTGTGTAGCCTCCTAGGCTAGTTCCAGGCTTTATCACCATGGCAGATGATGCTGATTCTCCTGGGCCCTCTCAATCCCCAAGACACACTAACTTCCAATGAGAAAAGGAGTACTTGTGGCACCTTAGAGACTAACCAATTTATTTGAGCATAAGCTGTCGTGAGCTACAGCTCACTTCATGGGATGCATTCAGTGGAAAATACAGTGGGGAGATTTATATACACACAGAACATGAAACAATGGGTGTTACCATACACACTGTAAGGAGAGTGATCACTTAAGGTGAGTGATTACCAGCGGGAGGGGGGGGACCTCTTGTAGTGATCATCAAGGTGGGCCATTTCCAGCAGTTGACAAGAACGTCTGCGGAACAGGGGGCGGTGGGGGGATAAACATGGGGAAACAGCTTTACTTTGTGTAATGACCCAACGTGTTGCTCAGAAAAGTTCAGCCATTGCCCAAAACGAAGTCAGCGAGTTCCTATTAAAGCACCAGCTCTCAGGGACATCACCAGTTTCTTAAGCACTTTTGAATTCTTCAACTTCTCTTTGGGGTTATTTTAAACATAATTCAGCCACTAATTTTATAAATCCAGATTTTACGAGACACTGAGCTAAAAACTGGTCCTCGGTTCCCCCGTCTGCAAGGTGGGACTGGCACAGACATCGCTGAAGGCCCGGGAGATCCCTGATGGAAAGGGGGGGCGCGTTACACTCAAGTCAAAGTGCCCGTGGGCGGCGCGGTCCGTCGCCACCACCCCCGGCTCGGCTCGGCTCGGCTCGGCCAGGCAGCGCCCTGCACAGCCGGGACCGGCTCCGCCCCACCCGGGGTGTGTTCTCCGCCTGGGACAGGCCCCGGGGAACCGAACTGAACCAACTAGGGGGCGAAATCTTGCCCCCCTGCGCAGCGGCCCTTTAACCTGTTCGCCCCCGAATATCAACCGGGGCCGGGGGCAGCGGCTCCAGCCCAGACCTTTGCGCTTCCTCCTCCTCCGCCACCGCCTCCCTTGCCGGAGCCTCCTCTACAGGGCTCCGCCGCAGGCGGGGCCTTTTGTAGGTGGGGGGTCGTGGTGGGCGGGGCCAGGGGAGGTGACGGAGTGCCATTTGTGAAGTCACAACGTCTTCTCCGCACACACCTACCCAGGCCGGGTGGTCACCAATGGCGAGGGGCGTGGCCGCCCCGGGCTCACAGCCAATGAGAAACAGGGATTTCCCCTGCGCTTTCCCCGGCAGCGTGTCAGCAGCTGGCTTCAGGGCAGAGGTGGCGGCTTCTTGGCCGGTACTCCCAGCGCCGGGCTTCCCCGCTCTCTCCAGCTGGGAGAAACTGGGCCCAGCTTCGTTTTGACTTCGATTCCACCGTTCCACGCGGGGTCTGGGTTACCGAAATACCGTCTGAAAACAACCAGGCCCCCGTCTGTAAATAAAGGATTGATCGATAAGTGATGACCGCCTCCCACCCGAACTAGAAGTTCGGGCTTTCCTTGCATGAGGTGGGGCGGGGAACTTTTACGTTTTTATGCCCGTATAAAAATGTCCCCACCCGTCTAATTTTTTAAAGTTTCAGAAATGCCAAATTTTAAAAACTAGCCGCAAAACGCACCTGGATGAGGCTGCTGCCATAGGCTTTTTCCCCAGTCTAAATTGGAGCTTTTAGGCAGAGCAGAGCTAGCCCACTGGGGGCCCTAAGCAGGAATATTTCCCCCTCTTCCCCCCACCTCCACCCACATCATACAAAGCTGCTCAGGGCCCTAAGCAATAGCTTAGTCTGCTTTTGCCTAGTGCCTGCTCTGCTCTTAGGGTTTCATGTAAGCAGCAGAAAGTACTGCAGAGACTGAATTGTAGTAGCCACTATTAACTAGAATTGTATTAGCTCTGCTTTCTTACATAACTCAGGCTTTCACCTTTGAACAATATTAAAAAACTACTTATCTGAAAAACTAAACATACCAACGTTTCTCACCCCCATTGCATATAAAATAATAGGAGAGGAGAAGAGCGAGGGGAGTAGTTAAAACAGATTGGAGATTTTGCTACAGTAGATTTCAGTTTCCTTGACTATGACAGACTGTCAAAGTCAGCATAATCCTAAAATCAGAGTTATCAGTGTGCTAGCCTTCACTGCCCTCATCAGACTTTCCACTTTGTGCTGGGTCTAGGTGGCGCTCTGGCCAAAACGTGACCCAGAACAGTATGAGTTCAGATCTGGCCTGCCTCGAGCTGGAGACCAGACTTTCTCTAGCACAACTGCCTCTGTACCAGGCTCCCAAAACAAATTACCACATCATAAAGGGCAACTTCTTTTCTGGCTTGTTTGTAGAAGCAGAAGACAATTCATTATACACAAGGGCTTTGCCAGCCTCTTACAGGTATCTTAAGGCTTGTCTTCATTGCAACAGTTAGTTTGCATTAGTCCAGTTACTCCTTTGGAGCTAATTCAAGTGAGTAGACACATGGCCAGTGAATTGGTTACTGGAGTAATTGGATTAGTAGTTGAGTTCTAACTCAGCTGCTGTATCCCCATTTCATTACTAGCTTGAGCACGGTGCTTAATTTGTAATGAAAGAGGTGCTGGGGCTCAAGCAATTTTTTTTACTTCCATAACTGATGCGGCAAGCACAGTTGCTGGGGCTCTGAACTGCCACACCTAGAGGTGCCAGGGCGCAGCTCTGGCAAAAATTACGCATGGCTTCAGCATCAGCAGCACTCAAGCCCACCCCGTCCCTGAAGGGCCAGTTAGCTCAAAGCACCACTTAACTTGAGCTAGAAAGTTGTGTGTGGATGGGGGTTGGGTTAGGGGCAAAACGTGAGTTATAGCTCAAGCTACCATGCAGTGAAGACAAGCCCTTAGAGCTTTATTTTATGTGCCTTCCTCCGCCACCCCCTCCCATTCTGGGGGCTGAAGGAGTTCTGTATTTTTAATATCACACCTATATAGATTGCAGACACATCTGCACTATGAGGATTATAATGGCATAACTATGGCACCACAGCTATGCCAGAGTAACTCCGTAGTGTAGACACAGCCTACAACAAACTCAGCTGCACTAGGCTAGCAGCACTTCAGTGGGTGCTTAAATAAAGTCTCACACAGCACATCTAGCTCATAGGAAACTTTCTAAGGAATATTGCAATTCATGACATCAGCATATTGCATCGAAGGCTTGGTCAACTGACAACGTTATTCTGTGGAGTTGCCTGAGTTTGTGTATTTAAAAGGTATGTATGGGGTAGGAGAAGGGGTGTCACAGTTCTGTTAACATGTCTATCACCTGGGCATCCAAGGACAATTAGAATTACTGAAATCTTTCAATAACCTTACCTTTCAAAGATTTCCAAATACATTTTTACTCCATTTCTGTATCCCCTACTATAAACAACCACACAAGCCTCCTCTTCCTTCTTCTATAAAAATGGCACTTCCCTTTTGTGGAGGACATTTAATCTGTCTGGTCATATCTGAACTTTTAGTCAGAGGTATGGGTAGGAGTTTTTGTGACCTTACTAAATAAGTTTGTGTAGACTGACGTGAACAAACCATTATTGGGTTTTCTACATTTTTTTATTTATTAAAATAGTATGACCTCATATAGTACATTGCAGTTGTTCAACCCTTCTCCCTTAATTTTGCTAATGGATTACTATTAAATAAAACTATTTAAAGTGGCAGGTAAAATCAGTTAGAATTTAAGTCTATAAAACAACTTGATGTGAAATATTTTCACGTTTACAAGTTGGGAATGAAGGAAATAAGGAAAAGTAATACAATTTTAAAATAAAATTGCTGAAAATTAGGTCCTTTTTACAATCTTAGTGAACCATGTGACCTGTCAGCACTTCAGAACATTATGTATTTCAGATTCTTTCTAAGAAATTCATTCAATGGGTGATAGGGTGGTGTTGTTTTTTAAAGCCTATCATAGATTAGGATGTCCAAATGTTGTTAGCAATTTAGACTAAGTTGTATATTTCAGTTCAAAAACCTCAAAGTATTTTAGTGCCATTAAACATTTGAAGCAGGTCATTATTTTGTTGCTTAAAGCTCTTTATAATACATTAAACTCAGTAGGAATTCATTCACAAGTAACAGGTTTCAGAGTAGCAGCCGTGTTAGTCTGTACTCACAAAAAGAAAAGGAGTACTTGTGGCACCTTAGAGACTAACAAATTTATTTGAGCATAAGCTTTTGTGAGCTACAGCTCACTTCATCGGAAGTGAGCTGTAGCTCACGAAAGCTTATGCTCAAATAAATTTGTTAGTCTCTAAGGTGCCACAAGTCCTCCTTTTCTATTCACAAGTAACAGATCCAACCACATACTGTAATTTTATTTCTGTTGTCTCTGGTCAAAACACCATAGGGGCCTATATTTTGAAACTTTAAAGAGTGTTAATAGCCTTGAATTTCATCCTATTCATTTCAGACCATTTTTCCAGTTTGTCAAGATAATTTTGAATTCTAATTGCTTAATCTGAGCTTCTGAAATGGATTATTAAGGCACTGAGGGGGGGGAAATTCAACTCCCTCGTAAGCTAACTTCTGAAAAAGACCTACATAGATAAAATATATGCATGACATACAAGATTCTTCATGAAAGCTGAAAAGTAGTAATTACATACCTTCCGTTGTACTCTTGGGTCCTTATATCTCTGTTCAGGCTTGGCAAGAATTCCGATAAGTCTGAGGTTCTAAGATGCTGCATGCAATGGCAGTTGATTTGTGCCATCTCTGGTGAAGTACTCAGGCTGCCTAAAGTGATCAGTTCCTTTTGAATAAGAGGTGAAAATATTCCCCTAGCAAGAAACAATAAAAAATTAATATGAAGTCACAGTACCTATAAGTTGGTGTGTAGGAAGGTCCATACGTGGTAATCCACTGAGAAATGTACCATCTGAAAAAAAAAACCCTATCACATAACCAATTATCTCTTCACTAAAGAAACTCCTCCTTTCAAAGGCTTCTCACTCTTGGACAATAAAGACCTGGACTACACTACAAAAATAACCATGTTAAAATATGAAATATTGGTATAGCACAATTGTTGTAGGTTTGCTTGCCATAAACAGAAAAAAAACCAAAACAGAAACCAACCAAATATGGCTGGGGCTATGTTTTAACCTTGGTAGATACCTAGGTTTGAACATGCTTTCCTAGCACAGTTATACCTTGTTTATGGCCACGCAAACAACACACACATCTGGGCCCACAATCATGTTTCACAGCTGTGTTTTAAAAACTTGGTTGTTGTAGTAAAGTGAGAGATTTAAAATTTCCAAGTACGTCTCTAAAAGAAAAAAGTCCAACTACTTTCTCACAGGCAGTGAGAAACAAAGAATAAAGTGAACAGGTCATGACTAGTAAGATTAACTAGATTTATTTTCACATATGGAGAAATAAGATACATCATCTTAAAAGTCTAATAGAGGACTAAAATAATAGATAAATAAAATTCATGGGTGTGGGAGGTACGACAATTAAGGTAACCCCCTGCCTGGCAAAGCAGTCTACATATGGATTCCAGTTTGGAAGCCAAATTTAAGCAATAGGATTTAGTATGCAGAAAAGACCACAATGGCTGCTTTACAAGTGTCCTGGATGCACCTGCCTCCTACAGCAGAGGCTTTGACATAACTTCCAGGTTCCAGGTCTGCAAAGCTGTAACAGTGAAATTGCAACCCAACTGATGTTTAAACATAGTCCTCTTGGAAAAAGCAAAACTTATTAGTGTCAACTGAAACAAAAAGCTCGGTGGGTTTTCAAAGACCTTCAGTCCACACCAAACAAAGACTCATCTGTGTTGAGCTTGAGAAGACAGGCTTTTCCAGGTTGAGAATGTGTGGTGAAGGGGAAATCAGTCTGGATGACTGATTCATTTATGTCGAACTCCATTAGCACCTTTGGAAGCAGCCTAAGATAAATCCACCACTCCACTTTTACTTGAAGAGTTTAGAATAAATTGGACCAGACATTAGGGCCTGAAGTTCACTCCTACCAGCTGAAGTTCCTTCCCCCAGAAAAATGAACTTCCGTGAAAGAAACGAACTCACAGGTGCAGAGAGATTCAAAAGTATCAGCTTAGTTAAGACAACATTAAATAGTCTATAATACAAAGGCTATTTAATAGGAAGGGTTTCAGTGTATCAAGCCGCAATGAACCTGACAACTTGACACTGCAAAGAAACTGGTCTATTTTCAGTATATTAAATTAAAGGCCAAAACATCAGCCAAAGGATTTGAATTTATCTTTAACACTGACCCTAGCAATGAAGGCAAATGAGCAGTTTTTATGTGGGGCATGAAAAGGATCCTCAGATACCTTTTACAACTTATAACTAAACCTTTCTTACTTGTTACTAAGTCTTTCTGACAGATTCCCTTGAGCAATTAGGATGAGATGAAACACCTTTTACAAAAACACCCCAGCTTTAGACTTCTACCTTGTTAGGAGTCATGCTCATAGGGAATGGTATCGTAAATTGGAGTGTAAAGAGGTGCCTTGGGTCTGTGTGATCAGATATGGCAAGTCTCTGAATCTAAAAGGTTAACCCACTGTCACCCCTAAGTTGGGAACCATATTTGTCTTTGGTTGTAGAAGCATAAAAGGATTTTCCCATTTGTCTCTCTTGTATCTGGTTTGGAATTTTGCTACAAATGGCATCAGTGGATGGAATAGAAATCTGTTTCCAATACAATATTGAAAGGATTAGATTTTTATCTGGAAATCTCAACAAATGTCAGTTTCACTGTACACAAACAAACAAACATTATTTCCATTGATAAATCAAAATTTACAGATAGTAAAAGCAGGAAAAGTGCTGCTTGAAAGCTTATTATTTAGGGATATTTACTTTGTCACCATCATATGTCAAAATATACAATCTCAACATCTACAGTCATTAAATAATTATTTGCTGGCATCCCCATAATTTCCTGCAACTGTGAACATTTACACTGATAAAAATAAAAAAAGCTTAAAAATAATTATCTGTAGAAATTATAAAAATAATCAAATTCTGCTAAGCCTAAATATTTTGCTACTGACCAGTGTAGAGCACAAGCCATTGATAATTGTCCAGAGGTGATATGACCAGGTCTTTCTCTCATATCCCACTCCTAAAGACCCAATTCACTACCTCCTCACTCTTTGGGTATGTCTACACTACGAAATCAGGTCGAATTTATAAAAGTCGGTTTTTAGAAATCGGTTTTACATATTCGAGTGTGTGTGTGTCCCCACAGAAAATGCTCTAAGTGCATTAAGTGCATTAACTCGCCGGAGTGCTTCCACAGTACCGAGGCTAGAGTCGACTTCCGGAGCGTTGCACTGTGGGTAGCTATCCCACAGTTCCCGCAGTCTCCGCTGCCCATTGGAATTCTGGGTTGAGATCCCAATGCCTGATGGGGCTAAAACATTGTCGTGGGTGGTTCTGGGTACATATCGTCAGGCCCCCATTCCCTCTCTCCCTCCGTGAAAGCAACGGCAGACAATCGTTTCGCGCCTTTTTTCCTGAGTTCCCTGTGCAGACGCCATACCACGGCAAGCATGGAGCCCGCTCAGGTAACCGTCACCGTATGTCTCCTGGGTGCTGGCAAACGTGGTACTACACAGTTTGCTACACAGTAGCAGCAACCCCTTGCCTTCTGGCAGCAGACGGTACAGTACGACTGGTAGCTGTCCTCGTCATGTTGGAGGTGCTCCTGGCCACATCGGCCAGGAGTGCCTGGTCAGATATGGGCACAGGGACTAAATTTGGAGTGACTCGACCAGGTCATTCTCTTTAGTCCTGCAGTCAGTCCTATTGAACTGTCTTATGGTGAGCAGGCAGGCGATACGGATTGCTAGCAGTCCTATTGCATCATCTTCTGCCGGGCAGCCATGAGATGTGGATGACATGCAGTCCTTCTGCACCGTCTGCTGCCAGCCAAAGATGTAAAAGATAGATGGAGTGGATCAAAACAAGAAATAGACCAGATTTGTTTTGTACTCACTTGCTTCCCCCCCCCCCCCCTCCAGTCTAGGGGACTCATTCCTCTAGGTCACACTGCAGTCACTCACAGAGAAGGTGCAGCAAGGTAAATCTAGCCATGTATCAATCAGAGGCCAGACTAACCTCATTGTTCCAATAAGAACAATAACTTAGGTGCACCATTTCTTATTGGAACCCCCCGTGAAGTCCTGCCTGAAATACTCCTTGATGTAAAGCCACCCCCTTTGTTGATTTTAGCTCCCTGAAGCCAACCCTGTAAGCCGTGTCGTCAGTTGCCCCTCCCTCCATCAGAGCAACGGCAGACAATCGTTCCGCGCCTTTTTTCTGTGTAGTCGCCATACCAAGGCAAGCATGGAGGCCGCTCAGCTCACTTTGGCAATTAGGAGCACATTAAACACCACACGTATTATCCAGCAATATATGCAGCACCAGAACCTGGCAAAGCGATACCAGGCGAGGAGGTGACATCAGCGCGGTCACGTGAGTGATCAGGACATGGACACAGATTTCTCTGAAAGCATGGGCCCTGGCAATGCATGCATCATGGTGTTAATAGGGCAGGTTCATGCCGTGGAACGCCGATTCTGGGCTCGGGAAACAAGCACAGACTGGTGGGACCACATAGTGTTGCAGGTCTGGGACGATTCCCAGTGGCTGCGAAACTTTTGCATGCGTAGGGCACTTTCATGGAACTTTGTGATTTGCTTTCCCCTGCCCTGAGGTGCAAGACTACCAAGATGAGAGCAGCCCTCACAGTTGAGAAGCGAGTGGCAATAGCCCTGTGGAAGCTTGCAACACCAGACAGCTACCGGTCAGTCGGGAATCAATTTGGAGTGGGCAAATCTACGGTTGGAGCTGCTGTGATGCAAGTAGCCAACACAATCACTGAGCTGCTGATATCAAGGGTAGTGACCCTGGGAAATGTGCAGGTCATAGTGGATGGCTTTGCTGCAATGGGATTCCCTAACTGTGGTGGGGCCATAGATGGAACCCATATCCCTATCTTGGGACTGGACCACCAGGGCAGCCAGTACATAAACCACAAGGGGTACTTTTCAATAGTGCTGCAAGCTCTGGTGGATCACAAGGGACGTTTCACCAACATCAACGTGGGATGGCCGGGAAAGGTACATGACGCTCGCATCTTCAGGAACTCTGGTCTGTTTCAAAAGCTGCAGGAAGGGACTTTATTCCCAGACTAGAAAATAACCGTTGGGGATGTTGAAATGCCTATAGTAATCCTTGGGGATCCAGCCTACCCCTTAATGCCATGGCTCATGAAGCCGTACACAGGCAGCCTGGACAGTAGTCAGGAGCTGTTCAACTACAGGCTGAGCAAGTGCAGAATGGTGGTAGAATGTGCATTTGGATGTTTAAAGGCACGCTGGCGCAGTTTACTGACTCGGTTAGACCTCAGCGAAACCAATATTCCCACTGTTATTACTGCTTGCTGTGTGCTCCACAATATCTGTGAGAGTATGGGGGAGACATTTATGGCAGGGTGGGAGGTTGAGGCAAATCGCCTGGCTGCTGGTTACGTGCAGCCAGACACCAGCGCAGTTAGAAGAGCACAGGAGGGCGCGGTACACATCAGAGAAGCTTTGAAAACCAGTTTCATGACTGGCCAGGCTACGGTGTGAAAGTTCTGTTTGTTTCTTCTTGATGAAACCCCCCACCCCTTGGTTCACTCTACTTCCCTGCAAGCTAACCACCCTCCCCTCCTCCCTTTAATCATTGCTTGCAGAGGCAATAAAGTCATTGTTGCTTCACATTCATGCATTCTTTATTCATTCATCACACAAATAGGGGGATGACTACCAAGGTAGCCCAGGAGGGGTGGTGGAGGAGGGAAGGACAAGGCCACACAGCACTTTAAAAGTTTACAACTTTAAAATTTATTGAATGCCAGCCTTCTTTTTTTTTGGGCAATCCTCTGTGGCGGAGTGGCTGGTTGGCCGGTGGCCCCAACACCACGTTCTTGGGCGTCTGGGTGTGGAGGCTATGGAACTTGGGGAGGAGGGTGGTTGATTACACAGGGGCTGTAGTGGCAGTCTGTGCTCCAGCTGCCTTTGCTGCAGCTCAACCATACACTGGAGCATACTGGCTTGGTCCTGCAGCAGCCTCAGCATTGAATCCTGCCTCCTCTCATCACGCTGCCACCACATTTGAGCTTCAGCCCTGTCTTCAGCCTGCCACTTACTCTCTTCAGCCCGCCACCTCTTCTCGCGCTCATTTTGTGCTTTCCTGCACTCTGACATTGTCTGCCTCCACGCATTCATCTGTGCTCTGTCAGTGTGGGAGGACAGCATGAGCTCAGAGAACATTTCATCACGAGTGCGTTTTCTTTTCTTTCTAATCTTCACTAGCCTCTGGGAAGGAGAAGATCCTGTGATCATTGAAACACATGCAGCTGGTGGAGAAAAAAAAAGGGATAGTGGTATTTAAAAAGACACATTTTATAAAACAGTGGCTACACTGTTTCAGGGTAAACCTTGCTGTTAACATTACATACATAGCACATGTGCTTTCATTACAAGGTCGCATTTTGCCTCCCCCTACCGCGTGGCTATCCTCTCAACCCTCCCCCCTCCCAGTGGCTAACAGCGGGGAACATTTCTGTTCAGCCACAGGTAAACAGCCCAGCAGGAACGGGCTCCTCTGAGTGTCCCCTGAAGAAAAGCACCCTATTTCAACCAGGTGACCATGAATGATATCTCACTCTCCTGAGGATAACACAGAGAGATAAAGAATGGATGTTGTTTGAACACCAGCAAACATACACTGCAATGCTTTGTTGTACAATGATTCCCGAGTACGTGTTACTGGCCTGGAGTGGTAACATGTCCTACCATGGAGGAAGCAATAAGGCTGCCCTCCCCAGAAACCTTTTGCAAAGGCTTTGGGAGTACATCCAGGAGAACCACGAATGCCAGGGCAAAGTAATCCTTTCACATGCTTGCTTTTAAACCATGTATAGTATTTTAAAAGGTACACTCACCACAGGTCCCTTCTCCGCCTGCCTGGTCCAGGAAGCAGCCTTGGGTGGGTTCGGGGGGTACTAGCTCCAGGTCCAGGGTGAGAAACAGTTCCTGGCTGTCGGGAAAACCGGTTTCTCCACTTGCTTGCTGTGAGCTATCTACAACCTCCTCCTCCTCATCATCATCATCTTCTTCGTCCCCAAAACCTGCTTCCGTGATGCCTCCATCTCCATTGAAGGAGTCCAACAACACGGCTGGGGTAGTGGTGGCTGAACCCCCTAAAATGGCATGCAGCTCATCATAGAAGTGGCATGTTTGGGGCTCTGACCCGGAGCGGCCGTTCGCCTCTCTGCTTTTCTGGTAGGCTTGCCTCAGCTCCTTAAGTTTCATGTGGCACTGCTTCGGGTCCTTGTTATGACCTCTGTCCTTCATGCCCTGGGAGATTTTGACAAAGGTTTTGGCATTTCGAAAACTGGAACGGAGTTCTGATAGCACGGATTCCTCTTCCCATACAGCGATCAGATCCCGTACCTCCCGTTCAGTCCATGCTGGAGCTCTTTTGCGATTCTGGGACTCCATCAGGGTCACCTCTGCTGATGAGCTCTGCATGGTCACCTGCAGCTTGCCACGCTGGCCAAACAGGAAATTGAAATTCAAAAGTTCGCGGTTCTTTTCCTGTCTACCTGGCCAGTGCATCTGAGTTGAGAGTCCTGTCCAGAGCGGTCACAATGGAGCACTCTGGGATAGCTCCCGGAGGCCAATACCGTTGAATTGTGTCCACAGTACCCCAAATTCGACCCGACAAGGCCGTTTTAAGCGCTAATCCACTTGTCAGGGGTGGAGTAAGGAAATCGATGTTAAGAGCCCTTTAAGTCGAAATAAAGGGCTTCATCTTGTGGATGGGTGCAGGTTTACATTGATTTAACGCTGCTAAATTGGACCTAAAGTCCTAGTGTAGACTAGGGCTTTGATTTCCAAAATGGGTGGTCATGATTCAGGTAGACAACCTGATTGAGTCCATGACTGATCATCTCCACCTGTCTATAGCTGTCATAGAGGTGGCCATTAGGAATGTTTCATGGAACCATGCACAATCCCACATCTATGGGGCTGTCACAGGATGCATAATTGTATTTCTCTCTGCTAGCTTATATAAACCATGGTGGCCTAGTTGTCTGCCTGAATCATGACCACCCATTTTGGGACATCAGCAGTTAAGCAAGTGATTAGGGGCTCTTCACCAGTTGCTGTACAGTTGCTGGATTTGGGAGGGGAAAACCCTGACATGGCCTCTCCACCCTAGGCAAGCTGCATGTGTAATAATTACAATAATTTGAATTGGAGAATTTTGAAGTACATTCCTAATTACAGGTAACTAAATACTTCTTGTCTAGCAGTAACTACGTAGAATGTTAAACAGCAACTAACAAAGTTAAATATTTTTAAATTAGCAAAAGGTTGGATGACTTATATCCATGAGTTTTAAAAGAATTGGCTAAAGAACTTGATTGGTGATATTTAAGAAATTTTTCAACACTAGGGAAGTTCCAGAGGACTGAAAAAAATTGTTCCAGTATTTAAAAAGGGTACTTGAGATGACCTGGATAACTATAAGGCAGTTACCCTGACATCAGATCTGGGCAAAATCATGGAAAGGCTGCTATAGGATGCAATCAGTAAAGAACAATGCCATTCAACGTGGGTTTATGGAAATTAGATCTTATCAAACAAATGTGATATATTTTTTAATGAGATTATGTTTGGTTGATAAAGGTAACTTAATATACTTAGACTTCTTAGTACTGCTTCATATTCTGATACAAAAAATTAGTACTATACAAACTCAATGTAGTACATAGTAAATGGATTAAACTGGCTAACTGCTAGATCTCAAAAAGTAATTGTAAATTGCAAATCACCATCCAATGCAATGTTTCTGGTGGGGGCTCTCAGGGACCTATTCTCAGCCCAAGGCTATCCGATATCTTTATCAATGTCCTGGGAGAAAATATAAATTCAACGCTAGTACAGTTTGAACAGGACACAAAAACTGGTGGACTGGAAAATAATGATAGGTCATTGCTGTAGCGCAATATAGATTGCTTGGTAAGGTGAGCTCACTTGAACACAGCCAAATGCAAAATCATGCATATAGAAATAGAGAATATAAGTCACACTTTTAGTCCTTGTCCTATAGCTTGGAAAAGCAGTGACTGAGAGAGTTAGGGGTCATGGTGGACCAACTGCACATGGTCTCCCACGGTGAAGAGAAGTAATGTGATCGTTGGATGTATAAGGAGACTTCAAGTAGATGTCAAGAGGTGGCATTATGATTGCAAATGGAATTAGTGAGACCATTACTGGAATGCTGCACCCAGTTTTGGTGTTCACACTTTAAAAAATGACAACAAATTGAAAAGGGTTCAGAAAAGAGCTACAAAAATTATTAGGAGTTCTGGAACACCTACCTTACAGTGAGCCCTGGTCTACACTAGGAGTTGAGGTCGAATTTAGCAGCGTTAAATCGATTTAACCCTGCACCCGTCCACACGAAGAAGCCCTTTTTTTCGACTTAAAGGGCTCTTAAAATCGATTTCCTTACTCCACCCCTGACAAGGGGATTAGCGCTGAAATCGCCCTTGCCGGGTCGAATTTGGGGTACTGTGGACACAATTAGATGGTATTGGCCTCCGTGAGCTATCCCAGAGTGCTCCATTATGACCACTCTGGACAGCGCTCTCAACTCAGATGCACTGGCCAGGTAGACAGGAAAAGGCCCGTGAACTTTTGAATTTCAATTTCCTGTTTGGCCAGCGTGGCAAGCTGCAGGTGACCATGCAGAGCTTATCAGTGGAGGTGACCAAGATGGAGTCCCAGAATCGCAAAAAAGCTTCAGCATGGACCGAACGAGAGGTACGGGATCTGATCACTGTATGGGGAGAGGAATCCATGCTATCAGAACTCCGTTCCAGTTTTCAAAATGCCAAAACATTTGTCAAAATCTCCCAGGGCATGAAGGACAGAGGCCATAACAGGGATCCGAAGCAGTCCCGCATGAAAATTAAGGAGCTGAGGCAAGCCTACCAGAAAACCAGAGAGGCAAACAGCCGCTCCGGGTCAGAACCCAAAACATGCCGCTTCTATGATGAGCTGCATGCCATTTTAGGGGGTTCAGCCACCACTACTCCAGCTGTGTTTGACTCCTTCAATGGAGATGGAGGCAACACGGAAGCATGTTTTGGGGATGAGGATGATGATGAGGTTGTAGATAGCTCACAGCAAGCAAGTAGAGAAACCGGTTTTCCCGACAGCCAGGAACTGTTTCTCACCCTGGACCTGGAGCTAGTACCCCCCGAACCCATCCAAGGCTGCCTCCCGGACCCGCCAGGTGGAGAAGGGACCTCTGGTGAGTGTACCTGTTAAAATACTATACATGGTTTAAAAGCAAGCATGTTTAATGATTAATTTGCCCTGGCATTCGTGGCTCTCCTGGATATACTCCCAAAGCCTTTGCAAAAGGTTTCTGGGGAGGGCAGCATTATTCCATCCACCATGGTAGGACACTTTACCACTCCAGGCCAGTAGCACATACTTGGGAATCATTGTAGAACAAAGCATTGCAGCGTAAGTTTGCTGGCGTTCAAACAACATCCGTTCTTTATCTCTCTGTGTTGTCCTCAGGAGAGTGATACCATTCATGGTCACCTCATTGAAATAGGGTGCTTTTCTTAAGGGGACACTCAAAGATGCCCATTCCTGCTGGGTTGTTTGCCTGTGGCTGAACAGAAATGTTCCCCCCTGTTAGCCACAGGGAAGAGGGAGGGTGGAGGGGCTAGCCATGCGCTGGGGGAGGCAAAATGCGACCTTGTAATGAAAGCACATGTGCTATGTATGTAATGTTAACAGGAAGGTTTACCGTGAAAGAGTGTACCCATTGTTCTAGAAAATGTGTCTTTTTAAATACCATTGTCCCTTTCTTTCTCTCCACCAGCTGTATGTGTTTCAAGGATCACAGGATCTTCTCCTTCCCAGAGGCTAGCGAAGATTAGAAGGTGAAAAAAAACGCACTCGCAATGAAATGTTCTCTGAGCTCATGCTGTCCTCCCACACTGACAGAGCACAGACGAATGCGTGGAGGCAGACAATGTCAGAGTGCAGGAAAGCACAAAATGAGCGCGAGAAGAGGTGGCGGGCTGAAGAGAGTAAGTGGTGAGCTGAAGATGATAGGTGGCGGCAGTGTGATGAGAGGAGGCAGGATTCAATGCTGAGGCTGCTGGAGGATCAAACTCATATGCTCCAGCGTATGGTTGAGCTGCAGGAAAGGCAGCAGGAGCACAGACTGCCACTACAGCCCCTGGGTAACCAACCACCCTCCTCCTCAACTTCCATAGCCTCCTCACCCAGACGCCCAAGAACGCGGTGGGGGGGGCTTCCGGCCACCCAGCCACTCCACCCCAGAGGATTGCCCAAGCAACAGAAGGCTGGCATTCAATAAGTTTTAAACTTTTAAAGTGCTGTGTGGCCTTGTCCTTCCCTCCTCCACCACCCCTCCTGGTGCTTCTCTCCTGCACCACCCCTCCCGGGCTACCTTGGTAGTTATCCCCCTATTTGTGTGATGAATGAATAAAGAATGCATGCATGTGAAGCAACAATGACTTTATTGCCTCTGCAAGCGGTGATCGAAGGGAGGAGGGGCGGGTAGTTAGCTTACAGGGAAGTAGAGTGAACCAAGGGGCGGGGGGGTTTCATCAAGAAGAAACAAACAGAACTTTCACACCGTAGCCTGGCCAGTCATGAAACTGGTTTTCAAAGCTTCTCTGATGCGTACCGCGCCCTCCTGTGCTCTTCTAACCACTCTGGGGTCTGGCTGCGCGTAACCAGCAGCCAGGTGATTTGCCTCAACCTCCCACCCCGCCATAAACGTCTCCCCCTTACTCTCACAGATATTGTGGAGCACACAGCAAGCAGTAATAACAGTGGGAATATTGGTTTGGCTGAGATCTAACCGAGTCAGTAAACTGCACCAGTGCGCCTTTAAACATCCAAATGCACATTCTACCACCATTCTGCACTTGCTCAGCCTGTAGTTGAACAGCTCCTGACTACTGTCCAGGCTGCCTGTGTACAGCTTCATGAGCCATGGCATTAAGGGGTAGGCTGGGTCCCCAAGGATTACTATAGGCATTTCAACATCCCCAACGGTTATTTTCTAGTCTGGGAATAAAGTCCCTTCCTGCAGCTTTTGAAACAGACCAGAGTTCCTGAAGATGCGAGCGTCATGTACCTTTCCCGGCCATCCCACGTTGTTGTTGGTGAAACGTCCCTTGTGATCCACCAGAGCTTGCAGCACTATTGAAAAGTACCCCTTGTAGTTTATGTACTGGCTGCCCTAGTGGTCCAGTCCCAAGATAGGGATATGGGTTCCATCTATGGCCCCACCACAGTTAGGGAATCCCATTGCAGCAAAGCCATCCACTATGACCTGCACATTTCCCAGGGTCACTACCCTTGATATCAGCAGCTCAGTGATTGTGTTGGCTACTTGCATCACAGCAGCCCCCACAGTAGATTTGCCTACTCCAAATTGATTCCCGACTGACAGGAAGCTGTCTGGAGTTGCAAGCTTCCACAGGGCTATTGCCACTCGCTTCTCAACTATGAGGGCTGCTCTCATCTTGGTAGTCTTGCACCTCAGGGCAGGGGAAAGCAAATCACAAAGTTCCATGAAAGTGCCCTTACGCATACGAAAGTTTCGCAGCCACTGGGAATCGTCCCAGACCTGCAACACTACGTGGTCCCACCAGTCTGTGCTTGTTTCCCGAGCCCAGAATCTGTGTTCAACTGCATGAACCTGCCCAATTAACACCATGATGCCCACATTGCCAGGGCCCCTGCTTTGAGAGAAGTCTGTGTCCATGTCCTCATTACTCATGTCATCGCGTTGACGTCGCCTACTCGCCCGGTTTCGCTTTGCCAGGTTCTGGTGCTGCATATACTACTGGATAATGCGTGTGGTGTTTAATGTGCTCCTAATTGCCAAAGTGATCTGAGCGGGCTCCGTGCTTGCCGTGGTATGACGTCTGCACAGAAAACAGGCGTGGAACGATTGTCTGCCGTTGCCCTGACGGAGGGAGGGGCAACTGATGACATGGCTTACAGGGAATTAAAATCAACAAAGGGGCAAGAAACAGAATGGCCCCCTCAAGGATAGAACTCAAAACCTCAAGGATAGAACTCAAAACTGGGTTTAGCAGGCCATTGATTTCACAGAGGGAGGAGAAAATGAATACAAAACAAATCTGGTCTATTTCTTGTTTTGTTCTACTTCATCTATCTTTATACATCTTGCTGGCAGCAGACTGTGCAGTACGACCGCTAGCCATCGTCATCTCCTGGGTGCTCGGCCGAAGACGGTGCAGTATGACTGCTGACCATCATCTTCTGCTGGCTGCTGATTAAAAGACAGTGCACTGCCAGTAGGACTGAATCGCCATGAGACAAAACTTAAAAGGGAAATGACCTGGCTGAGTCACTCCCATGTTTGCCCAGGCGCCCAGTTAAAAGAGCACCCAGGACTACGTCAACGATGGCTACCCGACATACTGCACTGTCTACTGCCAAAAGGCAATAAACTGCTGCTGTGTAGCAATGCAGTACAACGTCTGCCAGCACCCAGGAGACATACGGTGACAGTGAGCTGAGCGGGCTCCATGCTTGCCGTGGTATGGCATCTGCACAGCTAACTCAAGAAAAAAGGTGCAAAACGATTGTCTGCCCTTGCTGTCACGGAAGGAGGGAGGGAAGGGGGGCCTGATGATATGTACCCAGAACCACCCGTGACAATGTTTTAGCCCCATCAGGCACTAGGATTTCTACCCAGAATTCAAATGGGCAGCAGAGACTGCAGGAAAGTTACCCACAGTGCAATGCTCCAGAAGTCGACGGTTGCCTCGGTACTGTGGACACACTCTGCCGACTACATGCACTTAAGAGCATTTGTGTGGGGACAGACACAATCGACTGTATAAAAACACTTTCTACAAAACCAACTTCTATACATTCAACCTAATTTCATAGTGTAGACATACCCTGAGACAACAAAGAAACCATCTATTTAGTTTATTCAAGATAAGTTTAATAGGTAACTTAATCATGGTCTATAAATAGCTACATTGGAAGATTTCTGATAGTAGAGGGCCTTTAACATACCAGACAAATGATGCAATGGCTGGAAGCTGAAGCTAGAACAAATTCAGACTAGAAAGCCTGTGTAAGTTAAGGGTGATGATAATTAATCATTGGAATAACTTATACGTAGGTACCTGGCAGATTTTCTATCACTTGAACTCTTTAAATCAAGATTGGACATCTTTCTAAAAGACATGCTTTGGCTCAGTCAGAAGTTATGGGCTTGCTGCAGGAATTACGGGGCAAAATTCTATTACCTGTTCTGTGCAGGAGGTCAAACTAGATCATAATGGTCCTATCTGGCCTTAAAAATCTATGAATAATTGCAGTTTGTCTCTGGTCTGCCACCAAGCCGGGAAAGCCTCAGCAGCTGTCCATCATCTGATGCAATAAGAGTCTGTACTGCTTGATACCACTTAGACTACAAAGTCTACTGAGATTGTCACATGTGGAGCTATGCCGTAAGTACCACAATACACTGCTGAGCCTCAGGGTCTACGCATCTTTAGTTGTGGCCCTCGCTAAACTCTGAAAAATCTTCTCTGTCAGGATCTATGTTTTCAATCCTGACTTTGGGACAGGAAAGGTCTGAGTTTGAGCTATACCTAGCACAGCTCTTACGTATTTTTATTATCTTTGAAGATCAAGCTGAGAATTCAGGTAGTTTATTAGGAAACAGACTCCTGCACCATAAGAGAGGAACATACTGATCCTACAGTCTCTTTCAGGATTTTCTCCTTGATCAGTCACATCACAGTAGAATATCTGCTCTCATCCTATGTAGGTGTGTGGTCACTGCCACCAAGCATTTTCTGAAAACACGCTCTGCCAACAACAAATGGAATACACAGAGCTGGAAGGGATATTCCTCTAAGAGAAAGTAGTGGTACAGCCCAAGCACAGGATGTAAACCCTGAGCATGTAGGCGTTTAAGATGCACAGTAGATTACCAGTTGCCTTTCCCTAGAAGCACTACTATTGGGCACAGGTTTCAGAGTAGCAGCCATGTTACTCTGTATCCGCAAAAAGAACAGGAGTACTTGTGGCACCTTAGAGATGAACACATTTATTAGAGCATAAGCTTTCGTGAGCTACAGCTCACTTGCATCCAATGAAGTGAGCTGTGGCTCACGAAAGCTTATGCTCTAATAAATGTGTTCGTCTTTAAGGTGCCACAAGTCCTCCTGTTCTTTTTATTGGGCACAGTGGTTGAATTAACCTTCAGTGAGAATATACATTCGCAACACACTATGTTACAGGATTTTGGTCTTTCTTAAAATGGTTGCATTGTTTTTCCAGTGTATCTTGTAAATGGGGTTCACAGACTCATAGATTCCAAGGCCAGAAAGGACCATTACAATCATCTAGTCTGACTTCCTGTATAAAACACAGACCAGAGAATTTCCCCAAAATAATTGCTGGAGCAGATCTTTTAGAAAAACATCCAATCTTGATTTTAAAAATTGTCAGTGGTGGAGAATCCACCAGAACCACTGATAAATTGTTTCAAGGTTAATCTTCTCTTACTGTTAAAAATTTACACTTTATTTCCAGTCTGAATTTGTCTAGCTTCAACTTCCAGCCCTTGAATTGTGTTATAATTTTCTCTGCTAGACTGAAAAGCCCATTATTAAATATTTGTTTTCCATATAAATACTTACCGATTGTAATGAAGTCACCGATTAACCTTCTCTTTGTTAAACTAAATAGACCGAGCTTGTTGAGTCTATTGTCATAAGGCATGTTTTCTACTCCTTTATTCATTCTGATAGCTCTTCTCTGAACCCTCTCCAATTTATCAACATCTGTCTTGAATTGTGGGCACCAGAACTGGACACAGTTGTTCAGTGCAGAGTTATTTTTACTGTTACATAATTTGTTTGCTTTGACATAGATGAAAATTATACAGGTACATGCAATTCAGTGGAACTAAGGCAAGTCCTATGATTGATGAATCAACATAGAGTACTTGTTTGCAATGTTTTGATTGTGCATTGGACATAATGGGCTAGAATCAGACCTCTGTTATAAATGGAGTAATCCCATTGATTTAGAATAAATTTGCATTCTATTCATTTGATGAGGCTCTGGCCCACAGAGTATACTTAATTCTTGAAATGATTGACCGGATAACCCTGAAACATTACAATTTGAGGCAGTGTTGTACAGGCACCTGCTCAAGTTATAACTAAGATAGAAAGGCTACAAATCCCAGCTTTTTGTTTTGTTCTAAACCATTTAAATATTTATCAACCATTGTTGTTAAATATCTGCAGCATGGAGAATTATAGACAATATACTGTATCTTGCTTCTTACTATTAAAGATTAGTGGAGTTGAGTACATAGGAGATTCCCAAATTGTGGCCCATGGATAACTTGGTGGTGGTTCAGGAATAGCTAGCTGGTCAGATGGCACTGGCGGCTGCTTATCTCCAGCTAATAAATTTCACTAAAGACATCTAAACATATATTACATATTTTCCTAATAATTTTCCTTGTAGGCAGCTACTATAGTTGCTATAGGGATGTTGTTTTGTGATCATTACTGAGAAGGGATGTGGTTTGTGCAGTTATTTCATGGACAACCAGGAATGCATCCGATAAGTGAGCTGAAGCTTATGCTCAAATAAATTTGTTAGTCTCTAAGGTGCCACGAGTACTCCTTTTCCTTTAGACCCTTCACAATCACTCTATTAAAATACGTGTATTGTATGGTGCTACCAACACACTGCTTCTCATTTAGAATCTGGAACATCTACAGAGGTATTTTGGATTAGAAAATGTCCAAGAAACTGTTTAGACAGGAATATGTTCGGAAAATGGACAGGCAATTAAATACAGGTTTGGGGAATTTTATTTAAGAACCAGCCATGGCCAGAATACAAAACTAGCATCTAAAGTCAGCAAAAGAAGAAATTAACGTGCTCACCTGAGAGAAAACTGGAGACATTTTTGGAAAGTGGAGAAATACCGTGGGTACAGATTTTTAGGGGGAATAAAATTAAAGATCTTTACAATGAGGGTCAAATCTTCATGTCCATGCTACGACTGAGCTTAATATATAACCCATTTTCTAAACCAGAAGACTAAAACCATGTTGAAAGAACAGAGGTTGAGGTAACTGCTGTTATACAATTCAGTATCAGCCAGGAAGTTTATGAATACTTGGAATCTTTGTATTCAGGAAGCCACTGACTAGGGGTAATTTTAAAGAGCAAGAACAACCTGGTCCATGTTTTCTTTTAATTTTACTCAGCAGAAATATAAAAGTGCAATTTCTGTAAGTTAATGACATGTACAGTACACCACAATAAATATTCTTATTTTTGGTGACATCTAAAAATTCTAGTTATTTACTTGAAATGAGTCATAATGAGATAAAAACTGTGTCAACAACCAAAAAACACCTGACCCAATAAAGATAAAATCTTAAACATATTCACCAGGAAGATGCGTATTGCATTATTGCTATTAGACCACGCCTCCGAGCTCTAAAGTATAAAAACTTATTCAAGTTACGTAAAATACAGTTGAGATTGTTCTCATCACAGGCATAATCTAATATAAAAAATAATTGACATTTACAAATAAGGAGATTCTCCTACGAGGGGAGAAAAAATACAGAAACAGTTCCACTTCAGTGATGATTTTCTGGACTCCATGGAGAAACTGAAACTTGCACAGAGCTGAGATGTTGTAGGAGTACATAGTGAGACAAGTCTGTTTCCATACCACTCCAACTCAACAGGCCTGGTGAGAGGAGTAGGCCATTTGGTAAGCCGACTTTCACACTGTCTCTACTATTCATCTGGGGGTATTTGGATCCTTCAAATCTCAACACGAAGCGATGCAGGAGTTGTGTGTCCTGGACAGTGCGTTCTTGCATTCAGTGCAAATGGGATACTACAGGAAATCTGTGGGTCATATTAAGTTGCCTATTTGCTACTTATTCAAAGTGAACTATATCCTTGATTAAAAAACAAAAAGCAGATAAGTCAGAAATAAAAAGAAGTATATTAAGCTCACTTTTAAATCACGATCAGGGTTCAAAGTAATATACAGTATAACGCTTCTATCCAATACTTGTTTGAATTGACCAATTCAAATAAGGATTGAACTCACAAAGCCAGAATTTTGTGACTCAGTATTACTGAATCAAATCTAAGGAGAAACATGTTCACTACATGTACTGTAACTAGACCATAAAACAATAAAGCTACATTATAGCCTCTAGGATTCACAAAGTCTTTCTCCCCATCTTGGACTGCAATAAAAAGGGGAGACTGGACTGCTCCTAAGCAAATCCCTAATAGTGGGAATTCTGTATTTCCAGTTAGAAAGCAAAGGTTGTTATCCTAATCTTTTCTCCCTGCCTAGTGAATATACATCATTACTTTTCCCCCCTCCACATCAGGTCTCATTTGAGATGCAACTCCTGAAGCAAACCAGTGCAAGTTAGATGTCCGCAAAATACTACATTTTGGAAACATTCTGCAAACACAAAATAAAATTAAAAAAAGAAAAAGAAAAAGAAAAAGGAAAAAAAAGAGAGAAATTGAGCTAGGGAAGCATTTAAAGCAACCTGGCCAGAGCAAAGATAAGGCTTTATGATGACTGGATTTCCTTGGAAATGGTTATCACAGTTATGCAAAGCAACAGAATTTACTACCATTCTGGCCAGGTTTCACATTTTTTATAAGTAAAATGTATATCTCGATAAAATATTATACTAAAAAGAATGTGACAACATAAAAAGACAGTGAATGTGACTGACTGACAGGAAAACAGATTACAGTATTACTGCACATTTGGCTATGTTATATGGTTGTGGCAAATATTCTTAAGCTGACTGAGGTATATGAATACTTTAAACACCTGAGGTTTAGAGTACCATATATGGAAGTAAGGGAAGTGATACTATTCAGTAAGACAACCTTACTTAAAAATAAGGGGGGTTAAAAATTACTTTTTAAGGCTACTGCCTTTTCTTACAATATTTAGCAACCTGAGTGGAAAAGGATTTGCTAAACTCTTGGAACATCTAGCCTAGCAGGCCAATGCACCATTTAGAACATTAAGAACAAAACTAAAATGACTCATACAGTGACTAAATGTCAAAAACAAAGTATTTGGCTGGAAAATACCAGAAGCAGAGAGCCTAAATACTCTCATAATTTATCACAAATATGGATGGAAGTTTTCTAAAATGTACACATAGTATGCATCATCAAGACATTGGACTAACCCAGTAAATATAATGAGCAGACTGGCTATTATCCTCACTGAACAATTTTCTTCTTTTGTGCCCCTCTTTTTCATTGGCTTTTGAAGGAAAAAAAAGAGTTCTGTCCATCTCTGCAAACTTATAATTTTCAACAATTATTTATATTGTATTATTTTCATCGAACACGAGGTTGTTCTCCTAGAAAACATCTTTAGACTATTTAAACAGGTAAATGATACCTGTCAAAACTGAGCCAATGTTGTTGTGGTAAATCAGATATGTGCTTATTGTGCAGGTAAGGCTACAATCACAGACTACAAATGTTCAGTTGGTTTAAACTAAACAAAGAGTTAAAACACAATATCACTTAACCCTCTCTTTCTGGCTGACTTATTTTGTTTTTAATGATTAAGATTGTAAAACTTTACTATGTCACACCAACCCTGAACATTCTAGGAAAGTGTCTCTGGCACAGGTGGTTTTCAGAAGAAAAGCCAATCTTCCCAAAAGCTTAACCTCTGCTTTATCTTAAAGTGCGGAAACTGTGGAAAAGAATACGTCAAGACTTCCCGGCTGTCACTGTGGAACCACTTCCCTCAGAGAGGCTAAGGCTGCATGTATGCGGACATGCAATCTGTTCTCAAAATCATATCCATTGAATTCCTCCTGTAATACAAAATACATACAACTATTAACCTCATCGACCTTAGGATATCAAGGTGACTTGTTGAGGATGCTTAAGACGTCACTGAGCTACAAAACACAGTAACTAGGACGACGAAAATGGCTCTTGGAGCTTAAAAATTGCTAATAACCCTCTTCCCTTGCCAAAATTAAGCACTGCTGTTGGTAGATAGATTTCCCGCAGCACAGTCCACCAATTAGAAGGCGGCGCAGGAGGTTCCCCTCTACCTCCCAAGTGCAAGCAGGGACCAGTCTACTTCTCTATTAAAAGCTTGCACAGTAACTGGGAAATTGTATATGTCCAAAAGCTCCAGGAAATCCCAATGAATCCCATGCAATGAGTAAAAGGAATGACCAGTTCCAGTATATATAAAGTTATAGAGCATCGGTATACAACAACACTATAAAACCTACACCACAAGCTGAACTCTCAATTTCACTTAACAGCAGGATTAGGGTGTGTTGATTTGTTACCTTTGCCTGGAGAAGTAAGATTTTGCCTCTTGGCACAGTCTAGAAAAAGAAGAAGAAAATATCACTTTAGAAGAATGTACACATGGCAGAAAGGTCAAAGAGAATCTTTTAAAGTATAATGGTCAGACAAGAACTAAAGTCTCAACTCTGAAAATACTACTGGAGATGGGGTCTACTGGGACTACTCATGGTACTAAACATCATGCCCTGTAGGTGTTTACAGGCTCCTAATAAGGTACCTGACTGGTCCTGCGGTATGTATTTCTGTATGTATTTAAAAAACAGCACTTCTGTCTACTTAAAAACAAAACACAACACTATGTAGAACTATAAGCACTACAGTGAGCTACAATATAAAGTGAAAGCACTAAAGTTATAGGCAAACTGAAGTTTAAGAATCGCAAATTTACTCTTTTGACTAATTCAACTTGAAAAACATATCAATTATTCACTGAGTTTCAAGTTTTTTTTCTTATCGGTTTCAGTTTATTCATTTGAACCTCCTCTTTCGAAATACTAAAAGATTTCCATATGTCATACAACTTGCCCATCTGCAATAATAAGCATGGGATAAAGATAGAACTTATTAGAATGATTTGGAAGAGAAAAGAGAATATTTTGTTCGTCAATAACGAGCCATTTTTCTTGACATAGCAAAGGTTATTCAAGCTTGTAGGAAAAATTTGATATTTTCAACTGAATTTTTATTACTGGTTTGAAGGTTTCTACTCTATTCCCCAGTAAGATGAATACGAGAAAGATGAAAGTGATTCAGATGAATATCTTACTAAATTTTTTCTGAATACAAATACCTTAAATATTTGAAGTTTTTATTTCTAAATGGTATAGCTACATTCAGAAGTGTATAAAAATATTACCCATAAAGTTTGTGTTTTGCCCAAAGTCTTAGTCTCTTATATAGCATCTACCACCATGGTATCGAAGGGCTTAATGAATGGAAGAGCTTAAAAATAATGAAGTTAATTCAGATGAATGATGTTTGATTTCATAGATAAATATGAATAACTTCAAATTAAATTGGAGTACTTTTTTATTAAAAGTCATGATTTTATGATAAAAATGCAAATCAGTATCTATATCTTTCATTCATTAACTTCAGTATGTTTAATCCTTTTCTTCTATGCCCCAAGTTTATTTCCAGAGTTTTTTATTTTTACAAGATCCAAAACTCTGAGAATCATATTGTAACTAAAGATGATCCACACTGATGGGATATGCATACACCTGGGCTGTGAACTCTAGCTTCTAGAAAGCACTGTATGCTGGGATCCACTCATTCCCATGCCCAGTTCTGATGGTATAAAATGGTGAGCAGCCCCAACCATCAATCAGTTACTTCCTCTAATTCACAAATCTCTTTACAAGAGACTCCAAAAAAGTAGGAAGGTGATGAAGAAGCATGTATTACATACAAAAAATACATTTAAAACATTAGGTTTGAAAGCTCTCAAAAGTTAGTCCTGTGCACTGAACGAGACAGGGGTCCTGTGGAAGAAATAATATGTGATCATATAATTTAAGACTATATCATAATTAGCCTTGGAAGGATTAGATTTTTAATTTTTAAATGTCCATGAGTGTCAATTTCATCATACCCACATGCAAACTGACCAAAAAAATATTTCCACTGATAATGCTTAAAATAAACATTGATAACATTGTCAACATATAAAAAAATAAAAACCAAATTCTGCAAAGCCTAATCATAGTTCATACGCATGGGAGAAGGAGTTCACAGGTAATCATAAATCCAACGTTTCTTAACTTCTTAGTGCTTTGCAACTTTTTTAACAGATTAAAAAACCCAACCCTAACTTATCTGAAAAACTGAAAAAACAAAAATTTCATAATCATATTCACTCCCCACATAGGTCACCAGCAGGGATGGGATCAGTAAATCCATAGCACAGTCCTCTACTACTTGGGCTAAAAGAGTAACTGATATCAAGTTATCTTCCATGTGGACCCACCACTGGAGGTGGATGAAAACACACACACTTTGCCTGAGTTTCACAGCTATTTGCTAGACAGCAAAGGAATGTCAAGAGTTATTGGGTTCATTTCCAGGTTCTGGAGAACTCAAGAAGTTACAGACCTCTGCCTTTCCCAGCCTCTCCCAGTCCCCCTCTATTCATACTTCACCTGCTGCTCATACTGGCAGCTATAAAAAATAAAAAAAACCAACATAACAAATGTAAGAAAAAGGAAGTTGACAGTAATGAATATGAATTGGAACTTAGGAATTGTAGAAAATTGATAAGGGAAGCAAAGGGTCATAAGGAAAACTCTACAACCAGCAGAGATCAGAATGATAAGGAAGTTTTTAAAAATATATTAGGAACAAAAAGAATCCCAACAATGGCATTGGTCCATTACTATAGGGAAATGGCAGAATTATCAGTAACACCACAGAAATGGCAGAAGTGTTCAATAAATATTTCTGTTCTGTATTTGGGGAAAATATAGATGATATAGTCTCATCATATGGTGATGATAACACTCTTTCCATTCCACTAGTATCTCTGGAGATATTAAACAGAAACTACTTAAGTTAGACATTTTAAAACAAGCAGGCCCAAATAACTTGCATGCAAGAATTTTAAAGAGCGTGTTAAGGAACTCACTGGACCATTAATGCGGATTTTCAGTAATTCTTGAAACTCAGGGAACATTCCAGAAAGACTGTAAGGAAGCTAATATTGTGCCAATTTTTAAAAAGGGTAAATGGGATGACCCAGGTAATTATAGGTCTGTCAGTCTGACATTGATCCCAGGCAAGATAATGGAGCGGCTGATAAGGGACTTGATTAATAGAGAATTAAAGGAGGGCAATATAATTAATGCAAATCAAAGTGGGTTTATGGAAAAAAGGTCCTGTCAAACTAAACTGATATTTTTATGAGATTACCTTTATAGTCTGGATGTAATATACTTAGACTTTTCTAAAGTGTTTGATTTGGTACCACATGAGTTTTGATTAAAAACTAGGATGATATAAAAACCAACATTAAATTATTAAAAAACTGGCTAACGGATAGGTCTCAAAATGCAATTGTAAACAGGGAATTGTCATCAAGCAGGTGTGTTTCTAGGGGAGTCTTGTAGGGATCAGTTCTGGGCCCTATATTATTTAACATTTTTATTAATACCTGGAAGAAAACATAAAATCACCACTGATAGTGTAGATGACGCAAACGTTGGGGATGTGGTAAATAATGAAGAGGAGAAGTCACAGATTCAGAGCAATCTGGATCGCTTAGTAAACTATGCAAACAATGTGTGTTTTAATACAGCCATCTGTAAATACTGTACATACATCTAAGAACAAAGAATATATGCCATATTTATATAATGGGGGGGGACTATCTTAGGAAGCAGTGATTCTGAAAAAGAGTTGGGAACATGATGGATAATCAGCTGAACATGAGCTCCCTGTGTGACACTATGGCCAAAAAAGCTAATGTAATTCTGAGAAACAAAAGGGGAATCTCGAGTAGGAGTAGGGAGGTTATTTGACCTCTGTATTTGGCCCTGATGACCTGCCACTGGAACACTGTCCAATTCTGGTGTTCACAATTCCAGAAGGATGTTGATAAATTGGAGAGGGTTCAGAGAAGAGCCATCAGAATGATTAAAGGATTAGAAAACATACTTTCCAGTGACAGACTCAAAGGGCTCAATCTATTTAGTTTAAGAAAGAGAAGGTTAAGGGGTAACTTGACTAGAGTTTGTAAGTATCTACTTGTGTAACAAATATTCAATAATGGGCTCTTCAATCTAGCACGGAAATGTATAACATGATCCAATGGCACAAAGTTGAAGCTAGGCAAATTCAGACTAGGCATACATTTTTGACAGTGACAGTAATTAACCACTGGAACAATGCACCGAGGGTTGTGGTACATTCTCCATCACTGACAATTTTAAACTCAAGATTGGATGTTTTTCTAAAAGATATGCTCTAGGAATTTATTTGGAGAAGTTCTATGGCCAAAGCTATACAAGAAGTCAGACTAGATGATCAAAATGGTCTCTTCTGGCTTTATAATCTATGAATCTTCTCTCACCCTGCTCAACTCCTGTACCTGTTCCCTCCCTGCACTGTCCACAGCTCCCCCTCTCTTCATTCCTGGCTCCTACCCCACTCTCTTTACAGATTCATCTCTTCCCTGCCTCACCCCTCTGCATTCAAATCAGGTGGCTTCCACCTTCCCCTCCATCCTGCCTGGGAAGCAACAGGGGGAGCACAGAGAGCCCAGGATAGACGGTCTTCCTGTACTCCTTATTACAGTCGTACCTGAAGAGCAATTACAAGGAAAGTCCTGTTCAGCCCCCAAAGCCCCAGCATGGAGCATGCTCAGTCCTTGTGTAGGGATGCTACATACTGAGTATTCTGAGCATGTAAAGTTGCAAGCAGTTGGAACATGCCCAATACAGACAGAATCTTCAGAGAATTAGCTGCAAAACTCTAACAAGGCTCCGCTGAGCATGTGAGAAATTTTAGAGGTTTATTAACTTGGCCAAATTTGCATGGATATTCACTAGGATGGCAAAAGGATCATCCTTGGCATCAAGGATGGCGAAAGGAACACCTCTGCCAAATTTCAAATTGATGTGCCAAAGCATGGGAGCACTAGAAATTTTCAAAGAAGTGGTTGCCAGATCTTTAAGGACAAAACAACTTATTTTTCCCTAGCCTTGTTCTCGGAAATTGCTTAAGCAGTTTGACTGAAGCAGGGGTCAGCAACCTTTCAGAAGTTGTGCGCAGAGTCTTCATTTATTCACTTTAAGCTTTCGCATGCCAGTAATACATTTTAACGTTTTTTTAGAAGGTCCCTCTCTCTAAGTCTATATATTATATAACTAAACTATTGTCGTACGTAAAGTAAACAAGGTTTTCAAAATGTTTAAGCAGCTTCATTTAAAATTAAATTAAAATCTGATCTTACGCTGCCGGCCCGCTCAGCCCGCTGCCGGTCTGGGGTTCCGTCCGCCGGCTCCTGCCAGCCAGGGTCCCAGCTGCCGGCCCAGCTCAGCCTGCTGCCGGTCTGGGATCCTGGCCCTGCCCACACAGAGTGGGTACTTACCTTCTCCCTGGTTCTAGCCCATTCTCTTCCACTCTCTCTGCACTGAGCTGAGGGTGGGAGTGCACTGAGCACAGGGCTGGGGGTGAAGGAGCAGGCTGGGGGTTGGGGTGTAGGGTCTGGCCAGGAGCTAGAATGAGGGAGGAGGCTGAGGAGGTTTGGGTGTGGAGTGCTTACCTGGGCAGCTCCCATTTGGTGTGAGGGGTGCAGGTGGGAATGTGTGGGGGGTGCAGGATCTCCCGTTTGGTGCTCAGGGTGGGGGTGGGAATGTGGGGGGTGCAAGAGTCAGGACAGGGGCTGGGGTCATGTGAGGAGGGTGCTGGAGTCAGGGCAGGGGTCATGGGGGGGGGAGCAGGGGTCAGGGCAGAGGGTTGTGGGCTAGGGTCGTGGGGGTGCTCCCAGCCCCCTGCCCAGAGTGGCTTACAGCAGGGGGCTGGAGGGATTATGCCCTGATTCCACCCCCCTTCCCCAAGGCCCTATTCCCACCTCTTCTCTGCCTCCTCCCTGGAGCAGCGTGAGAGCTGCGGCTCCACTTCTCCCCCTCCCTCGCAAGGGACATCAGCTGATTGGCGGCAGGGAGGGAGAGGAGGAGGGGCAGGAACCCAGCACACTGGGGGAAGAGGCAGGGGAGGGAGGACCTTGCCTGCCCTGCAGCAGCATCCAGCAGGACCAAGCTTCTTCACCCTGCCCCCAGGGGGGGAGCGGGGTGGAGAAGAGCGGGTCAAGACAGGCAGGGTTTTTAATGGCATGCTGCTGTCTGCCGGGGTCCCAGCCTAGGTTCGGCAGCTGGCTGAGTGGGGCTGGCGGCTGGGACCCGGCAGGCAGCAGCATGCCATTAAAAATCGGCTCACGTGCCATCTTTGGCACGCGTGCCATAGGTTGCCGACCCCTGGACTAAAGTTTTCAGAAACTATTCAGACTGAGGCAGACACCCAGCATGGAGAATTTCAGCCTAAATGGTTAACATTTTGCAATGTTACAAACAACTGAAAATAAGATCTTACCACGAAAAGTGTTGGGCAACCTTAACAACATGTGGTGCTATCAATTCCACTTACTACAGAGTCTCCAGGAGCTGGATCTGAAGAGCATTAATTAACAGCCTGCTTCCCTGAACTGACCATCTCCTTTAGAAGAAAGTGGAGGATGTAATGCTATTTAAAATAAGTATATAGAGCTCCATGTAAAGGTTTTATATATTTCAACAAGGGAGATAGTGTGATGCGTACTGCAGAAGCTGCCTTAGTTGAATAAATTCTGATATTTTCAGGTGGCTGAGCACCTGCCAGGTCATATCAATCATGTATACATCTCCTGATCTATTTTGACAGACTGTGAAGTCAGAGGGATTGAGTTCTGTTCTTAACTCTATATGCCACCAAAAACAAAACAAAAAGCTTGAGGAAACTTATGTACAGATTTGGTCTTCTACAGAGGACAACTTAAGGTTCTCCAGACACCTAATGCAGGGAGCCTGACATACCTAGATGTGAATGAGTCTTAGGGAAATCAGAGACTACTTTAGATATGAATTTGGGGTGAGGATGCAAGGCCACTTTACCATTACGGAACATGGGATTGGGAGAATCTGGCAACACATCTATAATTCACTAACTCTCTAAGGCTGACGTTATGGCTAGGAAGAATATTGTCTCTTCTCAGATTATACATAGAATAGCCTGACAAAGTTTGAACAGAAGCCCACGAGTTTTGTGAGAGGGAAATTTAAATCCTATGAGGGAAGTGGTTACCACCCAGATGGAATACATGAAGCAAACATTTCCTGGTAGAAACTCAGTTACTATAGAGTGAGAAAGACTGATAAACCCATACATCAGAAGGCAGAAAGCACAGAAGTCAGTCTGAGTGGATTTTCAGTATGCTCCAAACTTGCTGCATCTTCAGTACTCAAGAGGAGCTTTTATACCTTGTGCAATGAGATAGGGGAATGGGTGGTCCAAATAAAAATATTCTGAGCTCATGAGCCAGGCATGTACTTATCCATAGGTGCGAGAATTACGGGTGTGGGGGGTGATGCAGCACCCCCAGGTTTTGTGCGGGGTCCCGCTCCCGCTGGCCCCGCACCCGGGGTCCCGCTCACGCCAGCCCCAGCCCCCTTACCCATGTCCCCCCACCCTCCCGTAGCCACAGCCAATCCTGGCCCCAGCTCTGGGGAGAGGGGGCACGGACAGAGGTAAGGGGGGTGTGAAGTAAAAAAATTGGGGAGCACTGGCTTTCAGCACCCCCATTGTAAAAACCATTCCAGCGCCACTGTACTTATCCCACGAGTGGGGGATATATATAGGCAATACTTAAAGATGTTTATTTTGACACAGAACTAATTAAGATCACTAATATTCTTGCTTCAATAATTTTTGTTGTTGCTTATGTAATTTTTTTTTCTTTTTAAACGTTAGCTATAAAATAGACAGGGACTTGGAATGGTTCCGCTGATCTTATTGCTAGAGAGTCACCAGCTGGTGGCCAGAAATGAAATGTTTCAGTGCAGCTGCCCTGGACCATCTCAGATCCTTATTTATTATATAATAGGTAAAAATGAGCAGAAAAGAAAGCAATCATTATTATACTGTCACAGGTATGCACAAAGCCCCTGCAAACATCACAGTGTAAACTTTGTATGATGTATGCCAATCTCTACAGTATGATATCGCCACCTAGACAATAATGGGGTATCTAGCACACTAAAGACATAAAACTAAAGGGACTCTTTATACACAGGTGGAAAAGTAATTAAAATTAACTCCTATACCTGATCACTTGTAAAATAACACATTTTCATTGTCTGTTTAGAGTGGTCACAGCTGACCCCCTTTCCACTTCCAAAAATGTAAGATGTACTCTACTGTTACCTCTGGATTGTCTAACAAAAGACAGCCGAGTTCATAGCAAGCATATGGCTGAATGTATAAGTTGTTTTGACGGCACAGTCCATCTTTAACAGCTCGCTGAAAGAACTGCAAGAGAAAAAAATGTTTATACGATAAAATTAGTAGTCTCTTCGTTTTGGAAAACTAAATAAGAAGCACCCTCAACATCAAGCACTACAAACCAACTCCAAAAATCATAATCTGAACAGAGCAACATTTCCTGTGTCTTAAAGGATCCTTAACAGCAGTGATCATATGAATTCATGTCAGCATCTGCTGTTAGAGAAAAATGTTAGGTCTGTGTCAAAAAAGATTCATGAATTGATCCAAAGATTTTATATCTTTAGCTGAAAAAAAATTACAGTTTAACATGGTTCTTTAATAATTGGAGGTCACAGACACAGATTCTTTAAAATAAATTGGATAGAATTAGAAATAAGAGTTCACCAACCATCACTACCTTCGTTGTTTTTGTCTGAATTGGGTTCCATTTGCAAAAATAAAACAAGTTCAAAGAATTCAGTGATTGCAGAACAAATTCCAATTCCATCTACATTAAGATGGGCTCTTTGAAGTTTGCTAATACTCAGAACCATCTTTCTTTTCAATTTTCCATTAGATCCAGAGTAACGGTGTTCAAACTCAGTCCTACTGAGAGCTGCATTGGCAGATGGCAAAAGCCTGAGGGATGCCCCAAATTTGTACAAAAGGGAGCAGATTGCAGCCACTCAATTTGGAAGAGTGATCCACAGAACCCATAATGTAACATCTTGTTCTGAGTAGCCAGGCCATTCGACTCCAGATCCTGCTTGATAAAGGCTGTAATCACTACACATCACACTTCCATAATTATATGTGAGGGTGATCATAGGCCACATGGCAGAACACAGAGGGCTCAAAACACACAAATTTTGGCCACCCTATTTTAGAGCTTAAGATGGCTCCAAGGTATATATCACTAACAGAAGCTGAGCTTTTCTTTGACTTTTTTTTTTAATGTGCTAAACCCTGGTTAATATCTCAGAGGCACAATTCTTTTTTGAAATTCTCCACTTCCTCTTTTTCCCTTCAACTCTCACCCTGGCTGGCCACCTCTGCTAATACATCTGCTAAACATTAGCCCTTAATAGGAAGTGGGATATTACTGAAGTTCATGTCTTAGCCTTTTCCCTTCATACAATATGAAATCCAGTAATACATAGAGTAACTCCTCACTTAACGTCGTAGTTATGTTCCCGAAAAATGCGACTTTAAGTGAAACGATGTTAAGTGAATCCAATTTCCTCATAAGAATGAATGTAAATGGGGGTGGGAGGGGTTAGGTTCCAGGGAAATTTTTTTTTGCCGTACAGTACAGTTCTATAGTTGGGAGGTGCCCCCTGCTTACGCCACACAGGCACAGCCCACTGGCACTGGGGACAATGAGGCAGGCAAGGAGGCTGAAGGTGCTGTAAGGTAGGAGAAGCACGTTGCACAGCAGCAGTGGCGGCAGCTTCCCCGACTCTGCAAGCACCAGGGGTGAGGGGCTGAACCCTTGGCACGCCCACTTCACCTGTTCCCTCAATCCCCCACCTTAACCCGCCTCTTCTCCCCCCTCCATTTACTCCACACACTGCATCCTTGCTCCTCCCGCCTCCCTCCTGCCCATGGCAATCAGCTGGCTTGTGGCATTCAGGGGGTAGGGGGGAGGCTGCGCACCGAGTCCTCGCTCCTCCCCTGCCTCCGGCAATCAGCTGGTTTGCGGCATTTGGGAGGCAGGGGGAGCCTGCATGCCGAATCCTCGCTCCTCCCCCATCCCTCCTGAACGCCACAAGCCAGCTGATTGACGCAGGCAGGAGGTGGGAGGGAGGAGGGGGAAGGCGCTGCTCTGTGGGGTCTGCCAGCGGGCAGGAGGTGCTGGGGGGGCATAGCGGAGCTGATGGGGGGCTGTCAGCTGTGGACAAAGCAGGCAGCCAAATGACGTTATAGCAAAGCATTGCACAACTTTAAATGGAGCATGTTCTGTAACTAAGCAGGGCCGTAAGATCGAAACAATGTTAAGCGAGAGGACATTAAGCGGGGAGTTATTGTACTATCTCATAATACTTTGAAAAGACTTAATATCCTCTACTATCATTCACTCAGTGTGTCAGTAACACTGACAAACAAAAGTTTGTACTTAATCAGAAATGAAGTCATTTATAAGATAGTTGGGTACATCATCATCATCCTTGTAACAACTTACCTGAACCGCATCTTCAGAATTTCCTAAGCATTTATGTATGGCACCAAGAAGCAAATTCTTCAGACCAACAGAAGATGAATCATCAACCTCATGACAAGCTTAATTAAAAAAAATCAAATTAAATTTGTAATCAAATTATACTCCTTTTATAATAAAAATGATCTTTTGGTGTTTTGTTTTGAAATCAGATTAGAAAGTGTCTAATTTCTGTAGCTTAATTTTAACTAGCAATGGCCAGTCTCAAATATTGTAATCTGTATCTTTAATGTTCTCTCATCTCTAATTTAAAAACCAAACAAACATAATTTTCTAGCCCTCATAGTTGTGGAGAAAAACGCGAAAATGTGAGCCAACGGAACCTTAAAGGCTCAAAGCCAAACGACAAATTAAAATAACCCATTTTTGTTTTGTTATTTGTTTGTTATTTGAATGTTTGGGGGTAGCAATACTGGTTATTACTAGGAAAATATACTCACTTCATGTTTTGAAGGTAATGATGCAGACATTTCTACCTGAGTTTGCATAGATCCTTAAACTATATGTCTGAGATGTGAAATGCACCATGCATTTCAATAGGTGCTAACTCAGATGCTTTAAATGCCAACATTGTGAACCTATTTCACTGTTTACTGAAGCATATAAGAAAAGAGGAGGTATATTATGAAGACCTATAGTTTCCCAGTGTAGGCCAGGACCACGTACAGAAGATGTATATATATCAGGGATGCTTTTAAACACCACATGGTAAGTTTGCAGAGGAAGCACAACAGTTTTTTGTTTTTGTTTTTTTTCCCTGAAATAAATAGGGTTAAGCTTTCAAAAGGGTGGGAAACAAGATCTAGTATTTATTATTTAAATTTATTTTGAGTGCCCACCTTATGTTCTGGATGCTTTATAAAAATTAACAGACATTAGAAACACTAACTTATTTACATATCACAGGAATACGTAACAGTGTGATCTAAAGGTTTTATCAGCATGAATTTAGGGTTATTCGTGAGAAATGAGTAGAATACAAGCTCATGCCAAAAGAACCTTAATACCAAACACTATAATTTATTCATAGAATATCAGGGTTGGAAGGGACCTCAGGAGGTCATCTAGTCCAACCCCCAGCTCAAAGCAGGACCAATCCCCAATTTTTGCCCCAGAACCCAAATGGCCCCCTCAAGGATTGAACTCACAACCCTGGGTTTAGCAGGCCAATGCTCAAACTACTGAGCTATCCTTCCTCCCCCCCGAATTCTGTACGTGCCACCAAAATTACAGAAAAGCTATTCTGAAAATGTTTGAGAGAGTTTATAAAACTTGCATAGGAACTATTTTTCATATTTCTTTGTCTATTAGAACCAGATGCCTTACCTTCTTTAAGTCCAAATGTACAGCGCTCTGATGGAGCTATTTAAAAAAAACCACCCACAAAAAGCCCTCTAGAAACTATTATTTGTAGACACAAAAACTTCTTTATTTAAAGGTCTTTCTAGCATCTTCCAGGGCTAGAAGATTGGGAATCTGAATCGACCCCCTTCCAATCGTATAAAGCTCCTGCAGGGGCATGAATTAATGTATTGTAAGGTTATTTTTATAGACAGAAAAGCTATTACTGGGGTAAGACTCTGGGCCTCGAGCAGATGTAATTTTCAATGTGTTGAGTGCATGTGTGGCATGCACAGAAATTCATCATGTAGAGGGAGGAGGAGGAGATATTTCAATTGCAGGTGGATTTTTTTTTTAAAAAAATAGGGATTATTTGAAGCTGCTCAGAAATCCTAAGGGAGATTGATCAATGGGCAAAGAGGTGATCAAAGGTGCATGATACATTAATTTAACACATGGCTCTGTAATTTTACCCATGGATATCACCTCCACAGATACTTTTTGGGGTGAGGGGAGAGGATAGTGAGGTATGAGTGTGTGTGAGACTGTGTGTATTTACATATCTCTCACCACTGAGCTATTTAGAATTACCTACAATCGTTGCAATTCCATATCTAACTCTCTCTCTAATTCCCAGATATTAATGGAAGGTATGTACACTTAGGTGACAATTAAAACACAAATGGATTGCTGTGTTTTTGGTTTCTTTTGTGGCTAAGTTTAAGAGAGTCATTAAACAAAGTTGAAATAATACAATTATCTGCAGTAGACGGGATTTTAAATTAAAATGCTGTCATGAATGTCAAAAAAAAAAAAAAAAATTGAGAAAGCCTCTTCCTTCCAAGTGTCACTCTCTATTTCAAAATAAGTGTTAAGTTGAGTCCTAATGAATGCACTTTTCCAGAACTATCCAAATAATGTAGCTTGCTCATCAAATGTCAACACATATTTCAGCCCTCATACTACTGCAATCAGCTAGTCTTCATGACAGAAAAAAGAAAAAGAGATTATATTATCTCACTGAAAAAGATAGCCAAGGAAACACATATCCTACCTTGGCTCATATGTTGTAAGTTAGAAAAGGAACAGTTCGGAAGGGCTTTCCATAAATACAAAACTTCAATGGATGCCAGCACACAGAGCTCTTTGGTTGGTAACTGCTTCCTAAATCTGTCTGCCTGAAAACAGTAAAGATAGCTGTGCTAAGTTCCTCTCAGAAGGAGAGACAGATAAGGGTCACAAACAGTAATTCTGATGTTTTCACAAAAGCAAGTAACACGGTGTTAAAATGTTTGGGGTGTGAAAATTTAGCTTGCAGCTCTTTAGGACTAAAACTAAGTTGTTGAAATAGTACACTTATTGTTTCTCAATCAAGATCAAAGTTATCTGGTATATGACTAAACAAGTCTTGGGAAAAAAAAACAAGTTAAAATACAACCTGATGCAGTGGTGGACTATTTTTCCCACTAAAGGTTTCTGGGATCTTAAGTTTGTATGGCCTTTCCCCATCACTTCCAGATTTCAGAATGAGCTAACTAAGAGCATACACGGTAGAGCTAACAGGGTACAATGAAGCAGGAAGAAATGAAGCAGGAAGAAAGACTAGTGCTGCAGCTTTGGTATCACGGTATTTTTTTTCCTCTGAAGATTATGTAAACCACGCTTAGTTGTGAGCTACCAACTTTTTTCCTGTTGGTAGTTCATTAAACTATAAAGCACTGTTCACTTTTTCTACCTGATTCCTTTCCACTAAATTAACACTAGAGAAGATGACTACCAGAAAAAATATACTTTGTTTAGAACCAAATCCTTGAGTAAAGGACAACACAATTGCCAATTGTAGTTACTGTACTGAAGCAACTCAATCCATGCCAACCAAACCTTTTTGACTGAGAATTGTTCAATCTGATTGTTTTTTCTTTTGAAAAGCTTCTGAACTTCCTTGAATACATTCTGCGCACCATCCACATCACCAGTGGCTCCTTGACACACTGTAATAAAGCGCACACACACACAAAAAATTCTGCTAAAAAGGTTCCAGGATATGAAAGAGGGAAAAATAGAAATAGGGCATTATGCAGGTAAAGGGGAAAAGCATGGTCTTTTGGTGAAGGGAACTCAGGCAAACTGGGTTCAACTCCCAGTCTGCCCTAGGTTTCCTGTATGATCTCTGACAAGCCAATTTCTTGGTGCTCAGTTCCTCATCTGTAAAATAGGGATAATTATACCTGCCTCTGAGGGTTCTTTTGATTATTAATTCATTAATGTTTGTTATGTACTGAGTAATTATGGTGACGGTGGCCTTATAACTACAACGACATAAACAAAATCTGAGCCACAGCTCTTTAATATGGACAGTATAAAAGGAGGAATTAGACAAAGTTCCAAGTGTGCAATTAACTTCCACAATTGCAGAAGTTCATGACCAAAGACTTGTTTCTGTATATACATATATGTGTATATACACACACACACACAAACACAATCATCACTAATTCTATCACTAAAAATACTAACCTGCTGTCAGGTAGGCATAATAGCACTGGGACCATCTTGATTCATTTTTAAGCCTTTGAAAGGATTCAAATGCATCTTTGAAATTCATTTCTATCATGCTGCACCAGCCTAAAAAAGAGAATTTTAACTTATGACCAAAATCACGTTAGCTTTAATGGTATAGGCAACTACACTAAACAAATAATGAATGTTTGTGAACACTTTGGGTTGTGGCAAGTCCAAGGATTTTAAGACACCCTGAGGAATTCCATTACATTTTTTAAAAAATCTTTTCTGAAAAATCTGAAGGGAAGTATACCTAAAACTTTATTGGAAATTGCCTCGTTACCTATAACCATAATATTATACAAGATAACAAATACATTTTTTAGGGATCAACTCGAGTGTATCAATTAAAACAGGTTTCAAGAGTTTCAAGCAAAAAGATGCGTTTTTATTTTATTCAATTCTCAAACTAGTAACTGAGAACTGCTATGCTCACTTTCTGTTTATGTGAGAGGAGATTCAGTAACGAGTAGTTCTTCTAAGTACTTACAGGTGTACCAAGGCTATAGAATTTTCTGTGGTTATTATAGAATCAAAGAATTGTATGACTGGAAGGGATCGCAAGAGGTCATCTAGTGCAGTCCCCTGCACTCATGGCAGGACTAAGTATTATCTAGACCAATGGTTCTCAAAGTCGGTCCACTGCTTGTTCAGGGAAAGCCCCTGACGAGCCGGACCAGTTTGTTTACCTGCCATGTCCGCAGGTTCGGCCGATCGCAACTCTTACTGGCCCGTGCCGCTTTATTAAATATGCACAGGCATGCAGACTATATGGTCATTACTTGTGGATGTCCCTGGGCCCGTGCCGCTTCTCGCAGCCCCCATTGGCCGGGAGCGGCAAACCGCAGCCAGTGGGAGCTGCAATCAGCTGAACCTGTGGACACGGCAGGAAAACAAACCGGTCCAGCCCACCAGAGACTTTCCTTGAACAAGCGGCGGACCGGCTTTGAGAACCTCTGATCTAGACCTCTCCTGACAGGTGTTTGTCTAACCTGCTCTTAAAAATCTTCAATGATGCAGATTCCATAACCTCCCTAGGCAATTCATTCCAGTGCTTGACCACCCTGATAGGAAGTTTTTTCTTCTAATGTCCAACCTAAAATGCCTTGGCTGCAATTTAAGCCCATTGCTTTTTGTCCTACCCTCAGAGGTTAAGGAAAACAATTTTTCTCCCTCTTCCATGTAACAACCTTTTATGTACTGGAAAACTTATGTCCCACCTCAGTCTTCTCTTTTTCAGACTAAACAAACCCTTGTATTTTTTTCCCCCTCCAAACTTCCTTCCTAGGTCATGTTTTCTAGACCTTTAATTATTTTTGTTGGTCTTCTCTTGACTTTCCCCAAATCTTTCTAGAAATGTGGTACCTAGAATTGGACATAATACCCCAGCTGATGCCTAATCAGTGCGGAGCAGAGCAGAAGAATTACTTCTTGTGTCTTGCTTACAACACTCCTGCTAATATATCCCAGAATGATGTTTGCTCTTTTTGCAACCATTTATGGTCTTTTGCCATAGCGCTTATCTTTCGTACACATTGGAGTATATGTTCAAACCCTGGCAGCTCAGAAGCTCCAGCAGGATTGTTAATCCTTAGCACAGAATCATTGATTCCATGGCAATGGACAAAAGAAGGCTTTCAGTCTTATGGAGTGGACACGAAAGCCTTAAGAAAAAAAGGCAGAGTAAAAAGTAGCCAGCTCTAATTTGTGCACTGTGTTCTTGATTCTATAGAGGTTTCTACACATAGAAAATCATGGAGTACAGGTTGTATGTATGTTCATGCAGTCATCAAATGTTACAATCCAACTGACAACTAAGGAATCATAGAATATCAGGGTTGGAAGGGACCTCAGGAGGTCATCTAGCCCAACCCCCTGCTCAAAGCAGGACCAATCCCCAATTATTGCCCCGATCCCTAAATGGCCCCCTCAAGGACTGAACTCACAACCCTGGGTTTAGCAGGCCAATGCTCAAACCACTGAGCTATCCCTCCCCCCCAAATAGGAAGAAGCATTATTAACAATCTATGCAATTAAGACACTCAAACTTTAATAACTTTTGAGGCATCAAATAATCAAAAAACCTTAACTAGGAAGAGCAGAATATACAATGTCGTCATTTAATCAATTTGAGAGCAGAAAATGTATGTGTCATTGAAGCTGTATTATTTACCAATTTCATATAGGCAGACATGTTGGATCTCTCTCTGATCTATTGCAAGTTCCAAAGCAGTATGAAAGGAGGTCAAGGCACTGTTGATTTGACACTAAGAGGGGGAGAAAAAAGAGACTGTCATAACGCAACTACTGTTAAATAAATGCAAATTTGAACAAGTACCATTATAATCGCAATTCAAAAAATGATACAAATCTCTTTATTATCAGTAGCAATTAAAGAACAAATGATTATCTAGCGAATAGAAGACCCCATATTTCACACGATAGCCAACAGCTTGCTGGAAAAGAAAGGGGCATAATATTCTTTCGAGTGAGACTTGAATCCAAAACAAATTACAGAAATTCCTGACATTAAGATGAGCAGAATGGGGAGGAGGTAAAGAGGAAGGCAAAATTAATGAAGTATTTGAACTAGTCAAATATTAATAGCTTGGTTGAAATAATAGTCTGTTGAAATAACAGATGATAACTTGAGGGTGCTTTCTGTCAACTGAATAATACCATTAGCCTGAGCTAAATCAGCTAACGTCAAGCAACCTGAAGTTATTTTCATAGCCAATTTTGTCCTGAGCAAACATGGGATCTCTGTGAGGAAACATTTCCACCTATGTGGAGCCAGAGAGACCTAGAGTTAGCAATCAAAGATTAATGACAGCATACTTGGCAAAGGAAGAAGGGACGGAGTAGCAAACCTATTATAATATTTAAGCAACATAAAAGGTGCCACACACAAAAGTGTCTTTCATAATTTCTGCCTGGAAACGTAAATTTTACTGATTTTGGCTTTATATATTTTTTGTAATAGGTCTGAGATACAAACCTGTTTTCTGTAGGCATGTGTGTTTAGGGGCAAGTAGTTTTTATTTAACTTTTCTATTCCACCAGATATATTATATAGTCACAAGTCTCGTTACTTTAGACACAACAACAGTTTGAGATGTATCCTACTGCCGTGCTGGATATAAGAATTTCTATGTAAAGCGTAACACTCAGTGTCATTATTTCCTTAATAATAGCCATAATGATTTCTAAATTCACAGATTTTTCATTGTCTTGAAAGTGTCTGAGCTTTGAGAACAAATTGAAAGACTGGAGTGTGCTCTGGATGAAATTTTCTGCATAAATCATCCCTCACATCATATTTACAAGACAAAGCTGCGAGACAGGACATGAAAAATCTAGCCAGTGGACTAAACCCACTGTCCATAGGCTGATATGAAAGACTGGGGGTAGCAGAAGAGTTCAAAGGGCTTGATGAAAACTCAGCCTGCTGCAATCTGCTGAGAAGAGTGAGGGTGTTTCTCTCTCTTATCAGGCAGATTTCTGAAGAAATAGCCTGGGGGGCTCTAGCCTTAGTGTCATAAATATAAAGGGAAGGGTAAACCCCTTTAAAATCCCTCCTGGCCAGAGGAAAAATCCTCTCACCTGTAAAGGGTTAAGAAGCTAAAGGTAACCTCGCTGGCACCTGACCAAAATGACCTATGAGGAGACAAGATACTTTCAAAATCTGGGAGGAGGGAGAGAAACAAAGGGTCTGTGTCTGTCTGTACGCTGCTTTTGCTGGGGATAGAACAGGAATGGAGTCTTAGAACTTTTAGTAAGTAATCTAGCTACGTATGTGTTACATTATGATTTCTTTAAATGGCTGAGAAAAGAACTGTGCTGAATACAATGACTATTTCTGTCTGTGTGTCTTTTTTGTAACTTAAGGTTTTGCCTAGAGGGATTCTCTATGTTTGGAATCTAATTACCCTGTAAGGTATCTACCATCCTGATTTTACAGAGGTGATTCCTTTACTTCTATTTCTATTAAAAGTCTTCTTGTAAGAAAACTGAATGCTTTTTCATTGTTCTCAGATCCAAGGGTTTGGGTCTGTGGTCACCTATGTGAATTGGTGAGGATTTTTACCAAACCTTTCCCAGGAAGTGGGGTGCAAGGGTTGGGAGGATTTTGGGGGGGAAGACGTGTCCAAACTACATTTCCCAGTAAACCCAGTTAGAGTTTGGTGGTGGCAGTGGTTATTCCAAGGACAAAGGATAAAATAATTTGTACCTTGGGGAAGTTTTAACCTAAGCTGGTAAAAGTAAGCTTAGGAGGTTTTCATGCAGGTCCCCACATCTGTACCCTAGAGTTCAGAGTGGGGGAGGAACCTTGACACTTAGTAACAACCTAAAACTAGTAGATGTCTGATCAATGTGCAGTCCCTCATCCTGCCCTCTTTTAGTAGCTAGAAAGGAGATGCACATTTTTCCTTATCTTCTTCATGAATAATTCCAGTACTTTGTTAAGTTGTGTACACTAATTACTTGAAAGGTCCTACAAAGAACTGCTTCCCACACTGATGGTATCCTATGTGCAGATCAGGCAGATTTCAGACCAAAGGTACTATGATGAGATCAAGTGCTGGCACTCAATACTCTACACTGAGAAGGGTTTCCAAACCAAGCAGAAGACATGCAGTATTTCTAGATCTTGCTGGTTATGACATGATCCAACATACAGGCTTGTTATACAAACAGTCATTGGTCCCAATGTGGTGCATTGTCATAGCTGTGGAACTGTTCCTGAAAGACCACCAGTTCCAAGTTTCACTTGGACAAAAAAATAATACACCCCAGTTCCTGGAGGTCTTAAAAAAATGGTCTACCTCAGGGTTTAGTTCTATCACCAACACATTTGAACCTCTTCACAAATGACATTCCCTACACCACTGCCAGGTGTTTTATCTATGCGGACAACATCTCTCTGGCAGTACAGAACCAGGATTTCTGTCACTTAGAAGTGCTGAATGCAGATGCAGAGAGAGATGGCCCACAGTTACAAACGATGGAAACTTAAACCAAATGCTAAAAAGCAGCTTCCAGATATTTCCATTTAAACCACTTCAAGGCCAACAAACAGCACAACAAGAAAAGGAGTACTAGTGGCACCTTAGAGACTAACCAATTTATTTGAGCATAAGCTTTCATGAGCTACAGCTCACTTCATCGGATGCTGTAGCTCACGAAAGCTTATGCTCAAATAAATTGGTTAGTCTCTAAGGTGCTACTAGTACTCCTTTTCTTTTTGCGAATACAGACTAACACGGCTGCTACTCTGAAAACAGAACAACATCTTCCTAAATGACCACAGGCTGGACCATGATCCAAAGTCTGTGTATTTAGATGTTACACTGGACCCCAACTTGACATTCAAGGAACACATTACCAAGACCTTGCGGAAAATAAAGACAACAACCTGATCAGTGAACTAGCTGGTTCAACCTGGGGAGCCAATGCTTAAACACTAAGCAGCTCTGGGCTTACCTTGTTCTATTCTGTAGCAGAGTATTGCCCCCCGACTTCTCTGACACAGGACTAGTGGACACTCAGTTGAATTAAACTATGCATATAACAACTGGTTCTATGAGACCAACCAGCCTGACTTGGATGTTGGTCCTGTGCAATACTGTCCCCTCTGACATCAGGCAACAAATCACCTTGCAGAATCTGTCCCTTACGGTGCAAGACATGCCCATTTATACTGTTTAGAGATGCTTCTAATCCACCAAGCCACCAAATTATTAGCTCAAGGTACCCCATTTGGACAATTCCTTTAAGGGGTTTTAAATGTCACCTCCAGATGGCATACTAAGTGGCAAGAACAAGCTTCAAACATAGCCAATGCCTATCTTGTGACAGATTCAACAGTCCAGCCACCTGTTTTTGACTTTCCATGCCATCTGCATGAAAAGTTCAATCACTTCAGATGCAGAGTGATCAGATGTGCTACAAACAGGGTGGGTGGCCAGATTGTAAATGTAAAAAATTGGGACACTTTTTTTTGGGGGGGAGGGAGGAGAATAGTTGCATATATAAGACAAAGCCCCTAATATCAGGGCATCTGGTCACCCAAGCTGCAAATGACTGTAAATGGGACCTTTCTGACTCTCCCCTTTGCTGCTGTGGCCAGTTAGAAGATGTAGATCATATATTTGCAGACTGCATCCATTGACAAAGGCTGCATGGTCCCCGCCGGGACTTGCACAATGTCCTTCTCTCAGCTATTGAATGGTTAACACATTTACACTGACACAATTGGCTTCAATATCTATTTAAATGCAATCACAGTACCTTTTTATGCTATGGCTCATAATTTTCTTAAATTACAGAAGAATGAAATTTCTTAAATTACAGCAGAATGAAATTAACAAGATTCTTGTCAGGTTCACTGCTGTCCACAGCCTTCTGATGGACAAATAGTTAAGCTGATCAAAGGCCTTGTTAATTTCACTGTGCTCTTAGAGAAAATTATGGGCAGCAACTGCACTGGATCTGTGTCTCTGCAGACTCAGGAAGACAATCATGTACCTGTTCATATTTGGGAAATGTATCTTCATAATATTAAGGGCTAGAAAAAAATGTTTTATAAATGTAAGTTTTAATTTTGAAGAAATTGATGGCTTACATCCTCCAACTCTCCTGTTACTAAGGTAATGCAAAAGTCAGATATAATTTCTGGCTTATCAGCAAACTATTTTAGGGTAGTCCATGTGGACAACTGTAAAACTTCCTTTAGAGTCTGATTTAATTTTAAGATCCTGATCTCACTGGCTACTAGACCCTCCATTGGCATCCTTCTCCCCTTTTTCATTCTGTCTTTTTTACTTTCTTTTCCATCTCAATATAGTATTCATTTTTCTCTTACTCTTCCTTCTTTGTTTTCATTTTATACATATCAAGAAAGCATAACTGATTGATTGTTTACCTACACTATAATAAATATTAATGTTTTAAAAATTTCATTAAAAAATGAAACCCTTTGGATCAAACTATAACATTAAATTTCTTCTAAAATAAATACATTTAATAAATATTACTTTTAAAATAAGTTCATTTTAAAGAAATAAAGCTTTTGTTATGTTTCAACATGCTGAATGATTTATCTACTTTTCCTGGGGTGGAGGGATAGCTCAGTGGGTTTGAGCATTGATTTATTGACCCTGCTAAACCCAGGGTTGTGAGTTCAATCCTTTAGGGGGTCATTTAGGGATCTGGAGCAAAAAATGGGGATTGGTCCTGCTTTGAGCAGGCGTTGGACTAGATGACCTCCTGAGGTCCCTTCCAACCTTGACATTCTATGAAGTGTGCATTGGGAAAAATCATAAAATATTTAAGTAAAAGGAAGATTAAAGTTCTATACACACATTTAAATAAAAGGTTCCTATTATTTAGTGAAAGTAAAAATTGACCCAGTGAGGTAATCTAAACTACATGCTCTCTCTACACGTCTCCTAAAAATTACTAAAAGCTGACTTATTTCTCAAGAAGAATATTTCAGTTTAGAATTACTAGAAGACAGCTTTAAAAGAAAAGCTACCCTGCAACAGTCATTTCCTACATACGCGTAATAAGAGTTTTGTATAATCTGGGTGAAATTCCTAGACCCATAGACTTCAATGGGGCCAAGATTTCACCCTGTTTGTATTTTAAAGTGAAGTTCTCCACAGCCCACTTCTTCAATTTCCTAAAATTTTTTTATTGAATAGGTCTCTCATACCTTTCTCTAACAGAGCAAGAATTATCTCTCTTTTGTGGACACTCTCAAATCAGTTTAGAAAGGACATATCAATTCAACTCATTAGTTTTGAATTGGCCTACATCAAATTGATAAAAGTCATTTCTAAACCAGTTTAAGAGTGACCACGCAGAGGTTTGCAACGGTTTAACTAAACTAGTGTAAGTTTGTACACAGACAAGATCTTATGCAAAATCAGTCCCGAATGAAGTTCCTTAGTTGGGCTGATTCATATTTTGACAAAGATTTTTTTATAACCTCACCATTTCACTGAGGGGCACACCTCTCACCACTTCAAAATCAGCATGACCCAACACCACTATCTCTGACAGACTCACATACATACTCCATGCACCCATACAATGTATTTTTATTCACACATACATGATAAGATCTTCTAAAAAGCCTGATATGTATTTCCACTAGTCAGTGTTGACAGTAAGCAGAGGAGTGAAAGGGATCCATGAATGAGTAAAAGCAGCCAACAAACAAGTATAATATAAAGCTTCCAGGAAATCCTTACTAATTTTATGTATCTCATGACACCAAATGAAAAGATGGTTGTTAATTGCTTTTCATGGATTTGGCATGGGGTGGAGTGGTTTTGTTTAATTTGCTCCTTTTTCACCTCTGGGAATACCATTTTAGTTGCTAAGGAACTATTTCATTGTAAAGTACGTTTGCTGCAGAGACATACAGTAACTCCCTGTGGGAGTAAACCACAATTATAACGTAATAGTGTAAACATGCACAGCCTAAATTATATAATTTTCTTGTACAGAATGTTTGTTGGTGTGATGAGAGAATATGCCCTGGAGAAAGTGAAGAAAAATTTTTTTATGACAGTATAATTAATTGTCCAGTGAGACTGCATGAGTGAGTTATAGTATGTTTCGTTTGCTCTTAAGGTTACCAACATGTCATCAAGGACCCTGTGCATCTGTGTATAGTAAAGTTACTTATGTAATATACCTTTCATCTACTTACACACTTCAATAATATATTTTAAAACAACTGGCAACACACTTCTAACATTATAGAATCATACCAGTTTCAGTTGTGGTTAGGCAGAAACTTCCAAAATAAATCTATATTTTCAAGATCTTACAATCTTCTGAAAAAGCTTTAGAAGAAGCATAAGAAGCTTCATCTGCATTCCAAAAGTCAAATTTGAGAAATTTGTAAAATTTTGTTCCGAACATTTTTGGACAGCTGTGTTAAAACAAAAACAAAGGACTCAGTCCTCTTTTACATATCTGAAGATAATTTTATTTGCAAATAGAAAGGTTATATTTGCAGAACACCACATGCTGTGCAATGATTTAAGCTGATTACGTGGTTTCTCTAAATTGATACTAAAATGTGCCTGCCTGTGGAGCACTGAACATAGAAATAAATGCAGCTCTATTTCTTTCAAAGTCTGATGCTGTACGATACATCCTCAAATGTTTGTAGGACCCTAAGGGCCTTTAAGATCTTGATAAACTTCCTCTGTGCATGAGGCCCAGTGGACTTGTCTTTAAGACATTCCTTGACACAACTAAAGTTCCCAATATCTCCAGATCTTGCAATGATGCTTCAATGCCCTTCTTTAAGACTCTAGGGTATTGATTTCTGCTTAAGGTTGTTCCTTAAAATAAATGCATTTCTGAATCTTTATTTATTGATTTAAAAATAAACCAATGGAACTGTAAATGACTAAAAACAAGCTAATGCAATATTAAAGTTTAGATGTGCTGACTGTAGAATGTTAACATTTCAAGTTATGACTCTCACAACAGCAGTCAGTCACTCAGCCCCTTGGTACGTGTACATTAGCATGAAAGATTACACAAACAGTATAACAATCAATAGCCCCATTACATATATGTAGTGCCAATTAAAACTATTGAGAGAACCATAAGTTTAATTTTTTTGACTTAGTACTTCTAAAATCTCAACTACCTGCATGAAACTTTTATTTATACTGAAGCCAAGATTTACCAAATATGGTAAATTTACTCCACAGCATTGTACTGAACCTCTCCAATGCCAGCTAGCTTGGCCCAAAGCTAGTATTCTCCCTTCACAGTGAGCCAATCTCCCTTCATTGTCAACTAGTTTTGTCAGCTTTAAAGGGGCCAAACTAGCAGTTATGGAAGCCTGCCAGCTATGGAAAGTCCCACTGTTCACTGAGCTGGTCCACTGTTATGGGCATACATGTATTAGTGGTCTGGTAGAGTGTGCAGAGTACTGTACTTCGTCAACAATAAACCTGGCCGGGTGCCTTTGCCCCCTTAATGGATCTTGTGGTCATCGAGCGGTTTGCTCGAGATCTGCCGTGCCAGCTATCACAGGGGGAACACACACACGCAGTCAAACATCTATCAACATCTAACCAAACTTGGTAGTACAGTATTTTGGGGAAAGTTTTCATCTGGGACATAAACAAATCATACTTAAAATAAAGGGTTAGTTAAGAAACTCTAATGCTTACTGTTAAATTTCGCCTGTGAGCTCTATATTTTTTCAGTCAGAGCTATACTAACACAATATCAACTTCCAAGTAATTTTTTTTTTTTAATTCCACAGTGTCCTAGGGGTGGATGGCCTTTTAAAATTAGTTGCAAATATGAATGTTTTAGTGCAAGAAGCTTATTCTCCTGACAGGTAGAGAATGTTGTCTTGATGGCTAAAAGCTAAATGAAATACAAGAGTTGTGAATACTCTCACTTACAGTCTGACCGAAACATACAGTTAAGGGTTTGTTTGTTTACTAACAGAGTCACTAGAAACCTGGGAACAGATTTTCAGCTGGTTTATGTTGTCATAGCTTTATTGAAATCGATGGTGCTATAAAAATGTAATCAGCCGAGCTCCGCCCACTGGCTGGTGTGGAGGGACTAAAGGGCTTACACAAATTAGGACTTTGTCAGATGTTCATTCTTTCTGGTTTATCTTACTTGATGGTATTAATCTGTTGCTTTTAGATATTTCAGTGTGTGGACATTCATCCCCCTCTATCTAGGGAAACAAAGTGCTGGTGAGTGAGTAAAAGAAATAGGAGAGAAACACCAACAGCAGAAAGGCTGATGAACCTTAGTTAAGGACTGAATACCACCCTTAACTTTGTCCATTTACCTGATACCATTATCCCTGTCTATTTTCAGTTACTGGCCCTGGACACTAGTGTAACAATTAAATAATATTGTTACAAATAAATGGATATTTATCAGCAGAGTTACCTTAAACAAGTTTTGTCTGGGAATATATTTCTATCTACTTAGCTACTGGTCTCCAGTAATGAGAAAGGCTCCAAGGCACAGCCAAAAATGCTGATTTTCAGATAGCTTGATATTAGAAATAATTACATTATTTAAATATTCTTCAGATACACTAAATACAGTGGTGCCCAAACTTTTCTGGTCACACCTCCCATTACCAGTAATAAAATCTGTCCACACACCCCCCCTCCATTACTGCACAGTTGGTTCAGTGCAGAGCTTGGGCTGAAGGCAGAGCTGGGGATGGGGGAGAAGCTGGGACTAGAGGTGGGTTGGGGGCAGAGAGGGAATGAGGGCAGAGCTGAGCTGGGGCTGAAGCAGGAGGTGGAGAGGAGCTGAGGCAGGGCCAGAGCGAGACTGAGGCCGGGTTGGGGCAGAGCTGGGTGGCACTCCCTCCCTGTCCCCCATGTACCCCCCCAAATATTCCTCCATGCCTCCCCCTAGGAGGATGCACCCCACAGTTTGGGGACCACTGCACTAGTGTACCTGAAATGTTCTCATTTTGCACTAGTGGCTTAAAGTTGTGTACAATACTCCCTCTCAATTAGTTTTAGCAGACAATACTACAAAGATGGAAACAGACAGACAATTTACAAAGGTATGCTTGCAGATTTGGCAAACATATCAGACAATATCACCATCAGACATGCATGGAACATACAACATTCCTGAAAAGGTGAGATATCTGATCATTCTACGAATGTAGACTTGAACCTCCTGTCTTACTTCCATTCCAACTTTCCTGTGTCATCCTTCCCTTTCACTTGCAGCCAAAATTCATTAATTTCAACATATCTAGAAGACATTCAAGACTTTATCCCTCAAACGAGCGATTTTGAGAAAGTGGGAGGATCAGCTCATTATATCCACATGTATAAATCCTACTACAAGGCTGTTTCACAGAAAACTACTGTCAGAGACCAACCTCCCATGCTACTCTATATATGCTTTTCAGAGTATAAAGTTTCAAAACTTCATAACACAGTGGTAAATTCTCCCTTGATACCCTGTCCTTCCTTGATTTTCCTCCTCTCAGACTTGGCAGTCCTTCCTCCTCCCATCTCCCCCTATTTATCCACCTTACACAAGTTTTGTCCTTAGACCCCTCTTCTTTTTTTCTACATCTTGATGAGATTGCAAGTTTGGTTGATAAAGGTAATAATATTAATTAATATACTTAAGTCTTTTGTAACACATTTGACTTAGTGCCACACTTTTTGATTAATAAATTAAAACAATATACAACTAACATGGCAAACATTAAATGGATTAAGAACTGGCAGGTCTCAAAATGTAAAACAGGGAATAGTCATCAAGCGGATACGTTTCCAGTGGGGTCCCATAGGGATTGGTTCTTGGCCCGATGCTATTTAACATTATCATCAATGATGTGAAAGAAAATATAAAACCACTGATAAAGTTTGCAGATGACACAAAAGTTGGGGGAAGGTAAATAAAGAAGAGTACAGGTCACGGATTCAGAGCAATCTGGATCTCTTGGTAAACTGGGTGCAAGCAAACTATGTGTTTTAATGCAGCTAAATGCAAATGTATACATCTAGGAACAAAGAACGTAGGCCATACGTATAGGATGGGGTACTCTATCCTCGGAAGCAGTGACTCTGAAAAAGATTTGGGGGTCATGGTGGATGATCAGCTGAACATGATCACACAATGTGATGCTGTGACCAAAAGAGCTAATGCGATTCTGGGATGCATAAACATGAGAATCTTGGATAGTAATAGAGAGGTTATTTTACCTATGTATTTGGTACTGATGCGACTGGGCTGGAACAGTGTCTAGTTCTGGTGCTCACAATTCAAGAAGAATGCTGAAAAATTGTGGCTCTTCTCTGAATCCTCTACAAGAATGATTAAAGGATTAGAAAACATGCCTTACAGCAGGGGTTCTCAAACTGGGATATGTGACCCCTTGAGGGGTTGCAAGGTTATTATGTGGGGGTCATGAGACAGGGGCAGCACCAGCCTCTTCCTGGTGAGGGGGATGAGGTGGGCTAGACTTGTGGTGTGCCAGGGGCTCTATGTGGGGGAAGGACACATAAAGAAACTGTATCAGTATCACTTTTCACAGCAGATTTAGTGCCCCATTGCCCCCCTTACTTCTGTGCTGCTGCTAGCGGCACAGATTTCAGAGCCGCCCAGCTCGGAAGACAGCACCACTGCCAGCAGCAGCGCAGAAGTAAGGGGGGCAATGGGGCACTAAATCTGCTGTGAAAAGTGACATTGACTATGTTTCTTCACCACCCCCAGAATTAAACAGTAACTATATAAAAAAAAGAATTCTGCTTTTAACAATTCAATAAAAGTGTTTTATAGTCTTAATTTAAAATCAGTGAAAAAAGGTAAATTCATTTTAAATAGGGTTATAAACTTAGCATTTAAAAATAGCGTTAAATATAAAAAATGTGTTTTTAATTTATAAGGGTTCCCCACTCAGAGGCTTGCTGTGTGAAAGGGGGTGCTAATACAAAAAGTTTGAGAACCGATGCCTTACAGCAATTGAACTCTGAGTCTATCTAGCTTAATGAAGAGAAGGTTAAGGAGCGACTTGACTACACTCTGTAAGTATCTATCTGGGCATCAAATATTTAATAATGGATCTTGAATCTAGCAGAGAAAGATATAACACAATCCAATGGCTGGATGATGAAACTAGAAAAATTCAGACTGGAAATAAGGCATACATTTTTAATGGTAAGAGTAATTAACCATTGAAACAGTTTACCAAACGTTGTGGTGGATTCTCCATCACTGACAATTTTTAAATCAATATTGGATGTTTTTCCAAAATATTTGCTCTAAGAAATATTTTGGGGACATGTTATGGCCTGTGTTATACAGGAGAGCAAACTACATGATCATAACGATCCTTTCTGGCCTTGGAATCTATGAATCTTATCCCTGGGGGGACATCCTCCATTTGCATGGCTTCAACTATCATTGCATATCAGTGCATGAAACTCTCAAATTTACCTCTCCACAGTGATCGTCTTTCTGAGTGTCCAGTCCGGCATATCCATCTGTCTCTTATTTGGATGGCTGGTTTCAGTTCAAGGTTTACATGGCCAGACTGGACTGCTTGCTTTTTATACCTTCACGATTAACACCCACATGCAGTACAGTATGCATTTGTCCATGTCATCAATTGAAATTACACAACATACACATTGAGCATGTACAGGCCCAAAGAATATAAAAAACCCCGTGCTGCATGCTGCCACTCACAGGACTAATATGTAAAGCCTACAAATTCTATTTGTCTATCAACCACTATTAGAACTATTGGCTTTAGATATACACAAGCTATTTTGAATCCTTGGAACATGTAAACTACTTTGTAATCAGCCAGCTATTTTGAATATTCACTGCTGGTAAAATAAATGAAATTCTAACTGCAACATGTTTCCTTTAGGACAAAAAGCAAGGCTTATGTTTAGATGTCTCCCAACATGACCTTAAAAATCAGAAGATTCCTTGGCAGATTTGTAGGGTTGGATTTGTCTATATATAAAATGAAATTCAGTTCAGCTGTTGAAGTTTCATCAGGAGTTAAACACTACATGCTTTCCACAGGCCTCTACTTAAGAAATACTCTTTCAGGCACTGACAACTTCAAAGGTAAGTCCAATACACTTCCGTTGCATCACATTTCTTTTCATACTTGCTGTTTCTTAAAAACATTTACTTTTAAACAAGGGCTTTCTCCTGCCCAACTCAGTCTTCTTCTTACTGGATTACATACCTGAGTCACAATATTGAATTTGTGATATCATTAATTAAATGTATAACAAATACATCAGTTATTCATTTGATATTTGAGTTTGTAACAAAGTATTCTATTTCCATAGCAACACAGTGTCACAAGGATACAATACCATTCAGGACATAGCTGAAAAAGCTGGCTTGTGAAGGAAAAACTTCTTATAAAAACAAGTAAGTGCAAGAATAGCAAAGAGAATACATAAAGTAAATCTCTGCCTTCTTCTTTCAAGTTCACACTAGTATGAAATTTTCCTTGACGTGGAAGTGCTTTCTCCTCACTGACTGAGATGAAGGAATACTTTTAAAGTGACTATGTAAAAACCCTCTTAAAAGATCTGCGCCCTGTCTATATTCAGGATCATAAAGGTTCATTTTATTGACAGATTTTTTTTTACTGATTTTATTCTGGTTAGTCCTACAGAGACAATACAGCTATAGCTTATATTCCTTTTCCTACATCAACAGACATGTTAACAGTTCCAATTACAAGGTCAGATTCTGGGATGAACCATTACCAACTCTACATTTTTTTGAACTACTGTAGTGTGTATTTTGCATAGCTATACCTATTCCACCTGAATATCTTCAAAAACCCTTTGAAACACATTCAACTACATGGAATGCCTGTAGGATTCAACAAAAGGCAATTAAAATATTTTTCCACCCACAAACAACATTAAAATGATGCCTAAAAAAGTGGTTTGCCTGGGACAGCACAAAATCAGCTCAGATTGGAAACTTAGAGTATTTCCAGGTAAAACCAAACAAGATGCAAATAAATCTGATCTGTCTTATAAGGGAAGACTGAAAGTCTAACTCTTGTTATGCATGCTTCCTCCCCAGAAACAGCAGGTTCTATTATGAGAATCAACCACAAACCACAGCAGATATGAGTGCATTAAGGTCAGAACTAACCCTATCAGTTGCGTTGAGATGGAGCATTTCAGCCCAATGGCTGTAGTTTGCCCAAAAGCAACATTTAGGATCCCTAGATGACACAATGCAAGAAGCTAGCTGCTACCGTTTTTTTATTATAGCAGCCCTGAGAATATTCGGATACCGATAGATGAAGCAGCAGCAGATGAGATTGGGTGTTTAAAGCTCTCTTGTCTGCCTCAAACTAGTATGGGCAGACAGAAAGGACAGGATTCAGAGCCAAAATGTGGGACTGCTGCAGTAGCTGAAGAATACCTTTTCAACACAGATAGCATTAGTGAATCTTGTTTTCAGGGAATAACCCTATTCAGCTCATACCTCACTATGGGAATTAAGAATACCCTGGTTTGATGTCTAAGCAGCAAAGGAAGTTACCTAAACTTCAGGAAGTTACTGAAAGGGGCTACCTGTACTGGATAGGTCAGAATCAGGCAAAGCACATCAGAAAGGAAAACAATGTTTTCTACTCATGTTTTCAATACATTCAGATTTCAATACGACAAATTCAAAGCTTAAATACCTTTTAATACTGCAAGAAAATATGATTTATAGCAATAAATACATTTCCTTTTATTAAGGCGTTGCAAACCAACTAGCAAAAGAACAAGAATCAGATCTTGATATTTAAGTCAGTTGGCCAGAGCTAAATTACAATAGGGCTGATTCAGACTGTGGACTTTAAGGTGCAAAAGAGCAATTTTTTTAAAAAAAAATTTTCCCCTTCATGTCTGATTTATTGAAGTCTGTATTGTTTTAACGTAATATATTCAACATTTATGATACAACAAAGAAAAAATAATCTGGAGAATGAAAGTAAAAAATACCTCTAATCGTTGTATTCTTCCCTTAAAGAACATAAACAGAGAAGAATTTGGATAAGCAGCTTCTTTTTTCAGAAGAATCTCCTTAGCCTCTTTCAGTCCTGCCTTGTTATCGCTGCCATCCAAAGCAAAAAAGGGACGAACTACTGTGTGGTACCACAGCAAAGCTAATCTGAAAGAATACACAAAAAGAACGATGATTACTGTTTGTTTACAGCAGATGAGTTCTATTATAGAGGCACTGACAAAAGATGCAGAGTATGATTCTTCTCTTGCTTGCCCTGACTTTAAGCCAGTGTCCTTCATTGGCTTAAATTGATTTCAAAATTACACCAGAGTACACGAAAGTAGAATTAAGTTCACAATTTCCAAAGCATTAGATGAGCAGGGTTTTTAAAATCTCTAGAACTAAGTACAGGATAACTTTTTAAAATAATTACGTTCGTAAAAATACCATAAAACAAACAACAATTAAAGATGGGGGTGTTGGGGGAGAGAGAGGAAGGGATACTGAGCCTGCTGTTCCAAAGTGTTGACAAATAAATGACCGAGATCAGACTTATTGTGGGGGGAGATCAGGGCATGCCTGTTTCCTGGGCCAATTGGTGCGGGAAACACAAAGAAGGGATGGTATTCTCAATTTTCCCCACAATATAGATTATATGAAAGTGACTAATGAATGAATCTTCAGGGCATATTAAAGCTTATCATCAGATCAGAACTCTGATCTTTCTCTCCAAGCAGAAAGGATTTAGCACTGCATTCCACACTTATAGCAGTGGTGCACTGTAGTTCCTAGGCAAACCCAGTAGCGAAGGTATGAACTTTGTGGCACTGAATAGCAAAAGACCTTCATAAAGGGCTGTTAATTAAGACTGGGTGAAAAATAAGCCACAAAAAATACCAGAATGTGCATAAAGAGTCAGGAAATCTTGTTATATGAGGGATACTCCTAAAAAGGCCAATATATTGAGTACCCTTTTTGTGTGTAAAAATCTCCAGTGTTCCCAAACTTCTGCAAATGGGAATTAGATAAAAATAGAAAAAAGTAATCACATTAAAGTAAGTATATATAATGAGTAGGTAGAAGTTTATAGTTTTTATGACATGAACATTTTCCCCTGTACAAGGTGCTAAATAGCAAACTAATTAAATATTTCAGCTTACTTTGGTTTTTAGGATATCCTTTAAATTACTGTTCTAAGCGCAATAATTTCTCCCTATTCATAGGAACTATTCTATGATATAATACAAGGTTTTGGAGAATAATATCACCAACACAATCTGAAGGCAGGTATTAAAAAAGGTTTCATTATAATATATGATTAATTTAACAAACAATGGCATGTTAAGCAACAATTTGAAAGCTTTTTACCTGCTGATGTTTCCTTTAAAGCAACAAGCTTTTATTTTATTTTTTGTTTCTTTGTAGTTCCACTAACTTTCACTACTAAGTTATCTACCAAAGAATTTCAATATAGCTACTCACGTAGCTAAAGGGGCCTTCATGTCCTTACTTTCACTTGCATACATCAGTGATGAAAGCCCCTGTAGGCGGTCTCCAGGAAAACCCAGCAGGTTGATGATTTTGAGCAGGTTTGGGGGCACCATGGATATGCAAAGATGAAAAAGTCCATATCCAAAGCTAACAGCACCTTTCAGTCTGTTTAGCGAATCCTCTGTTACACCTTCTGCAGCAATATGATTATCGTTTGCAGCATCAGAAGTCAAGGATTCCTGAGTTATCTTCTTTTGATATACTTCCTGAAGTGTATTAATGTCCATGTAGCATTTATTGTAAATTTTCCAGGCTTTTCGAAGGATCCACCCACCTTTTATATATGCTAACAACAGAAAGAAAATATATCTCAAGGGTTTAATTCCAGATACAGAAACTAAAAAAGTCATAAATGGTCATTCATAGAATGACAAATACTATATAGCAATTTCTCTTTATTTAAGCTGATTTCTCTTCATGACTACAAAAAAGTTCTGTAGGATTTTGTAGCAACTGAGATTCTGTTACCTGGAGATTATCTAATTAAACATCAAATTTAAAAAGAATACTATCACATATTTTTGATCCAAAACCTGATTTGATTTGTAAAATCTAGAGAAGATCTTTAATAATAATAAAATAAAAATAATAATACGAGTTTATACAGTGCTTTTTAGCCAAAGATCTTAAAAACAATTTATAGCACAAAGTTACTACTCCCTGTTGTAGGCAGACAACAAGGATGATGCAGATGAACAGAGAAATAAACAAAGAGTAAACAATGCTGGCTTCTGCTACTTTACAACACATGGTGTGGAGTAGGATGAACACAGTGCCTGGCAAATGGAAAGTAGCAAGCCCTAATTTATACAAATCAAATATACATTATTTAAAGGCCCTACTAGATATGTATACATATTTATGTAAAAATATATAAGTATCTTTAATCCTAAATAAAAATTTTAAATGTCTCATTTTTGCACTACTGAGACCCAACTTTTAAACCTAGCAAAAACTGGCAAAGAACCTACAAATATACCCTTTCACCTGCAAAACCTTCTATTTCCATATGCAAATGAATAATTGCATATAATATTGGTGCATGCTCACATACCAAATCTGTGTGAACAAATACAGGTTTTTAGGGCACAATGGCTTCACATTTTGCGGACACATTCAGTTTTGAAATATCTAATCCCTCATTTCAAATGGAATGTCTCTCTTGCCCACAAAGCAACCATCTTTATCAATGTGGGTAATCATTTTTGCACTTCAGAGATCAGATGTTACTACTCTACATGCTATGAAAAAAAAAGACAGAATATTATTATTATAGTCACACCACACCTGACAATTCCTGTTTTACAAAAGAAAGTACAGCCAGGTAAACTTGACAGTCTGCTACAATTATCTGTCTCTGTAGTCGATCCATCATGGATGGTGCAGATTTTCGGCCATCGGCCTGTTTGAAATATACAAAAGCAGGGTTTAAATGATTTTAATTTCAAACGAAACTCCTATAATCTGTGCAATATTTATTAAATCACATAATTTATATTGTATAAATCTTTCAATTTTGACTTTCACTTTTGACAGTTGGTGCACAGGCAACCTTGATTTTCCAACAAGTTAAACATATTCGTATGAGAACTCTAATAATCCATAATGGGTGTATCAAATTATATGGAAAAATATTTTTTAGAACTCGATTAGTCTATAATCAACACACATAGCAATATTTCCCTGACTTAGTATAGCCATTTCCAGAAAAAAAATTTCCCCCCAGCAACAATGCTCAATTGTATTACCTTAAATAGTCTGAAAAATTGTACAAATTAATGCACAGTATATAAATACAAGTTTTAGAATTTCTAAATTAACTTCAAGCATATTATTTATTCAAAATTACACTTAAACGTTACGTACTCTATTATCAATGTCAGATTTCCTTAGTGTTGAAAAGCACATCTAAAGAGAGTACCAAATTTCATTTCATTCAGAAGTTCCCTAGTTAATGTTCTTTAATTTATTATAGTGCCATAGCTGTCGATGGGCTTTTGGAAAGAAATTTATATTAAACAAAAACAAGACCAAGATCCTTGTCCTTGAGAGACTTCTCAGTTAAACACAAATGTTTTGTTCTAAAAGATACCAGAGGAAGTTTTTGTTACTCTCCACATACCTTACAATATAGAGAGGTATTAAGCATGCATAATACTTTACTTACTGATTTATGCATACATAAAAGTGCAGTTACTCTCAGAGTCACTAGAAATGCGATGGCTAGGTGTTAAACGAGGAGACTTGGGCCTGGCAGTCCTTCATCCTTGAAAATCTTTCCAATTACCAGATGGCAAGATAGTATACTCTCTAAAGAACACAGATCTTTTACTTTGTATGAGCATGGCTAACCACCCTTTTTCTGCAACAATAACCCTCAACTTTTCAACTCGACATGTGAAGAGTTATTTTATACAACTCTGAAAAAAAGTTACCTTCCTTTTGTAACTGTCGTTCTTCAAGAGGTGTTGCTCATGTCCATTCCATTCTAGGTGTGCACGCCCATGTGTGTGGTCATTGGAGATTTTTGCCTTAGCAGTATCCGTAGGGTCAGCTGTGGTGCACACTTGAGTGCTGCGCTCATGTGTCGGTATATCAGGTGCTATCGGCCATATGCCCTCTCAGTTCCTTCTTGCCGGCAACTCTGACAGAAAGGCAGGTAATGGAATGGACAGAGCAACACATCTCGAAGAACAACAGTTACGAAAGACAAGTAACTGTTTTTTCTTCAAGTGCTTGCTCACGTCAATTCCATTCTCGCTGACTCACAAACAGTGTCAATGGAGGTAGGCTCGGAGTTCACGGTCTTGCAGCTTGCAGCACTGTTCTGCCAAAGCCAGCGTCATCTCAAGCTTGCTGGATAAGTGCATAATGAGATGCGAACATGTGTACAGATGACCAGATAGCGGCCGTACAGATCTCTTGGATTGGTCTGCTGACGACGCTTGTGCCCTACTTGAGTGTGCCGTCATCATCACCAGCAGATGCTCCTTCTCCAGCTCATAGCAGTAACAGATGCAGGCCATGATCCAGGATGAAATCCTCTGAGCAGAAACTGGGCGACCTTTCATTCTGTCCGCCACCACAACGAACAACTTCATTGACTTATGGGATGGCCCTCCTGACATCCAGGGTGTGTAGCCTGTTCTCCTCATCTGACGTACAAGACTTTGGAAAGAAGACGGGTAAGTATATGTCCTGCCCAGTATGAAACTGGGAGACAATCTTGGGCAGAAATGATGCGTGCAGTTGCAGCTGGACCATATCCTTGTAGAAGATCTTATAGGGTGGTTCTGAAGTAAGTGCCCTGATTTCGGACACCCTGTGGGCTGACATCGCAACCAGGAATGAAACCTTCCAGGAGAGAGCAGGAAGCCAGAGGCTCGAAGGGAGGCCCCATGAGCCTCGACAGCACAAGACTCAGGTCACAGGGAGGGTCGGGATCCTGGACGTGTGGGTAGAGACACTCCCGACCTTTCAAAAACCGGCCCGTCATGTCGTGAGCGAAGATCAAACTGCCTTGGAATGAAGGATGGAAAGCGGATGTAGCGGCCAGGTGGACCTTGATCAATGACAGGGACAAACCTTGGAGTTTGAGGTGCAGCGAGGCCTGCGCAGCCCGGATACGCCGTTCTGAGGCTCAGCATGTAAACCTTTTCCACTTGGCCAGGTACGTCACTCTGGTGGAGGGTTTCCACCTAGTCAGCAAGACCTGCCGAACACGGGCCGAGCATTCCCGTTTGCCTGCGTTTGGCAATGCAGAAGCTATGTGTCAAGTACAGCACCTCCATGTTTGGGGGCAGAAGGCTGCCATGGTTTTGGGACAGCAAATCCGGCCAGAGAGGCAGCTGCAGTGGGGCAGCTACCAAAAGGTCCAGCAGCGTGCCGAATCAGTGCTTGCAAGGCCATGCAGGGACTATTAGGATAAGCTTTGCCCTGTCCTGATTGATGGTCACAAGGACCCTGTGAAGGAACGGCACTGGTGGGAAGGCATACATCAGAGTCCCCAACCACATGCTCTGTTTTTTCTGGGGGACGGAAGGGGCCCCTGTCCGTCCCCTGGATGGAACAGAATACATGGCATTTCCTGTTCTGCCTGGATGGGAACAGGTCCACCTGGAGAGTCCCCCACCTCTGAAAGATTATGCTGACTGCCTCCGGATGGAGTGACCACTCATGGCGAGACGAGAAGGTCCTGCTGAGGTGATCTGCTAAAACATTTTTGGTTCTGGGCAGGTGTGCAGCTACCAGATAAATGGCATGCTGCACACAAAAGTCCCAAAGGCCGAGAGCTTCTTGACAAAGGGCCAACAACCTGGCTCCGCACTACCTGTTGATGTAATACATCACAGCAGTATTGTCCATCAGGACTGCACCACTTTGCCCTTCAGGTGGGGCAAGAAAGCCTGGCAGGCCAGGCGAACTGCTCTGAGCTCCCTGATGTTAATATGAGGGCCAGACTGTCCCTCAACCAGTGGCCCTGGGTGCTTGGCTCGCCCAGATGGACTCCCCAGCCCAGGTCCAAAGCATCGGAGACCAGGGTCAATGACAGGGACAGGGCCACGAAGGAAACTCCCTCCAACACTGACCCAGAATCCAACCACCAATCCAGGGACAATCAGATGTGATCTGGCATCCTGACTACCCGGGTCTAGGTTGTGCCTGTTGGGGATGTAGGTTGACACCAGCCACGCTTGCAGAGGCTGAAGATGAAGCCAGGCATGACTGACCACATATATGCATGCGGCCCAACAACCGCAGGCAGGTGTGACTTGTGATGAGCATGTGATTCTTCACATGGGAGATCAGGTCCAACATGGCCTGAAAACATGCTTTCAGAAGAAAGGTTCTGGCTTGTGTGGAGTTCAAAACTGCCCCAATGAACTCTATTCACTGGACTGGCATTAAGGTGGATTTTTTCTTGTTTATTGACAAGCTCAGGTCACAGCAGGTGGAACGCACCAGATCGAGGCTCCTCTGCACTTGTTCCCAAGACCTGCCCTTGATGAGCTAGTCGTCAAGATATGGGAAGACCTGGACCCCTCAGCATCTCAGGTAAGCAGCCACTGGTGCCATATGTTTTGTGAACACTCTCAGGGCCAGAGAGGCCAAAGGGCAGCACCGTGAATTGAAAATGATGTCCACCCACTATGAAACGAAGGAAACACTTAAGACCTTTGAATATGGAAATAAGTGTCCTTCAAGTCAAGGGCAGCGTACCAGTCTCCTGGATCCAGGGAAAGGATGATGGAGGCCAAGGAGACCATGCGAAACTTCAACTCTCTCAGAGACTTGTTGAGGCGACGCAGGTCCAGAATGGGTCTGAAGCCCCCTTTTGCTTTTGGGATTAGGAAGTAACAGGCATAGAATCCCTTTCCTTTCATGTCCTGAGGGACCTCCTGCATCGACCACAGGTGCAAGAGATCCTTGAACTCTTGAATGAGGTGTTGCTCGTGAGAAGGGTCCCTGAAGAGGGATGGGGAAGAATAGGGGTGGGAGAGAGGGACAGCTGAAAATTGCAGGGTATAGCCCCGAGATACTATGTCCAGCACCCAGCTGTCTGTGGTGGCCTGTGACCAGGCCAAACAGTAGGTACGAAGACAGTCAAGGAAAGAACAAGGTGGATACGGGGAGCTGACTGGGGCGTTGCTCTTGAGCACACCTTCAAAACGAGCGCTTCTAGCCCCCAGGATGCTTTGCCGGGCTGGGCTGCGTGGGTGAATGGGGAGGTGGAAGGGTAGAAAAGCTCATGTCTCTATCCCTTCTCCTTGCAGACCCTTGACAAGGCCTTGGAAGGAATGCATCTTCCTACATATTTGTACAGCATAATGGAGCCCCAATCACAAACAAGACTTTTGGATATTTGTGACCCAGGGACCCCTTAGTGTCAACTGGCAGAGGGCATAAGAGGTGGTGCATAAGGGTCTAATATCTACATAATAATGCACCAAAGGGTGGCATATGAAGTTTCTACCAATAGCCAGTAACACACTGGACATCCTAATCATTACAAGATGCATGTACAGATGTTATTTAAGGAATTAGGTATCTATACTGAAAACTATTTTTCTTAAGGTACAGGAGTTAAGATCGGTCTCCAGAAGGTGATAAACAGGCTCTGTTCAGGATGGGTGTAGTAGACATTTATCTCTCTAGCTGGTCACATGAAAGATCTACAGGAAAAAATAAAAACAAGGTGTCTTGTTTATGAGTAAAGACTGGTTTTTTCAGATATAACCGGGGGGTACTGTAGTACACCCCAGGTGCTTCACTGAGGAGATGAATTGTCAGCGTGTTCTGTCTTATGAAAAGAGGTTCAGAGTCAGCCTGGCTAGAAAGTACTAGAAAGATTTTAAGTGAGCTAAACTTCGTTAGACAAGATAGTATCTTGTTAATTAAATCTAGGCTCTAGAAGGCATTAGGATTTTATTTTATATGTAAGCATGTGTTTCCAATACTTTCACTTGCTACTTCTAAAATCTCTACTCTTTGTTAAATAAATTTTTACTTATTTTGACTAAACATATTTAAGTGCTGTGTGTTAAGTGGAGCAGTGATCCTCAAGTGAAACTGGTAAACTGGTATGTACTGTTCCTTTGAAAGCAGTGAATTTCATGAACCAGTGGCAGACACTCCAAGGGGATGCTCAGGGACCTCAAGGGTTGGAATGTGCCTATCTGTAGAGAGAGCTGGGCCTGCATAGGCCTAGAGTGCTGGTGTTGCCTGTGGTCAGTGGGGCTGGGGAGCTGATGCCTGGAAGGCACAGACAAGCCTTCCTCATGCTAACAGCAGGCTGCACTGAGGTGCCTCACAACACTGGCTACCCCTGAGAAGTGTCACAAGATATTACTATGTATAGAAACTAAACAAATAATTATCCAGAGTAATCAGATAATTTAACAGCTGGTCAGTCCCTTAAAGAGTACATGTTGAGAGGACACAATATTTCTTGGCATAAATCACAGCTCTTCTGTAGAATCACAAATTCCTTGTACAAAATTAAAAAAAAAAAAAAAAATCAGACTCCAGGTAGCTCCTTAGATAACTCCATTTCAACAAAGCCCAACTGATTCAATTCTGAGAGCTCACCATTAAACCCCAATGACATCCAGACACCAAAATCACCAGGTTACAATGAGGAACCAGAGTCAAGAGCCTCCTCTAAGAGCTGATAAAAGCAGCTGGTAACCTGACAGATACTCCAGTTGGGAGGGCAGACCAGCAGCAGAGACCACCACAAAAATCGGTGAGGTTATGACTAAACACTCTGTCTCTGATGCCAATATGGGTATGGCATAGCCTCTGCATTGAAATGGAAGAGATGATGGTTGTGCTACCCAACAGTACTCAGAATATCTAACCCACCAAAGACAACCATATGGGTGGCCCTATGGGAGCTGTCCTCAACTCTGGGTAAATCTCTCTCAAATTTCTAAAATGCCCATCACTCTGGTAATTAGCCTCTCTAAACCTAGGAATTCCATATGCCAGCCCATCTGAACTGACACTGTCATGCAAACTGAAATTTTAGAGAACAAACATACCACAAAGATTCCCAACAGCAGTTCTGACATCAGCTCAGCCATGAAAACTCCTCTTGAATGCCAACAAGAAAAGGAAAGCTAGAAGGAAGTTTTCACAAACAGTTGCACACAATAGTTAATATTTTTACAGATGCTCCACTTACATTCCTTTTAATTTTATTCTTGATTGTTTCTATAACTCCAGCTTCTTCACTCTCACACAGTTTTTCTGTGGCTTTTAAATCATCACAAGCCAACTGCATTTTTTCTTCTTCAAATGTCATCATGGCATTCTTTCAAAAATAAAATGCAAAAGATTTGAATGACAAAACAAGAAAATTTACATCAGCTATTGGTGCAGTAACTATAGAGAAAAACTAAATAAGTCTTTTTAAAACACATTTGAGGATTAAATTGCTACTCAAGACTCATATACACAGCTAGATATATATACATCCTTTGCCCAACTGCATTTAAGTGTGCCTCACTAAAATGTCAAGAGATTGAAATCAGAACTTATTAGCTGACTCTGCTTCTCTTAACAAAACTGAATGTTTAATATATAATTGAACTGAAAATACTGTCATATTACATTTGCTGAAAAATGCATTATGTTACATAAATTCACTTTCAATTACTGTTATGCAAGATTCAATTTGTGTCTGCGCACATACTGTTTTATATAATTTATTCACGTAAATAACATGCCTCAAAGTCAAGAACAAATAAAACCCGCTGCATTATGAGTGATAATGAGCAGAATCCCTATACTTCTTGTTAAAAACAAACAAACAAAAAAAAACATTTCAGCTTCCATTTAGCCTAGCTAAAGAGGGTCTCAGGATAACTGACTTCTTTTTCTGATACTTTGTCTAATGGAAATTCTGGATGACATAGGCATGCCAAGTGTTGTAGCTATCTTTAGAACAGTAACTAAGCAGAAGTTTTTCAAGGTACAGTGATGCTGTACTGTGCTGTTATACTGGTTCAGTAAATCAACTCAGATAAGCAAGCCTAAGAGATTTTCATCATGTTGGCCTAAGGCAAGAGGGAAAAAGCCGCCTTTAATATGCCTTTCCAAGTCATGTAGTCCACAGACTGAGGTGTTTAAAATTAATTTAATGTACAAAAAAGCACTTCTGGAATATTATAAAATTATCTTTTATTTAAAAAACAAAACAAAAAACAACTTTACTATTCTATATGTGGTTGCAGCCTAGGATTAAGCAGGCAAGTCACAATAAGGTCAACTTAAAAATGAGGTTCAAATACTTTCTTAAATACTATTAAATATGCTTTTAGATCAGCAGCTCGTTTTCATCCCTTTTCTCTCTTCTTCCTCCATATACGATGTACTCAACACATTTTCATAAATGTGACCAGTCACACATTAATAACCTTTAGTCTATTAGCGTTCTTAGTCCTCAAATACCTCTGCACCTTCAAAAAGGGTACTAATTTAAGATGTTTTCACATGAAGTCCACCAGTTTTATTCTAAAATAATGATAAATGAGACTTATAATAAACTGTTAATTTCTAGGACAAAGCGGAATTTATGAATTTCATTTCAATAACTAATTTTTTTCAGTAAAGCAAGACAATCAGTCTTTGGCTTTTGCTTTTAATGGAACATGTAAATATTTAATAAATTTGAGATGTTGAATTTATAGAACCCTTTACTCCCAATTAAAACCGCATAAAAGAGCAAAACAAGTTAAGATTCCATATATGCAACATAATGAGTTATGCATGTTTTATAACTACATTATTTTAATATTCTGAAAGAGTTGAGCCTAACAAGAAAAAACAAATGACCATATGCACCATATATACCCACAAGGAAATTAACAATGATACAAACAGTGAGATGAATTCTCTCTGCCCAATTTGTTCACCTACTTACCAAAAAACTGACAAAACTGGCCCCAAAACTCATTAACGGACTGTGGTTTCTGTAAAAAAACAAAAACAAAATGCAGTTATCACATGTAAACATACAGTTTACTAGAACACACACCTATAGAAAATATCTGATGTGAAATAAGGGTTATATGTCTGGGAATAAATCTGCTTCATTAGACCAAATTCTGAAATCAAAATTGGTTTATGCAAGATCATAATGTGGAAGAAGTGGGTACATGATACTCTCCAGGGAAAAAGCCACAAGATGGAAAGAATTCAACATAATTCTCTGGACTTGAGTCACCCCTGCTAGTACACGTGGTGGAAACTGCAAAATGTGTGTCTTTCAGGGTTTCCATGCCCCAAAAATATTAGCCCATGGGGGCGGGGAGACAAGCCTTGATATTGCAACTGCATCCAATGGAGCTTCACATGAGCCAGAAATTCACCTGCATGTATGCAGTTGCAAATCTGGGACAAATGTTAAGAGTGACCTCCATGGGGGTTCTGCCAGGAAAGGGCCACTTCAGGTCTAAGGCCAGAAAACCATAGGATCCCTGAAGGTTGGGGCGGACATGGAGATACAGTGATTCAGCAGAGGCACAAGAGACATACATTTTCCCTGCTCAATGTCACCTATTTTAGGGGCTCCACTCTCCAGCCTGGAGCCCTCCCAACAGAGCAGGTATTGAGGGATGCCTTGCACTATTTCAGCCTTCTGGTGGGTGAGCACTCAGATGTTAAAGAACCTTGCAGGTACTGCCTGATTTATCCCTCAGCAGGGACCAGAAAGGTAGCAGAGGTTATGGCCTTCCAATGATAGTTTTGAAGGCAACTCAAAGGCTATCCTTGTTGATCTTGGACCAACTTTGTGGATCAAGATCTCACCTCACTGCCTGGCATTTCACACCTACCTGGCAGCATGTCCTTCAGTGAGCCATGCTGCGATTGGCCATACCCCACTGCCCAATTAATTGTTTTCTCCTATCCCTCAACTTCTGAACGGATTTCTATTTGTAAGAGTGATTACAATATTCCCTGGTATTCTATTTCTAGAAGTATCTAATGCGTCTTTCATCTAGTTAAGTGCTCAGGTAATATGGTGATGGACACCGCAGAAATGTGTATATAACAAGAACGTGACTTGGAGACCTGAAGTTCCATTTTGATAGTTCATAAGAAGTCTGGTTCTTTATCTGCTTTGTTCCAGAGATCTAAAATAGGTTAGAAGTCTTCCTCATTAATTTTTAGTAAATGAATTAAGAAATTGTAAATCATTGAAGGTTTTCCTTGTTTCATGGGAATTAAGGTCTAATTCCATGAGGGTGACAGCAATTCCTAGGCCAAACAGACAGTCAGGTTATATTCAATACCTGGGTCAGGTTTCAGACTGAATTACCACAGCAATTACTATAAAACCCTGTCTATGGCTAAACATAGAGCTAGCTGTCAGGAACTCTTGTTATAATCTCAACAATGCAACTGATCCACTGTTTGGCCTTGGACAAATCATTTGTTTTCCCATGTGTAAAAAATAAATAAATATCATCATCCTTTTCATTATCATATCAGTAAAACTAGAATGTTTTGTGATGGTCTCAGAAAGCCAAGATATCAATGCAGGTTTTTCAGAGTTTACCCATGTTTTACTTTATGTATTATATGTAACAATAAAGAAAATAAGCTTGGAGGAAGCAAGAGAGAAAAAGGACTGAGAGGGAAATAAGAGATGGAAACAAGAACTGAAAAACCTACACTTCAAATACGTATTAGAGTGTGTTTGATACAACATTTGTAAATATAAACCCATACATATTTTATAATATAAATCTCTTGCTGTGGGGTTTTTCAAATAAATATACCAATATACAAAAATCAAAGAGGAAAAAACACACTTCAAACAAACATTCTAGCTATTTTAATCTCCCGAATGTTATTGACAGGTAAACAAAGAGAGTAGCCACCAGAAATATCACTGTTATTTAGTATCTAAACTGTGCTCTACAGAGAGCCTGTGTTACAGACTAGTAGAAACCTGTCACGTGTTACGTGTGTTTCAGTGACACTTCCACCTAAAACTCCTACTTCCAGTGACCTGCTTGAGTACTCTTCTGAGTATAGAGGCTTTCCTGAATTGGGGTCTTTATAGCAGTATGAGTAATTTTACACTAATCTGCAAGATATTAAATTATTAGTTCTTAATGAGCAACCAATACTTCTAGCCTCACTCCCTCCCATTCATCCTGCATCAGATTAGACTTCCAGCATTTTACCCAATCTCTCCAATTCTTTGCACTCACATAATTTCTACATTGTAATTTAATAATCATCTTAATGTTGCCTGTCACTTCATTTTGCCGCATCTGTTAGCCTGGTTTCCTAGCCAGCAATGTACATTAACGCTGTTATCCTCACCATTCTTTTTGATGGTGTCAAGCATCAATGCTATTTTCTTGATGAGGATTTATGTCTTTGAACTATAGATCACCATAAAAAATATTAGCCAGTAAAGTGTTGGAAAGAGATTTACTGACTTCAGAAGAGTGCATCTCCTTATTTGCTAATCTTCTCCTGGAATTTAAGAGGAAAACACTGAACTAGAATGAAATGTGCCTCAATATACGTTATATTTTTTAAAATACGGTTGGGAGGATGATTTTTTCTTAAAGACATGAAGGGGAGTGAGCACCTATCATCTTTAAACAATTTGCAAAGAGTTGCAGGGGGATTGTGCTACAGTAGTTTATTCTATTCCCCGTTGTTTTGTTTTTCCCAAAATAATCTTGTGAAGCTCATGTGACTGTACATTTCTCAAGTGAACATAACATTTAAGAAATATGGAGCTAAAGCAGTTTTAAACAGGAACTTATTATAAGAAGTTTTACTTAAATTCCATATTTTAAGATGAACATGTCAAGAGTGAAAAAAATCGAATTGCTGAATTGTCTTTGAGATCAATTACTGCAGTGAAATCATGTATTAAGTATGCTGGTGATCTCTTTCTAGGTGCTAAACTAGTGATCAATAAGTCTTTAGTTCCTTAGCTCTCATGTATCACCTTTTTTGTGTAAAACAGTAGTATTACACCAATTCTCCTGCCCTTTGTCTGCTCAAATGCATTCTGTAAACATTGCCAGTTATTTCTAAAGACTTCCCCGTGCTTCCGAAAAAGATATATATATAAAAAAAAATCAATACTATCACAGGCTATTTTCTTTCATCAGTTATTCTCCTTAGGCAATTACTATATTATAAGGGATCACAGCTTACTTACAATGTTATAAAAATCCTTACCCAGCTTGTTGAAGGCCGGTGAAAAAAATTAGGTTGTATCTGTGCAGTAGATGATTTGTTAAGTAATATTTTGCAACATATTTTCAAAATTACATTGAAGTCAACACAACTATAAACCTCAAAAAGATGTTGCAAATTAAAGTAGTAAGGAAATATGTTTGAAAATCCTTAACTATTACTTTGGCTATCTAGGTGCAAAGCAGAAGGTGTTTTTATGGTAAAATCGTGTAAAAACAGGATTAACAACTATTTACATTATCTTAATGACAGTACTGCTGCTAGATGCCACAATTCAATTATGCCAGTGTAGTTCATTTCACTATGGCTCTTAATATAGCTAATTTTGTTTCAGAGGAAAGAGAGGTGCTTGCTCTGCCCCTCCCTGATGTATGTATTTAACTCATATAATTAATGTTAATCAGAGTTTTAAGCATGGTTTGTGGAAAGAATAGAGCATTTGTCATAGAAAAAATTGGAACTGAAGGGCAGAGGCAGAAGTGACAACCATTCTTTTCTCTTCATCATTCACTGGTCTTCTCTCTTTTTCTACCCTTATTTTACTTAAGTATACTCCACAATATTTAGAAATACAACATTTTTGAGACTTTCCTTTCAATCTATATCCGATACTTATCGCCACGCTCATCCAGAAGGGAAACCATGCCAGGCTTGATCAAACCCAGCTTTCTTAGGTTACATGTCCAATACAGCTAGTTCCTACAGTCCTGGGATACTGTAGTAGTCACTATGATACCACTAATACTTAATCTTCTCTCCAAATTTACATTTAAAGAGTCCTTCCTCCAGACGATGCCATATACTTTTCAGTCTTATCTCCATTTACCCTCACTTTTGTAGTTTAAAAAACCAGCTAGAAAAGAACTGTTTTCATACTTCTGAGTTTACTAATACAAGCTAAATAGACTAATAAGTAGCAGTTCACAGCAATGTCCCTTTATTAACTTGTTTCTACTCACTTTAATGCAAGTGTCTGCTATTGAAGTAATAAGATTCTAAATTTACATAGAGGCCCATTTCTTCATGTGAATGACTACTGTAAATACTGCTTACTTCAGCAGTTCATTTTTAGTGATGGCATCTTAGCTTTCTATATATATTTACTAATTTTGTCTCCAATGCTTCAGGGGAGAGATCAAGACTACCCTTTCCCCCTCCTGTTTTAGTTTTAACTAGGAATAGTATTTTTTGGAGGAATGGGGGGGTTTAGGTGAAAATAATGCAACAATTAAGGCATTTTAAGAAGAAAAGGGATCATAAAAATGAGATTTACGCTTAGTCAAATTCATGACTATGTGCCTCTGATGCATGCACCACTATTTTTCCATTACCTGTGTACTCTATTGTTGTACATTAAAATATTCCGTGAATTATTTCATTTGGTTTTTATATGTAAGGTTTGATAGCTCCTTACAGAAATTAAATACTTTTGTAAATGTGGGTTTAACGCATGATAGCTTCAGCAGAGTCTACACCGACTTTCAGACAGTATTTATATACGGTACCACATTATATGCAAGGATGCTATGGCTCTTGAGCATCAGTTGCCTCTGCAAAACAAGTGACAACTTGGAGAGCTGTAAAATCTGCAAGCCACTGCCAGAAAGCAGTGAAATTCAAGCCAGTGAGTGGCCTTCAGAACGGCCAATAGCTTATCACCAGTGAAGCAGCACCGTAAAAGAGTAACTCTACAGTTGGGAAAATTTGTAGAATTCAATTTTCTAGGGTTTTAAGCTACCTCTCTTGTAATATTGATTTCAAGAGAAGAGGACATGTATTTATGTGCACATAATGCAGTAGGTAGTATCATTAGTCTTAAAACAAGAGTCCCTAGAATAATTTTGATGCAGCAAATGCAACGTGAAGTTTTCTCCAAAGAAGCTGAAGGGAAGCTATTAACTTGTGGCAGCTATGTGGACTAAGTGTGTATTTTCATTCATTCAAGGTTATTTCTGAAACCTGATTGAGGGATTCAACTGTCTAGATGAAAGATCCTCTATTCTCTAAATCTGAATTTACCCCTTGATGAGGGAAGTTGAAAGATCAGCTTCCTTTAGCTAGCCCCTGCTCCTGTTAAGTCCTGGTTTCCAGCAGAGTCTTCAAGCCACTTCTCTGGGTCTCTTCATAACAGAGGCACGATTAGAGCTCATCTCCCCCACCCTTGCAGGGGCATCGAGCTTCTCAGAGCCTGGTTCCCTAACATCCTTTCCCATGAAATTCTATACTTCTACCCCTCACTGTATTTTTCTTGCTGACCAAAAGAAACAAAAAACCCAAACAAAACACACACACACACACACACACTTCCTACTTTTCTCATTTCTGTACTTTCTGCTTAGTACATCCCCCAATTATGCACGTTTCCTCTGCCTCTCTTCTTACTGCTATAGGATAAGGGGGTTTTTTGGTTTGTTTTTGCTGCTCTGGATAGGGTCTACCAATTCTACCCAGCAGGGCTAAAAACCCTACCCTCCACATTGTTCTGATGTTGTTCAAAGTCAGCAGGACACATGCAGGAAAAAAAAATTAATTTGCCCTGTTTTGTTTTTAAACTCAAGTCCCCCTGATCAAGACTGTAAACCTCTGAACAGTCCCAACAAGAGCATACGTGTGTGAAAATTAGCAAGAAGGAAAGCTGCTAAATCGTCAATTATATCAACAGATTGCCACCCCCCTCTTTTCCCGGAGCTTCAGAAAGTTTTCTAACTTTTTCCACAGCTGGTCTTCCATGTCATGGAGCATAAGTTGTCAAGAGATGAGAGATATGAGGAAATGAGCATGGACAATGAATCAGCAGGCCTCCCATCTCTTACCAGTCGAGTGATTAATAAAATGCACCTGAAACCAAGATTTTATGTATGTTTTTTGAAATACTAGCACCACGTACATCGTTATTTTAAGACTTTTCCGGAAATCTGGCATTAAAACACACCACCAACTCCCTGCTTCCACAAACACAAGTTCCAAAAGCTGCCATATTTTAGCTCAGATCAAAATTTCAAGTAATATTTACCCAATATTTAAGGACCTTCCCCCCACTTGCTAATTTAGCAGTATCTAGAAATGTATTCTGGAGTCCATTAGAATGTGACTGATGAGATTATGAAGTTGAAAATGGGCTCATCAATGCATCCAAATAATTAAACACCACCAGAAGATCATGAACAAAATACAAGATGTATCATCTGTTCCAGAAGATAATTTTAAATATTTCCCAAGCTAACAATGAAAATTAAAATATTATTCCTTCTAAACTATGGATGGATTGGATAACACCTACTGACATTTTCAAAATGGCAAACAAATCGTTAGGAATACAAAACATTCACAAACAAAATATATACATCTTTTTGGTCTGTTTAGCCAACGGTGAATAATCCTTTAATGGATTTTAATGTAGCTTGTGCAAATACAAATATAATCTTAGAAAACATTAGACACATATGTACACTATTAAACACTTTATTCAAAAATTAGCTGTATTAGCAATTTCATATCAGAATTAAGGAGCTGAAAGATTTTGGTCTAATGACTAAGGACCTACTTGAAATGTGGGATGACTGTCACAACATTGCAGCTGAGTTGAGGACAAGACATAGAAAATTGTGGAAAGTAATAATGGACCTTATTATTTGCAGTAATAATATCCATTACTACTTTTCTGTGATTTTTCTGCTGTCAGTTGTCCAGGGCTGTGAATGGGGGCCCAGAGCTGAAAACAGGAACATTGGGTTGGGGCTCCCAGCTGTCAGCCACATTGGGCAGCCAGGACTTTCACGGAGAGCCACGCACATGGTGGGGGGGTCCCGCTGTCAAAACTGCAGTGGAGGCCTAATATTGCAGAATCAGCAGTATCACCAGTTAAAAAGGGCCTTCCTAATGACATATTAATTGCAAACAGGAAATATAAAATGTGTTTAAAATTTACATTTGCCTAATTAACTTTTAAAGTTTGTTTTAGTACTAGTTATAGAATATATCTTACATACACACAATTGATACTTTTCATGACCAGTAGGTCATGACCAAGGTAATTTATTGTATAGTCACAGTAGTTGGCACTACTGTTTCCAGTGCTGGCATTCAGATACCACTAGAACCTGGTTTCTGTAACATACATATGTTGACCAGTTTCAGTAAATAGTACTGAAAAGGTACATGTCTTTCAATTAACTTAGCAATGTATTGTGCATATTGCAGAAACAATCATCCTCCCACACATCAACACTGGATGAAAGACACTGATGTCATTCTTCTTTTAGTAAAAGCCACCTATGCAGAAAGAGAAAAACAGGAAGAATTAGTTTCCATTCAAGCTAAAAATTTCTTTAAAAAATTAAAGACATTTAACTTATTTTTTGTTTGACAACTGGTCATTGTACTGACTCTTACCTTAAATCTGAGAGAAGCTCTTTTCTTCTCTTTCTTCATTGCCACTGCAGTCTTTTCAATGGACAAAACTCCCATCATTCAGCTGTCACTGCTTTGAAGCTTTGTGTTATCTTGAAACAATAAGTTTCTTCATGTTAAATCTTACAAATATCTTAAAATCGAGCTGCAGTTTTCCTATTACCCACACAGTGAAAATTCTGATGTTTGTGCTTGCAAGCTTTTACCTCATTTTCTGCAGTTCTACCTATGATGGTGTTCCAAAAGTCTCTCTTCAGCCTGTCCCAAAAAAGCAAGCAGCAAGTCTCATATTCGCTTTGCTTCAGTATTAATATGCCTTCCTCTTCACTTCATTCCCTAGTCTTGCAGTCTTCTATACTGTCACTTTAAAAAAAAATCTCAATTATATTCACTGCTATTATTGTAACTCGTCCTTCCTGTCTTACTGTTTTCCTATTGCTATTTCTAAATATCTTGCTCTTTACCTTGTAGCCTGAGCACTTTGGAACTCCCTTCCCCTCTTTTTTGATTTCATTTAAATACCATTTCAACCCTTAACTGATGCTTTATTTGCTCTTGTAAATTCAACTTCTGTTCTCTTCTGGAATGAGGAGTTTGATGCTTGTTTTTGTGGACTGTCCTTCTGTTACCCTTTCTTGGAATTACTAAAGAATGTCATTATTACTGGGCTTTGTTTCTTCTCTTTTACTAGTTTTTAGACTACTATGTTTAGATGCCTCAGAACATGGGACTTAAAAAAAATATTTGAAAAGAAGGATTAGAATGGCCCATGCTCTGTTCAAGGTAGTCATAAACTCACTACAATAGGTCTTTTCCATTTCTAACTACAATGGTCTGATTAATCCATCCAGAGACTAATAGCTCAAGGAATAAGCCAAATAGCAAGAGTATAGTGTTGCCACATCCTCCCACAAAAGCAGTGCCTTTGCGATTTAAAGGAATGAGATGTGTGTACTATTCTTCATTGCAACAATAGCAATTTTACTTTTAAAAAAAATGTAATGAAGCAGAATTACAATAGAACCTCAGAGTTACGAACATGAGAGCTACGAACTGACCAGTCAACCACACACCTCATTTGGAATTGGAAGTACGCAATCAGGCAGCAGCAGAGGACCCCCACACACACCCAAAAAATGCAAATACAGTACAGTGCTGTGTGTGATGTTATCTGATAAAATATGACCATGTAGATCATTGTTGCAACCACTTATATAATTGCAACAAATCTTGTATAAAGTATGTCATGTAAGGTGTCTACGGAAAGGTTATGATTTGCTGAATATAATTATTCTATTTGTATGCATGTATCACTTTTGTATCTGAAGTTATGGATATTAACTATGTACCTGTATTTCAAATGTTTGCTTATGTGGTAACATCCACAAGGTATTTAGCCTGCACTTTTTGAAGGGACTATTCAAGTTGAATGACCCATCAAAGATCACTTAATTCACAATGGAAGATGCCTATCTACACTTAAACAATAAGGAGTTCGGTGGCACCTTAAAGACTAACAGATTTATTTGGGCATAAGCTTTCATGGGTAAAAAACCCACTTCTTCAGATGCATGGACTGAAAATTACAGATGCAGGCATTATTACATTGACACATGAAGAGAAGGGAGTTACCCCACAAGTGGAGAACCAGTGTTGACAAGACCAATTCAATCGGGTGGATATAGTCCACTCCCAATAACTGAGGAGGTGTCAATTCCAGAGGAGAGAAAGTTGCTTTTGTAGTGAGCCAGCAAAATCCCAGTCCCTATTCAAGCCCAAATTAACGGTGTTAAATCTGCAAATGAATTTTAGTTCTGCAGTTTCTCTTTGAAGTCTGTTTCTGAAGTTTTTTTGTTCAAATATGGCTACTTTTAAATCTGTTATAGAATGTTCAGGAAGATTGAAGTGTTCTCCTACTGGTTTTTGTATGTTATCATTCCTGATGTCAGATTTGTGTCCATTTATTTTTTTACGTCGAGTCTGTCCAGTTTGGCCAATGTACATGGCACATGGTACATAGGGACTGGGAGTGGCTGGCTCACTACAAAAGCAGCTTTCCCTCTCCTGGAATTGACACCTCCTCCTCAATTATTGGGAGTGGACCACATCCACCCTGACTGAATTGGCCCTGTCAGCACTGGTTCTCCACTTGTGAGGTAACTCCCTTCTTTTCATGTGTCAGTATAATAATGCCTGCATCTGTAATTTTCACTCCAGGCATCTGAAGAAGTGGGTTTTTTACCCACAAAAGCTTATGCCCAAATAAATCTGCTAGTCTTTAAGGTACCACCGGACACCTCCTTGTTTTTGTGGATACAGACTAACACGGCTACTTCTGATACTATCTACACTTAATGGACTTTCCTGTGAATGTTCTAACTGGAGTATGGGGGATGGCCTCTACTATGACTAAGCAAAGCATAAATGGACATGTGATTTGCCCATGAGACTCGAAACACCATCTTGTTCCCTGTAATTATCCACAGTGAGAACAATGTGCCCTGGAAACATATAAAATGCCCTGGAAACATCTCCATTTTGCCTTTTTCTTGCTCAAACCTCTGGACTATGGACTTATACTAATGGGAGCATTCTAACCAAGGGACTGAGGAACTTCCAATGATTTCGAAGCGACCGAAGACTTAACAAGCCAGCAGTTTATTTCATCACTGCTACAAGCCTGATCCAAGAAGTTTGCAATTGTTGTATGTATTTGATTCCTTTAACCGATTTTAACCCTCACCTTTTTTTCTAAGAAGAAATGGTGACACTGTGTTAAATGCAAACCACTAAAAAAATAAAGGGAAAGGAGCATTTTTCTTCTGCATAGTAAAGTTTCAAAGCTGTCTTACATCAATGTTCACTTGTAAACTTTTGAAAGAACTATAATGTTTTGTTCAAAGTTATGAACAACCTCCATTCCCAAGGTGTTTGTAACTGAGGTTCTACTATACTCATCTCACTTTTATTTTTAACCTTCTTTTCCTGTCTTTCTCCACTATCTCCTTTCCACGCAGATCATGGTTCTGTTTTCCTGCATTTTCTTATACGTCTTCTTCCTCTTTGCCGCTATCCCCTTAGACCTTCCCCCACATCCTCCCCTATATTCTCTTCTCCCCAGGAAGTTTCTCTATCACACTTTTCTTATTTCTTACATTTATCTTTCCCCACTTCTTCCCCATGCACGCACCCACAGCTTGAAAATTTTATTACAACTTATAGCAAAACGATTAAGAAGGGCAACACCCAGGTGAGAAGCCAAATGTCTTGGGAGGGTTGCTAGATTCTTAACAAGGTGCTGCACTGGACCCACACGGAGGCTTCATTTTTTGTGTCAGTCTCCAGTTAGGAGGAGTCAGAGTTGAAGATCCTTCCTCTCTCTGCTGTGGCTAGCAGAAGGTGAAAAAGATCACTCTCTGTAAGCCTATCTGCTGCCACAAGATTGGTACTCTGACACTCTCCTCCCACAGCCTTTGATTCTGGTCCCCTTTTCCAATTACTAGATTTCCAGGTCTAATTCTATTGTTGCTTTCACAAGCACAAGAATAAAATTAATCTGTTTGTATTATTTTCAGTGTTGCTCAAAAAACCCTGAACAGCATCAGTGAAATCTGACAAAACTCCAGTGAGTTTTTATTCTCTGACAACCTGACAAAGTAGAACCTCAGAGTTACAAACACCTCAGGAATGGAAGTTGTTCATAACTCTGAAAAAAACATTATGGTTGTTCTTTCAAAAGTTTACAACTGAACATTGACTAAGTAAAGTTTCAAAGCTGTATTATGCAGAAAAAAAATTGCTGCTTTCCTTTTTTTAGTACTTTAAAGCAAATACAGTACTATGTTAAAAATATTTAATCAGTCTCTACTGCTACCTGATTGCATACTTTCGGTTCCAAATGAGGTGTGTGGTTGACTGGTCAGTTTGTAACTCTGGTGTTTGTAACTCTGAGATTCTACTGTACAAGTACCCCAGAAAGGCACTGAAGCTATCTGTCTGCAGAGTTAAGACAACATTTAATCAGTTTATATTTGGTTCATGGTTGTTTAGAAGGTTGTCATGACAACCACTATGGCTAGAATTTAAGCTTTTATTTTAAAAAAAAGTCTCTGTAGAAGTTGATTATATTCATCCAGGAAAGCTGCCTGTTCACTAACATCAAACTCATTTTTCAAGCCTCGATGATCATCCTCTGTCAGGTGTGCTTTAACATATGGCAAATCATAAGTTTTGGCCCAACAAGATGCCAATTAGTTTACAAAAGCAGTCATTCCAGTTGCAATTATTTGCATGACTTGATGTGTGATAGATTAGTTCAACTGCCTAGTTTGTTTGATCTACAAGTAGATAGGCTGCTTACACAGAGACAAAAAAGTTGTAACTTTCTTGCTTAAATATCTGTTCACAATACTGATGAAAAATAAGCTCTCTTGTGAGTCAGTTCAGTGGTTCTCTACCAGGGATATCCCTTGGGGGTACTCAGCTCTTCCAGAGGGTAGATCAACTCATCTAGATATTTACCTAATTTTACAATAGGCTACTTAAAAAGCACTCCGCGAACTCAGTACAACTAACATTTCACATAGACCATTACTACTTTATACTGCTGTATAAATTATACATTTAAAAGAACAATATTTGTATTTCAATTGATTTATTTTATAATTATATGGCAAAAATGAGAAAGTAAGCAATTGTTCAGTAATAGTGTGCTGTGACGCTTTTGTATTTTTATGTCTGATTTTGTAAGCAAGCAGTTTAAGTGAGGTGAAACTTGGGGGAGTACGAAAGATAAATCAGACTCCTGACAGGGGTACAGTAGTTGGGAAAGGTTGAGAGCCACTGAGTTAAAGGGAATATCCATTGAGAGCCAACACCGATTTACAGGGTAATATGCAGGGAGGTCCAGTTAAGATTTCATTCCCAATCCAATTTTCCCTCCTTAAGAGCTGAATTATGGTCAGTTTTCAAATATATGTGGTATTAAAAGCTCATGTTTTCTGGGGGGATGCAGGGAGAGAGGGAAGAGGGCCTCATGTGCAATAGGAGGGAGGGAGAGAGAAAAATTCGGACTGATTTGGGATGATGTACTCAGTGGCACATCCAGACTGTCACCGTGTTCCTATAAACGGATTATGAATTTATGGATTACAGACCTGAATTAATATGCTTCATGGGATCTTTCAGGAGCCAAGTGAGGAAAGATGAAATAGTTGCATTTCTGAAGAGCAATTTTAAACTAGTTAGTGAAGTCAAAGCATTTGCTGCATAATTAATTTTCAAAAACCCTAGAGAATTTCCATAAAAAACACTGATTTCTGCTTCACTCTTTCTGAAATCAATCTATTTTCAGAAGCCATTTGAAAATGACATAGGTCTATTTCAAAAGCTTAAACTAGCTGGATGGAGAGGGCTATAAAACAATTTCTACCATAGTTTAAATACGTATTTGAAGAAATATGCATAAATATGCAAAATGCACATTCTTCCAAACAGGTTTCAGAGTAGCAGCTGTGTTAGTCTGTATCCGCAAAAAGAAAAGGAGGACTTGTGGCACCTTAGAGACTAACAAATTTATTTGAGCATCAGTTTTTGTGAGCTACAGCTCACTTCATCGGATGCATGCAGTGGAAAATACAGTACAGAGATTTTGTATACACAGAGGACACGAAACAATGGGTGTTACCATACACACTGTAACAAGAGTGATCAGGTAAGGTGAGCTATTACCAGCAGAGGAGAGAGAGAGAGAGAGGAAAAAAAAAACAAAAACAAAAAACCAACAACACCCTTTTGTAGTTTTCTCAGCGTCACTGATGTCAATAAGATTAACATCCGTCTCTAAATTTGACGAACTGCAGGTCTCTCAATGCGGCAAGAAGCTGTTCTTTAGAAGAGCACTCCCAATTAGGAGCTATTTCTAAGACTTTACTTTCAAGCACACAAGGATAAAAATCTATTGCTAAATGACTGATAGCTACTTGGAAGTTAATGATGTTTCTTCAGTTCTGGTTAGCAAAAACATATCTGACACAAACATACAAAAGAGGAAAACTGGCAGGAAAACAGTCTGAAAAGTTAAACACAAATTATACCTTATGCCTGAACTTTTTTATCTCTAGGCTGGAAATCTAGAGTTTATGGTTGAACCGTCAGCCTTGGACATTCTCTCCCATTTTCATTTCTACATGAAGTTCCGATCACTTAAATTACTTAGGAACAAAATATTTCAAAAGATCTGGACTTTTGCAGTTAAAATTGCAACTAGGACAGTGATTCTTAACCTATGAATCATAACACCACTTACAATCCATTTTCAGATAAATCAGATTTGACCAGCTGCTCATAATTAGCCCTCAAGTGTCAAAAATTAACTATCGCATGGAATCATGAGGCACCTCATTTTAAGCACAAGGGAAAACAGATTGAGACATCTGAGGAGCGACATTTCAATCACTGAATATGGGTTCATAATATGAACAAAACTGACGCTTTGATCCAGGCAAATACAGTTTATTAAAATAGTCTGTGTAACTTGATTTTCCCTTTGATGTTTAAATTGTAATAATCAATTTATAATAACGAGAAAACTAAAACAAGATTTTATGGAAGACTTCAGAAACAAAGGTTCCCTATAACAAGATGAACAATCTGCTGGACACACAATTATTAATACATACAAATTTTGAAACAGGAACATAGTAAAAACTATTTTTAATATCCTAGATTTTTAGATCTTAAGTCATCACTTCCCTCTGCACCCAAAAAAGTTTTATTTGTATCAAATTTAATTTTTGTAAATGAAAAAAATAAGGAAGGCTCTGAAATACTTGCAATACCACCAACACAGACTTGTTTTTAACTCAATTTAGGTCTTAAATGAATATTCTGCTGTACAGACAATAGCACTGTGGTGCATTTAAATTTAGAAAACAACACCTATAATGCCAGAGCTCCAATTATTGAGAAGAATTAACTCTTTCCATAACTATACAGGAAACATAACTACCTTAAAACTAGTGTAGACACAGAGAAACATCTACTGTTACAACTATATTCAAGTAATTTCTAGAAAGTGACCTCTTCCTTTAACTAGATACAAACACATGGTACACACTGTCTTGTTATTTCATGGCTTCATCACACTAGCATTCAAGAACCTCCTGTCACTATCTAGTCTCAATCTAAGTCACTCACACACATATAATCTTAAAAGATAAAAATCCTCAGGATGTTTTCATTGGATGACACAAGTATATTAAGCAAATCTTGTTGTTTATTCTTCTGTGTACATGCATAGCTACTCATCAGCATTTGTGAGATTTACAAGTGCCTGTCAAGGAAAGGTAAATTCCCCTGGTTTTCATATATTTTTTTTTAAAATGGTGGTTCGCCTCTGTCAAATCAGGTGATACAGACTAACAGTTTGCAAATGTCACATATTGAAATGTTTTCCTAGAGTTAAGATTTATTAACCTAAATCTGTGAATGCTCACTTCTCGTGCAAGGGTTAAGAGTCAGAGGCAATCTTTTTCTTGCAGAGTAATTCGGGGGACAAAATGTAACGCTCAGTGCTTAATCTGCCCTAGGGAACTGAGAGAACAGCCTGACGGCATCACAAAACCACCTCCTGAAGTAACCGTTTGCACAAGGAAGTGCTCTGGTAGCCCCACACCCGCCATGGGGGGCGGGGGGGGGGGGATGTTCGCCTCCCCAGCTCAGGCGGGAGCGCACAAGCCGCTCCGCGCGCGGCTGGCCAGGCGGCTTGGGAAGAACGGAGGCGGCTTCGCACAGGCACCGCGGGGGCCGAGGCGCTTGGGCCGCTAGTGGAGGTGCTGAGCCGGGGCAGAGGCTGGGCTGGGGCCAGAGCCGGGACACAGGCTGAGGACGGGGCGGCTGGTGCCGGCGGAGGACCGGGGGGGCAGCTGCCCCTGGAGCCCGGCTCGCCGGCGGAGAGGAGAGAGGACTCGGGGCGGCAGGAGGCAGGTGCAGGGAGAGCCGGTGGGGCCCGGCGGAGGCTGGTACCGGTATTTCCTGAAGAGCTGGTCGGACTCGCGGAAGCCGTTGTTCAGCAGCATGTTGATCCCGGCCAGCGCCAGCTCCGCGTCCTCGAGAGGCAGCGGCGACTCCTCGTCCTCCAGCGGCGGCTGCGACCCGGCCATGGCGACGAGACCGAGCCGGCTCCCCCGGGCTCCTGTCACCTCCGCCGGGATGGAGGCGGGAGGGGAGCCGGCCGGCGGCGCCGCGTACGGGAGACCCCGAGGGCGGGGATGCGCGGGGGGGGGAGGGGGAGGAGGAGGAGGAGCCTGGGCCGCTCCTTCGCTGTAGTGCCCGCTGCGGTGCCGGAGCCTGCTCACGCACCCCCAGCGCTACTGCACAGAGTTTGATAAGGCGCATGCGCAGGTGTATCTGCGCGTGCGCGATGTGGGCGACGAAGGTGCTGCCCTTATCGCCTGTCCACTCTTGCTGTGGAAGCCGCCAGGCCGGGAGCGGGATGGGGTGGAGCGGCCTCGCGGCAGCGGCGCCTACCGCTCGCCGCGCGCGGGGCTCACGAGGCGCCAAGCCGGGGAGGGGGGGCCGCGCGGGCAGCATCGCTGACAGGAATGGCGGCAGGGGGGTGCTAGGGAAGGCGGGGGAAGGGCTGGGCTCGGTCCAACCCCCTCAGCCAGCGGGTGCGTGGAGCGAGCGCGGACTCTGCCCACCGCAGAGCCACCCCCAGCAACAGCCGCGGTCCCGGGCTCCTCCAAATGGGTCCCGAGCCAACTTGGCAGGCTAAGCTTGGAGGATTTAGGAGTCAGAGGGACCCGAAGAAGAGCTCTGTGTAGCCCCAAAGCTCGTCTCTCTCAGCTACAGCCGTTAGTCCCATAAAAAGGTATTACCTCACCCACCTTGTCCCTCCAGAGTCCCACCCTCGCGCAGCTGGGGGTGGCAGGCTTGTATTCCATCAGGCCGCTTGCAGGTACAAAACTGCAATTGTACTGGTCACACAGCGATTTTTAAGCCTTTTCACCTGGTAATGCACAGGACAATGTCTCGTGGACTAGCTCCCTTCCAAACACCCGAAATCCCCCCTCCCGGAAAACTTGTTCAAAATAGCAATTCTGTGGACTCCAGTGCACAGGCTGGGTGGGAGGGGTTTTTTTGGGGGGGAGGGGAGGGAAATGGAGCAGGAGTCCCATGTACATAGTAGGAGGGAGTTTGTGCCTGGAGCTTTTCTGAGTTTCCTTCCTCACCCTTTGCATTTTCTCAACTCCTCCCAGCACGCCCTCTCTTCACTGCATTGGTGCACCTAGCACATGCAGCAGCTTGAGTGCTCTCCAGCTGCACAGCCAGCGGAGGAGCTATTAATAGTTCCGAGTCTTGTGCAGAATCCTGTTTCCCTCGTGTGAGGCATAGCGAGTGTCTCAGGCTGCAGCAGCTGAGCCCCCAGAGCTGTGTAGCGGGGAAGCTCAGCCTTTCCTCTCTCTGCATTGCAGCTTTCCCTTTTCAGTGCATTTTTTAATTAATTTTTTTAAAGTGATTTTAATGCTCGTGAAAGAGGGTGAATTCACTGCCTTAGAGACTGAAGGTTTGTAGTTTTTCCTAGAGCAATGCCTTTGCAGCTCTCCCTATGCCATTCTGCCAATGGGCACCACTCATATGAGTTTAAACCTCGCCCCTTACCAGGGGTGCTGGAACAATTTTTATAGTAGGGGTGCCGAGAGCCATTAACCTAAACTGTAAACCTTGTATATAATAGAAACCACTTCAAGCCAGGGGGTGCAGCAGCATCCCTAGTTCCAGCACCTATGCCCCTCAGTAGTGTATCTCCCATCAGTGGTAATGGGAACTTCCTCCTGAAGTTGACTGTGAAGCCCATGCCAGAGCAGCCCCTTTTTTAGTTTAATTTAAAGCCAGATCACGCAGATCATTAAGTGAACTATGGACAAGTGTACTACCATAAAGGTATCAATCCTAACCCCCAAAATTTCACACAAGTAAGCTCCCCCCCCCCACCTCCCTTAAACAAGTAATTGTTCTTCCTGAATTCAGTTTTGTTAAAATACAAGACACCACCACCTTCACAGCCCTGAAACTCTCCAAGAAATTTATGAGTGGAGCAAAATACAAATCTGTTTACCTTCAGGCTAGGTACAGCCATAGGTACCGACTCTGGGTGCTCCAGGGCTGGAGCGCCCACGGGGGAAAATTAGTGGGTGCTCAGCACCCACCAGCAGCCAAGCTCCCCACCTCCCCTCCCATGCGCGTGCCACATCCCAGCTCCTCTGCCTACCTCCCAGCGCTTGCAGCTGCCAAACAGCTGTAGCAAGCTCCAGCAGGGAGAGGGGAGAAGCGGGAATGTGGCACACTTAGGGGAGGAGGCAGGGCTGGGGCAGGGATTTGGGGAAGGAGTTGAATCAGGACAGAGTTGGGGCAGAGAGGGGCATAACCACTATAAGTCTGTGCCTATGGGTACAGAATGAGGAAAAGGCAGCTCTGCAGTATGCTTTTTGCTTTCCCTTACACCTAGAAGGGATGGGATCGAAGCAGCATCACCACCCCTCAACCTGTGCTCCAACCTGGTGCAAAACACTGACCAAGTTAGAATCACACACTGAGGTGTGATTCTGTGGCAGCTGCTCATTGGAGCCATGTGACTCATTGGAGTCAGTGAGTCCAAGAAACAATGCAGAAATACGTGGCCTGTGGGTTTCCCCAGAGCTACAGATATTGAAGGCTAACCCCTCTGCCACTGAGAAGCAAACAGCCACCCCTCTATTTCCCAAGTTCTTGTAGTTTCCCAGCCTGTGTGTGTGACTAACCCAATAACTTTAGCATAGGGGCCTGTGTTCATCACTGTTGTTCTATGGATCCAATGTGTAAGGAGCTTGGAATCCTTGCAATTTTGTCTTCCAGCCTAGCTTCTCTGGACCATCTTGGCAGAACTACTACTGCTAATCTATGTTCTGTAACAAATGCTGTTGTTACTACTCAGCAGCTAATTGTCCATCTTACAGTTATGAAATTAATTACCACTTCAGGAAAGCATAAGTCTATGGAATAGTTTTGCAGCATAAGACTGCATTTCACCTGTTCAAGGAGAAATGTAATCTATTTAAACATCAGTGATCAAGCAATGTGACTTTTGCAGTGAGAGTTTTACTGCCTATCAGCCATAGTTTTATAGTGCCTCTATTATAAACTGCATTTCAGCTCTTTAGTGCAGAGCAGGTCATCAGTGGAGATCAGCAATGCTGCAAGTTGCATTGTGTGTTGCATAGGTAAGTAAAATTCATGAGGCAAACAAGAATTGTACTCTTTAATTAACTAGCCACAATTTTTACTTTAGCTTCCAGAATAGCTTATTTAAAAAGGGATGCTAGCTACATTATTCATATCCTTTAAGAGCTATGAGACTGATTCACAACTACCATGTGTAGAAGACAATCAGAGTGGTAGCTTATTATACTCACTTTGTAAATGTCTGTCACACTTCAGGGGGAGCTGTATCTGTGGACACCCCTTTAAAGTGACAGGCCTGCATTTGTGGAACCCTTCTGCCAGGTGTTGACAGCAGCAGAAAGGGCTGGGTTCGTTTTCTAGGGGCTTTCTTGAAGCCTTAACTAATGCCAGCTTGAGCCACCACCCAAAAACCTAGGAAATTAGATTTACCACCATGGACATCATCACAGTTGCCAGGAGGACTGAGGTTGGGACTATTGTTAAAGCCCATTACCAGGTTGGAGTATTGCTTCAGAGAATTGGTTGATTTATTAATATCTGGGTTTCCTAAGTTTATTCTGTTGTATCCTGCCCTCTCTCACACCTTAATAAAGTTCTTTGTTTTAACCCCCTAGACTCAGTGCCTACAATTTGGCAAGTACTGCATATTGCCCAATGTAGCTGGTACATTTTGCCATTTCTCTCCTCTTCACACACAGTTAGTTGACCTGGGTTGGAAAACTCCAAGCAAGCTGGCAGTCCAGTGCTGCCTGGACTACACTGGGGACTCTACCATCTAACCCAGCTGAAGTATTTCAGTTTTAATTGCATGGTAGGGAGGTCCACACCAGAGTCTCTTGGGTAGGCTGCCGTTGTCTCTGCAGCATCAACCCAAAACTGCCTCAGCTCTGCTCCAGCCACTGTTGCCAAGGCAGAATCCCCACTCTGAGTGCAGAAGATAGGGGGCCTGCAAGGATTTTAAAAGTTAATACATGCCACTTAAGGCTTGTATTAAACTCCCAAGGTTACAGCTTTTCTCTGACCTTGGCTTGCTAAATGCTGCCACCACCCAAATGCAAAACAAAAATAGAAACGCCTCCACACCTTGGACCCAGGAAGGAACACCTGGGAATTCCTCCCTCTGGGGTACTCTCAAGCCCTTTCGCCTGCTCCCCCCCCCCGGGAAGAGCTGAGAAAGAAAAAGGAAATTAGCTGTGCTACCAGCTAATCAAACATGCACAAACCTCTTAGGACACCAAAAGCCCAATTCCTTTCTTTTAGAAAGGAAAATTTTATTAATAACACAAAGGAAAAAAATATGTCTGGAATTTAGGCTCTTGCTAGATTTTAAAATAGCAATTCCAAAAATTAAGCACCCAAAAGCAAGCTTTCTTGGGGGGTTCAGCTTAAAGGTTACAAGCAAACAAAAGCATCAGGGGTTAGCACAGAGGAGATTCACAAGCCAAAATAAAAAATAAACCTGATTGTGTCTAACTAAACATTCTCTATCCAAATAATTTCTTCTAGGTATGGAAGGTGAATTTTCATACTTTTTCAAGTCTTGCCTGGCATTGCTGCCCATGTCTCCTTCTCCGGAAAACAGACAAAGGGAAAGTTTCTTTCCAAATTTTAAAAAGTTCTACCTTCCCATTGGCTCTTTTAGTCAAGTGCCCACTCCTTTTCTTTTACCTGTGGGCTTGTTAACCTTTTAACAGACCTAGAGAGGTATTTTACAGCTAACTGGCTGTCTATCAAAGGGAGCTACTCCCCTTACATGTATTACAGCTACTCTGTACCGTCTATCACTTTGAAAGTGCCACTGCTACTCTGCATTGTCTGTTGCTCAGAGCTGCCACCACGGCTCAGTACCATCCACTGCCTCAAAGCCACCCTCAGCTCTGTACCATCCACTGCTTTCTAGCAGTCTCAGCTCAGTTTTTAGAAGGACCAGTACTCTCTAGTAAACTTAACTGAGTCCTCACCACAAGAGAGGCACACCCAGCAAAAGGTAGAAGATGTTTTCCTTCTTTTCAGCTCTGTCCAGGCTCACTTACCCAAATATGCATGACAGCAGTCTCGGTGAAGGTGGCCCCAGGCATATGCAATGTTGACATCTAATCCTTGTATTTCCCCCAACAAGATCAGTAACATTTAATTGCCCCCAAACTCAAAGTTTAACTGTATTTTTATGAAAATGCCCCAAACTATCATACCCATTCAATCAATTCCCTTTGCCCTTCAACAGATGTTGGCTGAGAGTCTCCTCCTCCGTGGAACCCTGCTTATCTGGGATCTTAAGCAGCTCTGCCAGTCTTCTCCCATTTCACCAGTGGGTGACATTAGAGAGCTCTCTATTCTCTAACATTTCAGGCCACAGGACTTACATCAATACTTCTCTCAGAAGAGAATTCTACAATTCACTTTACTCTTAAACCAGGTCCCCCTGTCGTAATAACTGTGTTTACCACCCTTGTTTCTCCAGCAGGTCCTACTGGGTTTTGGCACCTATTAGGTACTTCCCTCCAGGAGCATGAGCAGTATGAAAATGCAGTGAGAGTTAAAAAACAAAATATTATTTATTTATCCAAAGGCCTATAGCAATCAGAGCTAAAAAGGGTTAAAACCACAGGCTTACATGCATACTATCTTACCTAAGCCTTAGCCTTGCTTTGCAAATTTAATAGGTCACTCTTGTCCCAGGCACTCCCAAGCGCTGGGGCTGGTGAGCTGGTCTGCAGTCCTGCAGCTGCTGCTTCTGTCTGACCCTCAGTCAGCATCTCCACCTCCACATTCCCTGGCCATTTTTATCCATTTCCAGACTCCTTTTTCTGTCCTGGGACACCTGAACTTGGGGTATCAAGTTTATGTATCTCATCAGCCTTCCAGAAGTGGTTTCACCATTTTGTCCATTTAAACACCAGCAATTGAGTTAGTCATTATCTGTCTTCTTGGAGACGTGTAAAACTGTGATAGGGTTGAGACTCACCACTGTGGCACCTCCTGCTGGTACCTCCAGGAATTAGCTCAGTCCATGTGGAGCGCCCTCCACTGGTGATGTCCCATCCATCTCTCGCCCTCCATTGGCATCTGGACCCATGTTGCTCCCTTCTCTTGCATCCTCTTCAGGACGCTGCCCTCCAACAGCAACCTCTAGTCCACACTCACCCCCTTCCAGGGAGGTTAACAGCAGTCTTTCCACTTCACCCCAGCAGCCAACCACACCCCCAAAGTCTAACCCCTTCCATCAGGGGTTGGGTGCAGTCCACTATGGCCACTTCTAACAGCAGGGTGTAATACAAGTAGGAAGGGGGGAACCCAGGCCCACCCTCTACTCTGGGTCCCAGCTCATGGATCCTCTTGCAGCAGCCTCCCTGTCCTCCTTCACTCCCCTTGTCCACCTCTCCTCCCTGGGCTGCTTTCCCTTTGCACCTTATGGGCCCTTCTATCAGGGCCTGCAGCCTGGCAGATAGCCGGCTAGAGTTTTCTTCTGCTCTCTCAAGCCTGCCCGGCACTGTCCCAGGTGCTGGTCTCCTCACTCAGGAGACAGACCTTCCCTCCTTGAAGATCTAGGAAAGACTGACTGCCCCTGCCCCCCCGGGCAGCCTTTATTTAGGGCCTAGCCTGGCACTGATTGGCTGCTTCTTGCTTGCCTCTGATTGGCTCCCTGCAGGCCCTCTCTGATTGGCTGCCTATCTGCGCAGCCACTCTGGCCTGCTGTAGCCCAATCTAGCATGGGAGCGGGGCAGCTGCCCCACTGAAAAAACCATCCATGATTGAGTTAATTTTTCCCCCCATGTAACAGACAACATGATAGTAATCACATAAACAGAGGTACACACAGTATTTATAAAAAATAATACAGATATCTCCATGGTCTTCACAACCGTACAAGGTACAAGACAGTGTAGAATTAGGCCCCCATTACTTTAAAATCCTTTCAAGTACTTGTCACTCTAGTTTAAAGGTCAAATATAATCCAATTGTTAATTTTGAAAAGAGGTTAGAATTCAGGATACAAATGTCACTTTCAGACTGGCCTGTTAGGGGTGTTTTAGTTATGTCAGTAATAGCCAGTGAATTTAAAACTTTGAATATTCTCCTTTTTTATTTATAAATTCCACTTCGTAAGAATGATATGACAAGCCCAAGTGATTCTAAGGAATAATTGTCATTTGTAGGTAGCTAAAGTCACTTGGTCTTTGGTTTTGTGTCTCATAATATACTACAGATGCATGCAATAATGAAAGTCACTGCCTATTATGTCTTATCACTTAAATATTTATGAGGTGAGCTTTACATCTGTTATCATCATGTGTTTTTTATAAAGCACAGCAGGCAAATGATACTACAAAACCACACTAATATTCATGCTCTCCACAATTTCATTTTAATGTGATTTGTCATTTTTAGGGCTAAATCCTGACCTTTGGTGAACACATGAAGCACCTAGTGAAGTCAGTGGAAATACAAAATGTGATCCACAAGTCATTTCACTGTAAGCAGTCCTGGCCTGTTTTTCAGTGATCTTCTCAAAGCTCACAGAGAGGAAGAAAGAAAAGCCATAGATGGGCCACAGGAAATGTGTACACTTTCAGAGTTGCCTGACCACTCTTAGATGTCCCTAATCTCCACTACTGGCAACTGGTTCTTTTATTACTTGCTGCTACAGAACTAACAAAATTAAGGCTTTTTTCAGATTTACTGTTGCTCTGGACCCAACATTTACTCAATCATACAAAGAGATGAATTCATGGGTTTACTTGTTGCTACTTCTAGACTTTGTGGCACTGACTGTTCTGCTTCCGTGTAACAAATAATATTTTTTTTAAAAAGTCCATAATATAAAACAAAATTCATTGTCATATGCACAGTCACACAGTTGCTATTTTGTACTGTAACATATGAAGGTGTGTTATTTCTGCTATTTAAAGAACATTAAATAACAGGTTTTTTCAGAATCAACACCAAACATATGTGCATAATTCCAGAGAAAACAAAGGAAAAACAAGCATTAAATACAAACATCAGCTCTGTTCAGACAGCAGCCACATGCTGGCCTAGTTTACCAAAATTACTTGGGAAAACTTCTTCCTACACAGACTCATCTTATCTAAGGTACCATCACAATATTAGAATTTTTAAGACAATTTAAAATGTTTTACTTTCAGAAGGCTGACTTCTCACAGAGCTCAGAATTCCATCTTAGCAGGAGAAAATACCTGCTTAGGCTGCTTCTATCACAAAGGACCCTAAATGCTTAAATCCAGTTAATAGACTGGCCTTATTTATGAATGGATAAATCTCTTTCTCTCTCTCTTTTCTCATTTGCAAATACACCTGCAAAATCATTTTAAAAGTGCCATAATGCTTGTGATGGAAAATTAATTATCTGTGAAGCTGTAGATAATTATGACAAATATTTCAGCCTTAGTAAACTCTGTCTAAATTCGAGTCTTCAAAATGTGTATGTAGTTTAAAATAATAAAAAATGCTTGTAGGTCATAGCTAATAATGTTCATAACAGAATAAATAACTCATAAGCTCACTCCAACTAAGGGTTATTATGTTTCCACTAGTTTAACAATACTTTTTCAGTACATTTTCACAGTTGTCACGAAGCTTGATGCATTAATATTATTTGGTAGGGAGTTATTTAAAGATTATTCACACTTTTCCTATCTCACTTTGGGGCTTTAGACATACATAATATCTTAAATACTCAAATGCTTTCATCATTTTGTCCCCCCAACCCTGCTCTACAGAAATAGAAAGGCTGCAAAGAGTGAAATGTCACTGCGTGGGAGATTGTTCTGGGTTTTTTCCTATAATGTATGTGGTTTAATTTGAGGTCAGATTTTGGTATTCCCAGCACCTGCTCTTCTTCCTGGTTAGAGAAAGGGGCTGGGAATGTTTTGTTGAAAATGCCTGTGACAAAACCAGTCAGTCAACAAACATAACATAATTTTCCAGCCTTGCTAGGCTGGGACACTAACACATGCTAGCTTAATTCTTTACATTCAAATTACTCCTTTGTGGACCAAGCTGGGAAGAGGTGGGTGACACAAACTTACCTTTTATTTGGGAGAGGAAAGTCAAATCAATGCGCTTAAGAGCTGCTGTAGCCCACGAAAGCTTATGCTCAAATAAATTTGTTAGTCTCAAGGTGCCACAAGTGCTCCTTTTCTTTTTTAGAAGGGAGAGAGCAATTGAGAGACTGAGTGGATAGCTATATGGGTTCATAGAGCTATGGAGAATTGACCTTGCTAAAGAGCGGGAGCCTTGAATCCTCTGTAATGGATCTATGGACTTCTACCTCCTTTTCCTAAGACTCCTCAACCAATAGTTCCTCTCCTGGCAGTAGCTAAAAGCACATCCTTTCTCTTTTTTCTGAAATATAGTTGCAGGTGGGAACCCCACTTTAAGATCTAGGGAGGAATAAAAATTTGGGGGTTAACTTAAGGCACAGGACTTGCAGACAAGAGATTCCATCACAACTTTCCTATGTGAACTTGGATCAGGCATTGAACTTCTCTGTGCATCAGTTTTTCCCCATCTGTAAAATGGTAACAGTAACTCACATTAACCCAGTGTGGATCTTTATCCCTCTCTAGTGTCAGGTCCACATAAAAGATGTTTCTCAGTTATGTTTCTTCTTTCAAACTAATGGATCACATTCTTTAGCTCAAGCAGTAGAGACTCATGCTCTTAGAGCCAGAGGTTCATTCCCCACAAATTACTTGATTAGGGTGTCCTTACAGGATAATAATACTTTCCAACCTCAGAGGTGTGTTGCAAGGCTTCCCTACTCCATGTTTAAATGCTCTAAGAATCTTGGGTGGAGAACATTGTATATAAGTGTAAATTAGTGTTCCTAACTCTTTAAATGTGAACTTCAGAATACTATTTTTATTTATTGTCCCTGCTGCTTTCAGAAATCGTGTGCATGTTTCATATTTTATTACTGAATACATCCCTGTAGTTAAACTCTCTCATGGTGATTCATGACACTTACTTCTGGGAGAAGCCTCCTTCTCCCCACCCATACTTATTTTCAGTTTTACTGTTCTTGTAACCAGACATTACTGAGGTCTGTCAAAAGTGGTGGTCACGTTATTTGTCTTCATCACTGAAATAAGTTGCTACATTTCAAATAAAGTGCATAGGAGATTTGGTTCCTCCATTGGACAGTCCTGTTAACAGTGCATCTCAATAATCCTGAGCTGACAAAGATGGTGAGCTTGCTCCTTTGCATATGCCGGAATCTGAACTACAAAAATCCTAGATCCTGTCTGTTTTAGTTACTTACATTTTAAGAATGTGATCCTGCCCTCCAGTAAGTGGTGTTCTGTACATCCTTGGGTATATTTAAAAAATCAATTCTGGGGCCTGTACCCATAAACACTGTGTGCTGACCTTTCCAAGAAGCAACATGTATTGTTGTATACATCATAAGGCAGAATAAAGTCCTAAAACACTCTGAGAGACAGGAGATGTCTCTCACTGTCAAAGTTATTGTTTCTAGTTGCTGGATTATCATCTGTGAAACAGTGCTGTGGTCTGAAAAGTTTTGCCACATGTGTGCAGGAAAATAACTGCCTGTGCTATATAATTTAAAGGGGGTGAGGAGAATCATCATTTCCCTTTGTAAGCCCAAAGTGAAGGGCTCTTCCTCTATTAAATCTGTGCATTCAAGCAGGATAATTTTCATGCACAATCAAGTGATAGTAATCGCCAGAGGCAACAGCTGGGTAGTGTTGATCATGCTTAAGTAATCTTTATACCAATGCCTTTCATTCTTTCATCTGCTCTTCTAATATCAAAAACTAAGTGTTTTGATAAAGAGTATTTCACCCAACAGTCCCTGAATTTTGACTATAACTATACAGCAAAGAGTAAGGATAATGTTTCTGTCACTTGATGGTATCATTTTTCCTGATCAAAGATAAGATTTAACAGACGGTTTAACACATTAGGAAGCTAATGTTTGGTCAACCAGAAAAAATACTTCAGTTCAGAAAATTCTAAGATTAAATTAGGGAAAGTAAAGATCTTATCTGCTGTTTTTGCTGCTGAATGAAATCATCAGACCCATACATTTCAGCTCTATACTTTGGGCTAAACTCTTCCTCAGTTACTCTGTAGCACTGTAGATGTAAATGAAGGTATGTTTTTTTCTCTGCTTGCTGTGTGGTTTTCTAAGCGTCTCTTTACTTTTAAAAAAAGTGACCTTCAATTTTGAGCCCTCAATCAGCTCTGGGTTGAGAATGACAGAATTTATATACCTAACTTCTTAGTTACATCTATAAATAAGACATTTAAATTCTATGCAGTGTTGTTGTAGCCATGTCAGTCCCAGGATATTAGACCTGAAGAAGAGCTCAGTGTAAGCTTGAAAGCTTGTCTCTCACCTACAGTAGTTGGTCCAATAAAAGATATTACCTCACTCACCTTGTATCTCACTTTTAAATTCTGTCATTTGAACCAAAGATGAAATTCTTGCTTCATGGAAGTCAATGGCAAAACCCCCATTGACTTCAAAGGGGTTCAGGATTTCACACTCAGCCTGTAGTACCTGCAAAATGTAAAGGTCAGGTTGAGGATCCTTTGAAAAATTGCCTCAAATAGATTCTGTCACCTGTGAACAGAAGTGATAATGTGCAAGAACTAATGACTGCATATGCACAAACACGGGCTTTGTTTTGAAAATGTTGCCCTGTGTATTTATTTTCCTTCTGGTAATATTAGTCTTTCCTACTAGATTTAGCACCTGACTTTTCAAATGAAACTTGGCATTTATAGACTTCCTTTGAACAGGTTTTCTGAGTTTAGGGCAAAATTTTCAAATGTGTCCATTGATTTTGACCACCTCAGTTGATGGATGCACAACTTAGTACACTAATTGGTCAGCTTCTGCCCTCCACAGACACATAGCGTGTCCCAAGATGGGCACTCATCACATGAGGACCCAAACTAATGGACACTTGAAAATGTTGGTCTTTGCTATCAAAGAATGCCAGGACCAGTTCCTAACGATGGAAGGGCATTTCCTGGAGAGAGGTAGAACAGAACTTATATTTGGAAGAGAAACACTGCACAGCAGTTAAAGTGAAATGACAAAGTCAAGATTGTGTGTGTGTGTGTGTAATGATAATTACAGGTGGAATTAATAGAATAATAAAATATTATTATTTTATTATCTTAATTAATATACAACATGATCCATATTCAAATATTGCAGAATAACAATATTAACAACCCTACCCTTTCTGACAATGTCCTTGGATCCTGAATGCTCACAGCACCTTAAGCAGAATATTGCCTTTTCACACCATATGTTGCGTGAATGGTTCAGTATTTACTTGTTAGGTGCTCCATATTATTTCACCAACATCACTCCGTGAGGCTTAGTGCCATAAACCATGAAGGCTTCTTAGAGTGGGTAGTGAACTGCACCCATTATGAGTTACACACAGCAATAACTCTGACACTACAGTCAGGAAAGTTATACTTTTATTTGCAGACCATTTTTCCCTAAGTATCTCTTCCATACATGGAACAGGAAGATCATCTTTTTTCCCCGTGTGCTCTTAATTTTTTTATTCTATGAACATTTTTCTCCATTAAATTCTTTCCTCTTTGTTATCACAAATCATTTTACCCCAAATTAAAAACACAGTAAAAGAACTAAAAAAGGGCCACCGTGGCTTAACAACCATGTTAAAGGAGCAGTGAGAGACAAAAAGGCATCTTTTAAAAAGTGGAAGTCAAATCCTTGGGAGATAAATAGAAAGGAGCATAAACACTGCCAAATTAAATGTAAAAATGTAATAAGAAAAGCCAAAAAGGAGTTTGAAGAACAGCTAGCCAAAAACTCAAAAGGCAACAACGAAATGTTTTTTAAGTGCATCAGAAGCAGGAAACCTGCTAAACAACCAGTGGGGCCCCTGGATGATCGAGATACAGTAGGAGCACTTAAAGATGATAAAGTCATCACAGCGAAACTAAATGAATTCTTTGCTTCAGTCTTCATGGCTGAGGATGTTAGGGAAATTCCCAAACCTGAGCCGTCTTTTGCAGGTGACAAATCTGAGGAATGGTCACAGATTAAAGTGTCACTAGAGGAGGTTTTGGAATCAATTGAGAAACTTAACAGCAACAAGTCACCGGGACCAGACGGCATTCACCCAAGAGTTCTGAAAGAACTCAAATGTGAAATTGCGGAACTATTAACTATGGTTTGTAACCTGTCCTTTAAATCAGCTACTGTTCCCAATGACTGGAAGATATCTAATGTAATGCCAATATTTAAGAAGGGCTCTAGAGGTGATCCTGGCAGTTACAGACCGGTAAGTCTAATGTCAGTATCGAGCAAATTAGTTGAAAAAACAGTAAAGAATAAAATTGTCAGACACATAGAAGAACATAAATTGTTGCGCAAAAGTCAACATGGTTTCTGTAAAGGGAGATCATGTCTTACTAATCTATTAGAGTTCTTTGAGGGGGTCAACAAACGAGTGGACAAGGGGGATCCAGTGGACATAGAATCATAGAATATCAGGGTTGGAAGGGACCTCAGGAGGTCATCTAGTCCAACCCCCTGCTCAAAGCAGGACCAATCCCCAATTAAATCATCCCAGCCAGGGCTTTGTCAAGCCTGACCTTAAAAACTTCTAAGGAAGGAGATTCTACCACCTCCCTAGGTAACGCATTCCAGTGTTTTACCACCCTCTTAGTGAAAAAGTTTTTCCTAATATCCAATCTAAACCTCCCCCACTGCAACTTGAGACCCATTACTCCTTGTCCTGTCCTCTTCTACCACTGAGAATAGTCTAGAACCATCCTCTCTGGAACCACCTCTCAGGTAGTTGAAAGCAGCTATCAAATCCCCCCTCATTCTTCTCTTCTGCAGACTAAACAATCCCAGTTCCCTCAGCCTCTCCTCATAAGTCATGTGTTCCAGACCCCTAATCATTTTTGTTGTCCTTCGCTGGACTCTCTCCAACTTATCCACATCCTTCTTGTAGTGCGGGGCCCAAAACTGGACACAGTACTCCAGATGAGGCCTCACCAATGTCGAATAGAGGGGAACGATCACGTCCCTCGATCTGCTCGCTATGCTCCTACTTATACATCCCAAAATGCCATTGGTCTTCTTGGCAACAAGGGCACACTGCTGACTCATATCCAGCTTCTTGTCCACTGTCACCCCTAGGTCCGTTTCCGCAGAACTGCTGCCTAGCCATTTGGTCCCTAGTCTGTAGCTGTGCATTGGGTTCTTCCGTCCTAAGTGCAGGACCCTGCACTTATCTTTATTGAACCTCATCAGATTTCTTTTGGCCCAATCCTCCAATTTGTCTAGGTCCCTCTGTATCCTATCCCTGCCCTCCAGTGTATCTACCACTCCTCCCTAGTTTAGTATCATCTGCAAATTTGCTGAGAGTGCAATCCACACCATCCTCCAGATCATTTATGAAGATATTGAACAAAACCGGCCCCAGGACCGACCCCTGGGGCACTCCACTTGACACTGGCTGCCAACTAGACATGGAGCCATTGATCACTACCCGTTGAGCCTGACAATCTAGCCAACTTTCTACCCATCTTATAGTGCATTCATCCAGCCCATACTTCTTTAACTTGCTGACAAGAATACTGTGGGAGACCGTGTCAAAAGCTTTGCTAAAGTCAAGAAACAATACATCCACTGCTTTTCCTTCATCCACAGAACCAGTAATCTCATCACAGAAGGCGATCAGATTAGTCAGGCATGACCTTCCCTTGGTGAATCCATGCTGACTGTTCCTGATCACTTTCCTCTCATGTAAGTGCTTCAGGATTGATTCTTTGAGGACCTGCTCATGATTTTTCCGGGAACTGAGGTGAGGCTGACTGGCCTGTAGTTCCCAGGATCCTCCTTCTTCCCTTTTTTAAAGATTGGCACTACATTAGCCTTTTTCCAGTCATCTGGGACTTCCCCCGTTCGCCATGAGTTTTCAAAGATAATGGCCAATGGCTCTGCAATCACAGCCGCCAATTCCTTTAGCACTCTCGGATGCAACTCGTCCGGCCCCATGGACTTGTGCACGTCCAGCTTTTCTAAATAGTCCCTAACCACCTCTTTCTCCACAGAGGGCTGGCCATCTACTCCCCATGTTGTGATGCCCAGCGCAGCAGGCTGGGAGCTGACCTTGTTAATGAAGACAGAGGCAAAAAAAGCATTGAGTACATTAGCTTTTTCCACATCCTCTGTCAATAGGTTGCCTCCCTCATTCAGTAAGGGGCCCACACTTTCCTTGGCTTTCTTCTTGTTGCCAACATACCTGAAGAAACCCTTCTTGTTACTCTTGACATCTCTTGCTAGCTGCAGCTCCAGGTGCGATTTGGCCCTCCTGATTTCATTCCTACATGCCCGAGCAATATTTTTATATTCTTCCCTGGTCATATGTCCAACCTTCCACTTCTTGTAAGCTTCTTTTTTATGTTTAAGATCTGCTAGGATTTCACTGTTAAGCCAAGCTGGTCGCCTGCCATATTTACTATTCTTTTGACTCATCGGGATGGTTTGTCCCTGTAACCTCAACAGGGATTCCTTGAAATACAGCCAGCTCTCCTGGACTCCTTTCCCCTTCATGTTAGTCCCCCAGGGGACCCTACCCATCCGTTTCCTGAGGAGTCGAAGTCTGCTTTCCTGAAGTCCAGGGTCCGTATCCTGCTGCTTACCTTTCTTCCCTGTGTCAGGATCCTGAACTCAACCAACATAGTGTACTTAGATTTCCAGAAAGCCTTTGACAAGATCCCTCACCAAAGGCTCTTACATAAATTAAGTTGTCATGGGATGAGAGGGAAGATCCTTTCATGGACTGAGAACTGGTTAAAAGACAGGGAACAAAGGGTAGGAATAAATGGTAAATTTTCAGACTGGAGAGGGGTAACTAGTGGTGTTCCCCAAGGGTCAGTCCTAGGACCAATCCTATTCAACTTATTCATAAATGATCTGGAGAAAGGTGTAAACAGTGAGGTTGCAAAATTTGCATATGATACTAAACTGCTTAAGATAGAAGACCAAAGCAGACTGTGAAGAACTTCAGAAAGATCTCACAAAACTAAGTGATTGAGAAACCAAATGGCAAATGAAATTTAATGTGGATAAATATAAAGTAATGCACATTGTAAAAAATAATCCCAACTATACATACGATATGATGGGGGCTAATTTGGCTACAACTAATCAGGAGAAAGATCTTGGAGTCATCATGGATAGTTTGCTGAAGACATACACGCAGTGTGCAGCAGCAGTCAAAAAAGCAAATGGGATGTTAGGAATCATTAAAAATGGAATAGAGAACAAGACAGAGAATATCTTATTGCCCTTAGATAAACCCATGGTACACCTACATCTTGAATACTACGTACAGATGTGGTCTCCTCATCTCAAAAAGATATACTGGCATTAGAAAAGGTTCAGAAAAGGGCAACTAAAATGATTAGGGGTTTGGAACGGGTCCCATATGAGGAGAGATTAAAGAGGCTAGGACTTTTCATCTTGGAAAAGAGGAGACTAAGGGGGGATATGATGGAGGTATATAAAATCATGAGTGGTGTGGAGAAAGTGAACAAGGAAAAGTTATTTACTTGTTCCCATAATATAAGAACTAGGGGCCACCAAATGAAATTAATGGGTAGCAAGTTTGAAACAAATGTAAGCAGAGTCAGGATGAGCTCTACCCTGACATCTGGTGGTGAGTCGTGGTGGGTTGTGGAAAAGAACTTCAGGGGCTGATCTCATTTGCATAGGCACACCCACCCCGCCTAGATGGTCACTTTGGCTGCTGTAGGAGCCCAGTTTCTCTGTTATTGGGGCAGGAATAAACTGTTATTATCCTGATTACGTGAATCAAGGACAGTGGAACTATACTTGGCCTTTGTTATGATGGAGGGACTCACCATCAACTAAGCAGCACTCGCTAGGCAAGTGTCATGGGTTCCAAAACCCAGTGAAGGGAGAGAGGCTGGGGACAGGTATTAATGCCTGGTGGTATGGGCCCCTGCTGAGGGTCTTATATACTAATTGCGCTGTCTCCTCTCTCTACTGTGGAATATCAGAGCTAGTTTTGATTCTAATAGGAGTCTAGTTACAAGCTGCTAAGCTGAAATCACTTTGGGCCAATGGAGTACCAGCACTGAGGCTCCCCTATTAAAAGCTGAAATCACTAAAGAGCTAAAATTACTGAGCATTGTGTTAAGTAGCAGGGGGGCCCCGAAGCTATATTGCAGAGCAGTTCGCGGGACAGCTGGAGTAGCTCATGGGACGGCTAGTGGAGCGGAGCAGAGCAGTTTACCAGATGGCTGGAGCAGCTCACGGGATGGTTGGTGGAGTGGAGCGGCTGCCAGAGCAGAGCAACTTGTGGGATGGCTGGTGGAGCAGAGCAGAGCCCCACAGAGAGATGGGGCAATTGGCTTCGGACCACGTAAGATGCCCCTTAACCCCCCCCCCCATTTCCACCCAGGTTGGGAGGTAAAACTCTGCAGATAAACTTTTGAACTCTGGGGCTGCACTGACCAGGGACAGAGACTTTTGGGTTGTTGGACTTTTGGGACTTTGGGTGACTTTTGGGTTGCTGGACTCAAGAACCAAAGGCCAAATTTGCTTGGGGTGGGTTTTTGCTCATGGGTTGTGTTATGAATCCTGTTGGTGGTGTTTCCCCAACATAATGCCACATTGTTTCTCTCTGTTATTAAAAGGCTTTTGCTACACTCAGACTCTGTGCTTGCGAGAGGGGAAGTATTGCCTCTTAGAGGCGCCCAGCGGGGTGGTATATATTTGTCCCAGGTCACTGGGTGGGGGCTCGAGCCAGTTTTGCATTGTGTTATTGGAATGGAACCCCTAGATACTGAACCCAGCCCTTGTTGCTGCCAACTCTGACAGGCAGAAGGGTTACACAAATAAAAGGAAATTCTTCTTCACTCAGCGCACAGTCAACCTGTGGAACTCCTTGCCTGAGGAGGTTGTGAAGGCTAAGACTATAACTGGGTTTAAAAGAGAACTGGGTAAATTCATGGAGGTTAAGTCCAGTAATGGCTATTAGCCAGGATGAGTAAGGAATGGTGTCCCTAGCCTCTGTTTGTCAGAGGGTGGAGATGGATGGCAGGAGAGAGACCACTTGATCACTATCTGTTCAGCATCTGGGGCACGTGGCATGGCCACTGTCGGTAGATGGGATACTGGGCTGGATGGACCTTTGGTCTGATCCATTATGGCCATTCTTATGTTCTTATTTTACTCAGTTGCACCTCCTCCAGTCAGCATTCTTCTCTCTCTCTCTTCCCCCACTTCTTTATTATTTTAATAGCTCTTTCACACGACGGTTGGTTTTTTTAAGAGTTGTAACCACACACATACACATCCTACAATCTCATCATTTTTTAAATTGTACATTTCTTTCTCATGTCTTTCAGTTTACATTTCCCCTTAGGCTCTCAAGCTTCAAATCCTATAAACAATATAGCAAAAAATAGATCCTACAGTGGTATAATTCCCTGTTTGGAGGGGAGAGAGTGAGAGGGAGTGTATGTGCACACATCTGTCCAACCTATCAAATCAGCAGTGAGTTTGACAGAGGATCATTTCTGAAGATAATACTGAGTTGCTGAGAGAAGGATGCTGGGGAAATACTAGTGTGGACTATGAAAGCCATTTCACTCCGTCTAGAGCTCTTATTAACATTATGATGAACTATTATATCAGCAGCACAGAGATGCAGGCAGCTAACCACACTACACTTAGGTAAATCAATACAAAAAGACTGAGTAACAAAAACATTCATAATAGGGAGTTTCTGTTATAATTGGAAACAGGATAGCTTTCACTCTGGCATGCCCTTTCCTTTATTGAGATCCATTGACAGCAATGCAGAAAGGTATTTATATAGTCATGTACTAAAGCAGGCTAATTATTTATTACGACTGAATTTTATCCCAAGACTGCATCCATCTTCAAGGGTTTAGCACAACGGCTTTCCTGATGCTGTCATGGCAGGTGCATTGGGAGCTCAGTTGTGCTGGAGCCAAGAAGGTAGCCCTCATCCCCCTCATTTTGCTCTCTTCTTGCTCTAATTAGGTGGATGCCTAGGAGATCAGCTGGTGGAGGAATCAGAGGCAGGGGAGAGTAGATTAACTGGATAGATCAGAGGTAGAAAAAGGAGAACAAGAGAGAGGAGCAGAAGCAGAAGGAGAGAACTGCAGGAGGCTGCAGGCAGAAGAAAAGGAACAAAGGGTAGTGGAGACAGAAGCGAAACTAGGTGAAACAGAGTGGGCAGAGGAGGGCTTCTGCATAGATTCACGGTAGGACTTCATGACATTAGTGCTATTATAGAAGGCACCATGGCCATGTGTTGTAGATCCCTGTGATACCAGTGTTAGCATCATGACCTGGTGGGGGGGACGGTCACATGATTATAGTCACTCCCTTATCCATATAACAGAGTTGAAGCCCACCACGTTCAGGGCTTTATTGAGGCCTGTAGACATTATTTGACACATTCTATAAATGCTATGAATTCTACTGAGCTCACTTGTACGTGATGTCGATCAGCACATGCCAATGCAGCCATATACTTTCAAGCAGGCACAGATCTACATGTGTCTGCAGAGTAGTTTGCCTTCATTCAGATATGTCAGCATATATCTGAACTTTCAAAGGGTTCCAAATGAAAGAACTAATTCACTTCTCCTAGAAATTAGTCTTAACATTTTTGCCTGGATTTGGTATGGAATGCGCTTGCTTCAGGGCATCTATACTCAAACTACCCATATGTGTAATAACACTACAGTCGATGCCCATCAGTATCTTTGGTCAGGGTTTCTTCATAATTGTTAAAGGACACCGGTGCTTCCAAAGAACCATATACTTCATTTGCATTAACTATTGATCTCCCAACAGACTTCTTGGCACCCATATAAAACATATAACTATTTTCACACAGGTTTTCAAAAGTACGTTTCTTCCTCATTTTTTATTTTCTTTAGGATCTTTGTACCCAAGTTACTATGAGAAATAAAACCACACTGATAAACTATAGCAATTGGAAGTTATAAATTTGTTAATTACTGTATTGATAATTTGAAAATGATCTAAAACATTGCAAACAGTTGATCTTATGCATATTTTTAAATGTTTCAGGCCATGATGAAAACCTCCATGATTTTCTTTACTGTATCTGTTTGGCTTTAATTTAATTACTTGAATTGTTTTGATCCTCACCTACTAAAGTTTTCTGGGAAAGTCATGGTAGCAGTAGTTCTGATTTTAAACCACCAATTAATTTGAGTGGCATATGTAATTTATGTTCGTTCAACTGTCATAATTTAAAGGGCCTAGCTAATAGTGCAAGAGAGAGGCAGCAGAAATCAATAAAATACATAAATAAGTCAGATGGAAGTGTTACTAAATATACTGAAGAATTTCATTTCAAACACATTTAGGGATTGCTTAGCAAAGATGCTTGCATAATTGCCAGACTCACAGTTGAAGGCAAATCCATTGCCCAGCTCAGCTCAAGAAGGCAGATGTGAGGTGGGTTGGATGAATAATCCCCATCTTCAAAATAAAGTAGTCATTTCATGGAACCTACCACATTCCAATGGCTATAGTTGCCCTGTAACTTCCTATAGGCCTGCCTTCTCTAGCCTGTCCCTACTAGAGCGACCAGTTAAGTGTGAACAATCGGGACAGGGAGTGGGGGGTAATAGGCACCTATATAAGATAAAGTCCCAAATATTGGGACTGTCCCTATAAAATCGGGACATCTGGTCACCCTAGTCCCTACCCCCCACCACTGCCTGCCCTGGCCCCTGTTGCAGGAGAGCTTTATTGATAGATAAGGTGCCAGTAGATAGCACTCAAGAATACACTGCATATTACCTTGGTTTTGTAGAACCAATACAACTTGTTGTGCATTGCCTGTGGCTTCTTATGTGTAGTTCTTCACTTGTACTGATAACAACGCTTATTCCACCTGTCCAAAGTCCTGGGCTCTGTCACAAAAGGGATGAGGACCTCCCTTATGTTTCCCACTCCTGTATGTTCAGCAAGCTGCACCCATGATTCCATTGCCAGTGGACTGCACAGCAGTGAAGGCAGTGGTAGGATTTGTGAATTTACTTGGTGTGATTGTGATCCAGTTTAGTTATACGCCTTTTAAGTTGAGATGGATCTGAGGTGCAAAATTCAGATGCAGAGCCAAACTTCCCTACAGTTTAAAGGTGCTTGGATTCAGGTTTTTGTTTTGTCCAGACGCAGGGAGACAGGGGTCTGCCACGAAGTTCTGAGCCAGAAATGAATCTTCCCTAGAGGCCAGGGGACAGACTTAGGAACCAAACCAAAGGCCCCAATCCTATCTTTTCTTTCAATGCAAGTATTTGATCTGGATGAAGTTATGGTGCTTGGATTTAGGTTGATTACATCACTTGTTATACAAAAAGCACTGTTGTTCTCAGAATTGATTAAAATAAGCAAAGGTTCAGTTCCGCCCTATCAAAGCTGCACCAAGGGGCTTAAGCTTAGTCACACAACATTCTTCATAAACATAAGGAGCTCAGCTTTCAATGTGCCACAGAGGAGATACGTGCTTCAGCTGGTATTCTTAATGGGGACAGAAAAATAGGCAGGAAGAGGTGTGGAAAGCTTTCAAGATGACTAATTGCTGTTTGCAGCTGCAGACGGACGTGTTTAATTAGCTGGTAGTTGCATGCATGTAAATTTGGTTATCTGTCGTAAGAGGCCAGATGTTTTCTTCCACCATTCAAATTGGAGCAAAGAAGAGAAAGAAGGGTCAGAAAGCAGAAAAAAAATATGGGAAAGTGACAGCTTCACACCATCCTTCTTCCCCTCCCTCACCTCCATGCTCTGGGATCCCTTCTGAGTGAACACCATTGTGTTGCAGGGGAGTGTCTGGCCACGGAAGAGGTGGAGCCACAGCGAATCGGTTCTGTGCAGCTCCCCTGACAACCTGATGCTGGGAAAACTGGCAGGAATGAATGTTGCTCAGTAACAGGAGGACATGTATAGGGAGGTTGTTGGGGGACACGGGAAGCAGTATAGACGCACAGAATCAGAACCTAATTTTTGCACAGATTCTCTGTGTTGCAAGGTTTGATAGCTGGGCCCCTTGCTGCCTCCATGTAGCTTGAACTCATTGCTCCTAGAGAGGAGCATGTGTCCGTTGCAGAGTTTTTTAACTACTTTATCCTCTCCATGGGTTTTTCCATGGGAGGCCAAGAGGCCCTTCTGCCTCAACAAAACATTTCAACAAAATGTTCTTTATTTTGACTCTTCATAACAAAGTCACTTTATATCTATTCCTCAAAAATATTATTATAGTGTTCTCTCAATTTCCAGAAAAAGAACCAAAATCCTTACCTGTGTAAATCAGCATTGCTCTGAGATTCAGGCCCACAATCTCTTTGATGGCATTTCAGGCTACTGTGGGAGGGTTTAACCTTTTCATTCCTTTTTAATTAATTCATGGTGAAGATTAGCAGCAATTTTTCCTGGTGCTTGGTTTTTGGTCTCAATACACATGAATAGTTTGGAATCACTTTTCCCCCCAAGAATGCCAAAGGGCCATATGTCTCCTTTAGCGACTGCTTGCGAACAGATGCCTCCTCTAGCAAGAGAATGTGAAGTTACAAGAATTGAACATTCAAAATGTTTCCACTTATGGCCTGATTGTGCTCTCACAGCAGTGTAAATCAGAAGTAACTCCACTGAAATCATTGGACCATGGTCTCCGCTAGTGTAAATCAGTGTAGCTGTCAAAGTCTTTACCCTTGGCTGATTTTCACTGGCTGAGGATCTGGCCCCCTGGGTAAGGTAGTGGTCCTGTGGAAAAAAGAGTATGTCATCATGTAATTACAGATTTTTTCCGAATGCCTCGGTACAAGGGAGCTGAATTCAGATTGCCCAGGCAACCTTAATTCTGGCATTTCCTAACTTTCGCGTGCTTCACTTTGCAACTTTAATAATGGACTTTTAATGTAGTTTTTGGGTGTGTATGACAATCTGACCTGGGATGCAGCCTTCAGTGAAAGATGGCTGAGTCTATCGTTCTGTTCTGCATTTGTACAATGGGGTTTTGGTCTATGACTAGGGCTCCTAGGCGCTATGATAATACAAATAAATAATAATAGTCCTAGAAAATGATTTAAGGGCCTGATGATCCCCCTCTCCCTTACACTAGTTTTATATTGGTGTATGGGAAAGGAGACTCAGGGTCCTTGACTGTTTTACGCTGGTGGAGAGCCTCTGAAATGAGTGGAGTTATTACTGGCTCACAACAGTGTGAGTGAGAGGAGAATTAGGGCCTCGATGGTTATGAGCGCATTTGGGACCTTGCTGGAATGCTGAGAAGACTATTCAGTGTGACGTTTTTCGTTATTATTAATGATTTTTTATTATTTATACAGTACCACAAGTGTACTGGCTTTGCTTTAAAGACTGAAAGTGACAGGTCACATGGAGTTTACAGTCTAAATTAGACATACCACAGTGGGGCTATAAGGGAAGATAAACAATGGGTGGAGGTAGGGGGCACAGCTAGTGAATTGATTCAACAGTGAAGCTTATGAGACTGTTACACACACTACATGTTAGTTCCTCCCATATACTGAGTTTGTTTGCTTATATCTGAACATCTAAGTACAATCAGGAAGAGAGCAGGGAGGGTGTCAGCAATGGAAGGCTATCCAGGAAGTAATGGGTTTTGAGGGAGGCTTTGATGAAGGAGAATGAGGCAACTTTGCACACAGGGAGGTGGCAGTTCTTACAGAAATAAGGGGTGCTATGGAATTGCTTGTGGGAGACCAGAGATGCATCAAAGTGAGCGGAACTGGCAAATGATGTGCACGTGTGGAGGATCCAGCGATGGTCTGTGGGCAGGGGGAGAGGTGTAGAGAGCCTTAAGGGTGAAGACGAGAGACGGAATTTGATGTGGAAGGAAATAGGAAGCCAGGGCAGGGACTCAAGGTGGGAGGGCAAGACAGGATGCTGGTTAAGAAACCTGATTTTAACAGTAGGGTGTTGGACAGAATTGGGAAGCTGAAGAGGAGGTTGCAGGTTTCAGTGTTCAGAATAGCAGCCGTGTTAGTCTGTATCCGCAAAACGAAAAGGAGTACTTGTGGCACCTCAGAGACTAACCAATTTATTTGAGCATAAAATAAATTTGTTAGTCTCTAAGGTGCCACAAGTCCTCTTTTTCTTTTTGAGGTTTCAGTGTGATTGTTATATTAGCTGTATCACATTTGCTTCTTGTTCCATCCTCTTTACTGGGAAGATGGGATGCTGGTATGTTGTTTTACTGGGTGTTGTATTTTCATGTTTGCCTCTCCCTAGCCTCCAAGCCAGGTACTGAAGGGCTCTCTACTCAACCTGCTTCTTGTCTCTCTTTTGCCAACAGCAGCCTTTTACTTGTTTAGCCAGTGCATGGGTTTAACCAATGTAAGAATTGTGTTTCTGTAAGAATAGTCATATTTGCTATATGGAGACCGTGTTCCACTCTTTTATATATGGCAGTTTTATTTTTCAATACTGTATGTGTAACTGGAAGGAGGATGGGCAGATACCATAGAATAGTTATTTAGAAAATATGTATTTTTTTAAAAAAAATATCCATAAAGAGCCTGATTCAAATTCCATTGAATTCAGCAGGTCTTTCCGTTGTCTTCAGTGGACTTTGGATCGGGCCCACACATTGTCCTGGAGAATTGCAGAGGGCTTGGTATGAGTGCCTTAGTAATGTTCATAATTATAATGACATTACTAAACTTGGGCTGGATTGTTATCAAGTACTTGGGGGAGGGATAGCTCAGTGGTTTGAGCATTGGCCTGCTATAAACCTGGGGTTGTGAGTTCAATCCTTGAGGGGGCCACTGGGGGATCTGGGGCAAAAATTGGGGATTGGTCCTGCTTTGAGCAGGGGGTTGGACTAGATGATCTCCTGAGGTCCCTTCCAACCCGGATATTCTATGATTCTATGATACTGCATGTGGCCAACTTTTGATCAGAGAATAGGATTCAATCATTCTTGACTTATATAAAATAAATACAAATTTGCGGGGGTGTTTTTACACCTAAATGAATTCCTCGCAGAATTTAAAGAAAAGTAATTTTTTCAGTACATAATTTCTACTGTTGGTGAGCTGGAGCTATTCAAATGAACAAACCCTCATTTTCGGGAAAGAAGATGATTTCCATTTGGGAAAGCTCAGAATATTTCATACACAGATCAGGTGTAATATATGATCTGTAACTCACTGTTTAGTACCTGAATTTCTTCTTGTAATCAGATTTTTTAAAATTACCAGCATAATCTAATCAGAAACAGATTTCTTTGTAAAGTAGGGCTTGCCCAGTGACTGTTGGGATCTAAACTCTAAAGGATTTTCAGCAGGTGTTTATCAGCCCATTTTTTTTTATTTGTGTTTAGGTGCATATATCCAAGCTCTTGATTGTTTTACTTGTTGGCACAAGTTGCCCAGACAATCTTATACTATGGGATGACCAGTCAACTATGAGAACAACATGACTGAAGAAATGATGAAAAACAGAACTGACTTTGCAACACGACAATACATATTAGGGCCAGTCAGCTTTTAAAGTAACACTTACAAATCACTAGAGCTTACTCAATAAATCTTTCTAAATATATTTCCAGTCAGCACTAGAACTAGCCCTGGTTAAATGAAACCAATTGCCAGGGGATTGGAATTCAAGATCTGCCTTGGTTTGTGATACTAAATCTCAACTGTGCAAAACTAGGAATTACTTTGAGGACATTCTATGGCCTGTGCTACACAGGAGGTCAGACTAGATGATCACAATAGTCCCCCTGGCCTTAGAATTTATGAAAAACAAGAGCTTGCCCTTTCTGGGCTGTGGGGAGGAGGATTAGACTGACTCATCACTATTTTGTGAGTCAGGGAGAATCTGCTGCGGGGAGCAGTTTGGCAGGTAGGAATTATGGGAATACTGCTGGGGAATTGTTGGAGAATTTTTCCATATCTTTTATTGTTTTTCCTCTCCTGCACTGGGAAATGTTAATGCCAACTACGGTTGTAAAATAACTGCACTTTTCAATACTTTTGGCTAACTTACCCATTGGAAAGCTACTTGAACGGTGTGGAGACACATCCGATATAAATACCATCTAGCTGCTGCTTGCTCTCTGCTGAAATAGCTTAAGGGTTGTTAGACCACCTCCAGGGGTGTGATACAGGTGGATCCATGCAGCACCATATCCTCGAGTCCCTGTCACAGCTCATCCTCTGTGCAGTTTCCTCACGCTCTGTCCACCCCTCACCCCCCACTACAGAGCAGCAGAACTACCCTGGCTATGCTGCTACAGAACCCTCCATAAGGGCAAAGAGAGGGCTGGCTTTGCCCCTAACAGAATAGCCACAGAAAAGCAGTGACACACAGATTTGGTATAATGGAGGTTTTTTGGTTTGATTTTCAAACACAAGCATTGAAGCCACAAGATTTTTTAGGAAATTAATGCTCAAATCCATAAGGGCCCTCTTGCTAGGCAGCATGTTTTACTACCCATACTGCATGTTGTGCCAAACACACAAACATAGACAGGGTTGCTGAATCTTGGGCTGGAGGCACTGGACACATCGTGGAGATGAACCCCAGAGGCTGTGGGAGCTGAGGTTTGTTTCTACTGCTCTCTTATGCCACCTCGTGGCTGACTTTAGGAACAACATAAGAGCTTCCAAAGAGACTCGCCTAGCCTTGGAAGATGCAGAGCGAGTGCAGTTTTCAGACAAAGATAGGGGCTCTACACTGGGGATGGGAAGTGGACTAAAATAGGGTGAAAATGCTGGGCTTGAATGAATGCGGTGATTGAAGCCTTACAACATCTACTCAGCCCAGCCCCATATCCATAATAACAATGCAAACAGGGTTCTGTGGGGTAAGGGATCCTGGTCAGACAAACTTGAATGTCAAACTAAGGATTTTCTTGGTTTTAGTGTTGCAGTTCGTGCCGTATAAGTGATAGTGTGCTCAGTACTTCAGTGTTAATAATTCGGTCTTGTCTTCATTTCATCAGGAAAACAAACAGAGCATCTACTGGTTCTGAAAGCCACAGGAAAAGTTATCCTAATCAGAAGTGTTTCATATCTAAATTCTGTGGACCAGAAACAATGGGCCCAGTCCCACTTACTCGGGCAAGCTGTCTCCTTGAAGTCAATGGGCTTACTCACATAAACCAAGCAGGATTTGGCCGTGGTGAATAACAAGTTAAGGAAAAAGCTGTGTTAAAAGAATTTAGTCTTTACAACCAAATAAGAATATGGAAGTCTTAAAAAGAGCATATTGCATTTATTGGCCCCAGAACTCTTAACACAGCAACAATCTCCCAGAGTTCCACTCTTTAAAGTGCTTCAGACTCCATTTATATTATTATTTTTAACATTAATGTACACTTCAGTATAAACACTGTTCATCAACCCAAAGAAATGTATATATTTTTATAAAATTATTTATATTAGGCCAGATTCTGTAGTCACTCTCACCAGTGTAAACTCAAAATAACTCCTGCTAAGTCAATGGAGTTATTTTAATGCTATACCAGGGAGGACGAAAGCAGCATTTGGCCCACTACGTGTATAAACAATACTATTTTATATTTTGTGTATATATCTCACACACCCAATGAATTACCCAGGAAAGCAATCAAATTTAATAAGGACTCTAACAAAGCCAACATTTTTAATTAGCTTTGGCACAGGCCACCCTTCCAGAAGATGCATTAACTTGTAAGCCGTTTTGAACATCATAATAGACAAGAGTAACACAGTGATCAGGGAAGGAGAACCCATATTGCAGTAATTCATACAGTACATCAGAAGACCCAACCCAACGAGGGTACAAATAATTCCCTTATTATGTAATGGCAAAGTTATTTGGCAGGGCATCCAGTCAAGCTGACTGCACCATGAACCTCTGAAATTTTGCTGACAGAGACAGGTTTGTCATTTATTTTAATGTTCTGTAGACAGCCAAGGAACGAGTCCCGAACAGGAAGCCACGGTGTTTCCAAATTTGCTGTAAAGACAAGGAAGAAAGAGCAGCTAAATAATATGAGCTGTTTTGTAAAGCACTGAATACAACAGGCTGGTGGCATTAAAACGTTCCCTTTGATATCTCTGATTATTGAGAGGATTGGATAGTCTTTGCTTTCAGAATGTAATATGATACCAACATTCCACGTTCAACTAAACTACTTTACTATGGTAAATAAAATAATTTAAAAAATTATTGCACATTTTATCATGTTTTGCTGTTGATATGAACTGGGTGAAACCTTGCTATTGGTTGAGTTAAAACCTCAGTGAGATTGATGGGTGTGAATGCACCCTTCAGTTAACATAACTGGAAGGATACATTCATCTCAAGCCCTCACCTATGACAAACGGAGTATGCGAACCTTCTCAGGAGTTTTGGACTATATGGGTGGAGTGGCTTTTTGTGAGCATTGTTTTGGTGGGGGGCGGGGAGAGGGGGTTTGGTGGACACATGAAAGTTATATTGGCATAGCTACATAAGTTGAGGTATGAAAAAAACTACTCCCCTGACCGATGTAGCTATGCCAACCTAAGCCCCAGTGTAGACATAGCTATGTCGACTGAAGAGTGCTTCTGTTGAGGTGGTTAATGTTGTTCAGGGAGGTGGTGTTCCCACACAGACAGAAAAATGCCTTCTAATGGCGTAGGCTGCATCTATGCTACAGGGCTATGCCAGCCTGTACTGTAGACATAGTGTGTGTGTCAGAGAGAGAGAGGAAGCGCGCAAGACCCTGCCTACCTGACAAAAATGATGAGATAATACAAGTTAAGTCTCCTGTCACCTGAGTGTTTTTTCCCTTATAGGAGAGGATATGGCCCATAGTGTGTTTGATTTTTTTTCTTTCAAAAAAAGAAACAAAACACCAGGAGGAGCAACAAAACATTAACTTGAAGTAATATTACCTGGAACTCTTCCAAAATACAGCGGATGACCCACGTTAGCAGAAAGTGGGGCAGAGGATCCAATGGTGTAGTTGCTCTTTGCATCCACATCTAGGTGCACAATGTTCTGTTTCTGAGTTACTGTAAGGAATTTGGTAAATCAGTAACTTTGCTCCAGTCAAGCATCCACTAGCCATGACCTACTATTTTAAGAAGTGTTTGTCTTGCAGGAATGTGATTTATAGGGGAAGTTTTATTTCATTATATTTCCAAGTCAAACTGACATATACCAAAATACCTATGGGGATGAGAAAGCGTTCAACGTCAAAGTCCAAAGGTTCTCTTCCCTACATGCAATCTTAAATAATTAAAACCTGTTATTATTCTAAAGGGTGTTCTTAGAAAAAACAGCAATGGAATTATTTAGTGTATAAAAGGTTAGGCATTAGATTTGGGCTGCGGCAGTCTTTTTTGTTCTTCCCACCCCTTTCAGTTTCAGAAGAGCAGGCAAGAGGATACAGTACCTGCTATGGAGTGCCACTGTCCATCACATAGAGACTGCTGAGGAGTGACGGATGTCTGGAACTCTGCAGCACCATTATTTCCAGAGGCAGTGAGCTGTAAAACAGTCATTTTTCAAGTTACTAGGGAAAAGAAAGAAGTGACAAAAGAATATCCAACTCTCAACAATTTACTGAACTCACTGACTGGTGCATTTCACCAACACTTTAAAAGGCACAGTCAAAATATTTGGACTCCCAAACAGTCTTCCTTAAAGGAAGGTAGATTCCATTTAAAGAGTCCTAAGAGAGGCTAGTGTGTACTCTATACACACATAAATCCACCCCCTTGCCTCCTTCCCCAGGTTTCCTTCAACTCCCCTGAGACACCCTTCACTATTGAACACGATACTAAAATAGAACTGCTGAGATTCTGCAGTGGGTATGTGCAGAAAGCTACGGAGAAACTACACAGGGAGCTGCACAGAGCAGTCGGTGCTCAATGGTTGCGCTCTTCCTAGCAGCCTGGCAAAGGCTAAGGGAGAAGTGAGGGCACATGGTTCCATGATCCACTGGCCTAAACCCTGGTAGATTTTTGGAGGAGCAGAGTACCACAAGTGCTCCTTGTCCTGAGGAGAGGAGGGTTCTCTGACACTCCCCTTCACCCTGCACTGACTATCATGGAGCTGCCTGATGGAAGCCTGTGTGCATACAATGGAAGCTGCTCATACTGGTATGGTAGCAAATGTAAGGTTCACGCTCCACAGAGATGGTTATAAGACACTATCATGAAGTTTTTAAACATATTTTTAATTTGGTTTTCTTTTGTACGAAGTTAGTTTGGTGTTCAAAGTAAGGTGTCTCTCTTCTTAGTTATGGTAATACAGTTCAAACAGAAATAAACCCCACACTCACCTTTCCTGCTTCCATGTAAACAGTTAAATAGTTGCCTTGTTTGTTTCCAGTATGGAGTAGGACTCCTGTTAGGCTTCTCACACGAATGTTAAATATGATCTTAAATTCCAAACCCATCACAAAAGAGTTATCTGCAGGTGTGAGAAGGGGAGGAGGGAGAATAATCAGAACAGCACATTAAAAAGGGGAAAAGTATCACCTATATATACACACACAACATGGAGCTATATCTGTCTGATATAATAAACTGATAGCTATATGACTATGTCTCTATCCATCTATGTGGATTATATAATAAAGACATAGCTCCACATAGCGATTGCTACACTACTTACCAATGACGATATATCCCCCTTCATTAAAGAAATATATCCCAGGCTCCAAAGAGCCATCCAAACATGGAGGGACCCCAGTGTTCCGATGAGGAGTATTCATGAGCTTTCCATTCATTTTAAAATTTCTCAGGCAACCTACAAAACTCTTTCTTGGTATATTCTGAAAACATATTTAAAAACATGAATAAATAATAATAATAATTAATAATAAATTAATAATAATATAACAATAAATTAGAGCATGCTGGCTATTATTTTAATAACAGATCAGCCAAGCAGTTCTTTAGCATTGTTTGTTGGTAGAAAACCCAAGTATGAAATGCACCTAAAGACTGTCCCTGGTACAGTGAAAATGTGTACTATGTCATGAAAGAAATGCCAGTAAACTATGAAAGAGTCAAGCGTGCTAGAAATGTTGAAATCTTGAAAGGGTTATTGCAAAATCTTATTTGTAGAATAGCTGTTTTCCAATGATACATCCAAATGTTGACAATCTAACAGTCTAATTCTGATTTCAAATACTAAGCACTCACCCACCCCCAAACAGCTATTGTGTAGTGATGCACATACCTAACAGGTCATTTTTAAAGATAACAGAGGTAATGCATATCTAAGATTAGAATCAGGTTCTACATCTATAATCCCTCCTAAAATCACAGTGATTAGTAAGTGGGAATCCCTCCATCTGGTACTGAATACTACTAAATCTAGTTTAGCTGGAGACACCTTAAGGATCTGCTGAAGTGAATGCTCTAAGGGGAAAGGGTGCTCTTGGAGAAAAGAGGAATTTGACTTTTGCAGGTAAAGGGGAATCAGGAGCAGCACATGGCTGCAATCAATTTATAGAGTAAAATGCTGATAATTTATGTCAAGCTGAAGGTTGGGCACACAGTTGGGGAAGGGGTGTGTGTCTATAATTAGGAATTTGTGGACACTACGTATAGATGGCCTTAGTAATCTAAATCCCTCTCATCATGACTGCCCTTTACAATACTTCAGTGTCTTCATCTGCAGTGCAATGAAAAAAAACCACCCCCAAATCTCCATGATTTACCTGTACTTTCAGGGATGGAAGCCCACCCAGATAGACTGGTGGCTTAGTGCTGAAGGTGGAATTACTTGCCAGTTTTCCTTCCCTGGCCCTCAGACCATCAATAATAAGATGGCCATTCTTCCCATCCATATTGAATACCACCTTTGTGGGGGAAAAGCATAATTACCATTAGACACATTGGGTAGAATTTCAAAATCACTTATGTGAGGTAGAAGCACAAGTCCCAATGAAAGTCAATGGAACTTGTGCTCCTAAATCATTTTGGTACTTCTGAAAACTCTAACCATCAAGTTAGACAGTATAGTCCTAAAATCAGCATGCATTTTTGAGGCTCACTTGAAACTAGCAAAAATAAAAAGAAAGTAGGTGGGCAAAATGTTTTTTCAAATACCTTATCGTTCAAAAACTAGGAGTATTTTGCACAGCATCAGTTATCCAGGTTCCTTGTTTTTCATTACTCCGGTATATAACCAGAGTAATTCCACTGACTTTCTAGATGCCTACGGGCATCAGAATAACGCCTTAAACCATAATGTCTCTATCCTACAGACATATACTACCTACCTTAATGTTCCCTTTTTTGGAGAACTTTCCTGAAGTAATACAAGTATTGTCACAATCCTAACTGCATTAGAACTAGGCCACTGCCGTGAGACTTTTGACAAGGAAGACCTGTCATCCACACGAACCTTCAGCAATATGAACTAGCTCCACAAGGTTGAGGTGAATATACTCCCGGCATTTTAAAATGCTGAGCACTTACGGCTGTGCATATTAAGTGCTGGGTCATGTTTTGCAATGGTTCACACAGTTAATTTTGTCCTAAATGTCATAATACTTACAGTATGCCACTGCCCATCATTGTATTTTGCTTTGCTTTTGATTTTAATTTTCTTTCCTCCAGCACCAAATGAAAAGACAAAACGACCCTTTGAAACGTAAAGAGCTATATAAGAGCTCTCAGGCTTATTTCCCACAAAAAAAATCAGTCCTCCCGATGATGCAGTCCGTACGTCTACTGAAAAATGTGACCTTTAGTGGAAAGAGAGGAGCAGAGAAGACATTAAAACGTGGCCTTGTTTTGCTTACTGTCATACCTTTCCATAACCTTTAGAAAGATGCAAGGGGCCTGATTCTGCCAGTATAATACCAGTACATCAAAGTGAGATTACTATTAAGTATTTGAATGCTGATGATGTACTCAGTACTGTAGAGAATATAAAGTAGACAAGGCCAATGGGTATCTTCACTGTTCGGTAACCACTGAATTTAATTAAAAATCCTCTCTGAACAGAGGGGCAATATACTGTGTCCTGAATTCTAGTTTTGGCAAATGAAGAGAAGAAGCAACTTTGACAGAAAAGGACACTCTTCTGAAAAACCCGGTCATCAGTCTCCGAGAGTTCCATCCCAGAAACCAGTAACAGAAGCACCCAGTCTGGTCTTAATTGTTGGAATGTAGGGGGAGAGTTTTTGACCTACAAACACAAGTCAATTAATTTGTTAACACAATAGTGGCTTTTGGAATCATAATTATGTGTTACACCATTCACATTTCTGAATGTGGGCTGAAGTTGGCAGATTTAGATTCTTGGATTGTGCCTCAATGTGCACTAAATTCAAGCATCTCATTCCAGGCAACCTGTTCAGCTTTGTTCTGTAGAAACAATGATTGGGAGGAACAATGATTGGGAGGAAAAGTTCTCTGTCAAGCCCCTAACAGAACAATCAGGGTGCACCCTATTACTCCCAAAGAGATGCACATGGGGAAATCATAACCCTTAGCACCTAAAGGCTTAAGATTAATTGGAGAGTACAGCATTAGAAGTTAAGTGGAGAACTGTCACATTACCTGTCTGTCAGTGATGCCTGGGAAAGTGTATACAGCAAATGACTATTGGGAGTGTTGCCAAACTGATAAGCTCCACTGATGAAATTTAGCTGAGTAGGTAAAGCACAGCTCTTCTGGTCTAGCTGCACTTCGGCACCTGTCAGGGAAGCACGGTACTTTTTCTTCTGTAACTGCAAGGCAGAATTTAAATCTTTAATATGTATAACTGAGATAGTAATTCAATATACATATTTCATAGTTCCCATCAGAATCAGTCAACACCCTCCTTTGAATGGCTAAAGAACTTATCACTCTGGAGAGTTATATATTGAGCATGGGATAAGGAGAAGGGAGAGCTTGTTCCAGATGCTAGGTGGAAAAGGAATAACATCAGTTCCTCAGCCCTGCCAGCTCATGTGGTGGAGCCTAAGCCTGAGAATCAGTGTGGATTGGAGTTTATAGTAAACATAAACATACCTTGAAAATCTTAGAGCTGTTAGGATCTGCTAATTCTTTCAGCAGCATTGGCTGGAGTGACTTGTACATCCTGCAGGCTCCCACGGATACACCAGTCTTCTCAGTATAATTGATTAGATTTTGAACTTGAGGGAGCTGACCTGTCCTAGAATAGGGAATAAACATGAGGAATGAGAATGAGCGCTATAGGAGACCACCCTTTATCATCTATATTATTTAATGAAAACCACCATATATTCTAGAGCTGCATTGTTTGGACATATAGCCTTACAAGGTAGATCTACTCTCAGTGATAGTCTGTTCAAGGGACATCTACCAATTTTCACCTGTCACAAGAGTATGATTTATATGAGTGATTCTAAACTCTTGGCACAGGCAGATCCAGAATTACTGTTGTAAGAACTTCTATATTTTGTATTAGCATGTGATGTCACCAGGAAATCCCAATCACTTATACAGTAGGTGGCTTATAGAGTCCAGTGCTGTGCCTCTGGCAGCTTTAGCAGGCCAAGCCTAAATAAAAGTATCAGCTGCTTCCGGGAGGGGGGTGGGGTGGGGTGGGTGAGTGTGTGTGTGTGGCGGGGGGAATCCTTGAAGATGTTGCATGACCTACGGGGTGGGAAGTTTGTGAAACATGAAAGGAGTCTGTAGTCTGGAGCTCTTGCCTGAAACATCCCACCTCTGCTACAGTCCTACTGCTGAGGTAAGCCACTGCTGTTGCATCCTCAACTGAATTTAGGAGCCTACCAAAAACTACCTACTTGAAAAAATGCTGTTGCCATTGAGAAAAGGGAGCTGGAATACAGTAACTCTGGCAGTGTCGAACCTTCTGGACTAGAGTAAGAAGGTGTTGCTGATTAGCGATAGAAGAGGATTGGTCAGGGCAAACCTACAGTCTTGCTAGATCAGCCACACTCCCACTCAACTGGATGCCCAAGTGTGAGGGCTAAAAAAAACTATCAGTTTGTTACTGTGCAACTCTGCCCTGTTGCCAGAAACACTTTTATACCAATCTTCTTTGTGCAAAGGCTAAATCAATGAGAATAAATGTACACATATGTAGGTTGTAAGGTTTAAGGAATCTCTCCAATTTTGGTAAATCACAGATGGACGGACAGGTTAGTATACATGTTGCACAACTTCACAATGCTAAGGCAAAGATTTAATGAAGATATATACAAACCAAAAATACAACATATTTTTTGTGAAACCACACACACTCATGCACATCCAAACACTCAATAGTCAGTAGAAACAAGCAGGCCCCAGCTGGGAGAATACCTGTGATAGGATTTAACTTAATGAAAGAAAACACTTACGGTGAAATTTCTCTTCTAAATTGGGCTTGCAAAGATGTATTTACCACCAGGTGGATGTGGAGGGAAAAAACTGAGTAACAAATGCGTAACATAAACCAGCAATCAGGTCTTTTTACAAGTACCCCCATTTATTGATGTAATTATTTATTTTGCATATACAAATGTTTCTTGCTCATGCAATTATCTGGCTGCACATGTATTTTTGATGACTATAATATAGGCAAAGATGTTTGAAAACTTTGGGCGTTGCAATATACGCATTCCAATATAATGAGGCTTTTAAACCAAACTTCTAGTGAAGGAATACAATTCAGAGTGATCTTCCAATACATCAAAAGATCAAACTCCATTAAATCTTATAAAAGTGATGAATTGGCCAAATACAGGAATGTATTTGTTGTGCAACAAGGTTATGCATTCAGCAAGGTTTCATGTATCTAGAAGAAATGCAGATTAGTGAGAAGCAATTCCAGTTACTCATAAAGGAAAACAGGACATTTCTCTCTTTACCCCAATGTCTGCAAATACTCCCGAGTTAAGTACCTTTGTATAAAGACATTGGAGATGCAGCCTTCAAAATTATCACCACCCAATTTTATAGGTTGACTTAATTTTCTAGACATTCCTTGAGGTTCAACAACCATTGACACAGGCAGGTCATCAACCAGGAGCTTGACCCTGAAACAAGATGGATACAAATAAGAGTGAAAAATTTAGGAAAAACACACTACCAGCTAAATGAATTTTTTTTAAAGAAAGATCTGACACACACATGCCTTCCAGTTACATTTTAATTCTGAATGCGTTTACAGGCCTGGTCTCCTATCACTTCCGTTGGTTTTATACCCGTACTAGTTCACTACTTAACCATATTTAAAATGGTGCAGTACAGTTAGAATGAGAGCAGAACGTCACCTTACATTCTTTGGGTGAGATCGTGGCCTCAGTGAAGTCAACAGCACAACTTCCATTGACTTCAGTGGGGCCAGGATTCTATCACTTATGCCAAAAGGAAACAGAATTTGACAAGTTGGACACTGCTACTACAGAAAAACTCTGAACGTTATCATTAGACCAAGACTTTAATACAATCACAGGCTATTTTTCAAACCCCTCTTTTTTAGCCAGCACAAGTTTTTATATAACCCTACAGAGACCAGTGTGTTTTAGAAGTCATCTAATTTTCAGTAAATTAGATAAATTTTAGTAAATTGTCTCGTAATCTATATAGGAGATCAATATCGAGAAAATTAGGAGAGATATTACCCTTCCTCCTCAGGCCTGTAAAACAGCTACATTAGATAGGTTTGCAGTTTACACTCAAAGATGTGAAGACTATGAGTGTGAGAAGCTGTCCAATGCTATGTCTTGCCCAACCACAGAGAAAGACACGTAGCGCACAGAAAGGCAGATTCAAGCCTTTTGGTTTGAAAGCTCAGACTACCAGTGTTGCTGTGAAGTATAGGAGCTGAACTGGAACTCAGCAGGTATTGACATGCAAATATACAGATCAAGAATCAGCCAATGCTTCAGAATGTCCATATCCACTGCTAGCACAATTCAGAATTTAGTTTTAACTATGTACCGTTTTATAACCAAACATCAGGTCAAGAAAACATTCTACAATCTTCTCTTTCTAACCAAGGCTTGCATTCCATTCAAAAACCAAACACAGAACTGGACTTACATCCTGTCATCTTTGATTACTGACACATAATGCACTGAACCATCTTCATATTTCTTGCTGGATTGTTTTTCCTCATCTGTCATCTTTACGACTACAAAGCCGTCTCTCAGAAAGATGGTAAGAATATTAGGCTAAAAAAATAAAATAATCCTATAAAGTTATCATTAAATATAGGCAGCTTCAGGTTTTCCTGATATCACCATGAACCCAAGTCCCAATCGTAAGTCAGCGTGGCAGCATGCATTGCTCCCAAGAGTTCTTGGAATCCAACATGGCTCCATGGGAGGAAACCTTCCTTCCCACAAAACTGTTCTGGGCCACCCCAAAAGCTGTACCTCTCCCAGGGTAATCTCCCAAATCATACTACTCCAGAACCCCTGCAATTAACATAGCTCCTGGAGAAGGGAAGAGACCTGCCAGCCTACACCAGACTTTGGGATGCAAAAAAATAAAAACGTTATTTAAACGATTTTTAACTGACTTTTACCAGAGGTAGGGATTGAACTCCCCACCTACTGAATGCCATTGTTTCCTCCAGAAGCACAAGCACACAGGAATTTCTTGTACATTCTGCCCCTCCAGTGGAGTCACTTCTCTCTGCACTTCATATTAGCAAGCAAGTCATTTAATCTCCCTTTACCTAAGTTTACCCATACTGTCTGAGTGCTGTGAATAGTCATGGTTGGAAAATGGGAACATTTTAAGGCAGTGGTTCTCAACCAGGGGTACGCGTACAGGAGATACATCTACTCACCTAGATATTTGCCTAGTATTACAACAGGCTACATGAAAGGCATTAGCAAAGTCAGTACAAACTAAAATTTCATACAGACATTTACTTGTTTATACTGCTCTATATACTATATCAATGTTTCTCAACCTGGTGGGGGGGGTCATGATTTATTTTACAATTATATGGTAAAAATAAGAAAGTAAGCAATTTTTCAGTAATAGTGTGCTGTGATACTTTCATATCTTTATTTCTGAGTTTGTGAGCTAGTAGTTTTTAAATGAGGTGAAACTTGGGGTACACAGGACAAATCAGCCTCCTGTAAAGGTTGAGAACCACTGTTTTAAGGGAGAGTTTCCACCACAAAAGGTCTATTCTTGTCAATGAAAAATTTCAAAACTCAATTTTTTTGGACCAGATCTTATTGTGAGTAGAATTGGGCAGGAAACAGTTTTCCCATTCTGCAAGAAAGTGAGATTTTGAAAAATGTTCCTGTCCCAAACAGAAACAAAAATGAATGTTTCATACCCATATATTGTAATTTAATAATGTTCCACTGGGTGCCAACGTATGAAAGCTAAATCCGACTTGGAAATTGCTGGGAAATGGGAAACCCTCAGCATTCAAACCCAGTATTCCATTCCTGGAGAAAGTTGCAGATCTCACAAGCTAAAAGGCAAAGAGATGATGAATTAGGTTTTCATGTATCACTTTTTTTACTGGACTGCCTAAGATAAGTCTCTCATTCTTTTATTCAAGCTAATATACACATGAATGGAGTCTAACTGAAAACATATAACAGACAAATTGAGCGTACAGTACCTGAGTTTCCAAGTACAGAACAAGTATATATACTTTGTCGGCATCCATGGAGTTAATCTTGATTTGAACCAGTGTAAGTAAACTGAGGCCCATTTAGTATGATACACGGCTCTGCTCTGTTTACTGTCTATGTTATCAGAAAAGGCCAGATGATTTTATATTCAAAGACAAAAAGTAGGCAGGCAGGGTCGCTGTCCACATGAATGAACTTTGGCCTGGAATGAATACATTCAGATTTGAATCCCTTTCATTTATCCATTAGGCAGTGAGGCCAAGAGTGCTGTAGTGGCAGCAGACTCAACCTCAGTGGAAAGGGAGGAGGAGGAGTGACAAGAGTCTTTCAACAGGAAGTGACTACCACGATCAAACCAAGTGGCATACACAGAGTTGAAAGGGAGTCCCACCCAGTTGGCTGCAGCAGGAAGAATAGTGAAAAGGGCTCTGGGGATGGATTTGCACGTTTGAAGTTGTGACACCCCTGGGATGCAGACAAAAACTCAGAGGATCCATCGGGGTAGGAAAAGGAAGTAAGAGATGACTACCTATGCAGACTGCATACACAATATCACCCAATGCGTTCCGCAAAGCAGAGACAGCTACTGGTCCACTAGTCACATTTTTCAAGATCATTTAAGAATAAAAGTACATAATTTGAAAATCTGGAGAAATGCTAAAAGACTAGAAGAGTGCTAACGCTGTACCAGTATTCAAAAACTGCGAGCAGTATGACCTGAGTAACTATAGCCTGGTTAGCCTGACATCAGACCTAGGCAGATCAATGGAAAAGCTGATACTGGATTCAATTGATAAATAATTGAAGTACAGAAATACAATTAAGGACAGTCAATATGATTTTATGGAAACAAAAGTCTGATCAAACAAACCTGATTCCATGCTTTCATGAGATTACAAGTTTGATTGATAAAGATAACTGCATAGATGTAATATATTTAGACTTTTGTAAGGCATTTGACTTAGTACGTCTGACATTCTGATTGAAAATTTAGAACTATGCAATATCACAGGTTAAATGGATTAAGAACTGGCTGACATCTCAAAAAGTAATTGTCAAAAGGGAATCATCACTGAGTGGGGTGTTTCTAGTGGGGTTCCTTAAGGTTCAATACTAATAGGCCCAACACTGTTCAACATTTTCATCAATGATCTGGAAGCAAATATAAAAATCACTGCTGATAATATTTGCAGATGACACAAAGATTGGCAGAGTGGTAAATAATCATGAGGCCAGAACAGTCATACATAGTGACCTGGGTAGCTTGGTAAGTTAGACATTCAGGAACAAGGAACACAAGCCATAACTAAAAATGGAGGGCTGCATCCTGGAAAGCAGTGATTATGAAAAGGATTTAGGGATCACAGTAGACAAACAACTAAGCATGACCTCCCAATATGATGCTGTGGCGAAAAGGGCTAATGTGATACTGGGTTGCATAAACACGGGGGTAGTGAAGAGGGGTAAAGAGGCGTCCACATTTTAAAAAAGATGCTGAAAAGTTGGAGAGGGTGCAGGAAAGAACTGTAAAGATGATTTAAGAGCTTGAGAAAATGCCTTACAGCAAGAGAATAAAAAAGCTCCATCTGTTTAATTTATCAAAAAGAAGATTGAAAGGAGACTTGATTACAGTGTGTAAGTACCTCCACAGAGAGTAAATACTGGGTACTAAAAAGGGCTCCTTAATCTAACAGAGAAAGGTATAACAAGAACCAATGGCTGGAAGTTGAAGTCAGACATTCAAATTAGAAATACAGCACAAATTTTTAACAGTGAAGGTAATCCATCATTGGAACAAACTATCAAGGGAAGTGGTGGATTCTCCATTTCTTGATGTCTTCAGATCAAGACCGGATGTCTTTCTGGAAGTTATGCTTTAGCCAAACACAAGGCTGGGTGAAAGTTAATGGCCTGTGATATACAGGAGGTCAGACTAGATGATTTAACCGTTCCTTCTATGAATCTGTGAACAACAAACATATTAAAAGCAACTTTGCAAATTACCTTCCAGTCATTGGAACACTTCCTACTGACACCAATGGTCTCAGTAAAAGTAACAGATGCAGTGACGGGGTTTTTTACATTCTTCATGCAGCCACGGAATGGAGATGTAGAGATATTAAAGCTGGTTTCAGAGAGAAAAATGTAACTTGTTACCTCAATCACACAATAGTACAACAGTCAGTCAATAGAATGATATGAAATAGAAAAATAAAATAGCAGATTCCAAGATGAATCCTTTTTGCACACAAATTTTCACTGTCATGTCCTGTCACCCAATTAACAAAGAGCCAGATGATTTTCCACAACTCACAGTTTTTGACATATATATATACACATCACATACAACATACAGAATCTGAACCCAGCCCTCCAATAGGATACAACCAAAACCTTTTACTGATGTCAGTTGAGTGTGTACCCAACAGAAAGGCTGGGCCTGCTGACTTTTTAAAATAGTAACTCACCGTTCCCGCAGAGAAGATGGAATTCCACCCAGGTAGTATGTGGTGAATTTAAAGACATTGATGTTGGCTTTAATCCCAGGATTAATCGAAACTAACTTTTGTCTCCCAGAAATGTATAATTTAATCTGAAATGGACAGATAGTGAGAATTAGTGCACACAAAATAAACAAGAATAATTTAGCACATCAAAATGTGCAAACATAGCATAATACAAATGGTCTAATTTTGTTCTGATTTACACCAGTTTAAATAAAGAGTAACTGCATTGCTTCAAGTGGATTTACACTACATTTTGTAAGTAACAAATGCTTAAAAGAGGTATGTATGCAGATTTTTGTGCATGAGTGGTCTAGCAATGAATAGATATAATCATAGTACTTAGATTATGCATTATATTTGCAGATCTCAAAGCACTTTTGAAAGAAGAGTAAGTATCATTATGCCTATTTTACATCAAAAGAGACTGAGGTGATGAAAGGTGACATGACTTTTCTAAGTTCACATAGTGAATCAATGGCAGAGAGGGAGCAGAACACAGCTCTCATAACTTCCAGTCCTAGCCAATGGAACCCACACCTTCTAGCAAGTGCGGTACCCAAAATTGAGTGGCAAAACTGAATACTCACATGGTTTGGAAGCACTCTGACTCATGAAGTTCTGAGAGTGAGTGACTAGTACCATTGAAAATCAGGTGCTAAGTTTCTTAATTAGCAAAAGTGTGTTCTGTTTCATTTTACTAATAAGTTTGGGTTTCTGCAGTTTTTCCAGCTACAATCAGAACTTGAACTAGCCACTCCCTTCTCAGTGCATTTCCCCACACACACACACGCACGAAAGCTGCATGAACTATTCGCAGTAAACAAGTTATTCATCAAATTTAGCCCTCTTGTTTGTGAGCAAATTGTCTACAAACAGGTTGTGATTTCTACAAATTAATATGGTGTTTGAAATTCCATTCGTATCCTATGGAAACATATCTCTGCCTACCAATTGCTTACAGCTGGTTCATTGGGAGTACTGCTTCTGGCTCTTATATTTGTAAGTCAAAATTGAGCTGTTTTGATTGGACACATAGGTCACATCTTGACTGGATGAGAGTGACTTTTAGAATTAGGTTTCTGACTTAAGTACTCATGTATATGAATTCAAGATGTGCCTTTTGTGAATGTTCTTCAATATTCTCCTAAAATTTGCTGTTTAGGCACATATTCCTGCCAGTAAACATAGCTGTTAAAATATCCAAGGAAAGCTGAACAAAAAAGGGACACAGACAAGAAAATCATTTTAAAGTTTGAACGTATGTTCACAAATAATTATTTGTAATATTTCCCGAGCTCTAATTTATACATACATAAACCCATACACCATTGTTATTTTTACTTTTCAGTCACATTTTCTTATTGTTGAAAAATCTATCTATTTTAACAGTAGAGTTTAACTATACTTTTGGCCAAAATAATCATCAATAAAGGGATTTGATTATGTGTTTCAAAGCAGACTTCATATAAATAGCTCCACAAAATAGCACAAAATGCTTTTAAGCTGATGAGATAAAAAAGCGGTTGTATAAAGGTCAGTTAAAAGTTTTTTCTTAAAACTGATCTGATAAAAATACCAAGCTAAACATTAAAATACTGTTGGTATTTGCAATTAATATGATAATCCTTAACTAAAGCAATACTGTCAGGGTTTCCTCCCCACTCTGAACTCTAGGGTACAGATGTGGGGACCCTCATGAAAGACCCCCTAAGCTTATTTTTACCAGCTTAGGTTAAAAACTTCCCCAAAGCACAAATCCTTCCCTTGTCCTTGGACAGTATTGCTGCCGCCACCACCAAATGATTCAGACAAAGATTCAGGAAAAGGACCACTTGGAGTTCCTATTTCCCCAAAATATCCCCCACAGCCCTTTCACCCCCTTTCCTGGGGAGGCTTGAGAATAATAGACCAACCAATTGCTTTTAATAAAAGTACAGACCAGACCCTTTATGTTTAGGACACTAAAATTAATCAGATTTTTAAAAGAAGAACTTTATTATAAAGAAAAAAGTAAAAGAAGCACCTCTGTAAAATCAGGATGGAAGGTAATTTTACAGGGTAATAAAAAGATTTTTAAAACATAGAGGATTCCCCTATAGGCTCAACTTCAAAGTTAAAAAAACAGGAATAAACCTCCCTCTTAGCATAGGGAAAATTCACAAGCTAAAACAAAAAATAATCTAACGCATTTTCTTGCTATTACTTACAATTTTTGTAATTTTAGATGTATTATTTTAGGATCTTGTTAGGAGCTGGTTTACCTGGTTGGTCTCCTTCTTTGTCCCAAGAGGGAACAACAAAGAGAGCACAAACAAAACCTTCCCCCCTCCCCCAGATTGAAAAGTATCTTCTTTTCCCATTGGTTCTTCTGGTCAGGTGCCAACTAGGTTAATTGAACTGATTAATCCCTTATAGGTAAGTGATTCTGTACCTCTGGCCAAGAGGGATTTTATATTACTGCATACATAAAGGTTGTTACCCTTCCCTTTATATTTATGACAAATACACTTGCAAGAGGGCAAGTCGTTTGAGTGGTTATGTGCCAGGAATACTTTACCCACAGAAATACGTGATATTGAGCAGTGTAAAGATTAATTTCCATATGAGCTTCACACATAAGCTAGTGTTTTTCTAGCCTAATCATCTAAAAAGAAAGGCAAAACATCACAGTCAGAAGAATTTGAAAAAGGATGTGTAGCTTCAGCCATTATGATCTATATATTTTTAGAAGTTCATGATACTTTTAATAAAAGATATCATTTGTTTAAATGACATACTTGCTGATATGTTCCATCATTTACAGCTGCTTTATTGCTTGCTATTTCCTTTGGAGGTTGTGAGTCAAGTTTGTATCTGAACACCAGATGGCCATTTTCAATATTCAAACTAATGAAATGATCCTGCAATAAGAAAAAAAACCACGGTGTAATATATCATATGTATTTTTATTGTCTTGTAAATTATTTTAATAAAGTTAAATAATACTACTACTCTTATATAGCACTTTTCACCAGTAGATCTCAAAGCGCGTTACAAAGGAGGTGTTTACAGATGGAGAAACTGAGGCATGGGGCAGTTAAGTGACTTGCCCAAGGTCACCTAGCAGGCCTATGGCAGGGCTAGAAACAGATCAGAGGTCTCCTGAATCCCAATCCAGTGCTCTGTCCTCTGGGCCACACTGCCTCCCAGGACAGTAAATAATAACAAGGAAGTTTTTGGCAAAAAATAAAAGATAACATTCTAGAATGTACTCTTAATGATATATATGATTAACTCAAACTCAGGAAAACGAATCAACTCAAAAAAGTACCATCATATCTCTACAAAATTTTGATAGCATCCTTTTTTTATTTCAAAGAAATTGCTATAATAAAATTCGGTAACAAGGCAATGATTTATTATATTAACAAACATACCAAATATGTCTATAGCATTCTTATTAGATAAGTAATACAACAGGCGATATTATCATTAGTTATAGCACCTAACAGATTACCTGAAGCCTCAAAGTTTATAGGAATCATCACCTGTACTCTAAGTTTCTCCTTGCTCTGTTATCTAACAGAACTAGAGCTGGGCAGAAAAAGGTAACTCCATCTGGTTTGTGGGATTTCAATATTTTGAAATTAGGTTTTGTTCCAGTTTGGAACAAATCTGCAAATTTCAAAATTCTCTAAAGAAATGGAATTCAGCCCCAGAGCTGTGGACCCTGGAAGCCTAGACTCACAGCTGACTGGCAGGTAAGCTGTCAAGGGGGCGGTAGGTCAAACTGCAGGAAACCAGGTGGGTTTCCACTGGAACTTTGGCAAAATAAATGATCTCTGCAAAACTTTCAGATTTTGCAGAATTGGCAAATACTAATGAAAATATGTTTTGTTGGAATTTTTCCAATCAGCTCTAATCACAATACCTAAATCAAAAAAGCACTCATCTCAGATACCAGTATAGGGTCAAATGTTCCTCTCAGTTACACTGGTACAACTCCATTGGAGTCAATGGGTTCAACTGGAGTAATTGGGAGCAGAATTTGGCCTATAATTTTGAAAGGTAGGCACAAGTGACTATTACATTTTTTTGGGTTACACAATTCCCTTTGTCATGTACCAATATCACAAAAATAACTGCTTTGATGAAAAGGAAAAATGTATACAGAGTCCTTTTAAAGGAAGGTTTACATTACCAAAATGTGATTTATCTGTAACATGATTCATAACAACAGTGTATTTTTCTTACTCTTTTGGGGGTCTCTTTCAGAGCCATATACAGGGTCAAAGCAGTTAAAACTGCAGCCCATCTATTGCATTTTCATTAATGCTACCATCCTCCATTTCCAGCTGCCTCTCATAACCTCAGTGGCTTTGGGAGAAGTGAGATGATTTGATCCTTACAAATTATTCATCACCTTCTATTTGTATGGGGTATTTCAGGGATGCACATTACAATAGTAATTTCTTCTTGAAAGCAAGACAAAGATTTGACTGGCTCAAGAATAGCCTTTTTTAAAACTTATCAGGTCATCACAACAAAACATTGCCACCAACAATTCTCCCTCTGAGCCTGTTTCTTCTAAGATGGAGATGCCATCATTCAAGTGAGTAATGGGGCAATTCTTCACCATACAGTACCTCACACTCTCTATTCACTGCTATAATCAGCATCTGTTCTTTAAATGTCTGTTTCTAAAATGTGTTATAATTAATATTCAGTAGCAATAAAACATAGGACAGAATTTGCTAATCCATTTCACAGATGGCTATGGTAGTTTTGAGAGCTATTATTCCGAGCACTTTCTCAATTAATTTCAGTTTTCAAATTATTATAAGTATATATAGTACTCAAAAGTTAGAATCACTCCATTAGTTACCTGGTTTTCTGCAAAAAACACCAAGCCTTCATCTGCAGTAGTTTCAATTTCCTGCTCGTAGAGCAAATTAGGAATATTTGCTTCTCTAGCTGTGACAAGTGCATAGCCTGTGCCTTCAAAATAGTTTTGGTCAGACTCTGCTTTATATCTGTAACAATGAAACATCATAAATCAGAATATATGGGAGCAAATAATTGCTACCACACGGACATAACAAGAACCACACTAAATGTAATTTTTAAAAAAGCCTAAAACAAAATATTCAGTAACAGGGGTGACCAGATTCTTGTAATGCCAAATCCTGACCCGACTGAAGTCTATTTCTCATTAACCTCAGTGGGATTAAGATATGGTTTCTAGAGAAGAAAAATCTTATTTAAAATATTTTAGTGACCTGATGTTTCTTTTTAATGTCATTTTAGGCTATAAAGAAGCCAAACATTGTATGCCATGGAGCTGAGGTGTTTGAATATGTGTCTGGTTATTAGAATATTTGGGTGGCAGGGTATGTGAACTGAAGTTGCTGTGGGTATGAATGCTTTAGTAAATGGTAATTTTCCCTGATTTTAAGTGGTCACATCAACAGGAAATACACTTAATCTTAATTTATCAGTAATAACGTTTTTTCAATTTCTTAATGTAGAACACTTGCTGTGTTTATTTCTTACCTACTGCATGGCTCCACTTCAGTGGTATTGAGATTAAATGTCCTCTTGAAGTTGTACAGGCTAATAACATTCTCATTTAGGTTGTCTAATTCAATGCAGCCTTGGTAACGAGGGTAGTCTAGTGCACTGGGAGGCTGCAAAAAATAAAAGAGCCATAAAAAAACCCAACCAAAACATCAACATCAATTTAATAATGTTGACACAGACATGAAAACAGTAATGCTGTAACTATTTGCAAAAAGAAATTTTTTTTCTTTTTATTCTTTTTGCGAATACAGACTAACACGGCTGTTACTCTGAAAGCTGTAACTATTAAAATGTATTCCAAATAAATGATATTGTTTAAGCTACATGTTGCCATCCAAGAAGCACTATAACATGGTATAAATAATCAAAAGTATTAGCTATAGAATACTCAATGGTTAAAAATCCCTATTTATGATGATTAAACACTTTTACAGGCCAGAATGATATTTCTATTTACCTGAAAATCTGGTGCGTATCCTCCCACATAAAAGACAACACTGTTGGGATCCAGATTTAGGAGTGTGTGACTGCTCCCACTGCTACTGTCAAAAGTCTTCTTGTCTGAGGTTGCTGCTTTAACGTAATTCAACTTTGCATACTGGTAAATCCTAAAAGCCAAGGGAAAAAGTAAAGGAATAGTGCATTTTATTAATAAAGTAACGTCTAAATATGATACAGAAAAAAGGGATAGAGTCGTTTGTATTTTAAGAGTCTCGTACCTTTCAAACTTCACACGATCCAAAGTAGCTTCCTCAGTGTTACTCTCAGTCACTGATGGGTCCACTTCTATTTCGGCTTCATTGCCTCCCAGGTTATAAACACAAATGAGACGACCATTTCTCACAGCCATACCAATGTAGTCCTTGGAAGCCTAAAAATAGAAGAGCAAATCAACTATCAATGAATGATTGATGCTAGAGCTGGTAAAATATAGTAGAATTACTTCAGGGACACTGCAATGCTTTGAAAGCTATCCTCCTAATGTAGCAATCATTGCATTTAGAAACTTTTTTCAGTTTACTAATTTTGGGATGGCTGTTTTGTAGCTTCATTGGTTGCTCTGTTTCAATAATAATAATAATTTCAAATCCATTTAAGAGTCCTATGCACTTGGATTGAATGGAGTCCAAACACAACTCTTACTTTTATTACTATAATAAAAATATTACTTACCAATAAAAATGCTTTCTACCTTTGTAGTGCCTTCCACATGAGGTTATCAAAACACTATATACATACTAATTACTTTAGTCTCACAATGCCTCTGCGAGATAAGTAAAATGGAAGAAACAATATTAAGTCCAATTGCTCCTATTGAGATCCCTGGGAGCAATAATCTTTCATACAATTACCCTTTTATTTCTCCCATACAGAGTATTTCAATAAACCTCAATCAAAGCCATCATAGGCCAAATGTTCAGAAAGACTAGAATCGTAGAACCATAGGGTTAGAAGGCACTGCAAGGATCGTCTAGTCTAACTCCCTGCAAAGATGCAGGATTTGTTGGGTCTAAACTATACAAAACAGATGACTATCAAGCCTCCTTTTAAAAGCCTCCAGTGAAGGAGCTTCCATGACCTTCGTAGGCAGTCTGTTCCATTGTTCTACTGTTTTTACATTTAGGAAGTTTTTCCTGAGATTTAATCAGGAAGATAAAATCCACTGCGGAATAACTGCACTTAAACATGTACCTGCATATCCACCACATTTATAGTGAATGCATGTACAGGTGGGTAACTGAGCATACAAACTGATAGGTGGTACCTATATACATAGGAAAATTGGGGAATTGTGCTAGGTGTTTGTGCAAATGGCAGTGCATGAGCAAGAATGTATTGTTTTGCATATGCAGGAGAGGGAAAATAAAGAGGTAAGGGACTAAATTTTAAATAAGAGGAGCATTTATAAACCCAATTAAGAAAAGGTTTGTTATTAGTTATACTGCAGTAACACTCAGAGGCCTGAAACAGGATCAGGGTCCCACGGTGCTAGGGGCAATACAAACACACAGGAAGCCCGAAGCAAACATTTTTACAATGAAGTCCATGGTTACAAGTTAGGGTCACTGCCAAGATTAACTGGTGGCATCCATTATTGGGAACTAACTTTTAAGGCAGAACAGCAGGATAAGAGAAATAGACATTTGCCCAAACAGTTATGTGTCCAGTGGAGGAAAGGGCTATGTTTCTTCCCAATAAATGTATTCCTACACATAAAAAATTAAGCTAATGGAAGTTATCTACATTGACATCCCTTTATACTCCAAAATGCATTTTCTGTTCTAAGTATTGGAGTAAATCAAAAGAAATACCTACATCCTTATTACCCAGGTACATTACAAACATATTTGAAGCCTGTTGCAAGCCATCTTGTCTTGGCAGAGGTCTTTGGAGAAAAAAAGAAAGGGAAGTATAGCCTCTCAAATCCTCAAGATCACTTGGAGGTCGAACCTCTACCCCAGAACGACCATTGAACCTCATGGGAATAGCAACCTACCAAGAAAAACAAATACAATAGGGTAAACATTTCTACCTTTAAATTAAAAAAGGCATCACCTCCCTAACAACACTGGTTTGTGTCCGTGCTAAGTGACCTGTGACTAACAGCCGTGGATTGCTACAACACTGCAAGACCAGACTCTAAACCAACATAACTATAGAGCAGTGCAGGTACTACTCTACTATTACTAATACTTAGTACTTATGCAGCACTTTATATCTTCAGAAATTAACTAATCAGTTCCCACAACACCTTTGTATTGTAATTATTATTCCCATTTTACAGCTGAGGCAACAAAGAGTCCAGGTCAAATGGAGCTGTTAGTGCTCAACACTTCTGAAAATCAGGCCTCTTATTCAGATGCCTACACATGGATATAAATGCCTCACTTCAGGCACTTGGGTTGAAATTTTGGTCTCAATGCTTTGCGCCAGCCCTAGATCTCAGGCCCTTTGCTCAGTTCCCTAGCTTCGCTGCCTGTCAGGTACTACAACATGTAGCTAATAAAGATATACAACACCAGTATTCTTGAGAAGTTCTCTTTAGGCCAACATCCAAGCAAAATCTTTTTCAGTGTGGACCACATCTTAATGGAGAGTGTCTCGTGGACACTTGCCCTGTTATTTGTGATCACATCATCCCGTGGCAATCAATGGGAAAATGATACTATCCAAGTAATGTATATTTAGCTGCCTTTTAGTGCAATATAGAGGTTAGAAACAAACATCAGCAACGCTGTGTGACCTGCCAGCTCTCTGTGGATCGCCAGTGAATCACAGATCAGTTTGAGAACCTCTGTTCCAATCAATAGTGACTGGCTTCAAAGAGCAGCATCCAGCCCTCCTCCACTGGAGAGAAGGTCACCACAACAACGAGCCTTTGAAAGGAGAGGAAATACCAAAATGGGAATTGTAGGGATGATCTTGGCTAGGAGAGGGACCTTGGAGTGGGGCAAAAGGAAAGGTATACTATACTGTTGTATCTAGTTTATTCTGGTGCCCACCACCACAGTATCTAAAGTGCTCGCTAAAGCCAACAGATTAATTTTTATGTAGTATCCTTCATACATCATATAAAATATTTTGCAGAGGGGATTGAAAGCATCCTTGTGTACAAAAATCCCTCGTGTCAAGCAATAATGGATGTTTTTGTGATAGACCTTATTTGCAGCATCTCTGGCCTGCTGAATGAGCTCTCTTATGCGGTTTACATTCTCAGATATGTTGCCTATTGGCATCAGCTGTTGGTTGATGCTCTCAATCTTGTTAAACAGATCCGGGAGCTTGCTTGTTAATTTCTTTACTGTTATTGTGATGAGAGAAAAAAATTATTGGGGGACTGGAAAGGAGGAGAGATACAAATGCAAAAAATGTCAACTCTGATAGTCTTATCACAAGTCTCACAATATTTGGTGTTTCCTTAAAATCCCAGCTCCTGGAGAAAACAGATTACATGAGAATCTCAGCTTTCTTTTTTTTTTTAAACCTAAGTTTTTAACCCTCATGGTTGTGGAGAAAAGCCTGGAAATGTGACACGTGTCTAAAGGCTTAAAAGCCAAATAAAAAGAACTCCAAATTTATTATTTTTAAAAATCTCATGATTTTAAAGCCAATCTCATGGTTTTTGGATGCTAGGGGTTGGCCAAATTTGCTATACATATGGTTAGCTAATGCAATTCTCATTTTGCATACACTGGTGTAAATCAGGAGTAGCTCCATTGACACCAGCAGTTATACTGAAGAAAAACACTTGTAAATAAAAGAAAAGGAGTACTTGTGGCACCTTAGAGACTAACCAATTTATTTGAGCATAAGCTTTCGTGAGCTACAGCTCACTTCATCGGATGCATATATCTGTAGCTCACGAAAGCTTATGATCAAATAAATTGGTTAGTCTCTAAGGTGCCACAAGTACTCCTTTTCTTTTTGCGAATACAGACTAACGTGGCTGTTACTCTGAAACTTGTAAATAAGCAGAACATCTGGTCCACTGTGTTTCAAACAATGCAGTTGTGCTTACATAAAATACACCATCCAGAAACTCACAACACTTTTCATTGTTATGATTTAATTATCCACCTTATCATAACACTATTGTTTTAAAAGCCACCTTCATTCAGACGCACCATCTCTTATTATTATTACATCATTAACAATGGGGTTAATTTCACATACTGTATTTTATTTTATTCCATCAGATTCTACAGAGCTAAAAACAAATTCAGCATATAAGTTCCCTGGGGTAATGACTATGCCTCTTACGTTTTTACAGCACCTTGCACACAGTGGATGCCACCAGAAACAAATAATAATAATTATTATCACTATGTCTACCTGGTTACTCTGACAGAAATTTGAGAGGCGTTAAACAACACACATTAGCAAAGAGCAAGCACAGCACCCACCTGAATTGTTAGCTTCCGTCAAAGCCTTATTGAAATCAGCACTCTGAGTGCTTCCATAGGTGCCCTTTATTTTTTCCACATCTGCTTTAATTGGGTTCAGTTCATCCAGTACGTTAGCAGTGATATCATTGGCATTTTTGACCATGTTCTTTGCACTGGTAATGACACTGTCTATGTCATCTAAAACACACACACACAAAAGTCTAAGTAAATACTTTAAACAACAGCAGAATCACATAAAGTAGATGTGCTCGGTAAATGACTGACCTCTATTTATCCCACTGAGATCATTTTGGAAAGAAACAAGGTCCGTCAGCATCCTGTTCTTCTTTCCTTCCACAATACCCAGTCTCTGCTTTATATCTTCAAGAGTTGGATTAATATCTGAAAAACAGTGCACTATGAATCAGCCTGGTGGGTGTTATACAAAGGTGCCCTCGGCCACCTGGTGGAATGGCAGCGGCACTCTGCACTGTCACATGAGCTTTGGGCATTTACCTTTCCCATCCCTATTAAACAACTTAGGTAGTAGTACAGATAATAACCAGGGGTGAAGACACCCATTCTTTCCCTCAGAATAGGAAAAAATGAGTGATTAAGGCAGCTTAAGAGAAGGGCACAGATTTTGGGGATACATTATTATGAATATTCAATACATTATGATTATATATTATGTATATAATGCACAAATAAAAATACGATGTCCCATTATGATTATGACTAGTGATTATAATACTGCCACAAGGGGACATACCTTAGAAGACTAGTAATGAAGAATGAGAATTGTGAAGATGACATTATAAAAAAAGAACCACTACTGCATTCAGATAACTGCAAGATCTGGAAGGATAAAGACATTTTGATAAAAACAAAACCCAGCATGTATGGGACCACTGTTATGTCGATACTGCTGTACGGATTGGAGAGCAAGAGTATGAGGAAAGCCAATGAATGCAAGATTTTGACTGCAGAAATGAACTTGCTGAGGGAAATACTCAGAGTTTCAAGACTGCAGAAAATAAAAAATGAAGAGATAAGAAAATGGCGAGGGCAAGATACATTGGATAGATGTGGTGAAGAATGACATAGACCAAGAGGGTTTAAAGATGAACAAAGCTGTGAAGCTGTGTCATAAATATAAAGGGAAGGGTAAACCCCTTTAAAATCCCTCCTGGCCAGAGGAAAAAATCCTCTCACCTGTAAAGGGTTAAGAAGCTAAAGGTAACCTCGCTGGCACCTGACCAAAATGACCAATGAGGAGACAAGATACTTTCAAAAGCTGGGAGGAGGAAGAGAAACAAAGGGTCTGTGTCTGTTGGTATGCTGCTTTGCCGATAGATCAGGAATGGAGTCTTAGAACTTTTAGTAAGTAATCTAGCTAGGTATGCGTTAGATTATGATTTCTTTAAATGGCTGAGAAAAGAATTGTGCTGAATAGAATGACTATTTCTGTCTGTGTGTCTTTTTTGTAACTTAATGTTTTGCCTAGAGGGATTCTCTATGTTTGGAATCTAATTACCCTGTAAGGTACCTACCATCCTGATTTTACAGGGGTGATTTCTTTACTCCTATTTACTTCTATTTCTATTAAAAGTCTTCTTGTAAGAAAACTGAATGCTTTTTCATTGTTCTCAGATCCAAGGGTTTGGGTCTGTGGTCACCTATGCAAATTGGTGAGGATTTTTACCAAACCTTTCCCAGGAAGTGGGGTGCAAGGGTTGGGAGGATTTTGGGGTGAAAGACGTGTCCAAACTACGTTTCCCAGTAAACCCAGTTAGAGTTTGGTGGTGGCAGTGGTTATTCCAAGGACAAAGGATAAAATAATTTGTACCTTGGGGAAGTTTTAACCTAAGCTGGTAAAAGTAAGCTTAGGAGGTTTTCATGCAGGTCCCCACATCTGTACCCTAGAGTTCAGAAGTGGGGGAGGAACCTTGACAAGCTGGTACAAGATAGAAGTGGTGGAAGGACTTCATTCAGCCCCTTTGTCGCTGTTAATATAATGGATGGGAATCAAAAAAGTGAAGAAGCCATGAAAGAAGAGAATGGAAAACAGGATGAAATATTATACTATGATCTATATACTATAAGATTGTATGCTTGTGTATCTGCTGGGCCACCTGTAATGAATGTACGTGTGCATATGTGTGTGGACCACTGATCTCTACAGGATGGAACATCAGAACTGCTCAAGCGTGTGTGACCATGTCACCCTCTATTGGCTGCATTCCAGAAAGGGTAAATACTCTACTAAGCATGCACCATTATGAATGTTTCCCAGGTTACTGCTAGCACAGAATATATTTATGGATCAAAATAACAGTGCAGAAAGCCTACCTTTGCTTTTCATTAACAGACCTGTCAATATTGTGCAATTTAAGCTATTCAGGGGTTTGGCAAACAGACGTGCACGGCATAATCCCACAGGCGTGTGTTAAACATAGGATACCCGATAAAACAAAGGGACAAAAGGCAAGTACAATACACGGATCCCATTTCAGTTAAAGATGCTGAGATGCTTTACTGCAGAATCAGATGTTACATTATAATGCCAAGAAATGGAGACACCCTCCCTCTACCTCTCCCAAGGGGAGAGTAGCTTTTGTTTCCATAAGGGCCCCACTGACAATGACTGCTGAGGGAGTTAATCAGTGCATTCCCTAGCCTTCCCGACCACACCCTTCCTTAGTTAGTGCTGCCCACATTTAGGAGTGCACAGGCCTCCTGGAGCCCCTCTGCAGTGGCTCTCCCAGTGGAAGTGCCTGGTGAATTTAACTCATACTTTATGTCCCAATCTAAAGGATTTTTAAAAAAAACTTCCGCACACACCCATAATAATACAAGTAGGTGCATGCTTATAGATCAGTGGCAATGGTCAGTGGATTATATCTATTATATATAGCCTTTTTGAGTGACTAGCCCCAAACCTTGCCTTACCTATTTTTCCGGTTTGAATATTTTAAATGTAGGTGTTTTAACCAGATCAAAATGTTCCTACTGTATTAGGATTCTGTTCTTGGAGATAATGCTCAACCTTTCTGAGCCATTCAGAGTACACTAAGCAATACACTAAATAGTCTTTGCAATTTGCATACTTCTCTCTCTTTGACAATCACATCTGTTGCAGAGACAAAAGCCTGTCTTTAAAATACACTAATACCTAGTTCTTGTATAGCGCTGATCATCAGTAGATTCCAAAGCACTTTACAAAGGAGGTCGGTATCATTATCACCATTCTACAAATGGGGAAACTGAGGCACAGAGAAGTTACAGTGACTTGCCTAAGGTCACCCAGCAAGCCAATGGCAGAGCCAGGAATTGAACCAATATCTCCTGAGCCCTAGTCCAATGTTCTATTCATTAGGCCCCACGGCCTACACTCCCTGTCTTTCTGGTCAGCAACCAAATCCTATCAATACCACAATATATTTTACAGTCCTTTTTGTAGCATTCTTGGTTAAAGAGCTCTTATTACAATTTGAAACATCTTTACAGAACTACAATGTCTTGGGATTTCCCAAGAAGTATTAAGAACATTAAAACAGCTCTATTGGGTCAGACCAATGGTCCATGTAGCTCAATATCCTGTCTTCCGACAGCGGCCAATCCCAGACACTTCAGAGGGAATTAACAAACCAGGGCAATTATTGAGTGAACTACCCCATGACATCCATGACCAGAATCTGGCAGTCAGAAGGCTTAGGAACACCCAGAGAAAACCATTTAAAATGACACTTTAGGAATATATTCAATTTTTAATCTATATATAAGATTTAAATTACACTCAATCTCCAGCTTCTATCAGCAGGAGTATCAGGAAACCAGGTTTATTATAAACAATGTGTTAGTTTGAGGTAACTAACCAAATTTACTTCTAAGACTATAAAGCATATAGAATGTAATGGTACTGGTTTTGCTCGGTTTAGGTAACTCACCCACCCTATGACCGCAGATCTTAACTTGAGATAGCTATCTTGATGTAAAAACACACTTATTTTTTTGCAGTGAAGACAGACCCTTCTGCTTCAATAGGAGTCTAAGGCTGAACTGAACAATTTAAGAGCAGGACCGCAGCAAATCTAAGGATAAGGTCTTGCTGTAGAAGAGAATTGCAGCGGAGGGGGCAATGGTAGAATTTGGCATCCCACAGTGTGGACCATAACTGAAGTTGAAGAATCCACCTCACCCTCTTGCAGAAGGAACTTCTAAACCATAGTATCATGTTCCATTATAATAGGTAAGAATGGAGCTACCCTCTCCTGCTTACAGTTAAGTGTGTGCTACAGAGCTTTGCTAAATCAGAACCATAAACAGTGACTTTTAAATGAGAATTTCTAATACTGTATAAACATTCCTGTTATCATCTTGCTTTTTACAGTACCTTGTAATGTCTTTTGGGTCATCTGTGCTTGATTTAATAGATTGCTGCTTTCAGTGTTCAGTCTCTTGGCTTTTCCTGCTAGGTCTTCCCTCTCCACAGTCTGGTGATAAAGCACGGTACTGTAAGATTAGTTTTATAATGGAACTCAAAGCAGAAAAACAAATCAGAAAGAGTAAAAATTAATAATCTAATCTATTTTAAACAATAAAAGGAACAAATGTTTCCAACAAAAAGAAGATACCCCTCCCTTCACAGCTAGTGCTACTGGTGAAACCCTGAGTATGACACCGCCCTTTGTCCTTAAAAGCAATGTTTGTTCTTAGTGGAAAACTGTGCCTTCTGTCATCTTCTTGTCTACAGCCTATGGACCAATAGTCAGACATGGGTAGCACCTAAATTGTGACCCATAGTGCACATGCAAAACCAACATCTGAATATGCAGAACAGTAATTGTACCTGCAAATGGATAATTTCTACGTGCAAATATACGCCTTGTATGTGTACAATAAGGCATGCACGAGTTCAACTTCAGTGCCCAGCTAATTATAACGATCACCTGTTTGTAACAAAATTACAATCATTTGACAACATAATGCCCTTACCAGTAAAGCTGAATCAGCTGCATTTACAGCTTTGTTGGCTGCTTCCTCGGCTGCACTGACGGCATTAATAATATTTTCATAGGCAGTAGCAGCTTCCATGGCACAGTTCACCAACTCATCATTGCTGGCGTTTCTCTTAATTCTGTGGAAAACAGGGTGAAAAATACAGCCATGGGCAAAAACTGCAGACTAAAAAACAAAGAATGACTTATTTTAAACAGCATTTAATCTAAATATTTGCTAATTAATGCTGATGAAGGAAATGCAAATGTTTTACAACAAAAACGACGAATAGCACATAGTATTTTGACATAAGGGGCCAGATTCTGGTCTCCAGTAACGCTGCTTTACACCAGTCTGGTGCTGCAAAGCAGCTTGTAAGTGAAAAGGTTTCCTGGCAATTTCAACAGCTCAACATGGCCAGCTCTGTGCCACCCCCATCACAGCCCCCAGTGTAAGGGCATTGGTCAGAGAGCTGCAACCTCCAGTTAATCCCCAGCTGCTGGAACAGCCCTTGGCGGGCCATGGACAGCCTAGCATAAGACAAACTCGCTTCAGGGCTGCTCTATCTTGCACCGGGAAGCAGCCCAGCAGCCCTGGAACCAGGGAAAGATAAGAGACAAAAACCTTTGTGCTCAATTCACCGTGAGCTGTGCAGTGCCAGGTATCCAAGACTGCCTGGTCGATATTTATGACAACACTGTTTTGTTAACTGACCAAGCTGCAAGGACAACTGGAAGTCTTCAAAAGGAGGCTGGATCTGTCTTGGGTGGTTTAGACACAACAAAACCTGCATCTTGGTAGGGGGTTAGACTAGATGACCTTTGCGGTCCCTTCTAACCCTATGACTCTATGTTCTATGATTCTAACTAGCCAAAATCTCACAACCAGATTTTTGAGCAAAGTCATTTCCATCCAGATGGCATGTTATGGGGGTTACTTTACCTTTTGGGAGTTTTCTTGTTAGCATTAGGGCTAGGTGAAAGTTATTTGCAAAGAAACAAAATAGAGTTCTGCCCTTTTTTGCTTCTTTAATATATATACACAAGGTCTCAAAAACTTTATTTATTTTAAGGGTCCCTCCCTTCCCTACCTATACTTTACCTTAGAAATATCAAGTATATCAAGTGTTTTGCTCTGACTTTCCTGGAGGATTTGTTGGAGCACCAGAAAATTAGTGTGAACTTTAACTGTGAGCAATTAAAGGGACAGAGGTGAAGATTCTTCCACTCAGAAAACTTTTCTCCCAACCATATATCAGGCATTGGAGTTAAATATATATCAACAAAATCAAGCAAAAGGGAAAAAAGCATTTTAAAAAGTTTGACTAAAAATGACTAAAATTTCCTTCTTTTCTCAATTTTCAGGTTTGGCTTCTTTGATGCTCATGATCACTCCATTATTATTTATTTGTATTTTGGTGATAGCCCAAGGCCCAATCACAATCAGGCCTGAATTGTGCCAGATACTGCACAAACTCAAGTTCCCAGGACCCTGAAAGAGCATTTCAGGAAAAACAGACCAAGACTTAAGACTTAAATGTCTAAGACAAAAAGCAAGCAGAAAAAAAGAAAACTTTATGCACCAAAAAGCTGCAAAATGAGGGACAAACCCAATTTTTTTCTGCTTTTACAGGTCACCTTAAAGGGAAGTGAAATTATGTACAGTACATTACAATATAGTACATCATGTACTTGAACTGTTCGTTTACAGAAATTAGAACATACTCTGCCAGTTGTCTTGCCAGATCTTGCAAAAAGTTGGCATGCTCCTCTGCCCTCACCACCAGTGGCTCTTTGCTGGCTGATAAGGAAAGGTTCTTCAGTTTTTCATTCAAGTCCTTCCTTGCTCCATCTAGTTTGGCAGCTAGATTTTCATATTCCTGTGATTTTATAAACAGAAATCTTATTTTTACTTGCACATATTACAAAGTGTCTGATAGTCAGCACTTCACCCTTAGTTCTGCATGTGAAGTAATCCCCATTTCCTTGCACAGCTGTGTAGAGCAAGGGAAAAAAGAAAACCCCTTTTCACAGACTGCAGTTCATAGGAGTCAATCACATTATTATCTATCCCATTGTACTTTTACTTCAATTAGAATGATGTAAGTTTTTACTCAGTGTTTTTTAAATTTAAAATGTCACATTTTGATTAACTATACCTCTTTGCTCTTCTGAAGTAATCCAAGTATGCTGTTAGTCTGGGACAAGGAAGACTGGGCAGAGTTGAGATGATCCAAGACATCGTTCTGTTGTTTATTCATCACTTCAATTTGTTTCTAAGGAAAATTGGAGGGTTGGAAAGCATGTGATCAGTTCAGCTATTAGGGGTGGGGGAAAAATCAAATGATCATCTAGCCAACCTAAGTTAGCAGCATCATTTCCAAAGCTCTCATCGGTGTATTATCAAGGTGCCTTTTGGGGATCTAATGACTTACTGATATTCACAGGTATTTGGGGAAATTTACATTAGCACAGCCTAGTTTGTCAAGCCAAGCGAGGAGCCAACTAGAGCTTTGTTTGCCTATCAGTGTATAGACACAGCTAGAGAAGCCCTAATCAACTCCTCACACTGCCTCAAAGCATTGACATCCTGGGCCTCTCTCCTCTCAGCGCTGGAGGATATAAAAACAAGAAACCCTGTTCCCCTCTCCCAAACCTTCTGAAAGACTGAAACCATCTCTACAGTTGGACTCCCTCTTTGGGTCTTACCAGTGAGGGAAAGGGAAGGTTCTCCAGCTTGCCCTCTCTGGAAAGCTCTCAGGGGAGAATGAATGAAGATGCTTGGTTCCAGCATCTCCTGCTCAGTGGACGGATCAGTGGGGAGAAGAGTCCAGCACAGCCCTACAGCAGCAAGTACAATGACTCTGAGGTTGTGGCAGGATAATGCACCTCAAAATCACAGTCACATGGTATTTGTATCCAAGTGTGTGCAAGTCATCCCAATAGTAAGGTCTGCAATCAACCCATCTTCCCCTCTATCTATCATATCAAATTTAATCTTATCACAAATACACAAACATTTCAACTGGCAGCAGAGGCAAAGGCAAAAATGGATTAATGATCTGTGCAGATACTTCCACCATTTAAGACAGTCTGTAAATATTTTTAGCTATATTGTTAGAGGTGATGCCCTACACTGACATGTAATATACTGAACAATTGTAATGTACAGTTGACAGTAGTGATTCTACTGTCCAAGAAGTGCAACAAAAAAGCTGAAAACTTAGCTTTGATAAAACAATGCAGTGTCCTTTGAATCAGAAATGCTATTTGTTTAAGAGAATACAGGCTATCATATGCACACATTCCTTGCATTAATTCCGACCAGTTCTGTTTATTCATTATAACATCTACAAGAGTTCAGGGACTTATTAAATACATGAAAAGTCTAACTTAATTTTTACTGCATTAGGCATCACCACAAACAGTGCTGATGAGCATTTCTGATGAGACAGGATGGCAGGCAGCGCTTATTTATCAATAATTAATAACTAGCACTATTTAGTGATTTTCATCCATAGATCTCAAAGCAGGTTAACAACAGTGGATAAGCATCATTATTCCCATTTTACAGGGCAACGGAGGCTCAGAGAGGTTAAGAGACAACCTAAGAACCATACAATGAGACAGGTTTCAGAGTAACAGCCGTGTTAGTCTGTATTCGCAAAAAGAAAAGGAGTACTTGTGGCACCTTAGAGACTAACCAATTTATTTGAGCATAAGCTCTCGTGAGCTACAGCTCACTTCAGTATGCATCCGATGAAGTACTCCTTTTCTTTATACAATAAGACAGTGACAGAGTCAGGAACTGAGCCTAGAGCTCCTGACTCTTTGTCCTGTGCTCAGTTTACTACGCTCACAGAAGACAAAATGAATAATTATAGCTGAAGACGGAAATATTCAGAGCAGAGAGCATCCAGATTCTCATGTATACTAAACCCCCTCTACACCACTTTGGTTATATGAAGGGGCCCTTAAGTGGGAGTATAGGACAGTTGTTACACCCATTTCAAGACCTCTTTGCACTGCCAGAGAGGTGGAAAGAGACATTTGTGCAAATGGGAATCGGGCTCAGAATGAATTGAATTTGGCTTTACAAGAAGGCCAAAAGTAAGACAGAAATATTTCCTCCCATCTAATAAGTCCAGTTTTTTAAAAAGTGCTATTACCTTAATGTCTTCCAAGAGCACTCCATTATCTTTGTTTAAGTTTTCAGCCTGCTTCGTTTGGCCAGTTGCTTCATTGAGAGCTTTACGAAGATCATTGAGTTTGGATTCATATTCGCTTAATGAATCTCTTATCGTTTTAACAACTCCATGGTTTTCTTGCTGGTGCTTTTGTAGCTCATTCCTAACATGCTCCAGCACTGCAAGATTAGAATTGAAAAAGATTAACAGAAGCAAAACAAAATTAACTTCACCCTGCGAGGTTCTGCCTTTCGGATTAAATGGCCCAGGCTTGTAAGGTGCTGTGCATCCTTAACATATGTAGTTTCAGTGTGTCATCCCATCAGTGATAAATGTACTGCTTTCGGGATCCAGAATACTATGGATAATTTAACATGACAAATCAGCTCTAAACGAAATATGGTTGAAGGTGAACTTTTGGAAATACTAGATTTTTTTAAAAAATGTTAATCTAATTCAGCTTCATCACCAAACAAGGCCAGGGAGAAACTGGGTAAAGCTATCAGCTCCAAAAGTCTAAATCTGTATTTAAGTAATGCTGAAGTTGTGCCACAAACTGGGGCTTTACAATCTACTCTTCCCCAGTGATGGTTAAGTTACATGACTGACTTCTATGTAGCACTGAGAGAACATTGTCAAGCAGCAGGCCAAATTCTCGCCCAAGGTGCATCTATGGTACAATGTAACCAGGAGCTCTGTAGGGCACCTCAGCAGCCGCTTGTTCCAGTCCTGGAGAGAAAACCCCTCCGAAGGAGACCATGTCTACCTTTCTTCTCCACTGCACCTCCTTCCTATCAGAGGAGTGTGTGACCCTGCCTTCCCACCTGTTAATTAGAGCAATCTGAAGAATAGTATCAAGGGAGAATGGGCTTTTCCTGATGTCCCAGTAGAGATGGCAGGAGTGGGGTGGGAGGTATTCCCACCTTACAGTGTGACACATGGGATATTATGGGCCACAGACAAGTCAGAAATAGAGCTGTCAGCCATGGAGAGAATGGATCTGTTAGCCAAAGCCTTCCTACCATGGCAGAGGGAAATACGGTCACAGATGGAATTCTTTGCCCCTACTACACAATTTTGGCCTACAACCTTAGATATGTATGTGCAGCATGCTCTGCTCAGATGCACGACATTGTGTATGCCAGACAAATAGATTCCATGGAAATCATTGTGCAGTGAATGACATAAAGAATCCTGCTGAGCTCTACCTCACTCAAGGCCTGATCCAGCACCCACTGAAGGCTATGGGAGACTTTCCATTGATTTCAGTGGGGCTTGAATTTGGTTTTACTGCACACATAAAAAAGTTGCTAAAAAAATACATATGAAATTATAGTGTATTATATTATTTCAGAAATAACATATGATCATATAATGACAGACCATATTATAATATGGAACCACATGAAGAGGACACAAGACTGGGATGCAACCTTAACTTTTGTACTTCTTGACCTTTGAGTGCTCAACTATACTGCTTTAATAGTTTCTTAATGTAGATTTTTTATGGACTATCTGCACACACTATATTATTTTATATAATTTATATTTACACTGTTTCTGTGCTTTATAATTAGCTAGTGGATAGATGGATATAGGACTTTTTCATTTAGAGATCAAATAATGCATTAGAAAACAGATATCAGGACATTATTTTGATTTTTCCCCAACTTAACTTCTTTCATGATTACATTAAACATTCTTAACCTCCTTCAGAATCACTATGTTCACTTGTACAAAAGCTGATGACTGAAATACATTGCAAAGGTGCGATCAGATGCTGAAATTCTGTATCACTCCCTGAGCGTCATCATTTGTAGTCTCTTATGTTTCAGACACAAGATTTGAACATTTTAAACTAAGCAGAATAACAAGCTAAGAGCTCAAGAAGGACCCCTTACAGAGTTGAGCTTCTCTTCTCTCCCTCTCTGCATCTGTTTGCAGTTGTACAAAGTTGCGTTTTCGCATCTCTCTCATCATCTGTTCTGCTTCAGCCAGTTCCTTGGCAGCATCCCCCACAGGCAATGTGTTACCTCCTGCACTGGTGCCAGCTATCTGTTCCACGAGCACTGAAAAAAGGAAATATCACATTCAAACAGAGAAGAGACTTAGATTTACACAAGGGAGACAAATCCCAGAGCTGCTCTTCTTTTTAAGCACATAAAGTCCAATCTTGCATTCGTTACTGAGGGCTTGTCTATACAGACACTTAGTCCGTGGCAAGCTGGAGTGTAAATCTACCCTCACACTAGCCTGCCATGAACTAAGTGTCTGTGTACACCCAGCTGCTGTGCACTAAAAATTCTGCAATATGCTTTGATCTTCTCCACTTTGAAATGGGAGTAGATTAAAGCGTACTAAGGAACTTTCAGTGAGACAAAACACACTTTAGGTTAATTGCATTAAACTGAAATTAATCAACAGTAATGCCACTGAAGCTAGTAGAATTGTAGCAGGTTTGAAGTGTGCCCATTGTATCTAACTTTTTATTTTATAAAGTTGTTTTTTGAAATCTTCTCAAATTTCAGAAGTTAATTAAAAACATTGTATGTATGGTGACGAGATTTTGTAAAATAAAACATTACATAACAGTAGAAATCACCCTTACCCTGAATATTGATGATGACAATTTGTATTTTTGAAACCAAATCTTTTCCTTTTTGATTAGTCTGACCAAAATTATTAAATAATGTCTCGGCTTTCCTGTAATTCATTTCAGCCTAACAAGAGGGGGAAAACAGCCAGTTAGAGATAGCAAAGAGCAGACAAATTAATATTTTGTTATAAAAAGAGATGATTATTTTTACTTTGTTTTAGTAAGTCACCTTTTCTTGTAGAGCATTTACATCCTGATTAAGATTGATCAAGTCTGTCTCCAACTCATTTGCCTTTGAGCCCTGATTTAGAACAGCTGAACGGTACCTGTTCAACAAGATCTAAAAATAAAGAAAAAACGTGTGCACAACTGAACCAAATCTACCCCCTAGAGACCTTATGGAACTGGAGAACAAGGACTGTATTTCTTCTAATAAGTTAAAATACACTGGGTCAGATCTTCACCTGGTATAAAGATCAGTATCACTTCATTAATTTCACAGGTGACCGATTTACACCAGCTGGTCCATTGAATCCACCAGCAATGAGGGGATCTTAACTGAAGAAAATTCATTGGGTGGGCAGTGCAGAATATAAACTGCCTGAAAGTAGTGGGACTACAGGAGGGTCCGGATGGCACAGCCCACAAAAATGAGTCGGGATGGCCTAGGAGGGGGAGGGGCCACTGATGTTTTTAAGAACCCCAGCTGGACCTCAGAGCAGCCAGCCCACAGTGTAACCCCCAGGGAAGAGTAGTAGTGTATTGTGGTGTCAGAAGTTTGTCTACATTTGCTTGCACTCCATGTTGACACAAACTGACATGAAATTCTAGTGTTCAGACGCTAGTCTACACACCAGCTGAAATTTATTTTTTGTAGAAGGTCACTTACTTTTAACTCCTTGGTGCGTGTTTCCAAATGCCTCATCTGCCCCAGTGTGTGGGTGCTTGCATTGACATTTTGCAGCTGAGATTTAATCAGCTGAAGCTCATCACTCATTTCGCTCAAATCTTTCAGCAAAGTAATTACACAACTATCACAAGCTGAAAGGGAAATACCACAAGCAAAGGAAAACAATGAGAACTGTTGCTCTTTTGTGCAAAGAACATTTCAGTGGCCACAGTGAATGGAATGGAAGCCCTTTGATTCTTTGTCACTGGACACTACATGCATAACAAATGCAACAGCAAAGGTCACAGTACGGAAAGAGACTAAATCCAGAAATAAGGAGGCCCATCGCGCTCTCTTGTCTGGCATTTTCACCCTATAACATTTTTCCATCTCTAAGTGCTTAGCTTATCCTTGTTTGAACTGGTTTGTGGTTACTGCCATTATTATTGCCTTTTCTAGTTTGTCATCTTTCAAACAATTGTCAGTCCACCACCTAAGCCTGAGGCCAGCAATCTAGAGTGAATGAACATTATTACCTACCATCGCAATCTTCATTGGGATCCAC